>NC_135712.1:4010910-4741535 GCF_964656455.1 Halichoerus grypus
AGCCACCTTCTTTCTGTCACCTTCTGGGTGCAAGCTGGGCTACTTCCCTCCCGAGGGCTCTTGGCTTCATCACTGTGGCCCCCTCAACCCAAAGGACGTCGGACTGGGCTGGATGGGGAGGCAGAGCTGGGAAAGGGAGGCAGCCATGGGGGGCATCCCCTTGCTCTACTGATTCCTCCCTCCTCTGCTCAGTCACGGGGGGGGGTGTCCCCCCCAGAGGGAGCTGGAACCTCCCGGGAAATGATGCACCCAGAGAATGGCTGTGGCGACCCCAGGTGTTCACGGGTAGTTACGCCTCACATGAGGGGTCTGGGGGGGCGGACGATGACTCCTTCAGATTCACCGAGAAATGAGACATCACGGTAAATCCGTGCGAAGACTTGCTCTCTGCTCTCTGCAGGCTCGTCATGCAGACTTGCAGGCGGGGAAGCGGGAAGGATCATACGGGGGGACACCCAGGTTCCAGGTGAGTCTCCGCCCCTCGCAGGCCACGTTGTCCCTGCTGAGTTACTTATTACCGGGGTTACTGTAAGGTGCTGGGTAAACAGAAGTTATTCGTGTTTTCCTCCTTTAATCCCTAGCTCGGTTGTTCCCACATGTTAGTATTTTCCAGGCCAGCAAAATTGTTCACTTTGTCTAATTAGATTGTTTGGGGTGCCACTGGAATAGACAGGAGTCATTGGTAATAAGCATGTTAATGACTTGGTAGGGGAACAGGTGCTCCTGGGGTGTTTGGAAAGCCCTTTAACTCTCAAAGACGTGAACTATCCCTCCAGATATTTAGTGGATTCTATCCTGATGCCCAGAGAGGCTTAAACACACACAAACACACATACACAAAGGGAAATTTTAGGTTACATTTGTGGGGGGAGGCTTCCTGAGTCCCACATGAGGTAGGCTGAGCCTCGGCCCTCCCCCTGGTTTGCGGGGCCTGGCTGACCAGCCGTGAGCATGCCCTTGTCTAGCTGAGCCGACCCCGAGATCAAACCCGTGTTCCAAAGTCAGCACTGGGAATAGGGAAATCAATGGGACTGCAGAGTTGGATCTAGCATGTTCCAAGAAGCTAGGAGCAGCACCCCTTCATGCGGCCCAGGAGGCTGAGCCCAGCTAGAAGGCCCCATGGTGGCCACCCCCCGTTGGGGCCTCTGATGCCAGGAGGCCACAGCAACAAGGAGGGGGGTCTGTCTTCAGTGCCTCCATCTCTGTCTTACAGCCTGCCCTCTGGCCGGGCCCCCACTGCCACCTGAGGAAGCCCTAGGAACGGACGTGATCCCACGTGTCAGCAGACGGGTGTGGCACTAGCATCCTTCTGAGTGAGGGAGAGCATGCATTTTAAGCAACTGCCTCCATGGAAAGACATTTTCAGCATAGAAAAGAGAAAAGAGAAAAAAAATGACAAGGTTAAATATTTCATTCATAAGTTAGGTCCCAGCCTTGGGCGTAAGCAAGATTGCCCTATCGCCTTGCTGTTGGGCAATCACGCAGGAGGCTTAAGCAAAGCACCTGGCAGGGAGGGAGCCTGCCATCTGGGCCAGATTCCTCCATCGGCCCGGTGTGGGCGCAGTGCTGCAGGGCTTTGTCATCAGGCTGGCCCAGGGCAGGCCGCCACCCCCTCCCCCTGCCTGCACGGCAGCATGACTCAGACTCCTCATCAGGCCCAGCACCAGGGTGGGATTTGAGGGCCCATCCTGTTGACAGTTCACTCTTAGGGTGGGAGGGGGACAGCCTGGAAGGCACTGCTCGTGGGAGGGATGGCCCCTTGGACCCTCCTTGGTGGGCATCTGCGGGATGGTGATCTAATTTCCCGGCCCCTCCAGCAGGCCCTGGGACAGGACTCCGTGTCTTCCCCAGAAAGGGCCTAGGACAGAGCAGAAGCTCCACATACATCCCTCGGATGAACCCTAAATGAACTTCCTTCCCCTCTGGGTTTGAAAGAGGCAGCGTCTCCTGGACTTCAGAACACAAAAGGCAATTCATCTTCTTCGGACAGATCTTTGCCCAAGCACTTGAGAAATGGGACCCCTTCCTTTCCAGCTTCTGAAGTTTTTCTCTTTTTAGTAGAATTTGTTTGCTTTATAAAAGGAGATGGAAACAGCACAGGCTTTGGGACTGATGCCCCCTGGGGCCAAACTCTGGCTCTGCTACTTTCTCTCTGTGTGGCCTTGGACAAGTGACTCAGCCTCTCTGAACTCAGCTTCCTCACTTTGAAAACAGGACGGTGCCATCTTCTGCGTGTTGCCCTGGGGACTCAGAGGGCTGGCTGCACGCTCGGCGCCCATCCTGGGGACACGGAGGGCTGGCTGCACGCTCGGCGCCCATCCTGGGGGCACGGAGGGCTGGCTGCACGCTCGGCGCCCATCCTGGGGGCACGGAGGGCTGGCTGCACGCTCGGCGCCCATCCTGGGGGCACGGAGGGCTGGCTGCACGCTCGGCGCCCATCCTGGGGGCACGGAGGGCTGGCTGCACGCTCGGCGCCCATCCTGGGGGCACGGAGGGCTGGCTGCACGCTCGGCGCCCATCCTGGGGGCACGGAGGGCTGGCTGCACGCTCGGCGCCCATCCTGGGGGCACGGAGGGCTGGCTGCACGCTCGGCGCCCATCCTGGGGGCACGGAGGGCTGGCTGCACGCTCGGCGCCCATCCTGGGGGCACGGAGGGCTGGCTGCACTCTCGGCGCCCATCCTGGGGGCACGGAGGGCTGGCTGCACGGCGCCCATCCTGGGGGCACGGAGGGCTGGCTGCACGCTCGGCGCCCGTCCTGTGCCAGTCACTCCTGCCGGGGGTGGCTTGCATGTGGCCCAGTCTGCAGACTCAGAAGCTTCTCTCCCAGCCCTTACAAGCTGCGCTTTGGGAGTTCCTGCAGATTTGCGGGACTGTTACGAAGGCATCATGAACCACATCTCAGCATCCGAATGGTCAGTCGGAGAATTCAAAGCCTCTGACGGGGTGGGGGGGGGGCCCAGCTGGCGCAGGGCCCGGCTCTGGTCGCGGGTGACCTTTGACAGGGTTCACGGGTGCCCTGTAACCACTGCAGGCACGACAGGAAACCAGCCCGAAGCACACCGAGCCTCCCGATTGTGGAAATGACTAGGGCCCTGTGAACGTAGCCAAGGAGACGGTCAAATGTCCCCACAGACCCCATTGTCGAGGGCATGGAGCCAAATCTTAAAAGCATTTTGCAGAGAGGGAATTCTTGGAATGTCTTCCCTCGGGGGCTGCTGGAGGAAGCTGCACATTTGTAGTCCTGGGTCCTCAGGCCAAGTCCAGGGTCGTGTGTCCCAGCCCGCCACGCCCCGGGCTGCCGGCGACCAGAGCCCAACGTGATAATTCGAGCAATAATAATAACCACGCAAACTGAAGAAGGAGCTTCTCTACCAAGTCAGAAACAAACTATAAACTTCCGGTACCTCCCCCTTCCCTCTTCTACAAATTTAAGATAATTATTTGGAAGTAAGTATTAAAGTATTTATCCCAATTTTTTTTTTGTTAATCATTTTTTAAAATTCCTAAGAATACCTGGGTTTGTTTATAGATAGGAAACATGTATGACATTCGACATATGTGTTAATTTTTAAAAATGTAACATCATCACGGCATATCCTGGTAGGAAAGATGTCAAAATACTTCCATCCTGGATGCACAGATGAGACATGCAGCGAGTGGGTGACTGGGCGGGATCGCCCAGCAAGCAATGTTTGTCTACACGAAAAGCATTTTGGAAATGATTTTTACATGAAAAAAAAAATAGAACAATGGAGCCTTTACTCCTGGGTCTTGTGCCCTCACAACCAGTTATTCTAGAACGTTCTGAAGAAAAATTTGGAAATGCAGCTTTTGCTGTTTCTTCCCTACCACCATGGGACTCACCTGGTCCAAGGTTCAGAGTGATGCCTTCTAGAGAATTCCAGGCAGGCTGCTGTCTCTGGTGGGTCCCGTAGGTTGATGTGAAGATAGTCTCCCACAGGGGGCAGTGTGAGAGCCCAGCTCAGGAACAGTGGCCAGGACCCCTGCACTGAGACCCCTGCCCCCACCCCCCTCGCCTGCGCACAGATGCTCACTTCAAAGCAGCGGGGTTCCCTTTAAGGAGTGGTTAAAAACAGCAAGCAGCTGCCCTGAGTGTTGGAACTCACCACATCTTGGAAGGTTTGGTGGCGAGGAGAGTCCTTTCTGGGCAGTGCAGCAGTCTGGCTCCTTGGGCCCAAGGGAGATGGGGCGGAGGAGGGAGCACTGTGCTGGGAGTAGGACAGGGATGTGGGGCGGAGGAGGGGGCGCTGTGCTGGGAGCAGGGAGGAGACTCGTTCCACCGGTCACGCGGGGCAGGGCGGGCTATCTGGTAACCGCCAACACGTGTCACCTTGCCCACAGGCGGAGACTGGAGCCCCAGGTATCTCGTTATCCCTGTTATTCTGGCAAGGGGGCTGGAGTCCTTGAATTATTCAACTGCGCAGATCTGGCTACAGATCAGAAAATAATTAGGTGTTTCCTCCAAATAAGAAGAGATTTCTGAAAGAAGGAGAGCATTCCCCCACCCCACACTCCCCAGGAGCCTGCGGGCAAAATGGGGAACTAGTGTTCAATGACTAGGTAGCTCGCAGAGAGCTCACAGGATCATTCTGCTTCCACTTACTAATATCAGATGTGCCAAGTAAGGGCTCATTCCCCGCCCCCACCCCCACCCCAGCTCACCTGGGCACTCTCTGCCAGCTTCCTGTTCTGTTTCCCACAAGGGCTCTCAGACTAGCTGCCTCCCAATCCCTTCCTCTTTTTCAAAGAAAGTCAGGCCCCTTGGGTGTAAACTCCTTTGTCCTTCTGCTGCTCCCCGCCCACAACCCAAACTCGCCCTCCTCTCTGTCTCCTGGTCTCCCACCTCTAAGCAAGAAATACCTCCTTTCCTTCCCGGCCATGCACCAGGCCTAGTTTAAACCCTTTTCTTGCACCCTTGGGATCACCTTCTAGCTGGTCTCTCTGCCCCCCCCCCCCCCACACTTCCTACCAACCCGGTCTCCGCCTGCTGCTGGAAGTGATATTTGTAAAATTCCATTTTTTCACTCTGTGCTTAAGAGAGCCTGTTGCTTCTCCTTTTCCATGGTACAATCCACTACCCATCACTTGGGGGCTCCAGTTGCAGGTTCTGCCTACCTCCTGACTGCCTCTAACTCTCACACCCCCTTGCCCCCTCTGCCTCAGGGCCTTTGCACACACACACACACACACACACACACACGCCTTCATATGCCCTTGTACCAACCTCCCCCTTCCGGGAGGCACCTCACTCCTGTCTTTAGCACTGGGTCTCCAGCACAGATCCATCACAGCATCTGTGGTTCTCTCTGCTCTACTGTCCCGGGGCTTTTCCATAATAAGTGTCAACAATGGCATTATCCTGTGAACCAGACCTAGGTTCCTAATCCCGGATCCATCAAGCTAGCCTGTCTCCTTAGCAAACTCCCCTCTGGGCCACTTTCTAGGGTTTTTCTTTCCCAGAACAGCGGCAGGGAGGGGCTGAGGGGAAGCCAGGGAGGACCCCTCTGCTGCCACACCAGAGCCAGAATCCCCACTGATGGTATCAACCAGGCCGGAGCACCGGGAATGCTAGGTGAGGGAGCACCGGGAATGCTAGGTGAGGGAGCACCGGGAATGCTAGGTGAGAGAAGGCTAAGCGCTTGGGTGCAGCCAACCCAACTCAAGGTCAAATCCGTCTCATAACAGCTGCAGAAAATACATGCGAATCACTATTTTGTGATTTAGGCCCTTCGTTCGGCCTCCGAGAATCTCGGGCTAGTGTTTCGTGGCATTTCCTACTAATGGGAGCTGAGTCTCCAAGGTGAGGGGCGCAGGAGGCCTGCCTCGCCCGCGCACACACACGTGCACACAATTCTTAACAAAGAACCCATCCCTGCGAAGTTGGGGCGTTTTTCCTGAGACCCTCCTTGGGCGGGAGCACGCAGCCCGCGAGGGGAGGCTCCAGGCCCTCCAGACTTCAGGGTGCGAGTTGCGGATTTCTAGGGACTTTCCAAGTATGTTAAGTGTCTTGCTGTTGGGCAGATGGTGATCCTAGAAATCACCCTTCCACGCGCACAGGCGCGCACACACGCGCACGAAAGCCAAGCCCGCGGGCCCCACCGCAGGCCTGGGGTCCAGCTAAGTGGAAAGCCCCGCGCACTGAGCTGTCGCGGCGCCACGCCGGGGGCACGTCCCCGCTGGAGGAAGCCAGCCCCACCCCGCCCCGCGTCCCCGCCACGGCCCGCGTGGCGTGGCGGGGACCGGCAGGCGCGCGGGGCCGCGGGGGGGGGCGGGGACCGGCAGGCGCGCGGGGCCGCGGGGCCTTTAAGGGGCCGGGGGTGGGGGGTGGCGGGGCGGGCCGCGGGGGGACGCGGCCGCGAGGGCCCGGGCGCAGGGGCGGTCCTGGCCCCGCAGGCCCCGCCCCCGCCCAGGCCCCGCCCCCGCCCCGCCCCGGCCCGAGCCTCCTCCGGCCACTGCTGGGCCGCGGGCGGGACGCCCGGGGCGGCGCGCGGAGGAGGAAGCGCGCCGGCCGCGGCCCGGGACCTGCCCAGACGCGCTAGTCGGGAACGCCGAGCGCCGCGTCCCCATTTTCCAGGTGTGCGGGGCCGGGGCGCAGTCCCGGGCCGCGGCCGTCGTGCGCCGGCCGGGCATTTCCTCCCGCTCGCGCCGCCCGGCCTCCGGGCCCGCGCCGCCAGCCGCCGACCCAGCCCCGCCGCGCCCCGTCCACGCCCCCCCCCCCCCCCGCGAGCCGGGCCGGCCGCGCGCTCATGTCCTGAGCTCGCCGCCCGCGGGCTCTGCGCCCCCAGGCCCGGGGCTGCCCTGGCAAGTTGGGGCGAGGCGCGCCGGGTATGCGCCATCACCATGTCCCGCCTGAGCTCGTGGCTCGGTGAGGTCCAGTGGCTGGTCTTGGTGTCGCTCTTCGTCGTGGCCCTGGGCACGGTGGGCCTGTACCTGGCGCAGTGGGCGCTGGCCAGGGCGCGACCCCGGCCCCCGCGGCGGGCTGCCGAGCCTGGCGAGGGCCGGCGCCCCGAGTCCGACGCGCTGCTCGCCTGGATCCTGACGCTGAACAGCTGGAGGAGCCGGTGGCAGGCCGCCTGGGTGACCGCCCTGAATGATGAGGCCAAACGGAAAGGGGTGAGTGTCTGTGAGGGCGGGTCGTGGCTGCGAGGCTGATGGCCGGCTGCCGGCTGTAAGGGCAGAGCTCCTCCCTGGAGCCTCGCCACCGCCCCGGACGGGTGGAAGTGAGCCTTCCCCGCGGCGGAGCATTCTTGAAAGTTAGGAGAAAGACCCGGGAGAGGGGAATCAAGACAAAGCGATTAGATGGTGTTCACCACCCATCAGGTGTGCCGGGCCCCGGGCTCCACCGCAGGGACACGCTGGCCTTGGATGGGACTTGTCGGAGGGGCCCGCTGCCCTTCCTGGAGTCCCAGGTGGCTTCCGGTACCCAGCTGGATACTTACTGCTTTCACACCTGATAGATGAATAACTGTGACCCAAATATGATTCCATCTATAGAAATGAATTTTTTCCAAGAACATATTTCCCAAAGGTTTGCACCCCTTGGCTTATGGAAGTAGTGGCTTTTGTTGTGGGCCAGCCACCTGCCAGACATGGTCTTGGGGACTTTCAGTACATATATCTTCTCTTTGGACCCTCACAACTCCTGGGACGGAGGCGTTGTCCACATTTTACAGGTGGGGAAACTGAGGCCTAGACAGGTTAGGTGACCGGCCCAAGCTCACACGGCCTGTGGGTGGCAGAGCAGGCATTGAACTCCGCTCTCTCCTACCTGCCAGCTGGGGGGCTCACTAACTCATTCTGCCACCACACTCTCCCGCGGTTGTTTCTTCCGGTTAATTCCTTGGTGACTTATTTTTACTTTTAAGACATCTTCATTTCATGACAAGCTCCTGGCGTCTACAATTTCTGGGCATCCCCTGAGAGGAATTAAGGCCTGGTGTGTTTGGGGAAGTGCCTGACCAGCCTTTGCTCATCACCCTTGCTTTTGTGTTCCTCCACCTGCTTCCTCCACCTGCTTGCGAGGCTCCGTGGAGAAGCCTCTGGCCATTCACTTTAAAAGTAGTGAGTGCTTCATGTCTGGATCCCTCACCCTCCGAAATATTCCCTAGGGGGCCCTCTGCCTGGTCTTTGCGCCATGGCCTTGACTCACATAGCCATGGATTTTAAGAACAAGAAGTCTTTGAGTGTAAATGAGTATAAATTCATTAACTCAAAAGACCGCGTGTTCTGAACTATAAAATTCACTATACCTTTTGGATGAAAAAAGCCTTCAAAGGTCAGTTGACTGCCGTCTGTCTTGATGCCTAGAATCTGTACCCCAGCTGTCCAGAGCTGGACATCTCCTATTCAGGGGAACCACCCCATCTCTCCCCGACCCCCTCTTTTTAAGTAGGCTCCACACCCAACGTGGGGCTTGAACTTACAACTCTGAGATCAAGAGTCGCATGCTCTACTGACCGAGCCAGCCAGGCACCCCGGAACCGCCGCATCTAAAGCCATGTGACCTCACACGTGTGAGCAAACACAGATTTGTTTCCCCAGGAATCTGCTGTCTTTGGCGCCCCAACTGACCTGCTATCACAGGCCTGGGTTCTGCGGCTGAGTTTACTCTGGGCTGGTGGCGTGCGCAGGTGGGAGCCTTGCCCCGGTTCTCTGCAAAATTTGAGCAAGTATGGGCTGAATGATCTGTAGAAGCCTTCGCTTCTAACCGTGGGACTCTTGCCTCCTGCAGATTTGGGATAGTCCTGCTTACATCATGTTGCTTCATGTCATGACATTTCTTGATTGGCTTCGGAAAATAGGATTGCCTTAGATAGGATGCTTCCAGATTGCCCATGCATGCGTCTGGCATGTTGAAGAAGAAAGGAGGAACACGCTGCTCTGGGATTTGTCTTTGCTTGGTCAGGTAAAGCAGAGAACACCAAAAAAAAATGCCTGAAGCTTTCACCCAGATCACCTGCATTTTTGTGTGGGAGCAGGAGGGACTCTGTTCTGGGAGACAGAGATTTGGTTTGCATGTTCTGTCTTCTCTCCCTGCTACTCACCATGCACCGTGGAGCTTCAGACATCAGTCATTGCAGACTCCTGCCTGGAAGTAGCAATACCCCGGCGTCAAGCTGCAAATGTGCCGAGTCTTCTCTCATGGTTTGGGAGGACGCAGTTTGGTTGTGATTGTGTTGTCAGGTGGATTGGTTTTGTGGGTGTGTGTGTGTGTGTGTGGTGGAAACCTCTGCCCTCCCTGATGCCTGGAAGCATTGCTTGATTTGAAATCAAATGACAGGTTTTGCAGACAGATAGGATCTGGGTAAGTGACTGGGCATGGCCCGCTGTCTCGGGCCCACCACTGCCGCTGCACTGGGTGAGCTGGTGTGGCGTGAGTGGGTGTCCCGACCCTGGCGGCCGGCCCCGCAGGAGTTTCCCTTTGTCCTCCTCCAGCTCCATTCCCACTGACTCCCACTAATCCCCGATTAGGGTTGATGCTTGGAGCCTGGCCTCCTCTGGAGAGCAACAGCTTAGTGGTGCTCGCCCACTCCTGCCCTGCCCTGCCCTGGGGGACCACTTCGCCTGTTGCTGGAGCTTGAGGACTCGCCGGATGAAGTTAACCATGCCTAGCATCTTCTATGCAGAGGGAATTCTCTGTGGATGGAGACAGGAGCCCCTCCCAATTTAAGCTCTGCTCCAGCCTTGAATTTTAAGACTGGAAGGGACCCTAAACTCCTGTACAGAGTGCCCTCCGTCTGCTGGAGAGGCTTGCCCGGGCTGACCTAGCTCCTGGGCGGGTGTCAGTGTGGTCCGCCCCGCGTCTGTTGTCACATCCCCCCGTGGACGGCAAGTTCAACTTTGAGACCCACATGCTCCGTTCACTGAGGCACAGCAGGAAAGGGGGAAAGGGCGTGATTGTTTGACCTGCTGTCCTAACGATGGGGCTCGTATCTCCCGGCATCTGAGGGCTGGTCGCTAACTTGTGGGCTCTCCTTTGACCCTGACCATCGACTATGGCAGTGCAGGCTTCCCGTGTCAGACGGGCCCCTGGGGCTCCAGCCCTCACTCCAGAAGCATTTGTAAACTAGACAGGGTGGTGATTTAGGGAGACACAAGGGGAAACCATTGCCGCTGTACCAGCTGGTCAGGCAGATGCCAGGTGTTTTGAAAGCCCAGGCGAGCTGCCCAGAGAGCTTCGAGAAAATCCACACGCTCCCCAACCCCCCAGTTCGGACTTGGTAGGTTGGCAGAGCGCAGGGAGCATACCGTGGTCTTCACGGGCTCCCCAGGGAGCTTCTCGCCTGGGTCCACACCTGTCCCTCAGCCGGCCCCCAGTCAGTCGGGGTCCCTCCCACCCAGTGACGTCTCCGCTCTGGTGCCGCAAACACCGGATTCCTGTTGACCTGGTGGCACTTCGGTCACGGAGAACAGAAAGCTCCTCGAGCTGGCTCAGTCGCTAGCCTGGAAACCAATACCCCCTTACTTCTGTGCACGTTTATGAAGTGGTTTGTGGTGATCGTCAGTTACCCCTCCAGTTACCCCAACGCCCACCTGGGAGGCTTTGGAAGCCAGGGTCCTTGTGGACAGGACGCCCCTCCCAAGTCTGATGCTGCTGGGCCACATGTAGGGAAGAGTGGCTGCAGAGCGAGGGCTGTGTCCTGTGGCTGGTGTTCTGGGCTCGTCTAGGACTGGACTGCCCAGCTTGGCAGAGGCCCTGAGTTAGGAGGGTCACCAAAACTGTTTGTTGCTTTAGTCATTTGCCTGAGGATTTTTTTCAGAGGAATGTTCTCAATGCAAATGACCAAGACTGTGGGACCATTTGTGGTCTTTGTAAAAAAAAAAAAAAAGACACTGTGAACTTAAAACGTGTTATTAATAGCTCTGACTTGTATATGAGCTTTGACATTTTAAAAAGTGAACACAGCAACAAGACTTCACAGTTTTCCTATTTCACAACCAACTTTGAGTGGCGCTCACAAAAATCTAAACTCCCTGAGCAGCGTCGGTGGCCACGATATGGGAGGTCAGTTGGCAAGAACGTGAAGGTGACTTTGGGTCAGGGCCGTGGATCTGCCCCGCCCCCTAACCGATTGCCTTTCTGCTGCTCAAACATTCAGGGTTCTCTCCCGTGTGGGGCCTTCCCATAGGTCATTCCTTTCGTCTTTTTTTTTTTTTTTTTTTAAAGATTTTATTTATTTATTTGATAGAGACACAGCGAGAGAGAGAACACAATCAGGGGGAGTGGGAGAGAGAGAAGCAGGCTTCCCGCTGAGCGGGGAGCCCGATGTGGGGCTCGATCCCAGGACCCTGGGACCATGACCCGAGCCGAAGGCAGACGCTTAACGACTGAGCCGCCCAGGCGCCCCTTGTCTTGAACACTTAATTAACCTTTCTCATTCTTTGGCTTCTATAAACCTTCAGGTCTCAGCGCAGAGGTCCCCCATCCTCCCATCCAAGAGGGTGCTGCCCCACCCCCACCCAGGCCACCTGTCCTGTCACCACACCTTGTGTCCTCATCAGCTCCTGGGATTGTGGACGAGCCCAGAGAGCCCTGTGTTTCTGGGCACAGCCGCCTCGGTGCCCAGCCCAAGGCAGGCTCAGAGCAGCCGGCGGCCAGGGGATGAGTGACAGGCCCTGGTAGGAACTTGTCACCAGACGGGGAGGAAGGGTGGCGATGTGCATCACCCCGTCTGGACACAGGCCTTCCCTGCTTGGGAGCTGGCCAAGCCTGGGCAAGACAAGCTGTTTAATGTGCTTTGTTTTTCACTTCTAAAGAATCAACAGTCAAGGAGGCTCACTGATGACTTTGCAAATTGCCAATGTGAAACCCGGGACTAGGCTCCAGTTCCGGCTGTTCTTTGCCCTCACCCATTCTCCCAGAGACAGGAATTGAGGGGAAGGAAGAGTGGGTGTAGTGTTAACGTCAACTAAAATGCAGCCAAAGCTAACTTCCATTCCCATCGGCCAGGTCGTGGGTTGCTGAGGCGGGAGGGGACTTCTTGAGCAGCTTGGAAGAAGCCGTGTTTGCACTGCTGAGGCTGGAAGGCAATTCCGGGGCTGTGTGACCTTGGGCAAGCCCTGGCTTCTCTGTGCTTCATCTGTAGGGGAGGATGACTTTGGGTTCAGTCTGGAAAACAGAATCCGCTGTGAGCGGGATGAGGTCTGTGTGAGGTATTTAGCAAATAGCCAATAAAGGTGGGCTGTTTTCTTGTAAAGTCTCCCTTAAAAAAAAAATTTTTTTTTTATTTTTTACTGCTTTTAGATACATAGAAAAGTTGCAAAGATAATTCAGAGTTTCCATACATTCCTCACCCAGCCTTACATAACCACAGGCAACATCAGAACCAAGAAATTAACATTGGCACAATGTTACCATAATTCCTAGTGCAGGGATATTAACAACGGTGACTTGTAAGAAATTGACATGGGCACAAAGCCTTTAAACTGAAGGCCTGACTTGAATTTCACCTAGTCTACCAGTTTCCTTTTATTGTTCCAGGATCCCATTAGGTCCCACAGGGCACTGAGCTACGACTTCTCCCAGTCTTGCAAAGTCCGTAACAGTTCCCTAGTCTTTCCTTGTTTTTCACGACCTTGACAGCTCACAACCTCGGAAGAGGACTGATGGTTATTTTGCCAAATGTCGCTCAATTTGGTGTTTTCACAGGCTTGGACCGAGGTTATACAAACCACAGAAGTGATGTGCCCCTATTAATGTCCCGTAGCATGGGCTTTGTGACGTCACAGTTCTTACTGAGGGGGCATTGGCCTTGATCCCCTGGTGAGGGTGGTTTCTGCTGGGTTTTCTTCCTTATACCTTGTGTCTCTTCTCCTGTCATCCCCTTGGTGGTGAAGAGCTATCTTGGGGAGCTACTTTGAGACTGTTACAAGTCCTGTTACTTGTCAACCTTCTCACTGATTTTGGCATCCATCGTGTATCTGGTCTGCTGGATGATGGTTCTCTGTTTCCTTCTCTCCTTCTACGTGGATTCATAGCAATTCTCCTGCGAGAAAGAGCTCCCACTTCTCCATGCCCTCGATGACTTGTCTCCATGTGGACTCACAGATATTTATTTTATTCTGCAGCTTATAATCTGATGCCATGGCTGCTTGCTTGGTTGGCGGAATTGCTCTCTTGTGTTCCACCATCAAGATACATAAATATCTATCGGTTTAGCACTTCTCTTCTTCATGATTCCACAAGATGTTTGTTTGAGACTCATCTCGCATTTTTTATTTTCCGCTCTTCCAGCCCCAGGCTCAGCCACTGCTTCGAGCTGCACTGATACCTTTTATTGGAGAAGTGTTTAGAAACCAAGGTCTGGGGGCACCTGGGTGGCTCAATCATTAGGCGTCTGCCTTCGGCTCAGGTCATGATCCCGGGGTCCTGGGATCGAGCCCCGCATCTGGCTCCTTGCTCAGCTTCCCAGCTGAGGAGAAGCATCTCCCTCTCCCACTCCCCCTGCTTGTGTTCCCTCTCTCTCTGTGTCTCTCTCTGTCAAATAAATAAATAAAATCTTTAAAAAAAAAAAAAAAGAAACCAAGGTCTGGGCATCAGACGTGCTTGTTACTGCTGCGGTCTCATGGCTTCTAGACCCTTCTAGTAGACAGAGCTAGGAGGTATGGCTGTGTTTGCCCGCACACTCACAGGCTCGTGTCTGTTGTTCTGTACCTTTCTGTCTGCCTGGAGGCTGATACCTCAGATTCTCGTTCAACAGCAGAGTCCCGGTAACTCTCCTTTCCTCACTTCTGTTCTCCCTCTCCAAGAGGCAGGCGTCTGGCCCTTCCTGTCTCTGACATGGTGACTTACTTGGTCAGTTCTAGTAGACACATGAAGCAGTTTCTGCATCGCTGACCTGCTCCCCTGTGAGAAACACACTTACGGACCAGGTTATGCGTTTACGCAGTCGGGATGTCGTCATCCAGAGTTTCTAAGGTTAGCTCTGTGTTCTCCCACCCCTTCAGGGGGTGATGGCTTTCATGGGTAATGCGGTTAGGTTCATTTGTTTGTTTGTATTCCTTCGGGGGTTCCTCCCACATCCTGATTTTTTTTAAAATCCATTTTTTTTTTTTTTTAAAGATTTTCTTTCTTTATTTGACAGAGAGAGAGACAGCGACAGCAAGAACACAAGCAGGGGGAGTGGGAGAGGGAGAAGCAGGCTTCCCGCAGAGCAGGGAGCCCGATGCGGGGCTCGATCCCAGGACCCCGGGACCAGGACCCGAGCCAAAGGCAGAGGCTTAACGACTGAACCACCCAGGCGCCCCCATTTTTTTAACCCAGTGATTTGGGATGCCGCGTTTGTCATGAAGTTTCTCCGCGCGTTTGGGGGTGGGGTGGACACGCTGGTCTGGTCCACTGGGCCGTTGTGTGTCCCCGCACCCGGACCGCACAGCTGGAGTTACCGAGGTTCTGCGGTGTGTTTTCACGTCGGGTGGGGCTAGTCCTCCTCGTGTTTTTCTTTTCTCGGTGTCTTCCTGGTGGCTCCTGCGTGTTGCTTTTCCCTGGGGACGTAAAGGCCTGCTCTGGTCTGAGTGCGGCCGTGTCTGCACATGGACAGAGCGTGAGAGGTACATCAGCGAGGGCTTGCGTCCCGCCTGCACGCTGGGCTTCCTGCAACCCTAGGACCGGGCCCTTTGGAAGGGCAAGGGAACCTTGCATCTTTATTTTAACTCAATAATTCATTTCCTTTGGGTCCCACCCCTTGACGTTCAATTTCCCAGCAGAATCTTTTCCGGGTTTTAATCTAGAAGGTGTCAGAGGGAGGAGAGTAGAGAGCACATCCACCGATACCGGGGTCCCCAGGGTGCTTGAGGCCCCTGTAGCTGCAGCTGCTTCACCAGGCCGTGTGGGCAGCCGCGACCACCCCTGCCCGCCCCGGCCGGCCCGCCCATTCCCTCCCTGCCCCTGGCCCGCAGCTCACACCCAAGCAAGCTCCAGCCGCGGAGAACGTCTGCGGAGCAGCCCGAAGAGTGACTTCATCACTCTTGAGAAGTAGATTTAATTCTCCCCTGATGATTTTAGGGGGTGAGATAGATGTTGCTAAAGCAGGGCACGGTCGGACGCCTGTAAGTGAGAACGTTCTGGGACTTTTAGGTTCACTCTTGGTCATCGGGAATTCTTAAGAAATAGCCCCCGGATAACTTCACGGCTTGCTCATTTGCACCCTGCTTGTCAGAGGAACTTTGGTGCCATCTCGTACCATTTTATTCTCCTGCCCTCGATCGTGGCCTGTAGTTGCGAATGGCTGGCCACGTGGAGAGTGTCTGACATGATGACAGAGGGTGGGAAGTTGGGAGGTTGAATATATGTTTTTTTACCACCCAATCAGAACTTACGAGACGGTGAGGCACTTCTTAGAGCGCATCAGGAAGGGTTTCACTCCAGGGTCGTGATGGCGGCGTAAGCCTTCGGCCTCCACGAGAACTTGTTTTTATTTATTTATTTTTTTAAAAGATTTTATTTACTTATTCGACAGAGAGACACAGCGAGAGAGGGAACACAAGCAGGGGGAGTGGGAGAGGGAGAAGCAGGCTTCCCGCAGAGCAGGGAGCCCGATGCGGGGCTCGATCCCAGGACCCTGGGATCATGACCTGAGCCGAAGACAGACACTTAATGCCTGAGCCACCCAGGCGCCCCGAGAACTTATTTTTAAAAAGGCCAAGACTTGGCTGACTATCGCAGCCCTGATTTTTCTTTTATAAAACATGAGTCTTGCCTTGTGGTCCTGTTAATGTAATTGCACATCTCTCCTTTGGAGATCTTTAGTTGCAAGACTGAAAATGAACATGGGCTGACACACAACGGAGGGGTTTACTCACAGGGTGTGGTAAGGTGCACAGAGCCCAAGGCAGAGTGGACCCAGGAGACCTTGGGCAGCAGGAGCCTGGCAGCCCCAAAGGTCTGTGAAGCAGGGGCTCAGGAATCCGCTCCTTGGGCACAGCCAGCTGGCTGGTTCATTTTTAGCCAAGGAATTTCAAATTCCAGGGAGAGGTGGCTGGCCCCTGGGGGTTCCTGCCCACTTACCACTGGTTGGTGGGAGAGGAAGGCGGCGCACCACGTGGAGCAGGGAGAAGTGATTCTCTAAAACCAGAGAGAACTTCTTTCTTCTGGCAAAAGGAGCAGAGGACAGAGCCCTTGGCCCTGCTGTGCTTGGCCAGATAGTGAGCTGGACCTTCAGCGCCACACCCAGCACCCTGCCCCTTGTAAACTCGAGTGTTCAGAACCCCCTTTGCCATCTTTATTGCCACATGTCTGGTTTTGTTGTGCATTCCTTGCTTCCTGTCCCTCTCTGGTAACCGAACCCAGCCCCAAGCGCGTTATATTGTGAGCGATATTTGACCCCCGCTGCTGATGGAAGCACAGCTTTAACTGAAGGGGGTTATGTTCCCAGGTTTGCAGAGCTTTCTCCCCAGTATAGAATCGTGACGGGGGCCGCCCCATGCTGACGTGCCCTCACTGTGCCTCTCCTTCTGTTCCAGGGCCCGCTGTTCCTGTCCTTCGAGGAGGACCCTCTGCAGCAGCCCCTCGAGCTGGCCGTGCGGCGAGTCTCGAGTGTGGCCAGGTCCGCCCAGGAGAAGGTGAGCTGGGGTGCGGTCACCTGCCGCGGGCCTTTCCCGACTGAGAGAGCGAATTCAAAGCTCGGGGGGGGGGGGGGGGGAGGTTATTCTGTTTTAGGATTACTGAAAATGTGGACACCTTAAAAATGTAAAAAAAAAAAAAAAATTTTAAGTGTGGTCTATCAACTGATGGATGGATAAATAAAACCTGGTAGATGCACACAATGGACTAGTATTTCGCCTTGAAAAAGAAGGAGATTCTGGCACGTGCCACGTGCATGGGCCTTGAAGACACCTCGCTGAGCGCAAGAGGCCAGTCCCAGAAGGCACATCTCGCGTGGCTCCGTTTATGTGGCCTATCCAGGGTGGCTACATCGCCGCGCACTGGGCGGGGAGATGCAGAGTGACTGCCCGTGGGTGCGGGGTGTCTTTGTGGGGTGATGATAAGGTTCTGAAAGCGGTGGTGCTGATGGCCATACAACTCTGTGAAATAGGTTAAAAACCATTGAGTTGGGGGCGCCTGGGTGGCTCAGTCCGTTAAGAGTCTGACTCTTGATTTTGGCTCAGGTGACAATCTCAGGGTTGGGGGATCGAGCTCTGAGTCGGGCTCCATGCTCAGCGGGGAGTCTGCTTGGGATTCTCTCTCCCCCTCTGCCCCTCCCTCTGCTCTATCTCAAATAAATAAATAATTCTTAAAAAAACCCTTGAATTATACAGTTTAAATGGGCAAATTAAATGATATGTGAATCATCTCTCATTAAAATGCATATATTTGTGTGTGTGAATATATATGACACCTAGATTTGAGCCAACTCGACGCTTTGTTGAGCTCCTTTTACAGTCTGTGGTTGTTCACGGGCTGAAGTTACTTATTAGTCTGATCACGTACCGTAAATAATTTAAAAGATTTTTTTTTTTTAATGAAAAGTATCTGTAAAAACTCCTGAGAGACTTCCTCTGAAATACAAGGCTTGTATCTATCTACGTTTTACTGTCGGGTCCCACACGTGCTGTTTAGCAGACGGGGTTGGGGGGGACACCGGCGTGACCCCGCTGGAGAAGGTGAGCACTCCAGCCCCAGAACCCCGCCCCCCCCCCTCGGATTCTGCTCCCTGTCCTCGCTAGCATAGCGTTTGCAGCCCTGGTTCCTTCGTTTTACCTACAGGTCGGGGCTCTGGAAGGACCAAGCTTCTGTCGTCATCTTCTACCCATAGACAATGGAGTTGTTCTCTCTTTCCCAGTAGTACAGCAAGGCTGCGGTGAACCTGCGTGCGTCCTGTCCCCGCCTCCTCAGGCGCGAGCAGGGAAGTAGATGGGGGGACGCGGGGCTGCTAGGCTGTAGGTGCCCGCTGCAGAGTGACCAGCTATTCCGGAATTGGTCACCGGAGCGCTGCTCCCCGCCCACTGGGCCCCTGCGAGGGCTCTCCTTCCCCACCCCCTTCCCAATACTGGAGTCCGTGCTGTTTTATCCCTGTGATGAGTGTGGGGAAGTCTCTGGGAGGTATCGGGGTACGACAGGAAATTGGCTGCAGTAGCGCGGGATGCCGAGACCCGCATGGCACGTTAGGGCTGGACGGGGCTGGGCCAGCAGGTGGCCCAGTGCTTTTATGATACTGGGGGGCTGAGGGCGGTTGGCTTCCCCCCCGCATGGGAAGTGCCTCTGGGCGCGGCGAGCACCCTCTATTATTGACCGATCGGGACCGAATCCCTTTGTGGTGGGCACTTGCTGTTTGGTGTTTTCTGACACTGCCCCAGTTTCTGAGGCACGGAGCGTGCGGGGCGGGCCCGGAGGTGTAGAGGGGGGAGCTGAGAGGTGGATAGAGCAATCGGCCGTTTTTAAAGGCCTTGATATTTAGTGCCAGAAAAGCAGCTTTAGAAAGGGGAGGGTGAAATCGTGTTTATTTGAAGACAATTACAGAAACGGTGCATGCGCATTAAAAAGTTAAAAACGATACAGCCGCCCGCCGCCTGGCCCCCTGCACGGAGCCGCCTTCCCCTGCGCCCCCCGGGAAGGGACCGCTGCCCACAGCGTATTCTCGGAAGCTTCTTACGTCCCGCAGACAAATGGCACAGCGCACGGGGGCTTGTTTCGTTTTATGAGTTTCTGCAGAGTTCTTGACTCTTACGTTTCCTTGGCCGAGTGAGAAATGGGAGCTTGTCATCTCCTTGTCATGGCTGCAGGTACTGCTGTCCTGGGGTGAGCTGGCGGCCCGTCGGTGTCAGGCCCCCGGCCCCCCCGAGCGGTGTGGGAGAGTGGGTCCTGGGGGGGGACCGAGGGCCACTGTCGCTTACCAGCCCGTGGCCTGCGCACGCCCACGGTGGGGGACCCCACTGGGATCCTGCTGGCTCCTGGGAAGCTGGGTGTAGGACACCCCCAAGTTCGTGGGTCCTGCACACCGCCTTCCCCACTCACGGTCGGGCTTCTTGGCTGACCACGGCACGCTTGAAGGCGCCGTTTTGTGAAGGGATCAAGCCCTTCAAGGTTAATCAGAGCTTCTCCTGCCTGTGCCCCGGAGGGGGATTCTTAACGCCGGTACGTCAGAGGAAGGCGGGCATGGACCATGGCCTCTCTACTGTTGCTCCAGGACCTCGTGTTCTCGAACCGCTGCATCGCGCAGGACGCTGCCAGCACCCGGGTTCTGCTGCTTTTAGGATCTACCCCCCACCTGGGTTTCAGACATATTGAACCCTCTGTCCACTCTGTCATGTTTTTCCTGTGCTCTGCAGAGTTCTTGAGGAGGGAAATCTATAACGTCACTTGGGGACCACAAACAAAGGTTTAAAGAAATACAGAAGCATGGTTTCAAGGACGTCACCCTCCCTCCCCCAGCTCGCTCCGTACGATCAGCCTGTATCTTTCTCAACTCCCTGACTCAGCCCTGACAAGGGACGTGTGGATGGCACTTGAGCTAATGACAGGGACAAGTCCGGCCTGGACCGTGGGGCTTGAGGACATAGTCACGTCTCTGGTCATCTAGATGGGAATGGGGATCCTGGTCTCCCTTTGTGCGCGCCTTCCTGACTCATGTTCGGTCTTGAGTCTCACCGCGGGCCGCCAGGGAACAGAACCGGGCCTGCCCTGCTCTCCAGGTACCCTGCACTTGACTTTCTCCTGCTACCCATAAAGACCCCCGTGTGCCAAAGTAATCGCCTTGGCAAATACTTGGTTCATCAGCACCCCCCCACCCCCACGTCCTACACTGAGAGGGGGTCTTGCGTAGCTTGGAGCAGCGTGAGGTGCCTTGCAGAGCCCGTGGTGGGGGCCGGATGCACGGCCTGCCCGTGGCTCAGTAGGAGCACTGTGGACTTGGAGCACTCCGACACCAGCGGTGTGAGCTTTTCTTCCATGTGATAACCAACTCACTGCACACCCACTGGGTGTTCAGTAACTCCATTCTGTTCTTACCCTGACCCCCTAGACTTGGCCCAGGCCCCCCAGGCTAAGGGCACAGCCCCACACGACTGCCCCCGTTGGATGCCAATCCCAAGTCTGGGCCATCTGGAGTTCGGACCCCCCGGCCGTAAAGTCAGGGGGTTCCCGCCTCTCCTCAGGTTTGATAATTTGCTAGAACAACTCCTGGAATTCAGGAAAACGGTTTACTTCCTATTACTGGTTCATGATACAGGAAACAACTCAAGAACAGCCAGATGGGAGAGATGCGTAGGGCAAGGTGTGGTGGGAGGGGCCCTGAGCTTCAGGCGGACTCCGGGCACGCCGCCCTCCCAGCACCTCCTCATGTAGACCAACCCAGAAGCTCTCCAGACTCCGTCGTTTAGGGGTTTTTATGGAGGTTTCATTACTCAGGCATGATTGAGTAAATCACTGGCCTTTGGCGATTGAACTCAATCTCCGGCCCCTCTCCCCTCCCGTCCCCTCCCCAGTGGGTGGGGCTGAGAGTTCCATCCCGCTGATCATGACTGGTGTTGGGAGTAACCAGCCCCCATCCTGAAGCATACACAGCCCCCAATCACCAGTCATCTCCTTAGCACACAAAAAACACTCTTATCCTTTGGGAGATCCAATGGTGTTAGGAGCCGTGAGCCAGGACCTGGGGACAAAGCCCAGGTATTTATCCCAAGCAGCAGCCCTGCGGGTGGTGTGGGTCGTGGGTTTTCCTACAGGGAGCCTGTGCTTGCCTGGCGGGGCAGCTTCTTGGGCGGTGGCCGGAAGCATCCCTGTCACTTGGGCTCACTGTATGCGGGCACGGCTGGCGGAGGCGGGAGGCAGGCCCCGCACATTCCCAGTGGGGGCACTCTGCACTGAAGCCATCACCTTTAAACTTCTCTCCAGGGGCTCCTCTGCCTTCCCTTCCAGTCTCAACATGCTCTGAATAGATTTATTTCTCCCAGAGTGTAATTACCCTCTTACACAAGAGCAACGAGTTTCTACCTACGTTCTCTTTCCGCATGTCCTGGGAGAGGTTTGCTCCAGAATGTTTGACCTAGAAAAGACAAACCTTCCTTTCTACATTGCAAGTGGCTCGAGAGTCAGCTCTTTGCTCCGCAGCAGGTCCCAATAGCCCTTCCACGGCACGTCCGTGGATTCAGAAATTCCACCTTCGGTTCCGTGGAGGCAAGAGGTCTACAAGGGCCCCGTGGAGACTCATCCAGTCTGAATCAGGGTTTGGGAGTGGTGCTGGGACAGGCACCCACCGAGAAAGCCATGCATTTCCTTTAGGGAGCATGGTGTGTCTCTTTGGACACAGCGTTTATTCAGAAAGCTTGCCGGTGAAAACAAGGGTCCCGCTTGGCACTGGAAGCAATCTTTGGAGACTGGGAGTGATGTTGGCTTTCTTTCTCTGGTGTGAGGCCAGGTATCCTGTGAAAGACAGTAATTATCCCCGTCTGCAGTGCCATTCGTAAATAAATAGAGGCTTCTAATGGTATAATGATCATGTGTAGGTTACAGTCCTGAATAGACGTAATAACCCACCCAGCACGGAGAAGGGCCCAGCTCGGAAGCCAGGGAGACACTGGTGGATCTGAGCATGTTTGGGCACTTCTTTCTCCCTCTGAGCTGGCGGTTGGGTGTCTGCGAAGGGTGCATCCCTCCCTGGCAGGGTGGTGGGGGGAACGAGGGCCAGCCTGGGCCTCGGCTCCTGATGCCATCAGGTGTGAGCAGCCACGGGCTCTGTCTCTTCTCATCAGTGTTCACCATACAAGTATCAACGCCCATTGTACAGAGGGAGAAACTGAGGCGAACAGAGGCCAAGTCACTTGGCCGAGAGATACCAAGTAGTAGAGGCCGGAGTCGAAGCCAGTCAGCCTCCAGAGACAAGCTGAACCCTGGCACACCGTCGTCAGCGCTGTGACTCTTCTTCACACCCGTATCCTTCTGTCCCCTGTGCCCCCGCCCCCACCCGACAGCGGAAGAGACAGATGAGCATGAGGCCCTAACCCACCTTTGCTTCTGTAAACCCGCAGCAACAAACAGAACTTGGACAATTGCATGGACTCTCCCCCAGAATCTTCTTCCGCCCGCGCTGCACGTCAGGGAGCCCCACAGCCCACCCTGGGTGTGTGTCGTGTTCTGTGTGCGGCTGACTAAGGCTGGGACGTGTTTGTGTGCTGAAATATACTCCGAGAGTGGCCAGGGTCTCCCGCGCTCTCTCTAGACCTCAGTGGGCCCCCTTGGTTTCCAAGTGTGGCCTGATTCCGGGTTGTCCATGTTTGTCTCTCTAGTTGCAAATGGGAAGCGTGGTTGATTTTTTTTTTTTTTGCTTTGCATGACTTGAAATTCGAGGTATCCATCAGGCTGGTATTTATGCTAAAATGCTAACAGGTTGTGAAATTGTTTTGTACCAGGGTCTTTCCAAAGGCAGCTACGGAGATACCTCATTGGAGGCCCCACCCTCTGAGACCCAGGGTGGATACCACCCTGGGATGGGAGCCATGCCTCCCCGGAGCTCCACCTCTTTGGGTTACTGTACTGAGTTCTGGGCTGAGTCAATCCTGGGCTGCAGCCTGACTTTGCCTTGAGAAGACAGGGTAAAGAACCCACAGACAAGCTGGAGTCTTGTGTGTTGGACTATCAAGCAGTAGCGTTCGGGGTAGGTGGGACAGAGTGACCTGGCCCCATGCAGGGAGCACCAACAGCCAGCCTGGAGAAGACACAATTCCCTCCTGCCTTCATTTTAAAGGAAATGTCTCGTATGTGTCTTTTCATACATAGGGTTGATGAAAGAGAATGGCATGTTCACAAACAGACTTTTGAGCCAAGGAATGCCCACAGTAAACCACATTCCCTAGTAACCATTCCTCTTGGGAGTGCAGTATTACTGGAAAGCCTGTTCATTTTAAAGTGTCCCAACAAGAGGAGGGTTGGGGTATTGCCAGGGTGAGATGTCAGAGCCCGTGTAGTTCACGGCACGCCCCTCAGTACCATAAAGTAGAGCGTCCACCCAGCATTCCTTGGGTTGGGCCGCCATCTTGTTTCCAGTATGTTTCATCTTTCCCTGGGCAAACAGGATTAGCTTCATAGATGTTCTGATCATATCTAGCCGTAATGCATTTTACCTTTTAAACTGAGTCTCAGGGTGCCTGAGTGGCTCATTCAGTTAAGCTTCTGACTCTTGATTTTGGCTCAGGTCATGATCTTAGGGTCATGAGATTGAGCCCTACACTGGGCTCTGTGGTCATCATGGAGTCTGCTTGAGATTCTCTCTCTCTCCCTCTGCCCCTCCCCCTGCTCACACTCTCTAAACAAACAAATAAATAAAATCTTAAAGATTCCTTATTCTAGAGTAGAAATGGTCATTTATAAATCAGCTTTGTGCTGTCTTCAAGAACATTTATGAGGGTGAGTCTGGATGGCCGCATTGGGAGCTCTGGATGATTAGTGAAGGGGCTTTACCTTCCCTTTCATTTTGGAGTTCTTTCCTCAGGATGTTGTATAGCATGATTATAGGGAGAAAGATTCAGTGACATCAACCCTTTAGATGCATTTTTGTGGCTGTATTCCAGTTCTTTTGGGGACAGGAGTAATTAAATTATTTCCAGGTCTCTAGAGTGTTCCAAGAGAAGGAGGAGCTGAGTCAGCCGTACAAGAAGCTTCCTTGAAAAGGAACATGGAAGGAGTGCAGTGAGGTTTGAAGACATTACAGGCCTTTCTCTGGCAAGCGGTAGCAAAACTCAGGACTACCTAGGCCTGGCGTTCTTTGGCCCCAAGTCTAAACAAAGGAATACAGTTTCAAGATAAGACCTATTTGCCTAAATATGTGACTATCTGAGCTTCTGTCTTGAAGCTGGAGAGAGCACAGAAAAGTGAACAATGGCCCCCACTCTGTTCTGTCTGCACATGTTACGGTGACGGGACGTGTGCTCGTCTTTGCATTCCCATGATGCTTCGCGCCTGGCCTTCCCCCTTGATCTGCAGGGGTGGACCAGGTCTCCACCTTGGGGACCCTCAATCCACAAAGTCCATCCTGCATAAACGCTCTCTTCTGTAGAGAGGAGCGGGGTTTATCTGGAATACACAGTTCAGCTTTCTGTTGGTGCGATTTTGAAATGGTTTATGTAACCGAGGAGTTGCCTACTCACTTTGGAAAAAGATAACTCAAGCATAAAGCAGGTGGGCTCATGGCTGGCTGTTTCCACAGGAGCCCCTTATGCTCCTAGATGTTGGCTTCATGAAGTCCTGTTCTGGGGCCAGAGTTTCACGTCTGTTCTCGGAGAAGTACTCAGTCCCACTGTGGATATTAGATATTGTTTCTACTTAACTTTAAAAATCCAGTATCAGTATCAGAGTCCCTCAGTGGGAAGCCTGAGCGATGAGGATTGCATAGCCCTATGTAAACAGCTCTGTGTGATCGGGATGCTCTGAGGAGCTAACTTGAAAACCTCGGGAGGGACCCTCATAAACACAGGTGTGTGTGGGACAGGGGAGACTGGGTCAAGAGCAGGGTTGTTCATCGGATTTAGGCAGATGTCAGCCCTGGACATTCTGGCCCCTTGGGAAGGCCGACTGGCTGGAAGGGTCTGCTGAACATTATATCAGGGCCCCCACCTTCTGCTGCTCCAAGCGGGGTCCCCTGTGTGATGGTGAAGGCTTGCCCCCGTTCACCGGGATTGAGAGAATTTAATCCCCCTTGTGGATAACACCTTAATGCAACTAAAAGAAGATTACTTATTTTTAAAGCCTTTCCATTTTGTTCTTGTCCATTTGACAAATGAAGCATTATTATTCCCAGGGTGGCAGGGGCAGCGGCCGGCCAGGATGAGGATTGGTCCCATCATTGTCCCTCAGCTGGGCTCATGGCCACAGCACTAGCAGCATTTCGTTGGGCCAAGCTGTGACGTTGGGGCAGCCTCGGATAGCCGTTGTAGTTTGGCCCTCCCGCTGAGTGCTGCAGGGAGACCAAGGAAGGGTTTGTCTGCGTGACGGGTTTTATGTGGGGGATCGGGACTCCTAGGGCCAGGAAGACCCTCCAGCGGGTCTCGGTGAGAGAACGTTGGGACCCATAGATGCTCTGTCTTTAGTATTGTACTTACTCTCTTGATGTGACTCGAATAGGAATTGTGACCATTGGAGTCTTGCATTCTAGAAGTTTTAAAGTCTTTTAAGTCTAAATCCGCTTGTTTATTTATTTGCTCTTAATCATGTGCTTAGGCCACCTCCATATCCAGGGATGGGGTAGGGGGGAAGCTTTGTCTAGAACTGGATACAAAGGAGAACCCACTCCTTCTTGCTCAAGAGCACTGATGAAGCCGTGGGATTTTATTGCTAAAATTCTAGTTAGCTTAGTAGAGAAGGTTCCAGAGACCTAATGGGAGTCAAGCAGTCATCCTCTGGTGTCTTACTCAGAGCGGTGTGAGGCCCCGGGCCGTCGAGACGAGGACAGCGAATGTTCTCCTTGTCGTGTCATTTGTGTTTGTAGCTCATCTGGCACGAAAATATATTCCTCCAAAAAGGATTGTTTATAGAGCATTTATTTTTAAAATGAATAGACGACATTTCTTACACAAACATTTTTTTGTTCCAACCTTTTGTGAACTCGGGAGAGGCAATAACATGATGAAGATATGTAAACTCAGGCACGTAGCTCAAGTTCCTTCTCGAGACCTTGCTGGGACGGGGGAGACCGGTGTGGGGTGGTGTCTGCCAGGATGGAGAGCAAGTGATGCTTTCCTTTCTCATTCTGTGCCGTCGACCCTCCGACGGTGGACGCTGTGGGGGGACGCTGGGGCTGTCGCAGTGTCCGGGTCAGGTCTCCTCAGGAGGGGCAGATGGGCCGGGGGGGGTGGTGGGATGGGGGTGGAGAGGCTCTGGATGCAGGACTGTTGGGGGTGGGGAGGAAGGAGTTAGCTGGGGATGAGAAAGAAGAAGGGGACAGATGTCCTAGCCTGATGTCCTAGCCTGAACTTGGGGAAACAGCAGGCCGGATAAAGGAACTATTTGGATAATCTTTCCACTTGGTATTTTATTTTAGATTCTGATAAATCCACCAGAGAATTAAAGAATTTTCTTTTCCTTCCCAAGTGACAGCCGGCAGTGTTCCCTTGGGAAGGTGGGGGTCCCGCCTGCCTTACGCTCCGCCTCCTGATGACTTGGCTCTGGCCTGGCATGCTGGCCACCTGCCGGGCGTGCCCCACAGTGCCCTTCCTCCCAGCAGGTGCGCACCTGGCACCTGGCTCCTCATCATCCCCGTCATCCCCCGGGGGCTTGCTCGGCCTTCTGCGAGGGCAGGGGTGACCCCTCATTCTAGAAGATCCTCTCCTATAGAGGGGTTCTATGGCAGAAACTTGGTATTTCTCTGTTCGGTAACCTCTCTCTCTAAAATGCTTTGTGATTTTTATTGGGAATGTGGCCTGGTTTATTCCTGGTGTAATTACTTGTCTTTGTCTTATAGGTCCTTAAGCGAACTCACTTTATAATGCTATTCTTGTTAAGGCTGTATAATTTCCTAAGTGTTTAATATTTTATATGTTCTTCGAATTATCCCCACATCTTTGGAGGCCACAGTAGGTTGAAAATTATCTAGATAGAAACAATTTATGGTGTTCCGAGTATATTTTAAGTTTTTTGCTTATAAAATCTATCACTTGTTTTCTTTTTTTTTAAGAAGTTTTTTTTTTTTTTAAGATTTTATTTATTTATTTGACAGATAGATAGAGAGCATAAGTAGGCAGAGCGGCAGGCAGACGGAGAGGGAGAAGCAGGCTCTCCGCTGAGCAGGGAGCCGGACGTGGGGCTCGATCCCAGGACCCCAGGATCATGACCTGAGCCGAAGGCAGCCGGCCGCTTAACCGACTGAGCCACCCAGGCACCCCTCACTTGTTTTCTTTCTAAGGCTCAGTTTTAGAGAGAGGAGATGGCTAATGGCTTTTACTCCATATGAACGGGGAAATGTCTGCAGACTCAGCTGGTGGGGAGAAACAGATCACAGTATCCAGGAAAAACTTTTTATGTGGAAAGAATATAACGACTCGATTTGGGCAAAACAGAGTTTAGCTCTTGAGAAATGCATTCGGAAGAAAAGATCTGGAATGTTGCTTCCAGTTTTCCAACTATTCCGTAACAGAAAAGATGTGAATCTGGGTACTTATCAAGTTTGGAACTCTAAAGTCTTGTCCTTGCTAACTTCTCAGGTCCTGATTATTTTATTCAGTGAGCTAAAGGGGTATTTGGAACGAATTCTCCTTTCTGTCCTATCCCGTGCCCCCTCCAGGTCGTGTCTTGTCACGTGGTAGGCGAGGCCATTCAGTTCCTGGTCCGCGCGGGGCCCGTGTCCCCCGAAGACACGGGGCGCCAGATGTACGGTGCACGGCTCTCCCCGTTTCATCTACAGGTGAGTTTGGGTAGATCGAGTGAGTCATGGGAAGATGCTCATAAACCCATAGGGTAAGCCTGGTGTGATCGTGGGGCCCTGGTTTCCCAGGCTTTTATTAATCATTTATTTCATAATTTTCAAACTGTAGGCTTCTATGTTATATTGTATCTGTGGGAAATAAAGTGTGCGTCATGTATACGCACATACTGTGTACACGTAGACACACGTATGTATCCACACCCACGCATACACGTATCTATAGCCACGTGCGGATGTGTATCATGAGCTCGGAGGTTGCCCAGCTACCGCTATTGGGAGATGCGATATTTTTCAAGGCGTTTAAAGAGATCAGGGGTGTTGCTTTCAAGCAGAGTTATGGTGAGTGGCATCCGCGGTGAGGACAGTGGTTCTGTTTGGGGACCCCGGGCCAGACCCCAGCCGTCCTCTGCAGCTGGGACACCCGCGTAGCCACTGGACGGGACATTCCTCTTTTTAGTTTTTGGGAAAAGTCAAATTTAAAAGAACCTTTACTCTTTTGTATAAGTTTGTCTGCGGACTCAGCACAGAGCATGCCCGTCGGCACATTCCTCTAGCAGCCTCCGCCGCTGCGCGTCTGGGTCACATTTGGGTGGTTCTGTCGTCTGTCATGCTTCTCCCTTATTACATTTGTCACGGTGCTCTGTGCTCAGTGAGGACGACCCGCTGAAAGCTCACATGGTGGTCACCATTTTTCAGCAATAAAGCATGTTTGGTTTTCTTTCTTTTTTTTTTAGATGTAATGCTTTTGTATACTTAATAGACTACAGTACAGTGTAAATATAACTTTTACAAAAATACGTACTTATTTTAGAGAGAGAGTCCGAGAGCGTGAGACTGGGGGAGGAGCAGACGGAGAGGGAGAGGCAGACTCCCCACTGAGCGTGGAGCCCGACGCAGGGCTCAATCCCAGGACCCTGAGATCGTGACCTGGGCCCAGATCAAGAGTCGGACACTCGATTGACTGAGCCACCCTGGCGCCCCTAAATATAACTTTTATATGCACTGGGAAGCCAAAACATTAGCGTGACTTGCTTCACTGCGGTGTTCTGGAAGCAGATCTGTCTCTGAGGTGTGCTCGTATATATTTTACATCGTGTTAATAATGACTTCTATAGTAATTATACAGAGATATATAATAATCATAATAGGCTTATTAGGGGAATTTCTGGTTGCCTGAACCATCAGATAACAGTGTGTCCCTCACATGAAGCAGGGGTCCACGGAAGCTCTGTTCAGCCAGCATGTGAACGTTGTGAATTTCTGGGTCTGTTTTAGGGGTCGCTGCTGCTTCAGCCCCATGTTTCCCCTCCTCTGTCCCCGTGCTTGGCTGCTAATTTGGGGGATGAGCCTAAGTCATACAGCACCCTCAACCACAAGGGAAGAGGATATTCCGTGTGCTTTTCTTACGTAGACATGGTTTTGAAGAGCCGGGGCAAACAAGATTTTCTGGCTACCTAAATGGCTTTTTTTCTGCGAGCCAGCCCCCCGCAGCCCCCCTCACTAACACTCCCTTCCTGAGAGCTGAGGAGGGTGTTACTTCATGCACTTGTCGGATGTTCATGCCCTCCTGCTCCCCCGAACATTTTGGACAGTGTAATTGCAAAATAACTCCGAAGCCTGGGACACATGTAGCCGACGCCGGACACCTGTCTCAGGATGGAGTGAGTCCGGCAAGACCCATAAACCTCCACGAAGGACATGGAGTTTCCGAGATGCTGTTTATGTGCCATTTCATGCAGCTCAGAGACAAGTAACACAGTTGTATCTTGGATCTCTTAACACGGTTGAAAACCGCTCTGTGGATTCCCTCTGAAAGCAGAGGGAGCTACTGGAGATCGATCAGTTATTCATGCTGCAAGCAGGAGACACTCCTGTTCTGTTGTCCTTCAGATGAAAGGGGCACAGGGGGCCTGCCTTGGTCTCGCTGCCCCACGACCTGCCTGGGCTGGGGGCGGACTCGGGGACTTGCAGCAACACAGTCAAGTGCACCTTTCCTGGCGTCACCCAGGATTATGGGGCAGGGGAAGGCGTCGCCTGTCTTACCCTGGTGCTGGTGTGAGCCGAGGCTCCCGAGGGTGGGTAGTACTGTCTAAAGCCGCCCTTTCCTCCTTTGCTGAGGGTGGGGAAGGGACAGAGGCGAAGTGCTAGGATCCGTGCTTTGGAAAGAGTCTCTGGCTGAAAAACGAAGGGAGGGGTATTCGTTTGCCGTGCCTGCTGAAGCAAATCACCGCAAACTTAGCTTAAAATGTAAATGTAGGGGCTCCTGGGTGGCGCAGTCGGTTGTGCGTCTGACTCTTGGTTTCGGCTCAGGTCATGATCTCAGGCTCATGAGGTCGAGCCCCGCGTCGGGCTCCATGGTTGGCACAGAGTCTGCTTGGATTCTCTCTCTCTGTACCGCCCCCCATCCCCCAGTGCGCTCTCGCTCTCTCTTTTCTAAAAAATAAATAATTTTTTAAAAAAAGCATAAATGTATTATGTCCCCATTCTGGAGGCGTGATGTCCAACACAGGGTAACACCGGCGGGCGACCTTCCTGTCCGGAAGCTCTGGGATCATCCGCTTCCTTGCTCATTGGGCTGTTGGCATGATTTGGTTCCTTACGACTGTAGGGCTGAGGGCCTGTGTTCTTGCCGGCGGTCAGCTGAGGGCCGTTGGCAGCTTCTAGAGGCCACCTCATTCCTGAGTTCCTGGCACCTTCCCTCCATCTGCAGGGCATCTCTCGCTGGCCTGCTCTCTTGCCTTCTTCTTCCGTCTCTGAGGGCTCGCTGGGATGACCCAGCATTATCCCTCCATTCACGGTCCTTACCCTGGTCCCTCCTGCAAAGCCCCCTTTGCCGTATCTGGTCACATATTCACAGGTTCCGAGAACTTGGGTGTGGACACCTTTGGTGGAGGGCATTATGCTGCCACCACAGATGGGTCCAATCCGATGGGTTATTGCAAGAGCTCAGAGTCCAGTTGGAGGGCGTGCGTTGGCCCAGGCAAGAGAGGATGAGAACACCATGTGCTATGTGCACAGCCTCAGGGAGTGTGGGAGCGTGGGGTTGGGCTAAGCATCCCCCTTCCCTCCCGTTCCTCCCTGTCCTGCGTGCCTTGCTATCACTCCCAGAAGAGAATCCAAGGCACAGAGAATTCCTCACTGAGAGACTGCAGAGCTTTAATGACACCTGGCCTTCAGCCTCCAATGCTGAGAATCCTCTGGTAGGTTGAGGCCGAGCAGGGTGCTGGCGGGAGGGGTGGGGTGAAGGGGAGGCCCAGGGAGTTTAGAGTTTTCCTTCCCATTTCGAAAGGCAAGGGGCGGCCAGGCAGGCGTCTAGGGAAATAAATGAACACACGTGTGCACACACACTCAGATGCACACGGACACACGCACGGACGCGTGTGGAGGTTTTGCTAGAGCGTGTAGCTCTCCGGTCACTTTGTGTTTTGATAGCTGGAGCTCCACATGACAGAGAAGAGAGAGGACATCCAGATCAAGTGGTCCTTCATCAGCGCTCCGGAGACGGCCATTACGGTCCAGCCCAAAGCAGCAGTGGAGGTCAGTCTGTGGGTTTTTATGACCCTCCCCCCATCGGCGTATGTCAGAACACATGCACATCGTGACCCCCTGATCTGGGGAATAGAGGCTCTGCCCAGCGCCCCTCCCATGTGGGCAGGCTTCTCCCCTCCTCCTGGAGCATGGGGCCATCCTGACGGGGCAGGAGGGACCGCGGCTGTGCTGGATGTAACGCTGGGCCCTCAACCCAGCTGCACCTGCCATCACCTGGCAGCTTTAGATAGCCCTGGGCCTGCCCCCTGATGCCCCCCATGCAGGTTTCCTTGGGCCTGGAATTGTTTCTAGTGCTCTTGTGCGGCCAAGGCTGAGGACCACTGACGTCCTGTCGCCGCGGGGTTCCTCGACGGGCTGTCATGCTTGCTCGTCAGACCTTCTGTCCTTCCCTGTGGCACTCCCCAGACAGCTCAGGTTGCGGCCGTGGGCTGGCTCCCAGGGCCAGGCGTCTCTCCCCCAGTTTCTGCAAAAGTGCATCTCAAATTGGAAGGCAATCTCTCTGCTTCCCACGGTCCGAAGTGTTGGAGGAAATGAATTTGGAAGCAGGGAGTGGGTGGATAAAGTCACACTGGGGTCACTTTCAGCGGCTGGAAAGATCATGCAAAATCATGTATGCCAGAGGCTCAGTTGATTAGTGATTCCTTTGCAGGGGTGGGATTTTTATGATGGTTGTTCGCAGTCTTGCTCTGTTTCAGACTCTCGTTCAACCACGAAGAGATCCCCAACAGCTAAGTATGTGACTGTAAGCCTTTGTCCATACCTATTTATACCTTTCATGCCTTGATATAATGCATGCAGTTTTTTGTTGTTTTTAAGATGAATAAGCTTGAATTGTAACTCCTAACTGGCATACATCTGAACTGTCATTTTTCCTGGCCATTCGGTCACACCAGGGGCTCGGACTGTTTCCCAGGAGGCCCGGTTCCTGTCCTGTTTCCTCTTCCTTCCCACATTTGCATCTCCTGGTCCACCCTGCGCTGTGGTCAGGCTGGCCGTGCACGCAGAACGTTCCCGTGGCCTGCTGTCTCAGCACCACGGCTGACTCGCACCTGCCTTTGCACCAGAACGCCCTGCCGAGGGGGGCAGACCCTGGTGTCCAGGACCCCTGGAGTTAATTCTTCCTCTGTGTGCTGGGGGACCAGCTTGGTATCAGTTGAGTGCGCTGTCTCCTGCTAGGACTCAGTTTTAGGTTTTGTCCCCATCTTTGTAAATTTACACGGATTTTTTTTGAAAATGTAAAATATTCACACGGTTCAAAAGTCAAAATTGTGTGAAACCTTCTACTCAGACATCCAGCCTCCACCCTGTCCCTCCCACCCCATCCACCCCTGCACACTGTAACTTTGTTCATTAATTAGTTCGTGTTTATCTGTCCCGGGTTTCTTTTTGCAAAAACAAGCTTATTCCCCCGTTCTTACCCAGAGGATGGCATGTTCGCATCTTGTCCCACCAGCGTCCCATGGGCTTTTCTGACCGTCACGTGCTCCCCACGGGAATGAGAAGCGAGACTCTCCAAGTGTAGCATTAAGCCAGCCCCCTGGGAGCCGGTCCTGTGGGCGCAGGACCCAAGCCTCTGGGGCCTCTGGTGGATGTGGTGTTACGGGGGGCAGGGGGTTGGCCTGAGCCAGCTGCTCATCTGAGGAGGAGCTCGGACATCTGAGCACCCCAACACTCATCTTCACCCTTGATTTCCTCCTCTGTAAAGGGACAGGAAGTCGTGGGGGTTAAAGAAAGATTTGAGTATGTAAACAAAATGAGGTCCATCCACATGATGGAATATTTTTCAACCATAAAAAAAAAAGAAAAACAGTGAGGCTGTGACGCTTTCTACCAACACGAAGGAAGCCTGGGAAGGTCATGCCGAGTGAGAGAAGCCCGACACGGAACACGTGTGTGGGAGCCCATTGCTGGGAGATCTTCCCCAACAGGCAAATCATGCAGGTGGCAAGCGGATCAGGGGCAGGTCAGGGCCGTTGGTGGGGAGGGGCAAGGGTGGGGGTGGGGAGGGGCGGGGAGTGACTGCTGGTGGGTGAGAGATAGGGTAAGCGATGACCTCTCGATGGTCGCTGCACAACACCGAACACACCGAATGCCACTGAAATGTCTACTTTAAAATGGTTAATTTTATGTGACGTGAATTTGGCCTCCATTAAAAAAAGAAAGATAGGGATATCAAGGACCTATTGAAGAGAGAGACGAGAGAGTGGTGGTTTTACGTGCAGACTCGTGAGCCTTGTGACCCCACACGTGTTAATTAACGTCTCTGTGTGCTGGTTTCCTCGTCGGCAAAATGGGGATAATGATATTCAAGGTGCTTGCGAAGATTAAATGAGTTAATACATATGAGTGCATAGACTTGAGCCGGACATAGCCTAAGAGTGATGGAAGTGTTAGCTGTTTTGATAATTATTAGAGTTTCTAACAGAGAGTAGACGTTCAGTAATGGGCAGAGTGGGATTAAGTTTGCTGTGACAAGCCAGCCAGCCCTCCGCAGGCTCACCTCTGCAAGGCGGGAGGTTTTCCCTAGGCCTGTGGTCCTGGTGGGAGTCCCTGCGTGCAGATGTCCTGTCCCCTGAGCAGGGTGGGGACGCTGGAGCCCCGCAGCGAGGGCATCTACACCAGAGGGTGGACCGTTCCTCCCTGTGACCGCACCACAATCGATGTATCTGTTTAGCTATCGACGGATACTTAGGTGGTTTCCAGCTTGGGGCTTTATGAATAGTGGTGCTGTGAACATTCTGGAACACAAGAACGCCTTTCTGTTGGGGAGTAATTATTATAGCTTTATGGAGTTGACACCTGATAATATAAATCATCCAGCTTTGTTCCTCTACAAGCTTATCTTTCTTATTGGGCCCTTTCATTTACTTGAAGGCTTTTTAATTAAAAAAAAAAAAAAATACCCAATGTCATGCGAGAAAGAAAAAACACACCTGTCCGAGGGGGTCTACACAGAGACAGCAACATGTTTGTATACTGCACCAGCCTTGATTGTTACCATTTTAAAAATAAGGAGCAGGAATTACTTCTGATATCAGTAAGGAGGACCCTGTCTCCCAGAGGAGATCGGACGTCCCGGAGCTCGGGCTGCCCCCCGCGTGCTTGGTCCCAGGGAGGCAGTGCGGTCGCCTGGCACCTGCCCTCCTGTCGCACGGCGCACAGTCAGGAAGTGATTTGGCGGCTTCCCCCTCTTTTGGCAGGACCGGGTGGCGGAGACCAATGCCGTGTCTGAAACCCTCAAGGATATCTTGAGGCGCCTGGTTAGTGCTGCCTCCCCGTCGGTCGTTCTGAGCACCAAGCCTGTGGACGTGAGGGACGTTCAGGTGAGCCGCGGAGGGTGGCGCTTCACGACCCATTAGGGATCCCGGTCCCCCTCCTGGAGAACCTGCGTGCGTTTCGAATGTTCCTCCGCCCGCCGTGGTAGAACAAGAATGCCCGACTGCTTGCTGGGCGAGCTGCGAGTTCAGGGCACGGGGTTCCAGAGCCCCGTGGGACGGGAGAACAGGTGTCTGGGCGGCTTCACATGGTCCAGGCCTAATTAGCCCTGAGCCTCTGCCTTTCTGGAGCCGAAACTCGACTTTTCACTGTCCACTCGGCCTGTGGCCTCAGATCTCATCCTTCCAGGACTGAGGTAGCTGGGAAACCCAATTAGCCATGAGAACGTGCCCCCGAAGCAAGGTGGCTTTTTATATATATGTAAAATATCCAGTTATATAATAGCCTCCGTAGTTGCATGAGCCAATCATATATTTATATACAAAATGTGTATTTATTCATCTACACCAAAACCTATTATAAGGAATTGGCTCACGTGATTACGGAGGCTGACGAACCGCGGGATCTGCAGGGTGAGTCAGCAAGCTGGAGGCCCAGGAGCGCCGGCGGTGGAGTTCCGTAGTTCCGGCCTGAAGGCCAGCAGGCTTGAGAGCCACGGAGAGCTGGTGTCTCCATTCGAGTCTGAAAGCAAGAAAAAACTGATATCCCAGCGTGAAGCCTGTCAGGCTTGAGGAACCCCCTCTTTTTCAGGGGAAGTCAGCCTTTGTTCTAGCAGACCTTCAACTGATTACATGAAGCCCACCCACATTAGGGAGGGCAATCTCTTTCACTGGGTCTTTTGATTTAAATGTTCATCTCATGCAAAAATAGCCTCACAGAAACACCCGGAACAACGTTTGAACAAATACCTGAGCAACCCCGTGACCCTGTCACATCGACACATACAATTAACCATCACACACAGACAACTGAAATATTTCATCTCCATCCCAGACATGTGATCACTTTGGCCCTTGTGCTCACTGACTTGGATCCTAAGGACTTTTGCAATTCTTGCAGCTCACAGTTGGCAAGGTCCTGGTTCACAGTAGTGTTTTCTAAATGGTGACCTTGAGAGGTTGGTAAGCTTTCCCCCAAAAAACATCTGAGGTCAGATCAGTACCCAGGGTCCCTTCCTGGAAGGCTCTGTTTGTGTAGAGACCTGTGATGTCTCTGAGAAGCCTTTCCAGGATTCTCAGACCTTGGTACTTAAGGGACCACCCCGCTTTTAAAGATTTTATTTATTTATTTGAGAGAGAGCGTGGGCAGGAGGGAGAAGGAGAGAATCTGGAGCAGAATCCACACTGAGCACAGAGCCAGACCTGGGGCTCGATCCCACAGATGCAAGATCATGACCTAAGCCAAAACCAAGAGTCAGACACTTAACTGACTGAGCCACCCAGGGGTCCCCGGACCCCTTTTAAGGAGCACTCACAGCCGCGAGGGAAGGGAGGAAGCCAGTTTGGGAAACGGTTAGAGGAGCCTTTTCTCTGTGGAAACGCCTCGATGCTCATTTGCGGACATGATAATGGACGCTGGTCCCGGCGGCACCTGCCTCTGTGCATCACCTGGATGACACTTAGATACTCCCCACCTGGATGGCGGATCTGCCTGATGGCCCTCACCGTGTGTGTCAGGCCAGTGTCCGGCTTGGTGCCGGTGGGCAGTGGGCGCCTGCAGCCTAGAGAGGGCCTCCCACGTTCTCGTCACCACCTGGCCTAGGGCAGGTGCGAACCCAAGGCAAGTTCTGCTTCCGGGCTCCACTCACAGCCAGGTTCCAGGGAGCCCCTCTGGCTGAGCGCACTGCTGCTTCACTCGGGTTATTTGGATGTAAAAGGCTCCCAGGCAGGGCAAGAGGTTATGGTGGATTGGGACCCTCCCTTGCCATAAGAATGGAAAATTGTTCCCAAGCCGAGCACAGGGTCAGGCCCCCCGTGCGGATTGTCCCCAAGACCCCGCCCCGTGACAGGTGGTGGGTGGCTGCCTCTTCTTGTCCCCGGGTCACTGCTCTTGGTTTTCTGTTTGCAGAATCTACAACGCACTTCATCTACTCCTCAGGAATCCTGCCCTCCCAAACCTCCAAGGGCTCACGAACTCAGATTACTGGTGAAGAACATCCGAGCCTCGCTGCTAAATGATCCTGGGGCTTCAGGCAGGTGGCCAGGCTGCAGGAAGCCCTGGGGGGCGCGGGGGGCCCTGCCAGCAATAGAAGTGACTGTTCCACCACAGAGCAGAGCAAGGAGTGACCTGCAGGTTCTCAGTGGCCTCTGGGTTTCCCGTGGCACCCCCAATTGGGTCTGCAGTGTGATCCTGCCTTTGAGCACAGAGCCCCTGAAAACCAGAATAATAACGTGAGACCGTTAAACAGCCGTCCCGATTTTGCAGGCAGGAAGGCTGAGGGAAAAAAGGAATGCAATCGTAACCTTGCCCTTTTCTTTCATCTGGAAGGCACCCCCCCTTTTTTTTTAGCTACTGAACATGTAAATACATGTTGAGCATCCCTGACTGCTACGTAATGCGCACCTTCTCCTTTCCTAGAAGACGGGGCACCACGTGGGCGGTTTACAGAGTGTCAGAAGGGCTTTGGGCCCATCGGGGACCCTCCAGTGCTAGGAGAGGCTGTTATCTGAGTGAGGACAAGTGTTGCAGAGCAGATCCTTCTTTTTAGGTGGTCCTGAATGGCTGCCCAGACCCCAAATGCACAGCAGCCTGGAATGGGACCCATCCTTGCACTGCGATTCGATTTTGCTGAGAACAGGAATGAATTCTTTATTGTCTGAAGCTGCTCAGGGTTACTTATGTGCAGGGAGTGTCTTCCGGTCCCCAAAGCACAGACTGTCCACATTTAGCAACCGAGACTGTGCAAAGCCAGCTGTGGGTGATGTCCTCGGGGGTCCCTGTTCCTGGCCTCTGTGGGCAGGTCACATCTGGGCCCGTGTCTCCCATCAGAGGTGATCGTGAAGATCAGTACGATGATGTGCGTGGAATACCTAATGCTGTGCGGTGTCCGGTCCAGTGGTTACTGGTTACACATTACGTTCACAGCTCTGTGCCATGGGACAGGCATTGCCCAGAAGCAGAAAGGACTGTTGACTAGTGACATGTCCCATCCCCCAGATCACAGACCCCCAAATAGGTCTCTGTCTGAGCTGAGTCAGGTATAAAAGCACACCCCTTGTAAGTAGGGATATGGGTTCTCTGTGTGGTGTCCCCAAATTCAGGGGTCACCCCAGAGGCCTCTCCTTTTGCAAGTTGGTCATCTTGTCCAAAAATGGGGGCCACATCTGCTGTTGTAATGTTGCCCCTGGGGAGTGTCCCTCCTCCAGGGCGGGGAGCAGGGGCTCTTGAGGTCCACCGTCCAGGCCAAAGGATAGCAAGTTGGGGATCGAAAATCTTAAACCCTAAGTGAGGTGCTTTGAGAGTTTGTTAATGGCAAATGAAATAAAGAATAGTCCCTCAGACATGGGTGAGCCAAGACAGGCGTTTAATTCAGCCTGTTATATGCAAAATGTGTATGCACATAACGCAATTTAAAAAATAGAAATGCCCCTTTGTTTGATTGCAGGCAACATTAACCCACAGTGTGTAGTTCGGCTGAACGATCCCGTTCAGAAGTTCAGCGCCCTCGCGACACACACCACCGACCTCAGCTGGGAAGAAGAATTCACCTTGTGCGTACAGCCCGGTAAACGCGGGCTTGCGAGGGCGGAGCCCCCCCGCTCACGGCTGCCAGGTCCCGAGCTCAGCGGGTAGCATTGTCCATACCCAAAACAGAAACATTCAAAAAATTACTTTTGAAAAGGTGTATTAAACATCTGAGGTAGCTTTAGGTTGAATCTGGGTTTCTTTCTGAAGGCAGCTCTGGGTATGAGTTTCCCCCGGCCCGTGTCCTGCCCTGACCGGAGAGCACTCTGGTCAGGCTCCCTCGACTTTAGAAGTACCCGCCGTCTGGAGCAGAAGGGAGGGGACTTCGGGTTGATCCGGAACCTGACCGGGAACGAAGGGAACAGTACGGCCCATTTAGAAGAAACGGTGTAGGAATTCTAAGTAATGTATCCTGGAGCAGCGTCCCCCAGCACCTTAAGAAGCCGGGCTCGGCCCAGGAATGTACGGATGGCTTCGTGAGATCAATTAACTGAATCCCTTGTGATGATAGATCAAAGGAAAAAACATACTGATCTCGATACATGCTGAGATGATCAGTGATATTTCCTGCGCATTCCTAATTTAAAATCTTAATTAGAACACGATTAATGGCCACTTCTTTAATAAGCTAAGAGAAATCACTGTAAAGGACAAAGACCAGAAGTAGTCCCGTTAAAGCTAAGAGAAAGATACCCGCTGTTTTGTTCTAGAAGTACGGGTAGTGCAGTTAGAGGAGGAAGGGAGTAGTGCGTAAGTACCGAAAGGAAGAGGCAAAACGAATCACTTGGAGGTGATAGGGTTGCATATCTAGACGACTCAAGAAAATCAGTTAAAACTATCAGAAATAATAATAGGAAACTCATATAAATATTTCAGTAAAGTGGCTGACTCTAAAACTGTAGAAATCAATTGCTTTCTGAGGCTTATTAAACAGTGAACAATTGGAAAGTGTCCTGGCAGCAGGTGTCCCGTGTATAATATAAAGAGCTTTTATAAATCCGTAATGAAAATACGAGCCCTCTCCTGGAAAACCGGGAAAAATGTCTGAGCTAGAAAATAGAAAACAAGAACTATAGCCAGAAACGTCCGAAAAGTTGTTCAATCTCAGCAATAGTTAAAGAAATACAAATGTAAACAGAAGAGAGAATTTTTTCACCTTACAAGTTGGTAAAGAATAGGCGAGGGAGCATGGCCGGTGGAAGTGTAAATTGGAAGAAAATTCCAGAAATTCCATTCCGGAAGTCCTCAATATGTATCCAAAAAAAAAAAAAATCTCTTTAATGCATGTACCTTTTGACTGGCATTTATAGTCTTCCTAAGGAAATAATCACACAGTGTGTACAAAGATAGGTATAAGGGTGTTTATCTCAGCTTGTTTATAATTACGAAATGTTAGAAGCAACCAAGCCATTATTAAGGGTTGGTTATTAAGGACTGGACTAAATAAAATCTCCTACGGCCAGATAGGAGGACACTGGATGCCTATTAAAAGGGGCGTTGCTCTGTACTCTGACCTGGAAAGAGGTCTGATATCTTAAGTGAAAAATACAGGTTACAAAAGCGAAGTATACCGTGCTCTATGTTTTGTTTTTTGATAAATACATAGCTACAGTAACTACTAGCCGCATGTGGCTCTTTAAATTTGAATGAATTAAAATGCAACAAAATTAAGTTCAGGCCCTCGGTTTGCACGGGCCTCGTTTTGAGCTCTCAGTGGCCGTTTGTGGCTAGTGGCCACCAGGTTGGATAGCGCCTAGAAGGACATCTCCATCGTCAGCCAGAAAGCAGCAGAGAATTCTAGGAGACCACAAACCAAATAATAACAGTAACTGTTTGGGGATGGGGAGGTGGCAGATAATCTTTATACTAATGGAGATTTGTATTTCTTTCTATAATCAGAAAAAAAATACTGTTTCAAGAAATAATAAAGCATTTGTAAGGATTCCCAGCACTTTTTTTCCTTTCTGCAGTGAGCTGAATGCCAAGTCGAAGGAGTTGCACCTGCAGATTTCAGGGGATGCGCAATCCTCGGAAGGTGGGTGTCGAGCAGGCAGAGGGAGGCCCTGCTCTCTGGGAGGGGTCACCCGGCCACCCTGACCACGGCCTGGAGAAGCTGGGAGGCAGGGTGGGCCTGCCCTGAAACCACTCCGGTCTTCCCGAGGCAATGTTTGCTTGAAAGTCCATTTCAGTTATTAGCAGGGTCATACATTTTGGAAAAGAATATACTCAACTGGTTTTTGCCTTTTTTTTTTTTTTTTGAACAAATACCTAAACTCTTTTATTTGGCAATTCTTGGCTTCGAGAAGCCCTTCTCAACCTCTTAGCCTTAATAAACGCGTTCTGTTGTGTTCCTAATTGTGGCAAAATGCATATACCATAGAAGTTCCCATCTTAACCATTTTTGGGTGTAAAATTAACTGGCGTTAAGTACATTCACACTGGTGTGGGACCATCAGCACCATCCACCTCCCGGACTTTTTCCTCTTGCCAGGCTGAGACCCTGTCTTCCCCATTCCCTCCTTCCCCAGCCCCTGGCACCCCCCCATTCTGCTTTCTGTCTCTGTGGATTCCAGCTGGCTTTTCCTTATAAAATAAGCCACAGCAGCTTATACTGGACACATTGCTGTAGAGACAAGAAAGCAACAATTAAAGGTAAAATCACGAACGGGAACACGGACCTGTATGTATGCATGTGTGTAACTCGGGAGTTTCAGTATGTATTAGGTTTTTAAAAATGCCCATAAACATACCAGAATTAGGAGCGGGGGACCCTTACGTGGCTTATCCTGCTAAGAGACCAAGCCATTTGGTTGTCTCCCAGAGTTACAAAGACACAGGAAAAAGCAATTCAAGCTTCTGTTTATTAGCAAGAATTTTTTCTTCTTTTTAAAAGATTTTAAGTTTTTAAAGATTCATTTATTTTAGAGAGAGAGAAAGGGGCAGAGGGAGAGGGAGAGAGAATCCTCAAGCAGACTCCATGCAGAGCGCAGAGCCCGACCCTAGGACCCTGAGATCATGACCTGAGCCGAAATCAAGAGTTGGCCGCTTAACCGACAGAGCCGTCCAGGCACCCCCATTAGCAAGAATTCTGAGCTAATTTCCTTGATTCTCTTGTCTTGGGATAAGATCAGTGAGGTGCTTCTGAGATAAGAACGGACATTCCAGGAGAGGGCGTGTGGTTTGAACCCAGGATGGGCCGATGTTTGCCCTGAGAGAAGCCGACTCCTAGTCCACTCCTGAGGCACCACTCCTTTGGCTCCTTTGGAGGTTCATTCCTGTACAACCCGATGGGATCTATGAAATTTCACATTAAAAACAAACAAAAAAAACAGAACAAAGGACAACTGTAGAACCTTTACCGAGACTCCCATAGTTTTGACATTTTGCCCAATTTGCTTTATTATCTGTGCTCACACTTGGTGGTTGCTCTTGATTTTGCTTGCTGTCTCTGCATGCGCACAAATGCGTGTGCACACATGCTGGAGGGTAAATGTGTGTGAACATTTGAGGGTATCAGTCCAGGTACTCCTCCTTTCTTAGGTGCGTATTTCCTAAGAATAAGGATATTCTCTTCTGTGTCCACACCCCAGCTGTCCGCTTCCTAAATCTGCACCGATTTCTCTAACCTGCCGCCTGCCTTCCGCTTCATCGGTTGGCCCCGTCTCCTTTAGAGCAGTTACCTTCCACTCCTCCACAGGATTAGATTCTGCCTTGAGTCTCCTGTCTCTTTCGCCTCCTTTGGTCTGGAGCATGTCCACCGCCCCTCTTTGTCTCTGGTGTTCTAGAACATTCTGAAATGTCCTGAACCTGGAGGATGTTGGAGCGGACAGGACGTGTTGGGAGTTCTGGTTGCGGTGGCGGCTCCCGCTGACCCCTGCTCCCATGGAACCTGTGGAAACATATCTTTACTTGTCTCCTGTCTTTTTAGCTCTATTGGCGATGACAGCCATTCCTTTGGATTTATTCAAGAAGCAGCCTTCTGGGCCCCAGAGCTTTACGTTGACCGGCGGGTCCTCCTTTGGCAGCTCGGTGCTGGGTTCAGTCACTGCAGAGGTACGACGTCATTCTCTACCGTGGCCAAGCTCCAGCTTGACCCACTTGAGATTAGGAGCATCTTTACCTTGTCAGTCCTTCTTACGCTTGCTTCAAGCAGGAAACAGGACGCTCACCTAAGAGGAGCTCCCATTTTGTACTGCACATTTCTAGACGCAAATGGGACACTTCCTGCCCATGACTGTGTTGAGTGGTCTGCCGCATAGGGAACTTTCCATGATGCCGTGTCACGTGGGCCTAACCCAGAAAGGGCCCTTCGATTTCGTTTGGGTCTGCAAGCCTTTGTGCCCATCGTCAGGCACTGAGTGGCTGGGTCTGAGCAGGGGACTTCTCACCTGTGGGTTCTGGGGGAAACCCAGATTAATGACAGGAAGGCAGTAGTACTAAGTGGCGTTGATTGACAAAGTCAGGTTATTGCAGAGGAGGGCAGCATGCACGCCCAGGGGTCGATATTGGTGCTGCACGAAATGCGTAACCGGCTTTCTCTGCAGTTTTCTTACCTAGAACCCGGTGAAGTGAAATCCTGGCAGACCCCTCCACCTGCTCCTGCTGCAAAGGTAGAAAAAGACCGCACGGTGATGCCATGTGGGACTGTGGTCACTACTGTCACTGCTGTGAAAACCAAGCCTCGCTTCGACACGGGGAGGGCGTCCCCGCTGAGCTGTGGTGAGTGCAGGCCATGCAGACTCGCGCCCACGGCCCGTGCGCATCTTGTCTCTGTGTGGTTCACACGGTCTCACGGCCCAGAAAGAAGGGTCACTGGCCAGACTTGGGCTTAGCTTTTCGTGTTTTAGCCAATTACCTTTATGTTTTCTCAAATAACTACATGACATGCCGAGGCAAGGTTCAACCCTGTAGTGCATGCTGAAGCTAAAAACCTAGATATTAGAGGAAACATCTAGTTCAATGAACTACCCAGTTACACTTACGGGGGGACAGCCCGCTGTCTTGAAACATTAGATGTAAGTGATCAGTGTAAGTTCTTAGGTTGAGAATCCGTTTTTTAGAAGGCCTGGTGTGCAGTCACTTGAGATCTAGCTGAATTCTGTACCTGTCCCCCCAGCCTCCGCCCCAGAGACAACTTCTGTTTAAGTGTAGGAGTTACTATTTTATTTGTATTTATACTGTGTTTCTGCTTCCACATAGATAATGTATTCTCTTCCCAGAACAGGTTGCCTGGCACCGCCGTTCTTGAATACAAAACAAAGTGAAATTCTGGCTTAATTAAAATGTTTCTGAAATTTTATTTAAACCCAGGTTCCCAGCATTCTTTTGGGTACTCGCCTCCCCTACCTCCCCCCCTGCCCCAAAATGAGAGACTGTTAAAAAAAAATCCAAATGGATGGGGTTGCGTGAGAGGTGTGATTTCACCTTCCGGGAACTGTAGGTTCAGATGGCTTTTGGGGCCATTGTGATCTGGATTTTCTCCTGGCAGAGTCTCCCCTGAAGACACCTGTTAAGGTGAAGGTGATCGAGAAGGACATCTCTGTCCAAGCCATCTCCTGCCATGGGGCTCCTGTCAGTAAGACCTTCTCTTCTTCCGACACAGGTAACGGGGCGCGTGCTCACGGCGTCCTCCCTCTCGCCTCCTTCCAGGCTCTCCTCCTGTCTTTCTCATCTGTCCACAGGTCGGCATTTCCTTTTCGGAGTTTGGGAGGCACTTTTTTGAGTAATAAGAGCAGAATGAGGAGGAGACTGGGGGAATGGAAGACAGGCAGAGACCAGGGGTGGTGTTAAGTTTTAGCAGATGCTTTCACAAAATAAACATAAAAACCCAGTTTATGCCTCACGTTATAAAACTGTTGAGCATTATTCTCCTCGCGCTCAGTATACCAGTGCTATGAATATCATCACATAGACAGGACTTGGGGGTGTAGTCCTAAAGGTGGCTTTGTTGTCGTCTCCCGCTGTCCCAGAAAAGCTGCTCGTTAGGAGTGGTCTCCCCCAGAACTCTGCTCGCAAATTCCCCATTTTTATGGTCATGTTTAGGTAATAAAAGTCTTTGGAGAGAGGAGTTACGGCCTCCCTAAGTCAAAGCACAATCTAAACTTGGGGATTACGTTTGCTCCCTTTGCTAGGTGTGACCTGCTGTCAGACGAAGGGCAGGTGGGCTCCTTCTCTCCGGCTCACCTCTCCCCATCCTCCCAGTCCTGTTTCTGGTCTTGCCAAGGTCAAGGATGGGACGAGGAGGAGAGGACGGGGGGCAGGAAGCTCTCATCTGACGGGCACTGTCTTCGGACGGCTTCGGGTCATCCCTCAGCCTGGCAAAGCTGACGGTGCCTGTCCCGGCGGGAGTGGTCACGGCTCTCTGGCAACCGCAGCGCCCCCCAGCTGCAGCCTCCCAGACGCAGCCGTGGCCCTCCTGTGGCTGGCCGCTCCCGATGCCCCTTTTCCTGCCCCCCGCCGAGCGCCCCGCTGCCTCGTACTGCAGGGACTCCTTCCCCTGCGCAGGATCCCCTTTTAACAGGCTGATGTTCCCACTGTGGGTTTCTCTCCCGCTCCATTGTTTGTTGGTCTTTGTGCTTTCATTGTTTTTCATCAACTCTATGGAGGTATGACTGGCATATGAGAAAGTGCAGAAATCTGAGTAGCCTTCTCGGGCACCCCTGGCACCTGGACAGGGCTTTGAAGGACAGCTCAGAGCCGCCGGGTGCTCCCCTGGGGAGTCCTCGCCAGCCCCCTCCTCGTGAGCCTCTCGCTTCTCACTGTGGGTGGCAGCCAGGCAGCGTGTGGCCGCGTCAGCCCCTCGCCAGTCCCCCGGGAAACGGAGCATCTGTCGTCCGCAGTCGGAAACCGAGGTGGGGGACGCTCCCGTTAACGCCTGCCCTTCTGATCGCGTTGTTGTTCGACTCTGCCTGAGCAGGGGCTGCCTCAGTGAAGGGATAGGCACTAGCTCGGCGTCAGCGACCTCGGCCGGGCCGTCCCCCTGGCTGCCTGACCTCCCCCCACGTCTCAGATGGGCATTAAAAAGGCCCCTGCGTCATAGGGTGTGGGATGGCGACACAAAACAGTGTGCTCCCAGCCCTCGGCAAGCACCTGCTAGGTGGTAAGCATCCCACAGATGTTGGCCACATGTGGGGTGCTGACCACGGGGAGGAGCTGCCTGTACGAACTCACTGTGTTGAACCACTCTCGGGAAGGAAAGGGCATTGCCTTCCAAAGTTCAAAGTCGTCTAAGGGGTCAGAGGTTTTTTGTTTGTTGGTCTTCCTGCTTTCATTGTTTTTCATCAACTCTATGGAGGTATGACTGGCATATGAGAAAGTGCAGAAATCTGAGTAAGTACACAGCAGTGAGTGCGTGGAACCATCCAGAAGCAGCGATAGACCAAGAGGGTCTGTGAGCCAAACCTGGCCCTGTTTCTGTTCATGAATTCCATCGGAGCCTAGCCTTGTCCGATCACTTCCGTTCAGGCTCAGGCTGCCTGCACGGGACTGAGGCCACCATGAGAGCTCGGGGCCCAGGCCGGCCCACAAAGCTTAACCCGTTTACTGTCTGGCCCTTTCCAGAAGCGATTTGCTGGCCCCTGCCTGGGGATCATCTCCATCAGCCCTGGAGGTCCCCAGGACGGTGTGTGATGTGCTCAGTATCGCCTTCCCTCCCGCAGAGCTGCTGGTGCTGAACGGCTCGGATCCCGTGGCAGAAGTCGCCATCCGCCAGCTCAGCGAGTCCTCAAAGCTGAAGGTCAAGTCGCCACGGAAGAAGAGCACCATCATCATATCAGGGATCTCCAAGGTGCGGCCATGCACCCCGGGGGCTGTATCTGTCAGTGGCCTGGCTTCCTCCTGGTGGAAGGTAGCCCGAGCTCCTGATGACGTCCAGAAAGCTCCTTGCAAAGGGCAGGTCCCGTTCCTCACCCAGCACGAGGCTCACTCACGGCCCTGTGTTTATGCAGCTCACCCCGTTCGTGAGGAAGCTTGCAGGCTTCTGGCCCGGGATGCTCTGGCTGTTGAGGGGTTGGTGACCCATGTGAAGAAAAGCTATTGAAAGAGAAAGACTGGCCTGACTAAGGCCCCCGTTGGGGACAGAGCCGCTACCCTCTCGCGGGTCGACATGTCTCCAAACCATTTAAGTTGTTTGCGGGCAAAGGCTAGCAGAGAGGGCAGCCCCCCGGGGCCAGGGGCCGCGCGAGGGTCCCATATGCGTGTGGAACATCTCAGAATGAACAAGGGGAACGCCAGCAAGGAAGGGGCTTTTGTTGTGAGGGATGAGGAGCAAGAAGACGTGGTGAACACGGAGGGTGGGCTGGCACCCGGAGGTGGGCCAGGGGAATGCGGCAGTCTGTAGCTCATGCCGACGTGGGCCGGGGAGGTGCGGAGGTCAGTCATCAGTGTTGCCATTATACTCAGGGCCTCGGCGGCCAGTGCCAAGTACCAGCTGGCAGGGCTGGCACGTGGTGCCCCGGGCCTCCCTGAGTGCACTTCCGGAGGCGGCCAGCAGGGGGCGGCGGCACGAGGAGTCTGGGACCACGTCGTCTGCTTTCTCCAAGGCTGTATCTTGGAATCACTAGGAACCCACGTAAACTTTACATTTAATGTGTCCAACCCACTGCGGTTACTATGTTTCACGGAGGCTCAGATGGCCCCATCGTGAGTGAGTGGGCACTCGGCCAGCCAAGGGCAGTTGTCAGGAAGCGGGCTCCCCTGTGAACAGCGGGGCGGCCCCAGGGAGCCCCCGGCCCCTTGCAGTCACCTTCCCACCCTCCAGCCCACGGGCCCCAAGGGTCAGGGCAGCACCTGTGCTTGTCTTAGACACAGAGAGGTGGCACCCAGAGTTCTTAGGCTACAGTGTGTATGCCGATTACTTTCTGCTTGCAGGAAGCAAACTCCTGTAGGAAGAAGTGTTAAAAGACACACTGAATCCATAGCCCACTTCCCGTGCCTCCCCGTGCGCTGTCTGCCACTTAGAGGGAAGTCTCTCCCTTCCGCGGGCCCCCCTGCCGGGGAAGGGTGTCTGCTTCCTCCACACCCCTCCACCTGTGAACGCGGGCGCCCCTCGCAGCCAGGGCCCCGACCCTCTGCTGCGAGGGGCGACCTGCACTGGCTGCATTTCAGTCCCTGTGAAACACGGCCGCGCCTCCTGGGAAAGACGTGTGTCCTTGCCCCCCTCCCTCAAGCTGACTTCCTTCTTTTGTCCCGGGACAGACCTCACTATCTCAGGACAATGCCGCTGCCCTAATGCTGGACTACTCGGCCTCCGTGGACGGTGCCCGCCAGGAGGACACCCCGTCCCTCGTGGGGGCGGCTGTCGCTTCTGCCCCCCCAGAGGACGAGGCCTCAGCCCCTGCCCCGCCAGCCCCGGAGCCCAAGGAGAGCGAGCTAGACTCCTGGGACTTGGACAAGGAGTCACAGGCCTCAGCATGGGGCAGCCAGGCCCCGCTGGACCCCGATGGGGACGAGCTGTCGGAGAGCTCCCTGAGTGTCTTGGAGCCGGGCATCGCCAAGAAGCATAAAGGTACCCACGCCCCCCGCCCGCCCGCCCACCCGCTAGCTTTTCTCTCCTGCCCGTTTCCAAGCTAACCTTCAGTTCCATCGCCGGCTTCCCTTCCCTTCTCCTCTACAAATCCACCCCGCCCTCGGCACCCCACCCCAGCAAGCACACCCTCGTGGCAGGGGTGGGCCCGCTTGGAGCCGGTGGGCAGGCGGCGTATTCAGAATCCTTCCATCTCTCTGCACTGAGGGGGGCAGCTTGTGCTCATGCCTAGAGGCGCCCCTTCTTTTGTCCACCCCACCCCCTGAAATAGAACCCTCCAGAACGTTTAGAGGGGGTCACCAGGCGACTCCGCACAAAGCCAGCAGAGACCAGGCTTCCTGCAGGATTGGCAGCTCTGCTCATTGTGCCTCAGACTCTTCCCTCCAAGTAAAAGCTGGCCAGACCTCAGGGCTGGGTCCTGCTAGCGTCCAAGGGCAGATAAGTCCCCCAGAAAAGGAGCCGATTAACTTAACGTGTGTGTAGTGATGAGCAGTGACGTTGTTAGAATAATCCGTTGTTTTCCATCAGCACTAAATGGATGCTTTGCATTTGCAGATTTTGTCAGCGTGTGCGGTTAATTTAGTGCTCTGGCCTGATGATAACCTAAAGAGCCTTTCTGAGGGACTGTAGTCTAGGGGCTTGAGGTCCCCTTTAGATGGGCGGTCAAGCCTCCCGAGCCTCCGCTCCTCCTCCGTGTGTGAGGATGCGCCCCCCCCTCCCAGGCAGGAATAAGGAGATCCCGGGGCAGAGACAGGACAGGAGACAGAATGCAGGCGCCTGAGCGCAGCTGGGAGTCGTGGGTGCGGCTCAGCGCTAAGTCCGCGCCCCCCCCCCCGGCCCCCCGAGAATGCAGACTCCAGGAAATCGCAGTCGCTCCTGAGGCCGGGAACCTCGGTCAGCTATTCTGCTGCTGCCTCGCTCCGCTCCTCTGTTCTTGCCGCCGCGGACCAGTGGTTCTCAAACTGGGTGACTGTGCCCCCCCGCCCCCCAGGGGACCCAGGCAGCATCCTGAGACAGTCTCAGCAGCCACAGCTGGGGACTGGGGTGCTGTTGGCGGCATGCAGTAGAGGCCAGGGCGCAGCTTCAAGCCCGCAGCGTGCAGGATGGCCTGGCCCCCTCTGGCCTGGTCCGGGGGGCCAGCACCGCCCGGGGGAGCTCCCCTGGCCCCGAGGAAGGCAGTGTGCGCTGCGCAGAGCAGAAGAGGAGGTGCGGGGTGGGGCGCCCCTTCCTCCCCCTTCCTTCTCCCGATGGCCAACAGTCCGCTGCCTCTTCTCGTGAACCCCAACCCCCCAACCTGCCTTCCTGCGTTCACTCTGAGAGGCTGCGCCTCGCTGACCCCGAGTCCATCCAGAGACCATTGTCCCCTCATCCCTTGCTTCCTCCTTCCCTTTGCCTTTCCTTCTGGAGAGTTCTTTCCCATGGGTTTCCATCCTGGCTGTGCCACGGCCATGCTTCTCCTTTCCCGGCACTGGCCAGGGGGATGGCACCCCTCCGGAAGGGCACTCTTGGGGACCTAGGTGCTGACAGGTGTGCTTGGCGCTTCCCTGGAGCCTGGGCACGGGGACCTCGCTGGACGTGGCGCCCGTGGCGTCAGATTTGTAAAGGGATGTATTTGGCAGCGCTTCCAAACTTGCTTCTAGTCCAGTGTTTTCGTAGAGATTTGGACACCGCGTCTCTAGATGTTGTCAGAACCTAGACGACTACGTGTTACAGGTGCCAAAGCGTTTTTGTGCGCTGGGGACTTTCAGCTTTCTACCCGGGGATCGGGGGAGCGGCTGTATGGAACGTTCTCTCCATTTTAAACTGAAGCTCATTTTCTGGCTGGAGAACCACCTGTGTCCGGTCACAGCAGGGGTTCACATACGTCCCCAAGACCGCCAGCGTAGTTAGAATTCTCTTGCAGTTTCGCTGGTTGGAAATGCACATTGTCGTGACGCTGCAGCCGATGCAGGGAAGCTAGTCCCCCCAGTTCGGGTTGATTTTTAGCTTAACCAAGCGTCCGTGTTGTTGCACAGCTACGGGAATGTCCGTAACATGACTGTGTGTTTAGAGATGGTTAAGACGGTAGAGTCCGTGTTCTGTGGACTTTACCATAAGAACAAAAGTATTGATGGAGACTTTGAAAAATACTAAAAAGTAAAAAAAGCAAAACAAAAACCCCAAACCACCCCAAACCTTGCCAGATGTCCTGCCCAGTAACGTCACGTGTGCGCGGGCGCGATGCTTCGGGACTCACTGTCTGTCATTCTTGTTTTGCTCCCGCATACTTTTCTTTTGACCTCTGACCTCTTCTCGTCATCTCGTGCTCATTCCCTTTAACTTAAGAGGATCGCTATGCCAACCAGAATTAATTGCCTACACAGTAAGTTATTTCTGTCTTATATTTTTTTTTCCCAAAAATCTGAGTACAGCCTTGCCATGAGAAAAGCTTATTTTGCGACAGCAAGAAGCTGATCTCCCCTTCCCTTTCTTTCCTGTTCCTTTCCAGCGTGACCTGCCCAGGACGCTAGTGTCCCCGTTTTCCTCCGTAGACGTGCACTGGTGGGGTTAATGTAGCACGTCTACGCCTCGGGGCGGGGCGCTGTCCCCCAGCTCAGGGGACAGCCAGCCTCGCACCCCGTCAAGTGCATACACACCGCTGCCTGAGCCGGGCCCTGGTTCTAACAAGCAGTCACTTTTCTAAACGGACTATCTATGGTTTGGCTTGAATTCAAGAGCTGTTCTCTGGGCAGCAAACTACGACGTGCAAAGTCACTTCTGGCCACTGTTTTCCTACCTCTCAGATTTTGAGGTGGATTCTTCAGTGACCTATTCATGTCTGTTAGGGTCTGTGGAGATAAACAAGAGTAAATTGGGAAATATTTGCTGTATTAAAGCTCTAATTTAGAATAATTATTTTTGAAGTTCTTCCTATTTGTTTATTCTTCGGCTCTTTTGTGGTTGTTTTTTTTTTTTAACCTTGCTAGAACCAGGGAAAGATTTTTTTTTTTCCCTCCTCTGTCCCCCATTTAAGATGTTGGCTATTTGCTTCAAATTTCACATACCTTCTCTCCAGATTTTACCTGAAGGAATCCTTAAGGTTGCGGGCGAGGTCTGGGTCTTGCTCCTGCCTCTTGGAGTGGCTGAGGTGGTCTGGACTAAAGGAGCTCAGCTTTATAAAACCCAGACTGGGGGCGCCTAGGTGGCTCAGTCGTTAAGCGTCTGCCTTCGGCTCAGGTCATGGTCCCAGGGTCCTGGGCTCGAGCCCCGCATCATGCTCCCTGCTCAGGGGGGAGCCTGCTTCTCCCTCTGCCCCTCCCCCCTGCTCGTGTGCTCTCTCTCTCTTTCAGAAAAATAAATAAAATCTTTAAAAAAACAAAAAACCCCTGACCACTGGGGCTCCTGCTCAGGTGCTGTGAACTTCCCCAGCAGCAAAGGTGACAGATTCTGGGGGCCCAGAGGCGAGGGTGACATACCAAACTGTTAGTTACCGTCTTAGCCAGAGTTCTCTAGAGAAACAGAACTGCAAGGTGCTACATTTCAGGGAAGTGGCTCACACCATCATGGGGTGTGACAGTCTGAAATCTGCAGGGCAGGCCGGCCGGCTGGAGACAGAATGTTGTCTTCTCCCGGAGGGAGCCCTTGGTGTTGGCCCTTCGGGCACTGAGCGGATGGGACGAAGGCCACGCCCAGCATCCAGGGTAACGCGCTCTAGTCCAGGATAGCCGAATGCACTGTTGACCCCGCATCTACCCAGTGCCCTCAGGGGACAGATGAGCGCTGGCCGGGCTGACACCGAAGACAGAGCGCCACGGCCCCGAGGAGCTGAGGAAGCTCCATACCGTGACCCTTCCTGCTGACGGAGGAGTGCGCTGGCCTCTGGACCCTCACACCTCCGCGGAGTGGTGCAGTCAGTGTCCCCTCTGTGGCCTTGTGCTTCCGGCACTATTTACCCCAAAGGTCACTGTGATTCGTGCCCCAGTTTAAACAGACCTTAATGTTTTTATTTAGAAAGGAGAACGGAATGACCTCCGTTTACCCTAGTCATTCTTCACGTTTGAGGAGTTAAGCTGTGCATCGGGGAGGGATTTGCGTCCTGTCTTACACATGCTACCAGCGTGCCTCTCAAGACTGATATTGTTCCGGAAACCTGTCCATGTCCGTGTTGGAGTGCAGGGCCATGCTCTGGGATGCTCTGAGAACCAAGACCCGTGCCACTCCCAGGAGGCCTTCCCCGGTGACCGCCCATGCACGTGTCCTTTACCAGACCTCCTGGCCACTTCTCGGGGCTGGGACCCGTCCCCTGCCAGCTCAGACAGCATCCCTTAGGTGCAGAGGGGAGCCAGGCATGAACACACAGGCTTTCTGCCCTGGGGCCCTCGTTAGTGGGGCGGAGTGCATCACTGCTAGGGATAAGACATAAGCAGGGCTCCAGCCTATAGATTTGCAAACCTCAGTCCCTCCTTTCACATTTTATTGTCCCCACAGAAGCCGTGACAAGTCACGTCAAGTTAGGGGACACCCACACTTGGTGAGTTAGGATGACGTGCACCAGGGGACACAGGACATCATCCGGTTCTCGTATGGATATTGAACAGTCAGATTTAACAGAACTGCAGACCTGTTCGGAGAGCCTGCGTGGGGATGGAAGCACAGAAAACAGCCCGTTATAGGCCCTGTCCATGGGACGCGTGGGAGCAGACCCTAGCTTGTGGGACAGACCGCTGCCAGCAGGAGCGTTTCAAGTCAATACAGCACACAGGTCTTTCCCTTTCCCGATTTTCCTCACAGGCTGGAAGTCCCTGATATTTCATCTTGATATGGCAAGAATTTGAGTTTTAGTCATTTAAAGTGCAATTTCATTTAAAGTGTTTTTTTTTTATTAGAGCGAGCATGCATGTGAGTCAGGGGGAGGGACAGAGGGAGAGAGAGAATCTCAAGCAGACTCCCCGCTAAGTGCGGAGCCCGACGCAGGGCTCGATCCCATGACCTGAGATCATGACCTGAGCTGAAACCAGGAGTCGGATGCTTACCTGACGGAGCCACCCAGGCGCCCCAAGTGCAATCTCATTTAAAAGAGTTAAAGTGACTGCTTAAAAACGTGTAGATTCCCTTTTTAGAGAACTGTGAACACAGCCACCTCCTCTGAATCTGGTGCAGACCCATGCTTCTCAGCAGCCAGATGCTGGTCTGTCCCATTCCACACAGCCTCGGGCTCAGAAATGGACAGTCTCCCGGCTCCGGAGGCCAGAAGTCCAAGGGCCTCCTGCTGGCCATGACGGAGACTCTGCTCCATGCTCTCCCCAGGTTTCTGGTGTCTGCTGGCGTCCTTGACCTTCCTTGGCCTGTACAAGTGTGACCCCCATCCCTGCCTCCAGCCCCCCTCCCCCCGGCACTCTCCCCGTGGGCATGCCTGCGTCCACAGTTCTCCTTTGAATAAGAACACAGTCGTGTTGGTGTGGCGCCTGCCCTGATTCACCGTCGATGAATCACCTCTCTAAAGACCTGTCTATAAATTAAGGTCCCATTCTGAGCTCCTGGGGGTCAGAACCCCAACATATGAATTCTGGAGGGACATGATCCAACCCATAACACCACCCCTGCTCACACCCCAGCCCCTGGCTGCAGACCCCAGACCAACTTTCAGTGCAGGGACCCCTGGAATGGGCTCTGGAGACGGGGTCCTCCAGGACCTCCCCTGTTCCTGCTGACCTCCAGCCACCCTGGCGAGGGGTCGCTCTGCCCCCCCTCAGGCTTCTAGCCCCATGGAGAGACAGGGCGCGTGGGATTAGAGCACTCCAGGTTAACCGAACGGATCCAGGTGAGAGCCCACGTTTATATGCCCTTCAGGGACCCCAAGCTAAGCCTAAAGCAGGTTCCTGTAGATTAGAAACACTTCCTGGGCCCCAGCGACCCGAGGTAACCTGTCAGGGTGCAGCCCCTCCCGGTGGCCAGGGCATCTGATCGGGGGATTAACCAGTGGGCACCCCTGCATCTGCCCCACCGGCCAGACTGCAAAGTCAAATCCAGCTGGTGGTGGTGGCTGGTGGGGTAACACACCCCAGCTGGTGACTCCTTGTGACAGGCTGCATCTCACGAGGATTTGAACAGCTCGAGGAACAGACACTCGTGGCCCCCAGACGTAGCACAGGCCTGTGGAGAGGGTAGAGCCCCCTACACATTTGGAGTCCCCATCCCGCTGCCTGTCCTTCCCGCTGTCCCCGAAAGCCCCGCACACAGCCTCTCCACGTTAGATCAGTGTAGACACGCCCTCGTGATTCTGCATAATAGGCTGTTTGATTGTATCCAAAGAGAAAATGAAAAAAAAAAAAGACCTTTTCAGCAGCTTTGATCAGATGACATTCAGCCTATGCCTTGGGGCTCTTGAGCTCTGTGCTGCGGCCGAGCCTGGACAGAGCAAACGGCAAGTCCGCCCTTGGCGCCAGGTCCAATGAGCAGCCTCTTAAAGTCATGGGCGGGCATGCTGTTCTACAGTGCTGATTGTGAGAGGTCCACAGACAGGGCTGGGCCCGATTCCACCACTGTCCGCCCGCATTCCTGGAGAAGAACCAGCAGATGCTCCTCGTGGTCCCCCCTGAATAAACATTCGGTCATTGGTGTCTGTCAGGGCTACTCAAGTATTTGGTGGCTCGATCATGAAAATAATGGAATTGCCAAATAACCATAAAGCTCCTCATCCTGATGGGCAGACTTTCTCCTTTCAAAGCCATCAGCATGGACACGCAGATGTGATGAATTCCAGGCTGGCTGGGAAGGCTCTCTGACCCTGCTGGGGTTTCCATAGCATGGCCATCTTTGCTGGGGGTGGGGGGGCCAGGGGACCCGAGGGAGGGACAGCCTACTGCCCTCGGCCTTGACCAGGAGCTCAGAGAGAGGTCTGCCCTGGGACGTACCTGACAGTCCAGCTCACTGCTTCTCGGCTCAGAGTCTTTTCATCCTGAAAACTCTGGTGTTTGGTCCAGGCCGGATTCTGGCTGCTTTTCCCGTGTGGATATAGTGACCGCACACCAAAGTAAGAAACCGCTCTTATTAGAGTCGCTCAGACGTCCTTGTTTCTTTTCATCTTAGACTAGTGGTCCCGGCGTTTCATCCACAGCCCATCTGACTGGCCCCCTGTGCTTTCTTCTTGCAGGAGGGATTTTAAGGAAAGGTGCAAAGCTGTTCTTCCGCCGGCGACATCAACAGAAAGACCCCGGCATGAGCCAGTCGCACAACGACCTCGTGTTCCTGCAGCAGCCGGAGGGGGCCCGGAGGAAGGGGGTGACGCTCACCAGGATCCTGAACAAGAAGTTACTCTCCAGACACAGAAGTAAGAGCACCATGAACGGGGCCCCGGCGGAGCCCGCGGCCGGCAGCCTGCCGCACCAGGACGCGGGAAGACGCGGGCCCACCTAACTGCCCACCAGGACGGAGTGAGAGTCCCTGCAAGCTGTCAGACGGCCGCCTGGGCTAGCTGGGTTAAAGGGCAATGAAAACCCAAGTCTCCGGCCAGGAGGTTTCCCCCAAGACAACTGTCCGATTTGCCACCCGATGCCAAAGGAGACCCGAAGGCTCTCCACGTGGGCTGTGCTCCGATCCAAGAGCTGAAGTGAAATGTGAGATTTACGTTCTGAACTAAAGATCATCCTATAATGGATGGTGATGGGGCAGATGTGGGGGACTCAATTTTACCCGCAGTGCACTCGGACACGTAGTACCTTGGGTCCACGCCTGGACCGCGTCGCAAAGAGGAGGTGCCCCCCTGTGCTGTCACTGAATGGAACGGATGGGTCACCTGTCCTCACCGACTGCTCAGCGTCACAGTACAGCTCGCCCTGAGTACAGAGAGGTGGGACAGAGGCAGGATTTGGGGTCTATAGAGAAATTACGGTGGTAACAGAGACACTATGACAAAGGTAGAAGGTAGTTGCCTTTGATATTAGCCATATAACTTGAAACCGTATGCAAACACTAAATCTCTCCTGCGCACATTATGCTGAGCTCTCCTGGATGTTTACTTTGAGCCTGTTTGCAAGTGGGAGATCTATCAGTTCCTATGTGGTTTTTACGTTTTCCTCTGTAGTGTCAAAAGTGCTCATGATCGTGTGGGGGGGGGGGCTCTCAAGTGAGGCTGGCAGCAGTAAGTGACCCACCGCATGGCGACACCACACACACGGTTTTCCTTTCGTCCCCGGCTGGTTTGCCAAACGCTGCCGATGGCTGAAACAAAGAACTTCCAGGACAGAAGAGAAAACTATTGTGTGTCTCAGGTAGGAGTCTTAGGGGTGGAGGTTTAATAACAAATGGGCCAGACGTCGCATCAGTCCTTTCGGGAGCTCTCCAGAATTCTGCCGTGAACAGCGCTTGACACGTTTTGGGGTGTCCTTGTTTCGGTTCCCAGTGGGGGAAAGAAAAAAAAACAACGGATAAACGTGGCCTGCCATGTGCGTATCTCTGTGTACCCTTCACGCCACGGTCCTCGTCCGTCCGCCTGTCCATGTGTCCGCGCCACTGGCCCATCCGCCCGAAGGTGGCACTGCTGGGGACGAGCTGGTTAGGGCTGTGGCCGTCCCTGTGAACCGTCTGGATGGTTCCGCGAGATTCGCTTTCTTCTGATAAGATTTAAAAGGCTATCGTGAAGCCTGACCTCTGTCACGGATAGGAAATTGGGGGCGCTCCTTCTCACAAGCGCTTTCGCTGACCCCAAAACACGTCTTTCGGGGTAACGGAGCCACTGCCGAAAAAAAAACCTTCCCGAAAACCCAGATTACGGAACTTTTTTCCCTTTTTCTTGAGGGAGAGATTCTAAAACTACATGAAGAATTTTACTTTGAAATACACACTCAGAAATGCCCCGGGGTCCCAGGAATTACCAGGTGACTGCAAGATGAGTTTTTACGGGGGACTTTTGATTTCCGTTACCTCGTGAAACAACACCAGGCATTCCAACGTGTCATCATACCAAGTTAGTCTCCGCAGGTTGGTAATCACTACTAGTCTTTTTGGAACCCATCTGGTCACTTTGTTTTGTCTTAGTGGAGGATTATTTCCTGCCCCCCCGCCCCCCCGGGGTAGGCAGCACTTGGGACATTCAAAAATTAATTCTCAGAGGACATTATGTGCCAGAATTTCAGGCACAGATCAGAAGTCCTTAGCACAGTTTTTTGTTTGATTCTGAAGTTCAGATCAACTCAATTTATTCAATGTGATGGGATCAGAGTTTTACATTGCCACTTCCTTGCTCTCAACAAAAAACGTCTTAGCCATTCCCATTCCTGATTGACCCCATGAGCATTTTGTTCACTGTTTAATATTTTTGCCAAGGGTTTTCTTGGTTTCTCAACTTCCTGGTGACTTGAAGCCTCTTCCGGGTCCCGGGCAAGCGACAGGTGGGCTGTCTGTCCCGCGTGGGACGCAGGACCGTCCCACGAGAGGTGGAGAGCGTTAAGGAGATCCGTGTTTCCGTGTGTCTGCTGGGCACACATCAAGAGCCCTGTACCTCTGAGTCAGATCCAGGAGCACCCCCTCAAGACGCACACACGTTTTCTTCCTCTGAGGGCCTTTTCTGAACTTACAGGACACCCGAGAGAGCACGGAAGGGTGCGTGAACATAGCACCGTGAGAAAATGGGCCATGCTGATACTGTGAATGCCTCCTTCCTGGCTGCTTATCCAGGCCTGTGCTTTAATGGTGTAGGTATTTATGCGAAAGTAAATGTTATGAAGGGTACATGTCAATTAAGATTATGCACCAAATGCTAAACATACCAATCGGTAAATCACCTTATTCCCTTGCCTTTCCTTATGCTTTAGGGGCACAAGAGCTTTTGTTTCTGTTTTGCGTTCATGATATTTTTGCAAAGCGGTGTTTTGGAGTGATTTCTCACGAACGCTAATAGGAATGTGTGTCTGCATGTCTGGAACCAGGTGCTCACGTTGGTTGTGAGCTGGGGCACCGCCCTGCATTCAGAGATGCGCCTGTGTTTGCAGAGGAATGCAAGGGAGCTTGAAGTGTGTGTGTGTCTTATTAATGTAGCAATAACAAAAGCACCGATCTCATCGTCCCGTTGGAAACCCGCTGTGAAGAAGACGGTTTAGACAGTGCTTTATTTAAATCAACTCTCAAGTTTAAGGTTAAAGCCAGCCCTTGATTCCTCCTGAGAGCTCAGCGGCCAGCTGCTGCCCACCGGTCACAGATTAGGTGCCTGTCTCGGTCTCTGATTGGTTTTACTGGCTGCCTCTTCAGAAGAGAGTTGCAAGTTTTCTTCTTGAGCAGAAAGGGACACATTAATTTGTATCGCTGCCAGCAGGTGCGGGGGTTTTCCTGGTAAGAGCCTCACAGTCCTGACACGTCAGAGCACAAGCTGGTGGCGCCTGGAAGTCAGAACGTTGATGTCCGCTGGGTGGAAAGCAGGTCTCGCACTGGTGTAGACCCCGATGCCAGGCCCTCCCTCCCCTGCCCCATACCTGCTCAGGCCCGACTACCAAAGCACGTGGCACGGACACGCCGGCGCCGCTACGTTCTGCCAAGCAAACTCAGGTCCCCTCCGGGCCCTTCTCTTCGGCATTCCTGTTTTATGTGAGGAGGCATCCGGAATACGTCGACCTGCCCAGTTCACCCAGCTTCCAACTGCTCAGTCATGTACCATTTACACGTTAGCCTTGTAGGTACCCCCCCCACCCCCCACCCAATAGCACATCAAAGCTACATTTTTTTAAAAAGAAGAAAATGAAAGGTTTTCAAGGTATGTGGCAAGGTCTGGCTTGATGCTTAAGTGTGGTGATGAATTTGCTGGACAGTGATTGTATTCCTCGGTAGCACTTTAAACACAGGTCCCTGTCCTGCACCGAACTGTGGAAGATGTGGCTGGAACATGAATAGTCTTTGAAAGAAATAAACGTGCACATGGGACACGAAACACCGACTTGTGTTTGCTGAGCCCTGGGCTGTCCCGAAAGCCCCGCGTGTGCCTGGGGTCCCGGATCACGGTCATCTGCTGCTTGGTGCTCGGCGGGCGGTGTGTGTGCCCGCCGTGGGCCGCTGCATGAAAGAGGAGGTGGGCCCTTCACTCGTGGCCACTGCTGCTTGCTGTTCTTGGCAGAGACCGTTCCTAACGTCTTCTGACGTGACGTTGGCATCCTTTTCTAGGCCTGAGACTAAAACCATTTACTAGGAAGTCAATGTTTCCAGGGACCCTGGGGTCATGGTGAATGGGGGGTGCTACCAGTCAGGGTCGGCTTGGCCTGGGCCCTCCCGAGGTGCAAGCTGGCAGGAGGTGAGTCTGCATGATCCCCAGCAACCTTCGGAGGGGCACTGTCCCCTTGGAGGCAGTCTTCTATATGTCCCTCAACTCCCAGGGTCAACGCCCGCCCCCGCGGTAGCCCACAGGGGACAACGTGGAGCGGGCTCCCGCGTGGGCTCAGCATAGGCTGGTATCACACTGGCACGGGGCTTGCGGTGGTTCCTGGGTGGGGCAGGGCACAGCCGGACAGATGGACAGGTCCCGCACAAACCCCACAGGCATCTCGGCTCCTTCCCGGGGCGGCCCTCCTGGGTGTGGACTGGGAGCCCAGATGATTCATGCCTTTAAGGGAGCACTCTACCTGTGCACAGCTCCAGCCATCCCAGGCTTGGATGCGGATTCTCAGCTCTGGATGTGGCAAGCGATGGCAACCCGGTGTCTTGTTTGGGGTGGAGGTGTCTGAGACCGCACGGCTACTTCCTGCGTGACCTGCAGTCCATCCTGGGTGGATGCTGCAGCGGGAGACCGTTTGGGCCTGCTGGGAGGCCAGCCTTGCCCTACCTGACCAGCTTTCCTAAGCAGATCTCCTGCCAGTCACCTCGAGGCACACACTGTACTCCTACCAGCCCCATCTCCACTGTCCACACATTTTTTTTTTATTTTAGAGAGAGAAGAGAGAAATCGTGCGAGTGGGAAGAGGGGCAGAGGGAGAGAGAGAATCTTAAGCTGGCTCCACGTCCAGCGTGGACCCGATGCAGGGCCCGAGCTCACAACCCCGAGCTCACAACCCCGAGCTCACGACCTGAGCCAAAATCAAGAGTCGGACGCGCAACCGACTGAGCCACCCAGGCGCCCCCCGACACGGCCCATGTTAACCCACACCAGCCACCTGCAGTCTGCGAATATGCACCCCTCGTCCCCAGCATGTGCCCCGCCCTGTTCTAATAAGCCAACCAAACACCAGCCCCACCTCCTCCGTGAAGTAGCCTTGGCCACCGAGGACGGCCGGGAGCACCGGGTGCTTCTTTCGGTCCCTATCACTTGATCCCATATCACTCCCTCTTACGCTGGCTCCTGGGCTGGCGGTGTATCCCTTGGGCTGAGGACAGTGCACACCTAGTGAGTAATGACCGGAGTCGGCTGGCAGCCCTATATGAGCGCGCTGGAGCCCGGGCGCAGGGGACGGAGCCCGCCGCGGAGGGGAGCCTCTGACAAAACCATGCTGCTGTTTACCTTGGTCGCTTCTACAAATACGGGGTGCTGCATGCAGATACTAATACATCGTTCGTAGAAAAGGCAGGTTGCTCACCACAGAGGTCTGGCTACCAGGATGGAGGCCTGAGCGCAGGGCCCTCCTGAAGGGAGAGCTGCCAGATCCTCTTCCCACGGTGCCCGAGAAGTACCCACGGTCACACTCCGCCCCAGCCGTCCCCGGCTCCGTACGGCCACTTCCACAGCGCAAACTGCCACGCTGCATCCTGCGTGTGCCCAGCATTCACAGCTACTGATCATACTGATACAAAGTCGGATGCTTAGGTGCCTTGGGCTACTTGGTATTTTATACAGAAGCCAGATAAAGATCCAAGACCACAGTGATAGTAACTAATACGAATTGAGCACTTAGTATTGGCCAGAATTTTTTTCAGAGTTTTATATCTAGTGACTCCTACACTCTTTGAAACCACCCCAGGAGTTATGATCCGTGTCCGCTTCACACATTAGGAAACGGAGGCACAGAGAGGTTAAGTAACTTGCCCAAGATTACACAGTGGTTAAGTGGCAGAACCAGAATTTGAGCCCAGGCCGTCTTGCTGGAGGATCCCAGCCCCTAGCCACAAGCCTCGGCTACCGTGTCAAATGGAGAGACTGGGACATCATCTTTTCTAAACGTTCAGCTCCCTGTTGTGGACGAGCATACTCTAAAGTGAGATGCAACACTTTGCACGTAGTGAGAATTAAATTATTTGCTGATTAGATCTCTCTCTTTATCTGGGTAAGAAAAACCAGCCAGATCGCAAAGCTAGAGGGAGCGTAGAGAAGTGGCTTAGGGATATGTATCTTTATAATGTCCGGTACAAAAGGAGTCAATTAACAAAAAACCGGGGCTGAAGGGCCACGTGACGTCTGAGGCAGCCAGTGTCGGGGCTGAGGGCATCGCCCCAGCGCGGGGCCTCACGGAATCACGATGCCGCCTCACTGCTCAGCTCGTCTCTGCTCGGGAGGAGCAGTGCTCGTAGGAAAATCCACGCAGAAATGGAAGCTCTCTCATTTTTAACTCCCTCAGCTTACTTTTAAAAATTTCAGGGACACCTGGGTGGCTCAGTCGGTGAAGCGTCTGCCTTCGGCTCAGGTCATGATCCCGGGGTCCTGGGATCGAGCCCCGCATCGGGCTCCCTGCTCGGCGGGAAGCCTGCTTCTCCCTCTCCCTCTGCCTGCCTGCCACTCCCCCTGCTTGTGCTCTCTCTGTCAAATAAATAAAATCTTAAAAATAAATAAATCAAAAAATAGAAACTTCAAATCTACAGAATAACCCATATAGACTTCACTAGATTCACCGATTTTGGTATATTTGCTCTACCTACCTACCTATCATCTATTGATCAACTGACCGATTGTTGTGTGGAGACATCATGTTTTCCCCGAAATTCTTCAGAATGCATTTTCTGAGAAGGATGGCCTCTTCACATCACACACTCAATGGTCATCATGCTTGGGGAGCTGGACATTGAAGCTACCCAGCATCAGACGCTACATTCAGGTCTCCCCAACTGCCCAAGAACATCTTTCACAGGTGGCTTTTCTTTTTTTTTCCCTGCTTGGGGTTCAGGCAAGGTTTCTACATTGCTTTTGTTGTTAATAATAAAATCTGACACTTTCAGAAACAAAACTTTAAAAAAAATTTTTTTTAATTTTGGATAGATCAGAGAAAGACAATTATATGATTCTATTCATACACGGAATCTAAGAAACAAAACAGATGAACATAGGGGAAGGGAAAGGAAAATAAAATAAGATGAAACCGAGAGGGAGACAAACCATGAGCGACTCTTAACTCTAGAAGACAAACTGAGGGTTGCTGGACGGGAGGTGGGTGGGGGGATGGGGTAACTGGGGGATTGGCATTAAGGAGGGCACATGATGTGATGAGCACTGGGTATTATATGCAACTGATGAATCACTGAACTCTATCTCTGAAACTAATAAAAAAAATATAATTTTGGTTAGAAATCTGCTCTCCAAAGAATTGTTTCCAGCCTTCATAGAAGGAATATACTGAACACCCTGGGAATTCTTCTGAAGATTCGGTGAGCATTGTGAATATGAATCCCAGCCCTGTGCTACATGTACTAATATGAGAAACGGCTTTAGGTGGCCTCAGGTCTACTTTTATAGGTTTTCACTCTTTCTGTAACCGGTCCATTTTTTCTGCAAACAACCCGCTTTTGGTCGTGCTTGCCACTATCTCTGGTGTGCAGAGGCCCAGAGAAGCATTTGGGCATTTGAGAATTGCAAGCGGGCACTCAAGGGGTGGGAGGTAGGTGAGGGGGGCGTGTTAGCTGTTAGTGGTCAGTCTGGGGCTCTTGGGGATTGAGCAAAGACCTGAATGCTGAAAAGATGGTGGTGGAGAACCCCAAGAGAGCATTCCAAGGTAGAGCGAATCTGTGCAAACGACCTCGAGGACATGTTTGAGGGACAGAAGGCTGGAGGGAGGCGGGGGTCCCACAGCTGGGTGGGGTATGAGCAGGGTAAAGGTGAGATGATCAAGAGCGGTGTGGGAGGCTGGGGTGCAGACCTACTGTTAAGTGCCACTGGGAAGTCACTGCAGAAGGTTAGGGAGGGCGGACCCATGAGCCCTAGCAGCACGACATGCTCAGCATGCCCCCTCTGCACCTGCTCAACCTTCCACCCTACAGCAGGGCCCCTTCAATGGGTCCTTACTTATTAACCAATTCATACAAGTACGCCTGGCTGTTGAATAAATTCCTGCTCATGGGCCTGCCTGGCCCAAGGCTCTATGCATTTAGAATTCCCATATTAACAAATGGCCCAGATGGGGGCTATACCAAATTATTCTCCCACCAGGAAAAGATGAGAAAGATGAGACAGCTTGTTTTCTATAGTCTCTTCAAAATAATGCTATTAAGCTTAAAAAAAAAAAAAAAAAAAAAAAAACTTTGCTAATGTAACAGGTAAAGACAATTGCACTCCAATTTTGCCTTTTCTCTCATGATGGTATAGTTGAATAGCCTTGCTTATGCTTAAGAACCATTGTATTTTCCTGACTGGGATGTCCATTTTTCTATGGGGTTCTTTATCTTTTTCCTATTGATTCCTAGGAGCTTCCTATGTATGAGGAAAATGAGTCCTTTCTGATACCAATTTCAAATCACTTCCCACCAGTTCATCCCCTCTTGGACTTTACTGGTGGAGCTTTCTGCCAAGCAGAACAAAGAAGACAGTCTTACTGCCCTGCACTGGAGACTAAAAGACCCCTCTAGCCCCTTCTATTTGTGACATTCTGGGGCCACAGGTACATTCCATGCAGGGGGTCAAGAGGCCACGCAGGCCGCTAGGACCTGGGAGTCGGGAGGGGGCAGAAACAGCTCCAGGGAGCAGTCTGGCCTTCAAAGCTACCCTGACCGGGTGGTGCTTTTCCCGAACTTTCCACGTAGCAGCATCGCACTGGTCAAGGTGTGGATTTCAGGAGCCCACTGTGCCGGGCCCGGATGCCCGCCCCTCTCGACTTCCGAGCTTGCTGGGGCAGAGTAAGCGCTCCCATGCGTGTTCCCTGAGTGGATTTGGAGGACCGCGACACCCCATCCGCTGCGTTCAGAAGTAACTATGATCTGGCAGCAAATCTCAGACTGCTTTTAAAGAAAAATTTGACTCTTCCACACGCCCCCCCCCCAAGGAAATTAAGGCTCCAGCAACCACCAGAAGAGACTTAAAGGGGTCCCGGGGCTGCTAACGCCTGTCGCTTCCAGGGTCCCAAGACCGGACACGCGTCCGAGGAAGGGACAGCAGAACCAGCCCCGCTTCTCCCAGGCCGGTCCGGATCCACAGCTCGCCGCTCTCCCGTCTACACCGCCCGCTTTCCGACAACCCGATCCACATCACCCGCTCCCGGTTCCACATCACCCACTCCCGGTCTACACTGCCCGCTCCCTGCCGCTCTCTGTCCACGTCGCCCTTGCCCTCCGCACCCCCAACCACGCCTCGCCGCTCTCCTGTCCGTGCCGCCAGCTCCGGGGTCCGCAGCACCCGCTCTCCCACTCCCCCTTTCGCGCGGCCCGCTTTCCCACTCCCTGTCCACACCGCCTGCGACCTGCTTGCTGCAGGTCCACGCCGCCCGCTCCCGGGTCCACACCACCCGCTCTCCCACTCCCCGGTCCGCGAGGCCTTTCTCACTCCCCGTCCACACTGCCTGCGACCTGCTTGCTGCTGTGGATCCACGCCGCCCGCGCCTCGCCGCTGCCCGTGCACGCCGCCCGCTCCCGGGCCCACACCACCCGCTGTCCCACTCCCCGGTTCGCGCGGTCCGCTTTCCCGCTACCCGTCCACACCGCCCGCGACCTGCTCGCTGCTGTTGGTCCACGCCGTCCGCGCCCCGCCGCTCCCAGTCCGCGCCGCCCGCGCCGGCGCCTCTCCCCCGCGGACTACAACTCCCACAATGCCCCGCCACCGCCCCCCGGCTTCCGGTGCTGCGCAGTTTCCGGAGCGGATCGCAACCCGGAGTCCGGATCCGAGCCCGCTCTGCACATTCCACAGGCAGGTAAAGCCCGGGGCCCCGCGCCCGCCGCCGCCCCCGCGCGCCGCCCCGGCCCGGCCCGGCCCGCGCCCGCGCCCCGCGCCCCGCGCCCGGCCCGCCGCCCCGGCCCCGCCCGCCCGCCGCCCGCCCCGGTCCAGCCGCCATGCCGACTGTTCTTTGTTACATTCGCCGGCTGCGGGCTCCGTGGGCGATCGGAGTCAAAACCCGGCTGGATTTCCCGGAGCCGCTCCGGGATCGCCCTGCGCGCCGCCCGCCCGCCGCCCCGCGGCCCGCGCGCTCCGGGCCCGCGGGGCCGCCCGCCGCCCACCGCCCGGCCAGCGCGGGGCCGCGGGGCCGCGGGGCCGCGCTCGCCCGTGGGTGCGGCGCGGGGGCTCCTCCGCCCCCGGCCCCAGCCCGCGGTCCCCGCCCCCGGGCGCCTCCGCCGCCGACGGCCCGGCGTGATGTCACCGTCCCCCGTCGTCGGGCATGGCCCCCGGGGGAGCTCGGGGAGGGTCCCTGACCTCCGTCCCGGCGGTTAGGAAGGCGGACCCGGCAGTCCGGGCGATGGGGCTCCCTAGCCCCCCCCGCAGGGCACCCCGCCCCCCCTTTTCTGTAAACCCTTGGGCGGCCGAAGGGAAGGGAGTGAAGTCCGTGGACAGGTGACATGGGGTGGGCGGCTGTGCCGGGAAGGGGCTCCCCGGCCGGCCGCACAGGTGAGGCCCGGCCCGGCGGGCCCGACGGGCAGGTGGAGGCGCTGGCCATGTGGCCCCTGGCGAGAGGGACAGGTGTGCGCGGTGAGGGTCGGGTTTGGAAGACAAGAGTAAACTCATTATGGAAAATCGACCTACTTGATAGTTACAGTTATGGGTTCACCTTTATTAAGCTTTTAAAGTAGGGGATGGGATTTTTCCCCCCGGAAATGCTCAGAAATTGCCCCGAACCCCCCCTTCCCCCAAGGGTAAGTTAAAATGGTAGAGACAAGCGTGACATCAGAGACAGACGGACCCGTGTATGTATTTAAGGCTGCCAACACAAAACCACCTTTGCTTAAGCCACTTTCATAAAATCCGGATTCACCAGATAAATTCAGAGAACCCAGCTTGGTTCCCCAAGGTGTTTTTGAGGATGAAAAGTAAGGAAGCGTCTGGTTTTGTGATAAGCCTTAAAAGGCAATGAGGAGAGAACTGTGCCAGAGGGTGCAAGGAGGTAGATGCTGTGGTGACAAGTGAGGCACCCCAACCCCAGGACAGCACACAGTGATACTTTGTTTCAGAACTGCACCTGCTCCCATTGTCCACGTTTTCACTGCTCCACGCAGCTTCCCCGAATTTCCTTGACCATTGCTGCCTTAAGGTGAATGGTTAAGATGTGGAGCTATAGTTTGGATTTTGAAAGGGAAAACCAGCAAAATTTCTCCTTTATAGAGTTTTTCCTGTTGACATCTTTGATTTATACTTTCGCAAAAAAAAGAGTTCCCAACAGAGGATATAACGTTATATTCTATTTTGGAAGCAGAAAGGACGGTTATTTTTTTCCCAGAAGACAAATAAATGAATTAAAAAATCAACCCCAATTACAAGGCTAATACATTTCCTTGGAGTAATTATAGTTGAGAAAGAACTCTGTTTGCCTCAGATAAACCTCTCATTATCATTCTTTTGATATCATTATCTGGGGAGAAAGCCAGGAAAAGAACTCTCCTCCCATTTTGCAGACTTAAGGGAGATTTAGGGTACGTTTCTGATACACGTGATTTCAGAGGGTAAGTTTGTTAGGCAGCGACTTCCGTGCTTTCTCGGTCTCTTTGTCACACTTGTAAGGGGGTAGTACCCGCCCAGCTCACCTCAGACAGCTCATGCTGTGCATTTTCATCCCTGTGGCCATTCGTTCCACGAATATTTATTCGGTGTGGGCCTATCATGTGCTGGGTACTGCAGAGAACAGGAGAGAAGACCCTGTTTCTTGGATCTGATGTGCTGGAGGGAGGGAGGGAGGGAGGCATTGACCAGAAACAGCAGAACTCGGTTAGGTGGCCCGTGGCTAGAGCATGTAGAGGACAGGAGCAGGTGGAGGCCGGGGCGTGGGTAGGGGGGACACACAGGCAGTCTGAGCAGGGGATACTTGGGCTGAGATCAGTGCTGTGAGGCGCTCCTGGAGGCCTGAGGACAGAGTGTCACGGGCAGGGGAGTGGCAGGTGCAGAGGACTGGTGTGGAATAAGCTCACCCAGGGGTGAGCAAGGCAGTGTGAACGAGGGGAGAAAGCACAGGAGGGCCACACAGGCTGTGCACCCTTCAGAGTGTATCCTGAGTGCCCAGTGGATGCCACGTAGGGCTTTGGGCAGGGGTGGGACAAGATCTGTGTCTTTTTAGAGATGACCCCGTGCTTGCCACGTGGGGAATCCGGGCCTGACAAGATTCCATGATAAACAGGGTGGAGGCAGGAGGCAAAGGAGGAACCAGGACCAAGTGTATTTCTAGAGCCAGGAGGCCTTGCTGCAGGTTTGGTTGGGAAATGTGTGGTGGTTAACTGGAGGTGCCATTTACGGAGGTGCAGGTGACGGGTGGGTGGCAACCGGGGAGGAGGGGATGGTGACCGGGGGAATCAGGGCCCTGCAAACAGTGGCGTCTTCAAACCGCCCCTCTGGGGTGGGAGAAACCCTTGCTCGGGGCCTAGAGTCTGGGTCCTCGACTTCCCTCTACACGCTGATCCTGAGGAAGGGCCCTTCCTCTTGGGGTCCATGAGAGAGCAACCCCCATCCCCAGTCTGGGGGTGGGCCAGGGCCCTGGGGTGCAGAAACCTCAGGATCCAACAGATACGTGGGTGTCAGGGGAGTGGCTTCACTGTGAGTAAGAGACCTCAGGCTTTCGGTGGATGGAAGGCATCCTGACGCCGGTGGAGGAGGTGGGGACCCATGGGCGGTCACGGTGGTCGGTGATGCATGGCCGCGGGGGACACTGTGGTGACAGAGCTGCTCACTCCCGGTTACTCGTCTGCGGAACCAGGCTCCCTGCACTCGCAGTGACAGAAACAGAGTAGGAACAGATTTGCATGTGTGTCCGTGACAGGTGGACCGGCTGGGGAAAGGCCTCTCTGCCTCATCAAGCATGGTCTCTATGTCAGATGACTGTTTATCGAAACGTGTGCTGTCATTTTGTTCGGATCGGTGGGGTTCCAGTTATTGCAGTGCTAGCTCAACCCTGAAGAAATGATCCCATGCTCTGGTCATAGAAAATCAAGACTGATTTGATTTATGTGCATAAACCGTGAGCCTATTTGCAGGGTGGGCAGTAGCGTCATCTCAGGCGGGAACATGGAGCAGTGGGGTTAGGGTCCGCAGGGAGGGAGGTGGAGACCCCAAAGACGGGCCGAGAACTTCCTGACAGTTGAGGGAGAGCTCGTGCCTGTGCTCCCTAAACAGATGGCAGTAGCTCTCACACCGATGCTTGATTCCAACAGACACGTTTAGAAGAGTGACCTAACAGTTTTATTTTAAGAAGCCAATATTTATAATATGCTGGAAATTATGTCCCTTGCAGCTGTTAAAACTAGGGACGAGCAGCTTAAGCTGTCAGCTCCCATGCAGGGAAGGTCAGCAAAGAGGTCGGCAGTGCTTGCAGCCAGGCATCAGGTGGGGTCAGGGACCGAGGGCTGGACTGGGGACACGGGCATGGGAGGCGACGTGGGGGCAGGTGCTGGGTCCAGAGGGAGAGAGGACCCAGGGGCAGCCTGGGTTACCCCCCACCACCGCCAGAGGTGGCTTTGGGCAGGAGACAGGAAGGGAGGGGAGCTTAGGAAGGCGCCCCCAGAGAGACTAAGGAAGACTAGGACTTTGCAGAGGGAGGGCGTGAGGGCTCCCTGCAGAGTGCCTCCCCCCTCTGGGTGCCTAGCGCTGATGGAGGGCTGGCTCATCAAGATGGAAGGCGACGTGGCTGATGGGTGCACCTGGGTGGAGCCATGGGGGCAAGTCCTCCCGTTCAAGACGGGGAGGTCAAGAAGCCAACAGAGTTCTTCCCGGGAGTTTTGCAATAGAAAGAAACAGAAATGGGGCTTTAGAGCCATGGGGGAGGTGATGTAAGGAAAACATTTTTGTTTGTTTTAATGAGTGAGCTCTAGTTGAGGCCAGTGTGAACATTGCAGGGCTGTAACTTGCTGCTGAGGAGGGTGCAGGTGGCCTTGGGTCTCCCAGGGGAAAGTGGGCGTGGCGGGCCCGTGTGGGGCAGGACAGGTGTGGCCAGGAGGGGCCATTTGGATGAGGTCCTCAAGATTGGATAGGAGTTTGACAGATGGAGGGAGAGAGTTTCTGTAACAGGAAACAAGAAGAAGGGGTCATGGAGGCTGCAAGCTGGCCATGGATAATTTGGGGTGTTGAGGAACCCTTGGAATGGTGCAGGGGGCACCTCCAGGTCACAGTGGGGGCCTTGCTTAGGCCTCTCATCCTCAAAAAGTCCACAGAAATCCAACTTTGGACCCTCCCCAAGCCTTCCTGAGCCTGCGGGGTCGTAGTTCCACAAAGTCACATAAAATTGAAACTTGGATTTCTCAGAGATGATGCCTTTTTTTGCCTGGTCTGGGCCGTGGGTTACTGGCTTCATTTGGCTCGTTTTTGGTGTTTAGCATGCTCCGTGTCTCCAGCTTACAGCTGTGAGCCTTGATGGATTGCAGGTATCCGCAGAACGCAGCTGTCCAACAGCCTTCGGCCCTCCATGCGGCTGGAGGCACACTCTTCGCGAGTCGGGCATCCTTACGTCATGAGCCGCGCAGGGATGATGCTCGGGATGATGGGTCAGGACTGTCACTTCCCACTCGCGCTCTGGGGAGGAGAGCCTGTACCCGCAGGACAAGCAGTCTTAGAGAAGGAGTGGTCCACACGTTTCGCCTTGTGTAAGGCTAAAAATGAATGTGCTAATCAGTTATAGTATGTTTGCCTTTGATTGTGACGCAAAACATAGGTGTGATTTTAGCACCGCGTCAGTCCAGAGATTGACCGCGTCCTTGCTCTGAGCCGGCCGCTTCCGTCCTGTTAATTGATTCTGTGTTCTCAGTCTCCGCTTGTCTCTCGGGGCCCCTCTCCCTGGCACGCCTGACTTCCCTGGACTCTGTCCTGCGCCACTTCGCGTTCTGTCCACGGAGCTCCCCCACCTTCTGCTGAGGACCCCTGAGGGTCTTTTCCCCCTCAGCCTAGTTTGAAGATGTCAGCCTCCCGTATGGAAACATGTGTGCCCCCAAAGACAGCTGTCAGGTGGGGCTCTGATCGGCGCAAGGAAGGCCGTACTTCCTTGGTTTGCGTTTTTAGGGAGGCAGAGTGGAGACCTCTCTCTCCCTTCATTGCTCAGAAATCCTCTTAAAGAACCGGACGTGCACGTCAGAGATATAGACGTTGTCTCTGATGAAGCGAAGGGGTTCAGGAAAAGAAAACAGGAGAAACTATAAAAGAAGTAACACAAGAAAATCTGCAGGCCGTGGGGGGCCCCCCACCAGCGCCCAGCCCCGAAGCAGGCTGCGACATGTGAGGGCAGTGGAGTGAGACGGAAGGTCTGAAAGCTTCTGGGGGTAGAGGCCGGCCGGCGGGCCCGGTGTCAGCCCTCCCCTGCGACGCTGGACGCGGGAGGACTGTGGCGTCCTGCCTCCCCAGTCTGAGTGAACACGACCGTGGGCCCCGCAAACCAGCTGTCGTCGGAGACGCGAATGAAGACGTCTGCAAACACGGCAAGTCTTCTCCAAAGATGTGGCTCCCAGGCACCCGTCCGAGGAAACCACCGGGAAGCGTGCTCCCAGATTGAGAGAGTGAACCCGAGGGTGGAGGCAAGGGTGCTCAGGAGTCCGGAGCTGCTCACCAGCCGAGTCCGGGCGCGGGGGAAGCACACCCCCAGCCCCAGCCTGTGTCTGGCCTCCAGGGCAGGCTTGGGAGCGCGGTGGGCCCCCTGCACGCAGCATGGGCTTGACCCCGGGGCAGACAGACCGACAGACCGAGGAGGAGCGGTTGCAGGACGCAGGGAGACACAGCCGTGGGCACCTGGCCCCAGCGCTGCCGCCTCCACGAGCAGCAGTGTCTGCACACGCACGCACGCCGTGAAACCGCCGCGTGGCACAGGCCACACGCAACGCGGTCTACACGCGGATGGTACGACGTGGTCTGCACACCAACACGCACAACAAGGTCTGCGCACAACACGGGGCCTACACAGACAGCAGCACAGGACCTACGTGAAACAGTACACCAAATCTACACACAAACGACGTGACCGACACAGAACGACACAACAGAATCTAACATACACGTGCAGCAACAAAGTGCATACAAATAATAAGAACCCAGACAGTAGGAAAAAATAAATCATTACCTTTAAACAGGTCATATTAGAAATGTGTTAAGAATAAATTTGTTTGAGGGCGCCTGGGTGGCTCAGTCGGTTAAGCGTCTGCCTTCAGCTCAGGTCATGATCCCAGGGTCCTGGGATCGAGCCCCGCATCGGGCTCCCTGCTCGGCGGGAAGCCTGCTTCTCCCTCTCCCACTCCCCCTGCTTGTGTTCCCTCTCTCGCTGTGTCTCTCTCTGTCAAATAAATAAATAAAATCTTTAAAATAAATAAATAAATAAATAAATTTATTTGAGAAGCAGTTAATAGTATTTTCAGAGTCATGATATTACATACACTGACGTAACCAAAGCGATGTTGGGGCAGCTGGGAACGGGAGAGGGTAGGCAAGCTCCCTGTTCATCGGCCACTGTGAGAACTAAGGGTGCAGCCCCCAGAGGTGAGCCGTCAGGGGCCTCAGCGGAAGCCCGTTCTTTCCAGACGTGGAAGCAGATGTAGAAGGACAGACTGCAGAGAGGCCCCCCTGGGAGACGGGATAGGAAGCCAGGGTGGTGGAGGGGCTGCCTTTTGGCTTCCTCAGTGCATGTATGGTTTGTAGCCGCTCACCTTTGTTTTTTTTAAAGATTTATTTATTCGAGAGAAAGAGCAAGCGAGCAGGGGGCGGGGTGGGGGAGAGAATGTCTAGCAGATTCCGGCTGAGCACGGAGCCCGACACCGGGCTCAATCCCACGACCCTGAGATCATGACCTGAGCCGAAATCAAGAGTCAGACACCGACTGACTCCACCACCGAGGCGCCCTGTAGCTATTCACTTTAATAGAGGGCAAGTGACCTAGGAGCAGAAAGAGAAAAAGGTGGGAGTAGGAGGTCCTGCTGCTCTGTCATCCAAGGACCCTGCCCTGAGAGGTGACTTGAGCTGGACTGGGGACAGTTTTCATCCTGCGGGTCACGTGGGTATGTGGCACGCCCCCCAGGGGCCCTCCTGTCCCCACATCCCAGGTCCCAGGTCTGGAAACATGGTACCAGCCGGGGAGCAGGGGCCATCCTGAAGTTTGCAAGCTGCTGACGTGGTCCTGTGTGGTCACAGCAGAGGCCCGTGTTCCGAGTCCATCCCATTCAGGCTTCCCACGTCTGCTCTCAAGAGCTGCTATCAGCCTGCGGGGTCTGGAGCGGGGACCAGTGGGGTGGATGAAGTGGTTCTTGGAAATTAGTCTCTAGGCAATGAAATGTTCCCCAGATGGTCACCGAGCCCCAGGCTGGGTGCGGCCGTGCAGTGGCCTGTCACGCTCAAACTCAGTCCTCATGGTGGCCTCACTGTGGCAGGGAGAAAGGGTGCGGGCATGAACAGTGGCAGCCCGGGGCTTTCAAAACGGTGCCCGCACAGAGAGAGCACGCACGCCGCGTGGGAGAGAGGAGGAGATGGCCCCAGATGAGGCAGAGGCAAGGCCAGGAGGCAGTGGGGCTGGTGGGAGGCCGGGTGAGGGAGGCTCAGGGAAGGTCCAGAAATGAAAACTCTGGGCCGTGGGAAATCACTTCATTGGGCTGGAGCAGAGTCATGTATGATGGGAGGTAAGATTAGAAAGAACTGGAGACTATAACCAGTTTACAGAATTGTCAATGCCAAGTTCATGGGTTGGAACTAAGCAACCAGGCGCGATTGCTATATCATGCTGCTTCTCTCTGACACTGAAGGCTTGTTTCTGAAAAATAGACACATGGCAGAGTCATGGGGGGATGAGGGTTGTGCCAGGGAAAGTGCTAGGGAGCCACTGTTTTATGGGGTTGTAACGATGAGCTAGAATTTCAAAACCATACCTGTGCAGGCTGGAAGGGGACTCATTGTGCAAATGAGGCAGCCGAGGCCCACGGAGAGGAAATAACTAATACAGAGGTGTGTAACCTCCAGCACAGGGCAGAGCCAGACGCACACCCTGCTCCCTGGTGCCTGTGCCCTACAGCAGGACCAGGCCCTTCCTTGCACTGACGCACCCAGTCTGTGCTCTGGACTGCAGTTCTCTAGCATGTGAAACTGTGTGCAGAAGTGTTCTTGCCCAAATCAGTTCAGACTCTGCTGGGCTGAACACATTCCAGCAGATTTTTATTGCAGGACTTCTCAGGGCCTTTACTGTGCCCTTGTGAATCAAGACTCCAGAATGGGAATCTGCAATGTCTCACAAATTTACTGGCCACAAAATTCCTCTCTACCCACCTGCTACTTCCCTGGGGTCCACCCCCCCCCCGCCAGACCATCTTTCAGGAACGTTCTGCAGCACACATTTGTCAAGATAGCTCTTGTTTGTTTGCTTTTTCCTTTTTGTCGTTTTTCCCTTAATGCTTTTAATATTTTCATGGTGCATGTGCCCAGTGGGAAAATGTCCTTCTAGCTTAAAAAGAATTCCCCAAGCCCTAGACCAGGGCTGAGCACTTGATATGGCTGATCTGAATGAAGATAGGGTATACGTATGAAAAAATTCATTAATCTTGTATTAATTACATATTGAAATAATAATATCTTGGTTATATACTGTTCACTAAAACGTTAACAAAATTACACGTGTGAATGCCAGCAAGATTTCATGTAGGTAAAGGTAAGATTGTTCTAAAAATTTATACAGAAAGTCAAGGAATGAGTATGGCTTAAAGCATTTTGAAGAAGAATAAAGTGAGAGGCAACACTCCACCATGTTTTAAGACTTACTCCAAAACTCTGGTACTTCCGACAGTATTGACTGCTGTCCACTGAGCGTGGTGCTGGCTGGGGACGGACGCAGCGGGCGTTGGAACAGAAGACAGAACCCAGACGTAGAGCCGCAGGAGTAGGGCCACTGGTTTTGGGCAGAGGTGCAGAAGCATTTCAGTGGTGCTGACCCACTTGCTCATCTGTAGGCAGAATGAACCTTGACCTCACATCTTATACAAACATTAACTCAAATGGGAAAATGCACTTAGCATGTAAAACCGTAAGACTCTCCTAAGAAAGCGAGGAGGAAATTTGGGGAGCCAGGGCTTAGCACACGGGTCGTAGACAGAACACCAAAAACATAATCCACAGAAGGGAAAATCAGTGAGTGGGACTTCATCAAATTAAAAACCTTCGTTCTGCCAGGACTCCATTGGGAGGATGCAACGCAATGCTGTAGGGAGGGAGAAAATGCTCGGGAGCCACGTTTGTGACGAAGGAGCTAGATCTGTGGAAACCCTCAAAATACAACAGGGAAAAAAAAAACCCAGACAGTCTGAGAAAATGGGCAAAGGACGTGAGGGGACACTTTACTGATGAGGATTTACAGATGGCAAAGTGGTACACGCGAAGGTGTCTGGTATCATTAGCCATTAGGGACGTGCGAAATGAAGCCACAGTGAGACACGGTGTCCGTCTGTGAGAGCGGCTAAAATCCAGCTGGGTGACACCCCCAGATGCTGGCCAGGACACAGAGACACCGGGCCTCTCAAACATTGTGGCAGCTTCTCAGTCAACAAAGCGTGCACTTGTGGGAGACGCGGGCTGACCCCTTGCACTTGGGGGCATGTGCCCCAGAGAAGTGACGGCCGTGTCCACAGAAAGCCTGTGCACGGTTGTTGATAGCTGCTTTATGTGCAGAAGCCCCAAGTGGGGTGAAGCCCAGGTGTCCCCTGGCGAGGGGACGGTTATGCTCTCTCACGCTCTCTCTTACGCTCACGCCACAGAGTATCGCTCAGCAGTGGAAAGGGACGCCCTGGATCCGTGTGACAACCTGAATGGACCTCAGGGGCATTTTGCTGAGTGAAAAAAGCCAGTCTCCAAAGGTCCCATCCTGTACGATTCCATCTATACCACGTTCTTGAAACAGCATGTCAGAGATGGAGACTGGCTTCGAGGTGGCCCGGGGTTTGGGGTGGTGGGGCGTGGACGGGGCGCATGGGCGAGGTCTTCTCCAGAACGGAGCAGTCCTGCATCTGGATCCTGGAGGAGGCTCTGCAGATCTGCCGCTGTGACAGCAGGACACAGAGGGCCACGGACACACACCGTGCCGTGGCCACGTGGGAACTGTGGTGTTATGTGTAGTTACATAAGATAGACCGTCAGGGAAGAATGTGTGAAGGGTATTTGGGGCCTCTCTGGGCTCTTTTGGAAATTTCCTGTGATTCTATAATTATTTCAAAATGTAACACAAACAGCCCCCAGAACATTGCGTGTGTGGCTCGCTGGAGCGTTGTGTTGGAGAGCGCTGCCGGAGTAAATCCGGGAAATCATCCCAGCCAGGAAGACTTGCGGGACGCCATCGCCTTGCTCCTGGATCCGTTCCCCTGTCACCTAGATGGTCCCGGGAGGGCAGGGAAGGCCCAGCCAGGCCAGCACACGAGAGATAATCTTCATTTCCCACTTACGTCACCAGCCTCCCTGAAAACGCCTCTCCCTCTGAGTTATTTTTAGCTGCCTGTGTTTTAAGATTGTGATGTGTTCATTTTGCAATGTTTCAACACGGGTTGCTTTTCCTAAATCAGTGCTTTTGCAGGTCACATTAAAAGATCATCTTTTTTCCACCTCCTATTCACTAGGATGGCAACTATAAAAACAAATGAACTGGGGCGCCTGGGTGGCTCAGTCGTTAAGTGTCTGCCTTTAGCTCAGGTCATGATCCCGGGGTCCTGGGATCGAGTCCCACATGGGGCTCCCTGCTCAGTGGGGAGTCTGCTTCTCCCTCGGCCTGCTGCTCCCCTGCCCCCGTCAAATAAATAAATAAAATCTTAAAAAAAAAATGAACAAAATAACGGGTGTTGGGAGGATGCGGGGCGGTTGGAAGCTGCGGGCGCCATCAACAGGAACAGAAGGTGGCCCAGCCACTGTGGATGCAGTGCGGCGGCTCCTCAGACCAGGAAACAGAGCGACCATGCGGTCCAGAGGTCCCCCTCCGGGTCTGCACCCGAAGAAGAGCAGGGACTCGAAGAGACGCTTGTACCGCCACATTCACGGCAGCATCATTCACAATAGCCGAGGGGTGGAAACAGCCCAAGTGTCCGTCGGCGGATGAATGGCTGCGCACTGTGTGGCCTGTCCATGCAGGGGAGGGGCGTCCAGGCTCAGGAGGAAGGGCATTCTGACCCCTGCTGCCCCGCGGGGGAGCCTGGAGGACATCGTGCCGAGTGACACGGGCCAGACACAAAAGGACAGGTTCTGTAGGAGTCCACCTGCACGAGGGGCCTCCGGTAGTCAAACTCACGTGAAATAATCTGTGTAAAAAATGTCCACACGTTCTGCTGAGGTTACGTAGAGGCTCTCACTGCTTTTCTGTCCCGCTCCCAGGCCCCTTTACACAGACCTGTGTTCCTGAGGAAATCTGAGTTGTGTGGTCTGTGCTGCTTCTCTCCTCTCCAGGTTGGTGTTTGACTACGGGTGGGTTGTAGAAACCTCCGGATGGCTTGTGTTCTGTAGAACCATACCATGTTTTTATACAAGTTTCCTGCAAAACTCAGAATAGTCTGATGAGGTGTCTGGGCTTTCTGGACAGAGGGTGGTGGTGGGACGTTTTCCCCGCATCTCAGAGTCCTGGCTGCACATTTGTAGCCGTAGAAATGAACTCTGGTCCCCTCACCACCTGCACAAGGCGGCCAGGCTCGGGCACAGCAGGTGACCCGTGGCCATCGTTGGAGAGGTGTGGATGGCTTGGCGCTCTCCTGCAGCCCTACTTGGGCCCCAAACTGATTGTGACCTTGTGATTGACCCTGGGGGGGTGGACCTGCCTGGTAACCACAGGGGAAGCAGATGCCTCTTGCTCAGACCTTCCCCCCTTTGTACCGAGGAGCGCCTAGGGTTTCCCTGGGGGGCGGGAGCACTCTCCCCGGAAGTGGAGGGCAAGGATCTATTTGTTTGGCCAAATTTGGATCCCACACACCAGCCCTTCCAAGCTTCCTTCCAGCAGGCTCTGGGGTGCCCCTGCCCTGTCGTATTTTGAGGAAGGGGAGAGGGCTTGTACTTGTTCTGCTGCCCCAAATGAAGCAGACCTTCACAATGTGGCACCGGCGGGTGCCTGTGGATACCCGGGCAAGAGACATGCTGCCTTGTGTGAGCCGATGAAATGTTCTCACGGGCGCTGGCCATTTTCCTGAAAAGCTGCTGTTTCCTGTGACAGCATCATCAGTTTGTAAGCTTTCTTCACTAACACAGATTTTCTGTTCAAACTTTCTTTCAAGTACCTGTATCTGGAAACCCTTCAAAAGGCTCAGCGTCCAAGGGAGGGAAGGCAGGAGCCCCGTGAAAGCAAGGCCAGGCCCGTGCCGCTGCCCCGGAGGGCGCACAGGAGAAGGACCTCCCTGGGCCTGGCCTGCGTGGGGGGCCGAGCGGGCGGGCCCTGAGTCCTGGGCTGCGGGTGGGGGAGCCTTGCGCCAAGCAGGTGCTTTGTAAACACTGAGGAAGTGAGATAAGCATTTACAGTCACTTTTTTTTTTTTTTTTAAAGATTTTATTTATTTATTTGAGAGAGAGAATGAGAGAGAGAGAGAGAGCACATGAGAGGGGGGAGGGTCAGAGGGAGAAGCAGACTCCCTGCTGAGCAGGAGCCCGATGTGGGACTCGATCCTGGGACTCCAGGATCATGACCTGAGCCGAAGGCAGTCGCCTAACCAACTGAGCCACCCAGGCGCCCTACAGTCACTTTTGATGGGAGTGTGGGGAGTCTCTACCGGGTCTCACCGCTAATCTACCCAAATTTCTGAAGTTCCTGGCCTAAGTTTGACAAATGAAGCATTTGAAACTTTCCAAACAACTCTTAATTATCTGGAGGTACCAAGGAGTTCAGTGAAAAATATCAAGGCTTACTGTATATGGAGTATGGTGTACAAAGGATGTAAGAATTAAAAAAAGAGTGAGTAGAAAGATCGAGATCAAGCTTCTGTTGGAGATCTAGTTAAAAAAAAACCCAGATATTGTCCATGATTTATGACAACTTGAGGTAACTGTTTAATAGGAAGGGTCCACTTCGTTTTTGGATTTGGGAGGGAGAGCAGTTGACGGGGAGGAAGATGTCTGGAGGGTGAGCCTGGGCTCTGTCTTGAAAGAGCGGGACTTGGGCAGGGCAGGGGGCTCCAGGGGAAGCCAACTGAGGGAGGCAGGCCGAACCCCAGGAGGGGACCTCAGTCCACAGCTGGGGGCTAGGGGGGAGCGCAGGGACGTACACGGAGAAGGGGCCAGCTCTTTTAGCACATGCCACCCCACCCTGTGCCTGGCCCGTGTGGGGCCGGGCAAGGCCGGTGGCTCTTGCCCTGTGGGTCCTTCAGGGTCACTAGATAAATGACACACAGAAGTGATTACAGTGGTCAGAAGTGCGGTGAAGGAAAATTGCACGGTGCTTTTGGAAAGTGTTACAAGGCCTTAATTTGGACAGGTGGACCAGGAAACCCCTCCCCAAAGATGTGCCAATTAAGCCAAGATGTGAAGAATGAGTAGGAGTTAGCCCGAGGCAGAGCTGGGGGAGGTTCCAGGCACAGGGAACAGCATGTGGGAGGCCGGAAGGCAGGAAGGCACTGGGTACTTCTGGGAACTACAAGGAGGCCATTGTGGCCCGAGAGGGTCGGCTAGGGGGAGATGGGCAGAGGAGGCTGGTGGGCTTGGGTTTCATCCCGGGGACAGTGGGAAGCCATCAGCTTTTAGGCTGGCAGGTAATATGATTGGGTTCCAGTTCTAGAAGAAGCCCCGTCTGCGGTGTGGGAAACAGGGTGGCTGGCCAGTGTGGAGCAGGAAAAGCCTTCCGGAGACCCTTGCAGCCTTCTAGGAGGGAGAAGGTGGGGTGTGGTCAGGGGAGGTGGTGGAGGCTGCAGGTAGGGTCCATGGGACCGTGGCCCCGGGGCGGGATGAGCCCGGGTCTCTGACAGCCATGATCTGAGATGTGGGAGGCCCGGGAGGGCCCCGTTTGGCAGGGGAGCCAGGAAGGGTCCAGTGCTCGTTTCTGGCACGTTCAACTGTTTGTGGCCTCCAGGTGAAGGTGTGGGTGGGCAGCTGGATATTCGTGTGGGACTCCTTGGAGCATTACCAGCCCACACATGGTATTCACTTAGGCATAGAATTGGGTGTGGCTGTCTGGGGAGGGGTCCTGCAGAGGAGCCGTGGGAAGGGGTGGGGCTGTGCCCCAGGAGAGCCCAGACTGGGGTGGGCTGGAGGAGGAATCCCCCACAGGAGAGTGGCTGGGGGGGGCAAGAGAGGACAGTGGTTGGCCGCATCCCAGGCGACCAATCAGGTGAGGTGAAGAAAAAGACACCCTGTTCTAAGCCAGCTTGGTGGAAGGACACAAGAGTGAATGGAAGAACAGACACGGGACGAGTGTGTGTTGGCACCATTTACAGATAATTTATTATGAAGACTTTGAGCACACAAAACAGTCGGCAGGCCAGCAGGCGCCAGCCTCCACGGACCCCATCACCTGGCCGATCTGCCCCGTGTGTCCCTGTCTGGGAGTCCCCACCGGTAGTGCGTGGAAGCAAACCCTGGCCCCAGGATTGAGTTTGTGTTTCAGTCCGCATCTCTGCACAAGGAGCCTAACCAGGAACCACGATCCCCAGCCCCCCTGAAACATCTAATGCTAGTTCTTTAATGTGCTCGAACACCAGAGTTTGGCTTTCCAGCTATCCAGTGAAAGTCACACACGCTGTTTCCATCAGGATCCGGGCCACACCGCGCTGTGCTGGAAGTCACTTCAGTGGGGCGCCTGGGTGGCTCAGTCAGCGTCCAACTCTTCGGCTCAGGTCATGATCCCAGCGTCCTGGGATCGAGCCCCGCATCAGGCTCCTTGCTCCGCGGGAAGCCTGCTTCTCCCTCTCCCGCTCCCCCTGCTTGTGTTCCCTCTCTCGCTGTCTCTTTCTCTCTCTCAAATAAATAAATAAAATCTTTAAAAAAAATAAAAAGTGTAAATAATCTACAAAAAATATAAACAATAAAGTTAAAAAACAATCTGGAACCCTACCCTTGAGAAATAACAATGATGAACATGCCACTCAAAATGAAAACAGTACATATAATAGAGGACCTGTATGTGGAAAATCATATCCATGTGTGTTTTTATGTTTAGAGAGAGTGATGAGAGGATGAGTACCAAAATGTTAATGGTGATTTGACTTTTTAAAAAGTTTTTATTGGGGTGCCTGGGTGGCTCGGTTAAGCGTTTGCCTTTGGCTCAGGTCATGATCCCGGGGTCCTGGGATCGAGCCCCGCATCGGGCTCCCTGCTCAGCAGGGAGCCTGCTTCTCCCTCTCCCTCTGCCCTCCACTCTCCCTGCTTGTGCTCTGTTCTCTCTTTCAAATAAATAAAATCATAAAAAAAAAAAAATGTCACTTCAAATCTGTAGATTTTCCCTCCATATCTTAATTGAACTTTTAATTTTGAGATAACTGTGGATTCCCATGCAGCTGTAAGAGAGACTGCAGAGCGATCCCATGTGCCCTCTGCCCAGAGCCCCATCGGTGACACCATGCAGGACTCCAGCGTGGGGTCCCGTCCAGGATGGTGATGGTGATGGTGACACAGTGCAGGTACGGAGCACCCCACCCCCACGGGGGACCCTCCTGCTGCCTCCTTACAGCCTCACCCGCCATCCTTCCCAAACCCGCACCAGCCACGACTCGAGTCCCCATCTCTGTATTTCATCATTTCAGGGAGGTTATATAAATGGGATCAGACAGTATGTGATCTTTGGGACTGGCGTCCGTGGCACCGTTCTGGAGGGTCCCCCAGAGCCTGATGCGTATCAGTGGCTCGCTCCTCTTCATTGCGGACAAGTCTGCAGGTGTGGGTGGACCACAGACCGGGGTCACCGTGGGGGGGGCCGCGGGGCCTGTTTCCAGTCTGGGCTGTTGTGAATAAAGCCGCTGTGAACAGTCATGCGCAGGTTTTTGTGTGGATGGAAGTTTTTATTTCTCTGGGGTAAGTGCCCACGAGCGCAATGGCGGGGTCCCAGGCCAAGTGCATGTTGGTTTCATGAGACACCGCCGGCTGGTCTCCACTCCCGCCCGCCGCCCATGGGTGCCCGGGTTCCCTCATCCTGCGCCGCTCCGACAGGAGCGCCCTGACCTCTCGGTGACCTGTGGAATGTGTCTCTCTGGCGGTCGATGGGGGCGGCCACCATTTCCTGTGCTTGTCACTTACGTATTTTCCTTGCTGAAATGTATTTTGTGTCCTTTGCCCATTTACTGATTGGATCATTTGTGTTTTACTGGTGAGCTTTGAGAGTTCTTGGCACGTTCGAGGTTTGGATGGGTGGTTTGCGAAGATGCCTCCCGGTCTGTAGCTGGTCTTCTTACCCTCCTCACCGTGTCTTTTGTAGAGCAAAATTTTAAATTATGATAAAGTCTAATTAGTTTTCTGTTTATAGACGATTCTTTTGGTGAGAAGTCTAAAAACTGCCTACCCTAGATCTCAATGATTTTCTCCTATATTTTTCTAAAAAATGTTACTATTTTATGTTTTAAGTCTAGGATCGTGATGAGTTAATTTTTGTATGAGATGTGACATCAAGGCTCATTACCCCCGCCCCATCCACTTGCCCCAACACCACTTGCCGAGAAGGCTGTCTGTCCTTCCTTCATGAGTAGCTTTTATGTGCCCACCAAAAACCCACTGAGCCTGTTTGTGTGGGTCTGTTTCTCGGGTTCCATTGACCTTGGGCCTTTCCCTTCACCACCAGTGGCATCCTCATGGAAGTCTTCTTTTTCGAGGCTGATTTTCACAGCTGGTATCCCTGGGGCCTGCCTGGGAGCTCGTCACCAAGGGAACGTTTGTCTGGGATCGCCCCCACCCCCAGTGCCCCCCAGCTGACATGGCTGGTCTGAGCCCATCTGGCATTCATGATAAGTTTGGTTTCCTGATGCTGTTACTGTGGTCTCCCCGTGACCCAGCCGGGGCTCGTTGGTTCTTGTTGCAGTGGTCGTATGGGTACTAGGCAGATGGGAGGGTGGGCAGTGGCGCTCAGAGGCGGGGTGCAGCAGAATGACCTGGGGGTCTGTGAGGGCGGGGTGCGAGGACCCATCCCAGAGAGTCGGCTTCAGCAGGTCTGAGGAGGGCCCGAGAATTTGCATTCCTGAGAAATTCTCAGGTGCTGCTGGTGTTGGTCCACGGACCACTCTTGGAGAATCACTGGCGTAAGGTAACTTTTCCCAGGATGGGGGTTAAAATGGCCAAATCTCACGCTTATGGTCTTTCTGGGTTATTTTCCCTAAAACACTATGTATAATCCGTCATCCTGGAATTTCTTACATGCCGTGAATGTCCAGAGACTGGACTTCCCCGTGTGGAGGGACCATCTGAGCACTAAGGGGATTTTGAGACAACAGTATCCATTCATCAGTTGATGGACACTTGGACTGTTCTAGTATCTTGGCTATTGTAGATAATGCTGCTGTAAACATTGGAGCGTATGTACTCCTTTCAGTTAATGTTTTTGTATTCTTTGGGTAAATACCCAGTAGTGGAATTACTGAATCATAGGTAGCTCTATTTTTAACTTTTTGAGGACCCTCCATACTGTTTTCCAGAGTGGCTGCACCAGTTTGCATTCCCACCAACAGTGTAGGAGGGTTCCCCTTTCTCCTCATCCTCGCCAACACTTGTTTCTTGTGTTATTGATTTTAGCCATTCTGACAGGTGGGAGGTGATTTCCTGGATGATGATGAGTGATGAAGAACATCTTCACATGTGTCTGTTGGCCATCTGGATGTCCTCTTTAGAGAAATGTCTGTTCATGTCTTCTGCCCATTTTTAAGTTAGATTATTTGGTTTTTTGGATGTTGAGTTGTATCAGTTCTTTTGAATAATAACCTTTTATTGGATATGTCATTTGTAAATATCTTCTCCCATTCTGTAGGTTGCCTTTTTGTTTTGTTGACTGTTTCTTTCCCTATGCAGAAGCTTCTCATTATGATGTAGTCCCAATAGTTCATTTTTGCTTTTATTTCCTTTGCTTTAGGAGACCTATCTAGAAAATGTTGCTGCGGCTGATGTCAGAGAAAGTACTGCATGTGCTCTCTTCCAGGGTTTTTATGGTTTCAGGTCCCCCATTTAGGCCTTTAATCCATTTTGAGTTTATTTTTGTGTTTGGTGTAAGAAAGTGGTCCGGTTTCATTCTTTTGCATGTAGCTGACCAGTGTTCGCAACACTATTTGTCTTTTTCCTCTTGCATATTCTTGCCTCCTTTGTTGAAGATTAGTTGACTGTATAATTGTGGATTTATTTCTAGGTTCTCTGTTCTGTTCCATGGATCTATGAGTCTGTTTTTGTGCCAGTACCATACTGTTCTGATTACTACAGCTTTGTAGTATATCTTGAAATCTTGGATCGTGATACCTCCAGTTTAGTTTTTCTTTTTCAAGATTGCTTTGGCTGTTTGGGGTGTTTTGTGGTTCCATACAAATGTTAGGATTGTTTGTTCTAATTCTGTGAAAAATGCTGGTGGTACTTTAATAGGGGTTGCATTAAATATGTAGATTGCTTTGAGTAGTACGGACGCTTTAATGATATTTGTTCTTCCAATCCATGAGCATGGGATGTCTTTCCATTTGTTTGTGTCCTCTTCAGTTTCTTTCATCAGTGTTTTCTAGTTTTCCGAGTACAGGTCTTTCAATTAGGTGAGCATCTTTATTTCCATGTTATAGGTCAAAGAATCTAGGCCCCAGAATTAACATGTCCAGATCATCCCTCAAATAAGTGGGGGGTTCTAACCTCACAGGATCAACAGAAAACAGAATTGACTGATCTGATAGAGTTTTATGTAGTGAGCAGGAGCACTCTCCTCCATGATGCTCTCTCTGGTCCCCAGGAGACATGGGTGTGCACTGGGTGTCAGGCCTGGGGTAGCGGCTGAAGGAAGACCGAGGTCGTACTAGACATGAGTGTCCTTGAGGAGTTCACAGTCCAGTGACGGAGGAAAGAGAAGCAGTGGTGACAGCGTGAAACCGGCTTTTAAAAATGGTGATATGTTTGTTTTACCAGTGGAAACCTTTGGCTAACATGAAAAATGAAAGTCTGAGTTCATAAAGACTTTCTAATCTAGAAGACGTTCAAATCAATTGCTTTTAATAAAAAAAAAAACATTATTTTAGGTGAGAAAACAGCTCAAAGCCCCCAACCTCATCACAATAAAGGGGACCACACTGCTTGGTGCCTTTAAGACCTCCAGGTAAGGTCCCCGCACAGGCTCGAGGAACCTTTAACAGGACTTGTCTTTAAAAATTGCTTGGCAAGGGCGCCTGGGTGGCTCAGTCGTTAAGTGTCTGCCTTCGGCTCAGGTCATGATCTCAGGGTCCTGGGATCGAGTCCCGTGTTGGGTTCCCTGCTCAGTGGGGTGTCTGCTTCTCCCTCTACCCTTCCCCCTGCTCATGATCTCTCTCTCTTTCTCTTTCTCTCTCTCAAATAAAACCTTAAAAAAAAACAAAATCTAATTCTTTTATAAATAAATAAATAAATAAATAAATAAATAAATAAATATTGCTTTGGCAAAAAGCTCATTATTAACGACATGCCCTTGTTCCCTGACAGGTGTCAGAAATGGCTGAAGATGGGAGTGAGGAGATCATGTTCATCTGTAAGTAGCCCCTGGCTTGTCCTCGAGCACGGGCGGGCTTTTACTGTCCCAGCAAAGCCACATCCACGTTTTGTTTTTATATGACAGAAACGCTGCTTCTTTTTAAGTTGAAATGACTTTGCTTGCTTTAAGAAACACGTTTATTGCACGAAAAATGCACTGCAGGGGTGTGGTTTTAAAAGGATCATCTTTCTCAGAATGCTGGGCAAAGGCCACTTTGCAGAGGGTAGCACTAGATTCAGAAAAGTAAGCTGGGGGTTTACAAAGAGATTTATGATACGTTAGATTTATGCCAAACAGGTTAAATAGGTGAGTTTTCGTTTATTCTCATTCCTCGGGAAGATCTCGTTCTTTGTTAGTGTAGAGTCACTACAGACTTTGAAATGTGCCACAGAGGGAAGGCTTTTCCTTGGGGGCCACGTCCTGTGTTTGCACCGTTTTCGTACATGTGGGGAGCACCGTGGGTCACCCCACTGGGCATGGAGCCTGCGATGCCCTGGGGGGCCCCTCCCAGCACCCTGTCTCCACTGATGCTCTCGTTTCTGATGCAGGGTGTGAGGATTGCAGCCAGTACCACGACTCCGAATGTCCTGAGCTGGGCCCCGTGGTCATGGTCAAAGACTCCTTTGTGTTAAGCAGGGCACGGTGAGTGGCTGCCTTGAGCTGGCTTTAGTCCTTCCTGTCAAACGGGACTGTCTGAATGTGGACCCTACATCTGCAGAAAGGGGAGGCCTTTCAGGGTCCCTGGACCCAATTCCAACGTGGGGTTCCCCGTACAGACAGCGGCAGGATTCAGCTCTGACCCTGTCTGCCCAGAGACGGCATTGGACCCCAGAGGATCAGGGCCCAGTCCTACAAGACCGCCCCTCACCCCCATTCTAGATGCCAGCCGCAAGCCCCAGGCTGTCACAGAACTCTAGGAAACACTTTAACCAGTTTATTTATTTATTTATTTATTTTTTTTTTTTAAAGATTTTATTTTATTTATTTGACAGAGAGAGAGAGAGACAGCTAGAGAGGGAACACAAGCAGGGGGAGTGGGAGAGGGAGAAGCAGGCTTCCCGCTGAGCAGGGAGCCCGATGCGGGGCTCGATCCCAGGACCCTGGGATCATGACCTGAGCCGAAGGCAGACGCTTAACGACTGAGCCACCGAGGCGCCCCTAACCAGTTTATTAAAGGATGTGATAAATGATATGACTGAACACCCAGATGAAGACCCCGCACCTCCACATGTTCACCAGCCTAGAAGCTCCCTACCCAGTCCTTTTGGGTTTTCTGGAGCCTTCGTTATGTAGGCATGACTGCCTGAGTCACTGCATTGGCTGACCCAACCTCCAGCCCCTCTCCTGCCCCGGTGGTGGGGGCGGGGGCAGGGACTGGAAGTTCCAGCCCTCTACCCATGTGGCTGGTGGGGTCTAGAAGTCACCTTCATTATGGCTCAGAAGTGTTTTTGGGAACTGTGGATGAAGCACTTAAGTCTGAGAAACGTATTTGGTCATCGGAATGACCAAATGCATATTTCTTATAAATTGTGATATCACAGGAGGAAACTGCAAAAAGAGAAGGCAGGACTTGGAGCATGACTGTCCTCAGGTTGCAGAGGACATCTGTGATTTCCATCCCATGGTGAACGGAGCAGCCTGCCACCAGGATAAGCCAGGACATATTTGGAAGGGTTCAGAGTGAATTTCTTGTTCTAGTTCAGCGTCCCCAGGGGCCAAGCATGGCAGCCGTGGAAGAGCCGATGGGCCGAGGCTGCAGCTCTGCTCATTCCGTTTTCCCCGTGGCCCGAACCTAAGCCTGCCGTCTAACGGACGCCTGCTGTGGGCTGCGTGGGACCCGGGGCAGTGAGGGCAGGTCACAGCTCCTGGAGAAACACCAGCAGATCTAATGAGGAGATTCGGTGGCTCTGCCATTCTCGTTCCGGGCACCTGGGGGGCCGTGGCACCTGGGGGGCCGGAGCCAGGGCTCTGAGGGACAGTCTGTCCACAGTCCGGGTCAGCCACATGGGGGCTGTTTGAACTGAGACAAGGCGTTCTGTTCTCCATCCTGGCCCCCCTGCAGAGGTGTGACCCGTGTTATGTTATACACAGTACCTGCCTCATGGAGACACCGTTATTATCTTGGTGCTCTTTCTAGAAGCTTCCCAACTGGTTTTCCAGTGACTCACCTTCTCAAAACAGGTTACTGTCTTTGCCTGAAGTAGAGACCTCGTCAGCTCTCCCCCAAAACCTTCACTGGTTACCTGTTGCCCACGAAACGCCAGTGGCAGCTATCAGTCCCGTGGCGGGAACCCTCCGTGATTGGGTTCCTCCTCCTCAGCCCGGCCTTCTGCTCGGCCCTGGGAGGGGGCTGCGCTCCAGGCTCCCCAGTGTCCCACCTGCTCGTGGATGTGGGTCAGGCTTGCCCAAGCCTTGGCTCGTGCTGGGGTTCCAGCCCACGGGCCTTCCTCTTTCAGCGCCCCGTCCTCGACACTCTCAGCATTTAGGTAAAAGCATCCTCAACAGGATTGGCCCATTCAGCCTAGTTGGAAACCCTTTGCTGCTCCCTGGGAATGCCGTGGCGCTTTTCCCTTTCTTGTGGTGCTCTGCACTCGGCGCCTCATCGTGGCGCTCCCCCCGCCTCTCTGTGGGCTCTGCGGCTCTGGGGATGAGAGCTCGGTCCCATTCACCTCCCCTGGCCCGTTGCAGCCCACACCCGTGATGTCTCCTGGGGGGGGATGTCAAACACATCCTTTAGTAAGCGGCCCCTCCCTCTGCATGGGCTCTGGGTGAGTTGTGCCAGGGCCCTGGGGCCGGTCTCCTGTGGCTCAGGCCGTTAAGGAGCTGGGTGTGCAATGGCCACTGGGCCATCACCCCCTCTGTCCTCAGTAGGAAGCTCTTTCTCACCCCCGAGGATGGTATTTCAGCAAGAGCGAGCCTGTGGGCCGTCTCACCCATCTGTTCCCGGTGTGAGTAGCTGTCCTCAGCCAGCAGCACTTGGGGGCTGAGGGCCTCCTGTTCCATTTCTAGATCATCTCTCCCTTCCAACCTGGAGATCAGGCGACTGGAAGACGGAGCCGAAGGAGTGTTTGCCGTGACCCAGCTCGTCAAGAGAACACAGTTTGGTCCGTTTGAGTCGAGGAGAGTAGCCAAATGGGAGAAGGAATCTGCGTTCCCGCTGAAGGTACGGGCCGGGGCCAGCTTGGGGAGGGGACGAGCACGACCTGCCCCCCACCCTGTGCGAGGAGAGCCGTGCGTCCCACTGATTGATCGGTGTCTTCTGCGGCTTCAACGGTCCTGGTTCCACTTTCTTCCACGACAGTGGTTCTCCTTTTATTCTAGTTTGTTTTTATGTCAAAAGCATCAAGGTGGAGCTAGTATTTTGCACTTTTCCACTTTGCCAGCCCCTGAAGAGAGGGTATTGAGAACACGTGCAAGAGCAGACCCCCCAGGCCGCCCTCACTTCTCTCACGGCCTGGACTGGCGTGGAGCCTCCGGGCACTGCCTTCTGCGTGTCGTGGGCCGTGTCAGCGCGAGCACGCTCACGCCTGAGTGAGTGACTGAGACTTGGCAGAGCTCCTTCAGAAGGAAGGGGTTTCGTTTAGGCAGTGTTGAGACATGGGTGCAAAGTCGAGCGGCTCTAAAAAGCACATCAGAGAAAAGACAGCTTTTATGTGAAATGGAGCAAAACAGAACGGATGTCAGGTGCAGGGAAGGCTTTGAGTTCTCGAAGGAAGGCGTGTGGACGCGCCAGGGGCCGGGGACTCGGGTTCCGTCCCCACCTCCAGCACGCACCCGGTCCAGGTGCGCCTCCAGAAACGTCTCTTGCCGTGAGCGGTGAGGACCAGGGTGCTGGTCTTGCTGCAGTGACCCACAGAGTGAGCTTTTCCTAAGGCCTGGCAGATAGCCGCGTGTTCAGGACAGGCCTGAGATGGGTAGCCTCGGGGTTTGGCAGTTCTGGGAAAAGTTGAGCTTACAAGGCAGATTTCAGCAAAATGGGAAGGAAGGAAAGGTATTTGATTTGTTTGCCAACAAAAAATGAAAGAAAGAAAGGCTGTTTTATGTGAAGGAATAAAGAAGCCGGAGGCCACGCCCCACGAAGGCCATTGGCTGCCATCCTTCGCGGGACCTGGGGTGCTTGGATGCACATAGTTGCTGTGGGCACATGGTCGGGCTGAGGCCCCTTTGAAAAGTCCTCTGTGCCCATTTTGGCTTCCTTCAGTGACTCGGTTCTCCAGGTCTGTGTCGGATACTGAGTTGTTTTCAGCACGGCCTCGCCGGAGGCCCCCTCTGCCTCCAAGGGCCCCATCCTCAGAGGGGGCCTCTAGCTCCTTAGCAGTGGGGAGCCCCTGTGGGAAAAGCTCAGAGAGGGGAGAGCAGGGAAGCAGCGTTGGCATCAGAAAAGAGGGCCAGACCCTCCTCTACTCGTGTGGTGACTTTGAACTTCAGAATATCAACGATTCTCCCCCGTTGCCATCCATCAGGCGGTGTTAGGGGCCAGGGCGCAGCCTGCGGGACTGACCGGAGTTACTGGACACACCTGTGAGAGCAGGGAGGCGCGCAGGTGTCCCGGGGCCCATGCAGAGCCCCGGGAGAACTTAGGCATCCTCGTTCCCAGCTGGGCCGTGCACGGCGTTCAGGTGTCCGGATGCCACCTGAGCAGGGGGAGCACTCAGGTGTCCCGGTGATCCCTGGACCAGGTGTCATTACGGCCACTTGGAACCGATTAGAGCCTGAGAGTCCAGCCTCTATACCTGGACCAGTAGACCTGAGGTGTCCCAGTTCCCACCTGGGCCGTGCAGAGAACTCCGGTGCCCCGTGAGCCCTGACCCGGCCCCGTCTGGACTGGTTGCCCCCCGCCCCCCCAGACACACACACGCTGACCTGCCGACGGGTGGCTAACCAGCTCCTTCCCTGGCCCCTTGGCGGCCGTGCCCACCCCAGGTGTTCCAGAAGGACGGGCACCCCGTGTGCTTCGACACCTCCAACGAGGACGACTGCAACTGGATGATGCTGGTGCGGCCGGCAGTGGGGCCCGAGCACCAGAACCTGACGGCCTACCAGCACGGCAACGACGTGTACTTCACCACCTCGAGGGACATCCCCCCGGGCGCCGAGCTGCGCGTGTGGTACGCCGCCTTCTACGCCAAGAAGATGGACAAGCCCATGCTGAAGCAGGCCTGCTCCGGAACCCACGGTACACGCGGCCCCGCTGCCTGGCGGCCGAGGGGGTGCTGTGCCGGCGAGCCGCTGCGGCGTGGGGGGCCAGGGGCTGCTCTTGACCCCACGGGCCTGGGTCTGCCGTTCTGCTTGTTCAGGGTCTGGGCTCCCCCTAAGCCGGACGCCGGCTGGGGAGTCGGGGTGCTGGGGCACGACAGGCTGATACTCAGCTCTGCCCTCCGGGCTTTCGATGCGGTAACGCCTCCCCACCCACCGTCCTGCAAGGGCACATGGTCGGGCGACCGTCTCTGTTTTGGGACAGAGGAAACGGAGCACAGAGAGGTTGGGGAACCTGCCCTGAGTCACAGTGCAGGAGATGGAGGAGTCGGGGTTCGGACCTGGAATCTGGCTCCAGGCTGGTGCTGTCCGGCTTGTGGCAGCCTCCTCCAGATCTGGGGGGTTGCGCAGGGGCGTGTGGGTGCGTGCATGCGTGTGTGCTCACGTGTGCATGTGTGTTTGTGCGTATGTGTCCGAAGGACCTGGCGAAGGTCGTATGTGTGATTTGCCCAAATCCAGCTTTCCTGTGGGAAAAGCAGCCCAGAATTAGTGTCCTGCCGCCCCGGGGTGTGGGGCCTCACCGTGTCGAGGGGGCCCTCCGGCCAGGTCGTGAGCCGCCGCACGTGTACCTGGTGCCACCGGGGCAGGCGCACCTGTTGTCACAGTTACTTGCTCGGGGAGAAATAGCCCTTTTTCCTCTGACCCCCGCCCCCCCGCCCCCCACACTGCCGGATTCTGACAGGAAATGGTTTCCTTTCTCTTACGAACACGCTGTGATACAAAGAGGGTCTTAACGTATTTTTAAGGCTCTGGTCTGTCCCGGGTGATCGCGGCTTTGTGACCTGCCCCCCCTCCCCCTCCGTGGAGCCCTCCTGGTTTTCCCCGTGCCGGCAGTGTGAGGAGAGGCGTCCGTGAGGCTGCCCAAACCAAGCAGACCTTAAGCAGGCTCAAACAACAGAAAGGGGCTGCCTCTCAGCCCCGGAGCCTGGGGGCCCTGACCAGGTGTTGGCAGAGCTCGTTCCTTCTAGAGGCCTCTCCCAGCTTCTGGTGCGGCCAGCAGCCCTTGGCATTCCTTGGCTTGTAGATGCGTCACCCTGATCCCTGTCCCTGTCCTCGTGTGGCCTTCTCTCCCCTGTGTCTCTGTGTTCTCTCTTGTAGGGACACCAGTCACTGGATTGAGGGTCCGCCCTCTTAATGACATCTGCAAAGACTCGATCCAGAGATTGCAGGCGGATGTGAATTTCGGGGGGCCACTCTTCCACGCGCTAAAGGCTGGGTGGTGAGCGGGGGGTAGGGTGGAGCCACTGAGGGTGCTCTCGGGGAATGTCGGTGGGGAGCCAGATGGCCAGATGGCCTGCACTCCGGTTCTGGTGGCTGTGGAGGGCTTGCCACCTTCACAGAGATACTTGCAGAGGAAGACTGGGAGCTTTATGGAGTGTACTTTATTTTGGTAGTGAAGGCCACACTAAGAATTTGGAGAGACCCACAGCTTTTCACCCGGCTGCTCCCAAGCCCACCTTTAGGATTTGCACATTAGGAGGCATTGACGTGTCCCGCTGGGCCAGGCATCACTCTGGAGCGTGGTGCGGCCGGGCTCACAGGTGCCGTGCAAGATCTTCAGGATCTTCCCGATCTGACTTTCTCGTGTTCCGGATTCCTTCCGGCCTGGGCAGCTGATGTGCATGCCCTGGGGCCAGCCAGACTGCAGGTCACGGTGTGGGTCATTAGAGGCTGGCCTTGTCCGCTGTGTCCTGCTTGATGTCTCCCCCCCTCACGACTCTCAGGTCAAAGAGCAAGCTTGCTGCCCCCCTCCCAGAGTTGCAGTTCTGCTTGCTTTTACCTACGGGAAAGCTCTCTAATCTGGAGCTGCATCTGAGAAGGGAGATTCTAACGAAATTGGTCTGGTCTGTGTCGACCCGGACAGCTGCCTCCTTATTTGCCCCCAGCCACCCTCCTGGGGGATCCTGAGCTGGCTGTCCTTCGTCCTCCGTGTGTTCCTTCTGAGAACACGGGACACGATGGCTCATCACGTCCCCATCAGCTGGAAGGCACAGTCCCCCAAAATGAGTCTGGAATCAGGAAAGCAAATAAGCAACTTAGGCACTCTGAAATCTTAGAAATACTTTTTATGGTTGTTCACTCTGTTTTGGGAGAAATGGCAGGGAAGTGTTTCATAGAAATGTAGCGGAAGTTCTTGAGTACTGTTACCTGGCTGGTTAGTCGGGTCCCTCATTTCTTACACCTGCTGAGTGATGGCTTAGCTCAGGCGTGCTGGTAGCTCCCCAGGGGACACGCGACATCCGCCACCGTGCACGGTGCCTGTGGTGAAACGGTGACCCGGCAGCCGCCCCCTGCCTCCGCCACCCTGTCCTCCCGCCCAGCCCCTTCCCAAAGCCCTGCCGCCCAGCGGAGCTTCTAGAGCCCTGCTCCAGCCCTGCCTGCCCTGAGTGCCTGGGGCCCCGCCGAGCAGTCTTGGGTGCTCCCCCAGCTGAAACATTTTGTTGGGAGCCCACCATGCCCGCTTCTTAGACACTAGAGTAGGTGCCAAGACCTGTGAAGAGGGGCCTGGACCAGCCAGAAAGCTGGTCATCTGCATGACTCTGATTACCCAGATCCGACAGGTCGGGAGAGGGCCTCCCCTCCCCTTCCCAGCGACGAGGCCTCTGGTCTGCACGCCCTCGAGACCCCTGCAGTGGAGTGGAGGGAAGGGGGCCTTTGTGGCCATCACTGCGCCTCGGGCCCAGTGGAGGAGGGGCGCAGCAAGGCGGATGGGCCTTAGGGACCACCGCCACGTGCTAGAAGAATCGTGCTGGGGGCCAGTGGACAAGGAGCTGTCTGCCCATAAATCATTCAGACTTTCTTGGTGAGCATCAGAAGTGTGGAGACTCATTAATTTCATTCGGCCTCTTTTTCAAATTTGCTGCAAAATGCATCTCGGTTATAGAAATCAGCCAATTTGCAGATGGCAGAGCTGACTTCTCAACACAGCAAAGTCAGAGGATCAGACACGTCCTTGAAAAAAAATAACTTCTACTATATTTTTTTCCGGGTAGGAGATTTACTTTTCACATTTTTTCTTGGGCTGACATTGAAGTTGGTTTCCTTGCTTTGCCCAGATGGGCCTGTTGACAGGTGAAGGAAGGACATGGGTCTAAATGGGCAGGCGCGAGGGCGCACATCGGCTGCGGTCCTCAGATATTGTCATCTGATCTTCAAAAGTACTTTTCTAGTGAAAAAGATAAAATGTACACACATCTATAACATGTGGAAAACTATTTTCAATCACCATTTTAATGACTCTTGGCATTTTTGACTAGCAGTTCGCGGTATTTGTTAAAAATCAGCCCGGCTGATGTACAGTTTGCGCATGAGAAGACTTGGCAGTTTTCGGTGCGCAGCTCAGGGGGTTTTGACAGAGGCGTCCGGTTGTGTCAGCTGCGCCACAGCCGAGGTCGAGAACATCGTCACCAGCCCGGAGGGGTCTCTCGGTTCCCTCGTGCGGCTTTGCGCTCGGGCCCCTGGCGCCCAGCAAGCTGCCTTCCGTCCCTGCAGCTGAGCTGTGTCCCTCCTGGTCTCCAACAGAGCCCCGCGTTGTCCCACAGGCGAGGTCTCGCTTCGCGCGTTCCCAGGCATACTTGTAACTCGTCCACCTTCAGTATCGGCCCTCCTGTCGCTCCCTGTGCCGCATCGCTTGTCACCGGGCGGTGTTTCTGTTGCTTTGACACGTCTCTTTTGTTGGACGTTTAAGTGATGGGCCATCGAGAACTGCCTTCTGATTGTTGGCTCGTTTTTGTTCTTTTTTTTTTTAAAGATTTTATTTATTTATTTGAGAGAGAGAGAGAGAGAGAGAGCATGAGAGGAGAGAGGGTCAGAGGGAGAAGTAGACTCCCCACTGAGCGGGGAGCCCGATGTGGGACTCGATCCCGGGACTCCAGGATCACGACCTGAGCTGAAGGCAGACGCTTAACCGACTGAGCCACCCAGGCGCCCCGGCTCGTTTTTGTTCTTAAAAATTCTGATCTTTTAGCGATAATTTTTGGAAAATAGAGTTCTTCCCTTGATGGGGGGGTGGGGGGGACAGAGGTCACGACAGGTCCTTCTAATTGGTCCTTTTGACTGACCTCAGTGCAGGTTGAAGAGAAGGGCTTCTCGTGTCACGTTAGTTTGAATCCCATTTGTGGGGGTGGGGACCGTCCCACTGGAGATGGCAGCCCCTGGGGGCCAGAAGAAATGACCTGGATTCACAGGTGTCCTTCCATCTTACCCACTCCTCATCCCTTCCTGAACCCGTCACATGCAAATGTCTCCTCCCCTCTTTTGAGCCACATGTGTTTGAGAAGGTGAGCGAGAAGCGGGAATTCGGCTCTGGCTCCCATTCATCCGTGGTCTTGTCCTGACAGTCTTTGTGCGGTGGATCCGCGGGGGGCGAGGGAGAGCAGAGGGCTGGCTGGCCTGGAGCGTCCCCTAGACCGCGGGTCTCCCGTGGCACCTGCTCCGGACCCCTCCTGCTCTGCCGGTGTTCGTATAACCGAGCATTTCACATCACACGTTTTCCCCTTATTATCTGAGGAGGACTCAGGAAATGGACACCAACAGTTAGGGCCGTGGCCTGCATCTCTTGCTTCCTGTCTTTGCAACCTTGTTGCTGGTTTGGATACAGAAAGAGGGGTGCTTTGTCCCCGCTCCGAATGCATGTGCAGCTGCAATTCTGGGTGATTTTTGTTTAAGGACGCAGGAGTTTGCTGAATGGGTGGCCCCCCGGAGTGTTGCGTGTGATGGGTCATGCGGTGGCCGAGTGGGAGTGGTGGTGAGGGCGCCTGGGGCCGCCCGACAGGGCCTGGAGAGACGGGGCCGGGCCAGGGGATCACGGCCGGAGGCTCGCTGAGAATGTCCCCGGTTTTTAGGTCCACGGAGTAGTATAGTTGACAAGGGAGCTGCGGTTCCCCTCTGCAGAGCCGTGTCTCCCCCATTCCCTGAGCCCTGCCCACGCGTCTCTGGGGTGCGAGGAAGAGGGGCTGAGGGCCCTGCACAGCGGCTGCCTGCCCGCTCTTCAATTCTAATGCAAATTAGACAGAATTAAAACCTCGGTTCCTCAGGGGCAGGAGCCCCAAGCGCCTGCCACCTCAGAGGCGAGGCGTATTCAGAGCGATCGGCGCAGAAAGTTCTGCGGAGCCCCCGCCACACCGGGCCCAGGGCACACTGACGGCCGGTCTCTCGTACGAGCCAGAGAGAGACTGAGGAATTCAGTTTGATCTGAAGGGTTTTTTTCTCGAAGTCGTGCAGAGGGATGCATCTGGTCCCACTGGCCCGGCTTCGGGAGGAGTCACGTTTCTGTGACTGGCGACAGACCCCGCGCCGTGCCGCTCCAGCACCACCTGCCTGTGCTCAGTCTCCTCACCTGGGAAATGGGGGCGTCCCTGGGGACCGCAGGAGTCCACGCGTGTGAAGCCCGGGGAGCGGGGCCGAGAGGGGAGCCGTGCTGACCGCCTCCACAGCGCCGGCCCCGGGCGACAGGCGCGCCCCCTGCGGCGCTGGGCTTGGGGGGGACGCGCTGCTCTGCATCACCCTTCCCTCTGCTCTTTCGAAGCTGCGGGCACACCAGAAAGCAGCGCCGCGGTGGAGTCCGAGCCCAGCCCATGGGTGTGTAAAGTGTGTTCCGCCACCTTCCTGGAGCTGCAGCTTCTGAACGGTAAGCGCCGGTGTGCACGCTGGTGGCTGCCACGGGGAAGTCTGGGTGGAACGGCTCCAGGTTGTGCTCTTCCTGCCACGCCGTCCCTTTGGACAGGTGGCCGGCAGGACGTTCGCTGGCCTTGTGTGAGCAGCGCACTCCCGGGCCGCTGTGTAGACCCCAGCCGTGTCCCCCAGAGCTGCACGCGCTCATGCTCGGACACTTGGCCTGGAACAAGGCTCCCACAAAGTGCCTGGCCCCAGGGCGCTCTCTTTGCCTCAGGCTCTGTGACGTCTCGCAGCTGGGGGCGGTTAGGCTCTGTGTTTTCTCCAGTCTTTCCAGGTGCGTTCAGCCAGGCGGGCTCATCGTTGGCTTGTTCTGCCGTGTGGCCAAACTGCCAAGCCCTTCCTGTGACACACATCACATTCTGTTGTGTTTGCTTTTTAATTTTCTTTCCCTCCCTGGACCCAGCTCCTCGAGGGCACTCACCCAGCACGATGGCCCTAAGTGTGGAACAAACAGAGAAGTAACAGCCCCTTCATGCAGAAGGCCTGTGCTGAGCCAGTGGAGATTTGCGCTGGGGAGGATAGGTCCCCGGCCCTGATGTGCGCACAGGCGCCATCTGTCATTTGCGTGTGGGTCCCCACCTGTGTCGTGGGTTGTCTCCCTCCTCCTCCTTGCCACGGCGCTGTGGTCCAGCCGGTCTGGGCCTTCACTGAGGGGAGTTTGTCTGTTCTTGAACTCTGTACCCATCCCTGCCTGCCTGGTTCCTGGGGTTCTGTAGTTGTCTTTTCTTGGGAGGTCTCGAAGGGCTTTCTTCAGTTGAAAGTAAAGCAAAGATTATTTGCTTCTGTGCAGTGTTTTTCAAGATAATATCGTTTATCGTGAGTTGAGTATTTCTCAGTATTTCTCTTTAGAGGCTACATTCTTAAGTAATTGTAGTATGAATTCATCATAAACATTGGAAAACATAAGTGAGTATAAAAAAGAAAAGGAACATTGCCCGTGGTGTCAGCATCCGGAGAGAGCCACAGTACCGTGCTGGAACACCCTTCCGCACTTCTTCCTTGCACGTACATGTGCATGCATGCTTGTGCTTTCTATAAAACTGTGCGCATGGTGAACCTGCCCTGGTTTCATCACCTAATTTAGCTTTTAAAATAGTCCTGTTTGGTGCGGTGAAAATGCTTTTATTTTCAAAAGCAGTGGAAATAAAGTTTATTTGGCTATGAAAGGGCACACACTCAACAAATGAAGGTAAAAACAAACAAAAATGGTGGTAGGGGGTGGGCGTACTGACAGGCCGCCTCACTGTCCTTGTGTGTTTTCTTCCCTCTTCTGCAGAGCATCTGTTGGGTCACTTGGAACAAGCCAAAAGCCTTCCCCCAGCCAGCCAGCATGAAGCAGCTCCTGAGAAGGAACCGGATGTGCCCCGGGGGGAGCCTCCTGCAGTTCTCAAGAGTGCCGGTGCCACCAAAGAGCAGAAGAAAAAGCCTCGAAGGGGGAGAAAACCCAAAGCATCAAAACCTGAGCAGCCACTAGACATCATAGAAGGCAAGGAGCCAGCAGGTGAGGGTGGTCCTGGGGGAGGAGCCAGCAGGTGGGGGCTGGTCCTGGGGGAGGAGCCAGCAGGGGGGCTGGTCCTGGGGGAGGAGCCAGCAGGTGGGGGCTGGTCCTGGGGGAGGAGCCAGCAGGGGGGCTGGTCCTGGGGGAGGGGCCAGCAGGTGAGGGTGGTCCTGTGGGAGGAGACAGCAGGGGGGCTGTCCTGGGGGAGGGGCCACAGGTGGGGGTCCTGGGGAAGGGGCCAGCAGGTGGGGGCTGGTCCTGGGGGAGGAGCCAGCAGGGGGGGCTGTCCTGGGGGAGGGACCAGCAGGTGAGGGCTGGTCCTAGGGGAGGAGCCAGCAGGTGGGGGCTGGTCCTGGGGGAGGGGCCAGCAGGTGAGGGTGGTCCTGTGGGAGGAGACAGCAGGGGGGCTGGTCCTGGGGGAGGGGCCAGCAGGTGAGGGTGGTCCTGTGGGAGGAGACAGCAGGGGGGCTGTCCTGGGGGAGGGGCCACAGGTGGGGGTCCTGGGGAAGGGGCCAGCAGGTGGGGGCTGGTCCTGGGGGAGGAGTCAGCAGGTGGGGGCTGGTCCTGGGGGAGGAGCCAGCAGGTGAGGGCTGGTCCTGGGGGAGGAGCCAGCAGGGGGGCTGATCCTGGGGGAGGAGCCAGCAGGTGAGGGCTGGTCCTGGGGGAGGAGCCAGCAGGGGGGCTGGTCCTGGGGGAGGGGCCAGCAGTGAGGGTGGTCCTGTGGGAGGAGACAGCAGGGGGGCTGTCCTGGGGGAGGGGCCACAGGTGGGGGTCCTGGGGGAGGGGCCAGCAGGTGGGAGCTGGTCCTGGGGGAGGAGTCAGCAGGTGGGAGCTGGTCCTGGGGGAGGAGCCAGCAGGGGGGCTGTCCTGGGGGAGGAGCCAGCAGGGGGGCTGGTCCTGGGGGAGGGACCAGCAGGGGGGCTGTCCTGGGGGAGGGACCAGCAGGTGAGGGCTGGTCCTGGGGGAGGAGCCAGCAGGTGGGGGCTGGTCCTGGGGGAGGAACCAGCAGGGGGGCTGTCCTGGGGGAGGGACCAGCAGGTGAGGGCTGTCCTGGGGGAGGGGCCAGCAGGTGGGGGCTGGTCCTGGGGGAGGAGCCAGCAGGTGGGGGCTGGTCCTGGGGGAGGAACCAGCAGGGGGGCTGTCCTGGGGGAGGGACCAGCAGGTGAGGGCTGTCCTGGGGGAGGGGCCAGCAGGTGGGGGCTGGTCCTGGGGGAGGAGCCAGCAGGTGGGGGCTGGTCCTGGGGGAGGAGCCAGCAGGTGGGGGTTGGTCCTGGGGGAGGAGCCAGCAGGTGGGGGCTGGTCCTGGGGGAGGAGCCAGCAGGTGGGGGCTGGTCCTGGGGGAGGAGCCAGCAGGTGGGAGCTGGTCCTGGGGGAGGAGCCAGCAGGTGGGAGCTGGTCCTGGGGGGAGGAGCCAGCAGGTGAGGGTGGTCCTGGGGGAGGAGCCAGCAGGTGGGAGCTGGTCCTGGGGGAGGAGCCAGCAGGTGAGGGTGGTCCTGGGAAAAATCAGTGTAGAGAGAACAGGTGGAGGTGGGACCTAGCCTTCCCTTTCGCCCTGACTCAGCTCTTCATAGCACAGTTCCCATGTAACACAGCGGGCGCTGCAAAGCGTGCAGGTTGTGAATACTGACCAGGGTTCCACCTGGGTCACCACACCCTGTCAGGACAGAGAACATGGCCATCTCCCCAGACTTTCCTCCTTGGCTTTGCGTGAATCAGTCTTGCCCCTCCTGGGGTTTCACGTGCATCCCTCTTTCCGTGCCCAGCGTCTTGCTCGTGGCACATGGAGCGAGATTCTCCCACGCTGGGTTTTTGGCTGCTCCTTGTCCTTGGCTGCCAAGCGGCGTCGTTGCCCATGTGAATGCCCACGGTCCGCTCACACAGCACCTGTGCACGGGCTTGTAGCTTGCTTCCAGGCCGCGGCCGGGCCCATTCTCTGTGATGGTTTCCTCAGTTGAGTTTGGAGGGACTCTGACCCACTTTCTTGGGTGTGCAGGGCCCACGGCCCCTCGGTCCTCCTGTGACCTCTGCCGGCAGCGCCTGGTACCAGCAGACTCCCGGGGGCTCTCACGTATCGGGACCAGATGGGACGCTGAGGCCTGGGTCCCCTCGCTGTCTTCGTACCGGCCACTGGGCGCTTGGCTGTCTGGTAGAGCCCTTGTTTCCTTTTCTGAGAGTGAGAAGAAATGCGTATTCTTTCCCAGAGTGAAAAAGTATTCAGAGGAGCAGCATTCATGTAATACTCTGGGATGGTCTGGGCCTTTCTGGCTCCTGCAGCCAGCTCCAAGTTTGTGTTCTGCTCAGAATTGATAGACAAGTGATTTAAACCTCCCCTCCCCTGAGCAGCCCCCCTACTTCTCTCTACACAGGTAGAGAAGATGTGAGGGGCGCCGAAAGCTTATTAAGTGCTTATTTCCCTAATTATTAGTTGCATATGACAACATAGAGCAGATGAGGTGGTAGAAACCAGGGGCTAAAATTTTTGTGTTATTGTCCCATATTTCACTTGTCCAGGGGTTCAGGCCAGGATACCTGTTACTGCAATTATTTGCTATCTGACTCTCGTACAAAATGATTATCTGCTTTTGAACATACTCACGATGACTTGTCTGATTTTAAAAGCTAATATTTGTAAATCTCTGTCAGGACTAATTTAATAAGTGAAAAGGTCCCACTGTGTATCAGAATGTTTAGATTTTAGTTGGTAGGAAAAGGGACTGAAACAGTGTTTTAACTGCTGTGGTTTTAGAAAAGAATCACAAATTATAATTTCAGCCTGGAGTTAGGAATAACTTTTTGCTTTTCTAAACAGGTAAATGCGTGGATTCCAAAATATCGCTAGTTTTTCTTTCTTCTTTCTTCCCGTGTGTATCTTGCGATCCGTGTCTACGACTTTGTCCTGGTCCTCTCGGGCGTGTCCTCCTGGGTGGGTTGTGATCTGTCCCCTACCCTGGCGATGGCGCTGACATGGCCTGTCCCGTCCCCTTCACACAGAGCCAGTGGCAGAGATCATTACCGAGGTCCCGCCGGACGAGCCCGTGGCCGCGGCGCCGGACGAGCGCATCATGGAGCTGGTTCTGGGGAAGCTGGCCACCAGCACTGGTGACGCCGGTTCAGTGCCAAAGTGAGTCCCTGTCGCGGCCCTCAGGGCGCTGGTGCGGTCGGCACGCCATCCGGGCAGGAAGACGCCTCCAGCAGGGAGGCTGGCTCACTCCGGGTGCGGGGACATGGGTGAGCTTGGGGAGCAGCGGGACCGTTCTGGAACTCAGGACCAGTCATACATTGTCTGTGAAAATGGTTAAAAACAAATTTTTTTTTATTTTAGTGAAACCTACATCACCTAAAATTTACCATCTTAACCACTTTTAAGTGCCCAGTCCTGCAGCATTAAGTCCTTGCACGTTGCTGTGCGACCTTCACCCCAGTCCATCTGCGGAGCATTTTCATCTTCCCAAACTGAAACTCTGTGCTCCTTAAACGCTAACTTCTCCGACACCCCCCTCCTACCTCTGTCTCTGTGAAGATGGAGGTACCTGGTAGGCGGTCGCTATGTCTCTAGGGTCCTCGTATGAGGGCAGCCGCACGGTGTTTGTCCTTTTGTGACTGGCTGTGTCAGATTGACCCCCCCCCCCGCCGTGTGAAGGCCGGACGTTGTTTCATCATATGGATATACATAGACCCTATTTTGTTATCCATTCCTACATCAGTGGACACTTGGGCTGCTTCCACCTGTTGGCTATTATGAGTACTGCTGCTATTATAAGACAGTGTTATATTTGAATTTCCGTGACTTTAACACCTTGTCTGTGTTTTTCTTTTCTTTTTTGCGAACACGGAAAATATTTTGTATTTCAGTGTTCATTTTTGGGTACGTCTTTGCTGTGACGCTGAATAAGCTGGTGGTAATTTTGGGGGGCCTTTTTTGGAGTGCCTCTTACATTTCTCACAATGTGCCTGGTCCTGTTGTTCCTGGAACCCGTGCAGATACTGACAGCGAGGACCAACGTGTCATCCAAAACAGGGTCACTTGGTTCTCTGTCTACCCTGTCTTCTTGCCCAGAGGATTTCTGTGGCTTATCATCGGAAATACCTTTCGTAGGGAGAAGAAATTTCAAAATCAGGGTCAGAGAAAGTATAAAGCAGAGTAGAGGCCAGACCACGCGAGAAAAACCGCACAGCCAGGGTTATTCTCTGCACAGACTGAGCCGCGAGCTTCCTGGCGGCCAGAGTGAAGATGCACTCAGCCGTGTGGCCACACAGAAAACACGGTGCCATTGTACGTTCATGGTGTCTGTGCCGTCCAGATGCCCCGGAGGCGGGGGCCAGGCCCGCGTGCCTTCCCTCCTGTCTCCCATGGTGCTAGGAAGGTTTGGAAGGAGCTCTTTCCAAGATGATCGTGACCTTGGACTTCTTCTCCAGCGCTGCAGTCTGCCCTGCCCCGCCCCGTCTCACCGTTCTGTCTGACCTGGCAGGTTCCCACATCATCAGAGCACCACCATCGCCCTCAAGAGGAGCCTAATTCTGTCGAGCCGGCACGGCGTCCGGAGGAAGCTTGTCAGGCAGCTGGGGGAGCACAGGCGGGTCTATCAGTGCAGTATCTGCAGCAAGGTCTTCCAGAACAGCAGCAACCTGAGCAGGCATGTGCGCTCACACGGTGAGTCCCTGCACGCCGCCCGCCACGGGGCCGGGGCCGGGGAGCACCGCTGGAGTCCCTGCACGGCCGCCCGCCACGGGGCCGGGGCCGGGGAGCACCGCTGGAGTCCCTGCACGGCCGCACGCCACGGGGCCGGGGCCGGGGAGCACCGCTGGAGTCCCTGCACGGCCGCCCGCCACGGGGCCGGGGCCGGGGAGCACCACTGGAGTCCCTGCACGGCCGCCCGCCACGGGGCCGGGGCCGGGGAGCTCCGCTGGAGTCCCTGCACGGCTGCCCGCCACGGGGACGGGGACGGGGAGCACCGCTGGAGTCCCTGCACGGCCGCCCGCCACGGGGACAGGGCCGGGGAGCACCGCTGGCCAGGGCCCCCCCCCCCCCGCCGGCGGTCCTGGGGGGGGGAGGTTGCCCCGGGGATGTGGGGAGAGGTTGCTGAGGGCCTCACAAACACACCGGCCGTGGACCCGCTCCAGAGGCGGCGTGTGCAGCCCTGGTCCACGCCCGGAGTCGTGGACCGGCTGCTTATTGGTTGGCTCGTAGGCGACAAGCTATTTAAATGTGAGGAATGTGCCAAGTTGTTCAGCCGCAAGGAGAGTCTGAAGCAGCATGTCTCCTACAAGCACAGCAGGAACGAGGTGGGTGGGACCCGGCTTCGGCTCCGCGGGCTGGCGTGGGCTGGTGTGCAGGCGGGGCGGGCAGGCGGCAGGCCAGGCTGCCGGGAGGGAAGGTGCAGTCGCGAGGGAGGAGGAGGAGGAGGAGGGGAGGCCGTGGGTGCGGGGGCGGGCGACGGGCTGCGGAGGAGGCTGCAGGGTCCCCTGGGCTGGCGTTTGCCCTGCGGTCCCTGAATGGGGCATTCTTCGGGGGCACCTGGATGGCGAGAGTGGAAATGGGCTCGTGTTCCTAAAGCGCGTGGGAGAGGAGCAGACAGCGGTGTAGACCGCACGCTCTTGGAAGATGCCAGAGCGCTGGTCAGGGGAGGTGTGCTGCGGTGGCGCGCCCCCGCCCCTCCCGCAGTAACGGTGCCCCCTGTCGCCAGGTGGACGGCGAGTACAGGTACCGCTGCGGCACTTGTGAGAAGACCTTCCGCATCGAGAGCGCCCTGGAATTCCACAACTGCAGGACAGGTGAGCAGACGCCGCGCCACGCGGGTTCTCCTGCGGCCGCGTGCACACCATGGCACGCTAGGACACACCAGCTCACGTCTGTCATCTCCCTCTATTCGACTAGCTTCTGAGCAGCTGTTCCTTATCCCGAAGGAGACACGGGTGGAAACTTCCCGTGTGAAGGGGAACGTACCTTCTGCCGTCCTCTTAGTCTTCCAGGGAAGCCGTGCCCCCCCATCCGAGGCTGTCGTGAAGCGGGGGGTGAGCAGGGGTGTGGGAGTGCTCTAGGACCACGGGAGAAGCACCTGCAGGAGGGGGTGACGGTTTAGGAGGAGCGCTCTGCCTCACTGATGGAAGGGCCCCCTTCGCTGTCCGCCCTGCGTAGACCAGTTTTGCTCTGTCCACCAGATGGAACCTCGCTCACTCGTGTGCTTGCACAGGCCTGTGGCCGACGGGGCCTCCGTGGGCCCGGGCGAGCGTGTCAGGCCCCGTCCGGCTGAGGTCCCGCTCCCCCCAGCAGGGAGCAGATGCCGTGGTGGGTGGGGGAGGGTCGGGGAATCCTAGCACGCCCAGAGAGGCCGGGCCCAGTGGCCGTGGGCTTGGAGACCTACCAGGTTGGCCCTTGGTTCCGAACTCCTGTCCTGTTGAGCCGTGTGTGTTGGTTCTTGCCCCCCGCCTCTCAGAGGCCCCTTAACCAGCATTCGCTAAGCCTCCGCTGCCCGTCCCCACGGTGGCTAGCACCTCCTCCCCGGCATCCGCTGGCTGCCCCTGTGTGTTCGGGCCTGGCGGCTCCTGTTTGCTCCACGGCTTGTCTTCTCACGGTGCCTTGGTCCCATCGCGGGGCTGCTCCATGTGGCAGGCGAGTCTCGTTTCTCCTGAGCTCCCTGCTTCGCAGCATCCGTGGCTATGGCATGAAGTGGTGGCCTCGGAAGCTTCCAGGTGAACTGGCAGGTGTCTGAGGTGCTGCACCCCTACATTCCGGGCTCTGCACCCCAAGAGCCCCCTCAAATCTGGGGGAGATCCCCCGCCGTTTCCACTGGTGCAGGGTCTGTCTGCCGCGCTGGCTGTGTGTGGCCAGAGTCGGGACGGCGCCCCGGGTGGCCGCCTGCGGTTCTGCAGGAGTGCCCGTGCCGTGCCGTGCCGTGCCCGGGCCCTCGGCTGCTGGGGGTGCTAGACTCCGCGAGTCCTCTTTTATCTCAGCTTCTCTGGACGCAAGTGAAGCAGAAAGTAATAAAAGAAGTCAGAGCAGCTACTTGTGCCCATCGGCTTATGGTCCTGTTAAACCAGGCGTGTATTTCTTTTCATCACATAGAAATAACACAGCCGCAGTGAATTAATTTCCAAGGTTAGAAGTTTCAGATGGAAAACAAACAATAAACCCGGAAACTGAGGTCTTTTGTGTAATATATTATTTGCATCTTCTTATACTTTTCCACAGCATTCACGTTAAGGGAATGTGTCTTCCGTAGACCTTTAAACCAAGATTTCTGCGACGCAGGGAGAAGCTTTTTGAGATGTGTAGACTGATGGGTTCTGCTCAAGCGTTTGCTGAGCGGGACCTGTCCTGGTAGCTCATCTGAGCGGTCCTCGTGGTGTCCTTGACCATCGAGGCAGAGCTAGAGACGAGCACAGGCTCATGCCCAAGCCCTCGAGCAAAGCATGGTCCGTCAGCCTCCCGTGCAGCCCGGCTCCCCCAGAAACCCACCACCCCTCTCCCGGTGTCCCTGCACCTCCACTGGGTCCCGAGTAACAGGCGTTTGCTCTTAGTTGCTGCATTTTATGGAAACGTAAATGTAGACTCTGAGGGCAGGAGGATTGTTGGTGGCAGGTTACCGTTGGGACCAGGCGCCTGTCTGGCTTCCTGAGCTGGTGACGTGCATGTGCGGCGTCAGGGAAGGCCACCTGTGCTGTGGCAGACTGGTCCAGGACAGCGGAGCCCTCGGGAGCGGCGGGAAGTGGGTTCTCTGCCTGCACCACTGGCACTCGTGACAGAGAAGGCTGGAGCCCAAGGACGGCACTGCGCCTTCCACCGCTCTTAGGCCCCAGGATGCGGGCCACCTGCCCGGGAGGGAGGCTCACCCGTGCGCGTTAGTGCAGCCCGGGATTGGTGGGAGTGGGGGTGGGGTGTGAGTGTGGGGTGTGTGTGTGTGGGGGGGGAGTGTGGGGTGTGTGAGTGTGAGGTGTGTGTGCGAGAGTGTGGGGGGGAGTGTGGGGTGTGTGTGAGTGTGGGGTGAGTGTGGGGTGGGGGGTGTGCAAGAGTGTGGGGTGTGTGTGCGAGTGTGGGGGGTGGGAGTGTGGGGTGTGTGTGCGAGTGGGGGGTGTGAGTGTGGGGTGTGAGTGTGGGGGTGTGGGGGTATGTGAGAGTATGTGGGGTGTGTGTGTGAGTGTGGAGTGTGTGTGTGAGGGTGTGGGGGGTGTGGGGGGTGTGTGAGGGTGGGGTGTGTGTGAGGGTGGGGGTGTGTGGGGGGCGTGAGTGTGGGGTGTGAGTGTGGGGGCGTGGGGGTATGTGAGAGTATGTGGGGTGTGTGTGTGAGTGTGGAGTGTGTGTGTGAGGGTGTGGGGGGTGTGAGTGTGGTGTGTGAGTGTGGGGTGTGTGTGAGGGTGGGGGTGTGTGGGGGGGGTGAGGGTGGGGGGTGTGAGCGTGGGGGGTGTGTGTGAGGCTGTGGGAGGTGTGAGGGTGCGGGGTACGTGTCTGTTACAGAGGGACTTGGAAGAAGACAGCTCTGCGAACGGTGGGAGAACCTGGGCATCTGTGTGTGGGCCGGGACAGGTGGCAGAGAAGGGACAGGTGGCAGGTGGGGACGGAGCCCAGGGCAGCGGGGGAAGGACACAGCTTCCTCTGAGACCAGGGGTCGGGGCTGCAGTCAGGTTGGGTGCAGGGTGAGGGCCCAGACCGGTGGTAGTTGAGGCAGGGGTGAGGCAGGGGAGCCAGCGTTTGCCTCCCCCGGCGAGGACCAGCTGGCTCGGCCCCGGCACGCCACGCTGCGGTCCCGTGCCGGTCGGGGGCGGCCCCCTCCCCCCTGCCGCAGCTCTGCCTCCCCGCCCCTGCCGGGCCTCGCCGCCGCTCCCACGGCCAGGATGCCGATCCTGTCTTCAGTGCCGTTTACCTAAAAGTCGCTGTGTGTCTGCTTGCTCTCTGGACAGATGACAAGACGTTCCAATGTGAGATGTGTTTCAGATTCTTCTCCACCAACAGTAACCTTTCCAAGCACAAGAAGAAGCACGGGGACAAGAAGTTTGCTTGCGAGGTCTGCAACAAAATGTTCTACCGCAAGGACGTCATGCTCGACCACCAGAGGAGGCACCTGGAAGGTGAGCGCGGCCACCCTGGGTGCGAGCTCCCGGAGCGGGTCAGCGGGGCCGGGGGGCGGGGCCCGCGCAGGTGGTGGCGGGGCCTCAGGATGCGGTCTGGGGACGCCACCGTCCGATGGAGTTCGACTCAGGCACAGAGAGGTACCGGCCGGGCTTAACAGCGTCTTAGCGGGAACACCTGCAAACATCCCGAATGTTCCACGGTGGGGAAGAGTTAAGAAAACCGGACTCTTTATGGGATCGAAGGCTATCCAGTCCTTAAAAGTGTTTTTCCTGAGTCTTTTACTATCTTGAGAAAATGCTTTTGATATGACAGAAAGTAGGGAAAGAAACAGCATATGAAATTGGGCTTGGGGTATGCTCTCAGCCTCATGCAAGCAGCAGAATGTTCTGGGCAGACGCTGTGGGCGGGGCCATAAGTAATTTCTCCCTCATTCCTCACGCTGTCTGCGGCCCGGATGGCCCATGCCGTCCGCAGCAGGGGTGCCGGGGAGCTTCCTGTCCACGTGGGAGGACGACGGGGGCCAGTGGGCTTAGCGCGGGCTGGGATGAGGGTGCAGCACGATGAGGGGCTGAAGTAGGATGGAAATGGGGGCGTGGCCGTGCAGGGCCAACAGGAGTCCCCAGTGGGAAGGCACCTGGGCCTCTTGTGTGTGCTGAGCGCCCCCGCCCGGACTTTCTTAAAGGAGCAGCTCACACAGACCCTCTTTAAACGGGCATTTTCCTTGTGATCATCCTGATTATTCCCCTAAAAGCCACTTCTCCCTTGCTGACCAGCCCTCAGTAAGTGGCACTTACTGACCAGAGCACCTTTTTTTATAAAAGTTTGAAAAGAATCATTTGATAAAGAATTACAGATGAAGCACAAGCTTGTTGAAAAAGAAAGCAGAGTTGCATGTGAAGTGTAACTGAGGCACCCACATGTGCATATACACACATCATCAGCCTTTTCCAAATAAGACGAGTCCTGTCCTGTGTGAGTTTTGCAGCCCACTTTTCTGCCCAGCTGCTGTTCACGTGGCTTCAGGAAATCCACCACTTTTTTTCCCTGTGACCCATTGGGTGGTGCACTCGGGCCTCTCCAGCTACACCTGGTGCCCAGATGGCCCTGGGCAAGCCCCTGTGCCTCAGTCTCCCCCCCTAGGCTGGTGGATGGCCGAGCCAGCCCCTGCTGGTAGAGCCCCAAGCCCCATGTACCCGCTGCCGACGGTCCTGCCAGAATCAGTGTCTCCTGACGGGCAGGCACCTGGGCTGCGTTTGACAACTTGATTTCACCACGTTTTACAGCCGACACACGAGTCAGATCGTTTTCTGCGGGAACGAACTGACGTGTCCCATGGTTTTCCCCTTTACGTTGGAGCACATTCTCCATGACCGCTTCAGCTCTGGTGTGCTTTGTGCCGCTGCAAGCCTTTGGAGAATGATGTACTTTCATGTCCCGTTGGCTGGGCGTTCTTAAGTCCGGCCCTGCATCCACTCCGTGAGATGCAGGAATGTTCCAGAACAGGTCAGCTGTGGGGAAAGGGACTGAGAGTGAATTTATCTTTTATTGAAAGATTCCCTGTCTCCTGCAAACTTCTAAAAATCCGATTTGATCCCGGTTATGAACAGTTAGGTTTTAAAACCAGAAGGAGTTCATTGTCACTTGATTTTTCTCCCTGATCCTGATTGACCGATTTAATTTACAAGGACGAGTATTGGTATCTTTTTTAACAAAAAATGTCATCCCCAAGAATCCTACAAGAATCCTACCTTTGCCTTGAGCCCGTGGATTGAATGAAACTCCCTTCTTCAGCGTTAGCTCAGTGTAGCTCTCCGACGCTGTAAAACCCCAAAGCCCCGCTGCCCATGTATTTTCCAGGCTCCAGAGGCACGGACTGTGTCCTGTTCCCCGTGGGCACGCACGGCCGCTCTTTCCCCAGAGCCGTAGGAGCAGAGGCTCGCGCAGCTGCGTCCCGTGCTGGGGGCGCCACTCACGCACGCATGGTGCTGCCCAGGCAGCCAGGCTGGCTGAGCGGCGGGTGCCCGGCACACGCCTGCCCCGGTGTACTCACTCTCTCGCTTGGGGGGCGGCCATTCCAGGAGTGCGGCGGGTCAAGAGAGAAGACCTGGACACCGGCGGCGAGAACCTGGTCCGCTATAAGAAGGAGCCCTCAGGATGCCCCGTGTGTGGCAAGGTAAGGCGCCGCGCTCCTTTCTGGAATCCGACCTGGGAGCCCCACCCTGCCCTGCAGTAACGCTCAGAGCTCTCCCCACGGAGCGTCAAGGGAGGGGTCTCTTAGGGAGAAAACAGATGCTCGGGTCATCGGGAGCGCCAGTGTCCACTCGTGTCGTGCCCCTGTCATTGTCCTCCCGTGCTGTTGAGACGCGTCTCCCGTGAACGAGCTGAGAAGTGCTTTCTCCTCCACTGCTGGTTTTCCCTTTGCCGCGATTTCCCCCCGAGCCCCTCCCGGTGCTCGCCGTCTCCTCCGTAGCGTCCCTGACACGTGTCCTTGTGGTGGAGGACCAGAGTGCAGTGTGCCCAGGAGGTGGGGAGTCCCGGGCCTTCACCTTGTCCCATCAGAGCTGGCCCCTGCACTTCGGTGAGGGACAGCGCTGACCCGCCCCTGGCCATGGGCGCTCTGGGGCTCTTGGCTGCTTCCAGTGACTTCTTGTCTTTACCCTGTCTGCCTTGAGAAGACGGGTGTTGGCTGACACCTGCTGCCCCTGCCCCTCCCCAGGAGGCATGCCTCCCCTACCTGGCCAGTCGTCCTCCCACCCAGCACCCCAGAGCAGTGGTCACAGGGTGGTTGGCCCCAAGTCCCCTGAAAATCTGGAAGAGAGATGTCCCATAAAAACACCAGCCTCCCATTCCTCGTGAGTCCTTTCCCTTCATTCATCTCTCGTGTTCTTCTCGTGGAGCACGTGGGGTCGGGCAGGCTGGAGGAGACCTGCTCTCTGGGTTATGTGGCCTTGGGACTGGCCATCCAGACGGACGCTGTCAGATCAGTGGGGCCCTGCAGGTGGTCTCTGTTGCTGTCTCGTCCCCGGAGCTCCGTGCCAGAGGGCACAGGGCCCCAGCATCCCAGCCCGGCTCTAGCAGATGAGTATGGGGCCACGCATGAGCCTCCACGCCCGTCGCACTAGACCAGCAACAGGAGATGGGGGAGTGGGCGTGAATTGTGCCTGAAACCCGGTGCCCAGACTAAGGGTGGCACTCTCCTTTGGTACCGACTCTCAGAAGATCGCAGCCATTTCTGTGATATACTGGCTTCTTGAAACGCCCCATCCTAGTGAAATATTTAAGTGAGCGAATAAAATGGAGCCGGATCCCACTGGTAGTGGACACGAGAGGACAGCTGCTTCTCTGGGATAACGTAGGCTCATATTTAGATGATCGCTGGCTCACATTTCGCTCATGACTCTGGCCCCGAGGTGGGCACCGGGCAGGCGTCTGGTGTTTCTCTGCCTGGTACGGTTTGTCAGGTCCTGCCCCTCTGCCCGTAGGTGTTCTCCTGCAGAAGCAATATGAACAAGCACCTGCTGACCCATGGCGACAAGAAGTACACCTGCGAGATCTGCGGCCGCAAGTTCTTCCGTGTGGACGTGCTCAGGGATCACATCCACGTCCACTTCAAGGTGCCACCCAGCGCCGCCCTTGCCCAGGGAGCTCACGTGGAGGCATGGCAGGCCCTCGCACTCAGCACCCTAAAACACTTGTCCGCTTGGCCACATTGCGCCTCTTCCGATGGGCTCTTGTGACCCTCTGCCGCATCTCGGGCCCCAGCTGCAGGGCTCACATGACAGTTCTTCCATTCCGGGTGCTTCCTGGCGAGGATAGTGAGGAGGTGGGAGCGGGGTGGGTGGGCAGCGAGGATTCGGGGTCATTGTTAAGGGCAGAAGGGCCGATCCAGGGAGCAAAGGAGGAAATCGTAGGTGATGCCAAGGCCAGATGAAGATGGTGAGCACGCGCCCTGGAGATGCCCGTCCACCCACCCGCGGCACAGTGTCTGTCCCTAGTAGTTCCGGCCCTGGGTGCGGGTTGGAGTTTTGCTGGGCAGGTGGGAATCAAAGGCAGGGGGGCGAGGCAGGAGTGTGGGAGGCCCCCCAGTGCAGGGGCTGAGCCACATGGACGAAGCTGGGGGGGAGGAAGGGCCCAAGAGCATCCGGGAGCCTCAGCCGGGGTTGGAGGGACTTAGACCTCAGTCTGCCGCCGCCGGAGCCACGGAAATTGGGGCCCGGAGACCTGCCACGGAAGGACGGTTTCCTGAGGATTAAATTAGACTCAGCGGAGGCAAAGGGCCTGGCCGGTGTGAGCGCCGTGGCGGCATGGCGCCCGTCAGGTGCTGGTCCTCGGGCAGCTGGCCCTTCTTGAGTAAGAAACGGAACAGTAGGCTTGTGAAAACGTCCCCTCTGCTCCAGGAGGGATAGGGGAGAGACAGGATAGTGAACTTTCCAGAGGACACCTGTCCACCCTCCTCAGAGTCCTAGGTTTCGTTTAAGAAGGAAGCTTGGCCAGCTGCGGTGCGCCATCCTGGCGGCCTCCACTGGGAAGTGGGCAGCGGCAAGGACGGTGGGCCACAGGTCCGCTGCGGCCGTCGGGGGGAGCAGCTGGGACGGGGAGCCAAGTCCCCCACAAGCAAGGCCTCCTCTGCTCCGCACCTGGCCACGGACCCACTGCAGGGCCCCCTCTCAGCTGCTCACCTGGGGCTTCTCCAGCCCGTGACGTGACTAGTGAAGTGTTTCTCGTGGTCTTTTTCAGAGAAGTAAGCGGAACTTTAGGGCGATCCTTGCCAGGCTACATGGAAAGAGGCCTTAGAGACGACCAATCCCATCCCAGGGGGTAGACGCCACCATCACGGTCGGGGACACTAGTGTTCCCAAGTCCAGGCAGCCCCAGGCCAGGCTGCACCCCAGGGATGCAGGGCAGAGGCTTGGTCAGCTTGGCTGCCCCGGGCCGGGCAGAACCGTGTGAATGCAGGCAGGAGCCTGGCGGGCTTCCCGCCGGGATGTGGGGTGCACGCAGGGGCCCGGGGATCCCCAGGGGAGGCAGCAAGCAGGACCCGGGTGGGACTTGCGTGCGGTCTGCCTTCTCCGCGTGGGGCAGTCGTTACTGCTGGGGCGCGACTAAGCCGTCAACGCCGCGGCCACCCTGTGCCGCAGGACATCGCGCTGATGGACGACCACCAGAGGGAGGAGTTTATCGGCAAGATCGGCATCTCCTCGGAAGAGAACGACGACAACTCAGACACGAGCGCAGACTCGGAGCCTCACAAGTACAGCTGCAAACGGTGCCAGGTATGCGCCCGCGCCCCGCTGTCGTCCCGCAGACGGGCCTGGGGGCGGCTCCGCGGGGTGGTGGGGGTGGTTCTCCGCCCGACCGCGGTCTCAGACTGGGGGCTGGCGTGCACGCGGCCGAGGGGCCGACCGGTCAGGGGAGCCGTGCCACACGTTTGCAGCGGCTGGCCGGGTGAGCGCTGGTCCCCGCGTGAGGCTTCAGTGCTCGGGACAAGGGAGCTCGCTCCGGGCGGGTTTGTGTTGTGCTTGAGTGTTGGCAGCCGTGCGCCCATCAGGGCCGGTGGGCGGGGGTGAGAGAGCGGAGGTCAGGTGGGTGGGGAGCAGGAGGGGCCCAGGGGCAGGCTGGTCTGGAGGGCAGATCGGCAGGCATCCGCCTCTGCACCCCCCCCACTCTGCACTTTTGAGGCGTCCCTTTCTGTCCGGCCGGGGCGCCTCCATGCGCGGCGGGGCCGTCCTGCTGGACGACGGGAGGCCGGGTGCCGGGCGTGAACGCTGTGCCCGTTGGCAGCTCACCTTCGGCCGGGGGAAGGAGTACCTGAAGCACATCATGGAGGTGCACAAGGAGAAGGGCTACGGGTGTAGCATCTGCAACCGGCGCTTCGCCCTGAAGGCCACCTACCACGCGCACATGGTCATCCACCGCGAGAACCTGCCGGACCCCAACGTGCAGAAGTGAGGAGGCCTCCCGGGGCTGGGGGCTCCGGGGTCGGGCCTGATGCCACGGGGGGCGCGTTCCCTGTGGGGAGGCAGGTGCTCTGACGGGTGAGTCCGTCTCCTCGGGGAGCCCCGCGGCCGGGTCTAGAGGGAAGCATGCTCCCCTCGTTCATCCTGTCCGTCGTCGGTCCTGTCTCCCTCACCCTCCTGGCCTCACAGCACAAGTCGGCCGCATCACAGAATAACGGTGTGATTCTCGGTCTGGCTGCAAAACCACCAGAAGCCCCTTTTCCCCACCATAGTTAGGCTCCAGGGATGCCAGCCCCGCATCTGCTGGAGCCCGCAGTCGGTGCTGGGTTCAAGAGCGGCGAGGGGGCCGTCCCCGGTAGAGGCTGGAGTAGCGGCTCGGGCTGCCTGACACAGGGCCACTGGGCAGCCCCGACAATGAAGTGTACTGTCTCAGTTCCGGAGGCCGGGGCCCCTAGGTCGAGGGGTTGGCGGGGCTGGTTCCTTCCGGAGGGAGCAGCTGTTCTGGGCCTCCCTCCTTGGCGGGTAGACGCTGCTTACCCCGTGTCCTCACATGGTCTTCCATCTGTGCACGTCCGTGTCCTAATTTCTCCTCCTCATAAGGACACTCGTCATACTACCCTACCCACCCGATGACCTTGTGTCTCTCCTAACGACCTCTGTAAAGACCCTGTTTGCACACGCGGTCAGAGCGTCAGGACGGCAGCCTGTGGACTTTGAGGGGCACGGTTCAGCCCTATTGGAAGTTAAAACCCTCGTGTGTCCACCTAGCCGCTCTCTTGCCTCCACTTTAAGGAGGAAAGGCTCGGGGTGCGTGTACCCTGTTGTGGCCAGGCCCGCCTGAGGCTCCCGTCCGCCCACAGGTACATCCACCCGTGCGAGATCTGCGGCCGCATCTTCAACAGCATCGGGAACTTGGAGCGGCACAAACTCATCCACACAGGTAGCGCCCTGCCACGGGGACCGGGACGGGACCGGGTGTCCCCGTGCTCCCTGCTCCGGCAGTCACACGCTCCTCCTCCATGCCTTTCTCTGGCTTCTCCCATCCTTGGGCCCTTGCCACCGCTTCCGTCCCCAGCACGGCCCCCTGCCCCGTGGCCCCGGGTCCTGGGGACCTTCCCACTGCCGAGGAGCCGGCGGTAAGCTCCTGTGGAGGCCGGGGGCGCGCTGGTGCAGCGTGCCATGTACCTGCTGCCACGCTTCTCCGTCACTGCTCTTGTGCTGGGACCGCGGACGTGGACCTGCGGGTTGACGTTCTGACGTGCTTGCTCAGGTGTGAAGAGCCACGCCTGCGAGCAGTGTGGGAAGTCCTTCGCCCGGAAGGATATGCTGAAGGAGCACATGCGCGTGCACGACAACATCCGGGAGTACCTGTGTGCCGAGTGCGGGAAAGGTGCGGGGGCGCAGGGCTGGGTGGGCATGTGGCCCGGTGGGCATGGGGCCAGGCAGGCGCGGGAAAGGTACAGGGGCACAGGGCCAGGCGGGCACGGGGCGGGGCGGGCGCAGGAAAGGTATGGGGGTGTGCGGCCCGTTGGGCACAGGGCTCGGTGGGTACGGGCTATCACCTGCAGGCACAAAGCTGGATGGGCACAGGGCTGGGTGGGCGCAGGAAAGGTATTGGGGCTCAGGGCTGGGTGGGCGCAGGAAATGTATGGGGGCACAGGGCTGGGTGAGCGTGGGGCAGGCGCGGGACGGGCACGGGAAAGGCGTGGGGGCACAGGGCTGGGTGGGCGCAGGAAAGGTATGGGGGCACAGGGCTGGGTGGGCGTGGGGCGGGCGCAGGAAAGGCATGGGGGCACAGGGCTGGGTGAGCGTGGGGCGGGCGCGGGACGGGCACAGGAAAGGCATGGGGGCACAGGGCTGGGTGGGCGCAGGAAAGGCATGGGGGCACAGGGCTGGGTGGGCATGGGGCGGGCGCGGGAAAGGTACGGGGGCACATGGGCATGGGGCTGGGCAGGCGTGGGGCCGTGCGGATACGGGAAAGGTACAGGGGCACAGGGCCAGACAGGCACGGGCTGTCACCTGCGGGCGCAGCGGACACATGGGAGCCGGGGAGCGCCTGCCAGGCCGCTGAGGGGGAGCCCAGACTTGACTCACTTGTGTCACAGAGAAACAAGATGCAAGGGCAAGTGTTTAAATGAGAGGTTAGGGGGAAAATAGGGTGGTCTGCAAGGCAGAGGACGTGATGAGTTCAAGGCACAAATAAATCGTTTTTAAAGTGGGGAAGCAGCCCAGCCAAGGGTTGTCTGCAGCACCAGACAATTCTAAGAACCGCTGTGTGTTCTGCACACACATGCAGAATCCCTGGCTCTTACCGCCTGCTGACTGGAACCAGGGACGCGTTAAACGGTGGTTTATTGTGACCAGTGATGACCATGGCCTTCATGGTAGGCAGGTGAAATTAGTTGAATAATAATAAACCTCTTAACAAAATATTTCACATCCGTAAGTAAAATGAGGAGGAAAAAAAAGTCATCTCAGTGGTAAATTTTTAACCCATTTCTGTTTAAACAAAACGAAACTGTGTAGAAGAGGGGGAGCACGGAGCTTCTCGGGCTGTCACCAGGGCAGCAGGACCGTCCCCATGCAGACACAGGGCACATCAGGGCTGTCGGCTTTGCCGTTAGATCTTTTTTAAAACTGTGTATTTTTATGAAGTCTTTGTTTTTCCTTTACTTGGTTTTTTAAATTAAACAAAGAGTGAAGACAATACCAATGTCTCATCGTGCCACTCATTGGATAGCCCGTTAGCACACGTAAAATAAGATGACATGTAAAAGCCTGGAAGAGTGACCCACAGGGAAAGCAAAACGTGACCCTTTCCCCTCCCCCGCCCTCGACCCCCGTCTGTCTCCCCAGAGGTGACGGTTTCTTGTCCGTCCCCCGAGTCTCTTTGTGCAAAGACAGCGTGCAGACTCCTTCACTGGAAAAGTAATGCAGGCGCCTAACCAAAAACAAATCTTTTTTTCTCACGGTAACGCAAGGTGGCACGCAAGGTAAAGTTGTCGCTTCTGCCTCAGACCTGTTACACTCTTCAAAAGAACCACTCTCACCATTCTGTAGGAACATTCTAGAGGTTTCTGTGCTTGTCTTAGTGATGTCCTGGCTCTCCCAGCCCCTTCCCCACTTGCGGGAGGGGATGGTGTTGAGCAGCACAGAGATGGGGAGGGTCAGAGGTAGACCTGGTAGGGATGTCCCCCCCCCCGCCCCGGGGGGTCAGACAGAAGCCATACCTGGGTTCCCTGGCAGGGCAGGGGCAGGTGCCCACGGAGGGCACTGATGTCAGAACCACGTCGTACAATTTATGTAGCTGGTCACATTAGAAGTATGTTTAATATTTAGCTTCGTGATTTTTTCCATGAATTCTGAATTGTTTCATAAATGCTGGTGTTAGTACTTGGGCTAACACGTTATTTCACACACACTAAATTATTGGTGTGGTCATTTTGCTTTCAGATTACAGTCATTATCACGTACAAGCAAATGCTTGTGTTTATCTGGGTTTTTTATTTTCCCGTATTTTGCTTTTTATGTACTTGGAAATTCATCTTAGAGAGTTTTCATGTCAGAATAGGTAAAATTGCCTTAATTTAGCTCTCAAAACCGTGATAGGGTTCTATCCTGCAGAGTCCTGTAACCAGACCCTTTTACTTCTGTATTGAGGGCTTTTTCGTGTGTGGTCTTTTCATTACAAGCAATGTTGCAGGAAACACCCTCGCGTACTGTTACTTCACATTTTTTCCTAGACATTCTAGGCCTGACTGGGATTTACTCAGGGGCGAAACTGTTCGGAGTGACGTGAGTCCCGGCCCCAGCAGCAGTTTCGGTGAGGAGCAGGATGGGGCAGGATACCCAGGAAAATACCTTGTTCAGAATCACTCGGCGCGCCGTGAAGTACCTGGGACAGGCCCTGGGGAGGCAGTGTGTGGCCTGCATGAGGAAAGCCACCGTGCATTTAAAGATGTAAAGAGGGCCGGCCCCGGTCCAGGCTTGGGAATTCTACTCGTTAAAAAAACCAGTCGCTGGCCCAGAGTAAATTGCAAATGTGATGCAGAGTGAATCCAAGTCCCAACAGAGAGAGGCTTAAAATTTCCACTGTGTGGCAGTCCTGTGTATTGTAAAGCTGTTCTCAGATCTTTCTTTAAAATGGAAAGAGAAGCATAGTTTGTCACCAACACGGGCTGCGATGGGGGCTCAGAATGGGGAGGTGAACTTTGTTGTGCCTTTCCTTCTGTGCATTTTCTTTTTATGACCATGCGTCATTTTGTGACATAGAATCCGTTCATTTTAGATGCATGTGGGAGAGGAGTGCTGGTGTGAGACAAGACAACAGGGACTGGTTCTCTTCCATGCATCTCCTCTGCCATGGTCCCAACAGGGCCAGAGCAAAGATGCCACTGTGCCCGGCTCAGCCTGGGGGCGGCCGGTGCTGGTGAAGGGAAGGAGGCAGGCAGACTCGTGGACTTGGGGTGGGAGTGTACATCGGTACAGTTGGGGTGGGCTGTTGGGCGCTGTTAGCTGCAGTTAGAAATGTGGCTTATTTTTGGTACAAAGATCTATTTGCAGCTTAAACATAACGTAGCCCGGTTTGTGAGAGAGAACAGCGTGACACCCTGAGCGACTCCTTCCGTTGGCCTCAGGGCCCTTGCACTGGCTCTTCCCTTCACCAGGAATGCCGTTTTCCCAAGTAGCTCTCGGCCCCTCCCACACTCCTTCCGGATCACTGTTTAGATGCATCCTCTGAGGGGACCCCCTTCCATCCCACAGGATAAGCCAGCTTCTGGGCCACTTCCATTCCTTCCATTCCTGTCCCTGCTTTATCCTGCTTCTCTTCATCCCTTCCCACATGGCGCTTGCCCTTTGTTTGGCCCCCTCCCTGTGTAGCTTGGCGCACAGCCCAGCCTCTGGCAGCTGGAGCAGACTGGTCCCATGGCAGGCGCTGGCGTGCGGGTGTCTGTTAAGGGACAGCTACCAGCTGGGAGTGGTACTTCGTGCTGAGAGCAGCCTGGTGGTAGGTTTGTACCAGCCGGGCCAGATGTGGAGGCGAGTATCAAATGGCAGCACAGACAGAGGGGACTGCACTGGGGAGGGGCCGTTCTGCGTGACCGAACGCGCTCAGCAGTGTCCCCGGGTGCCCGTGTGACCTGGCAGGGCTGCTGAGCGCCATCCTCGGGGCTGACCTCTGATCACCGGTAGCTTTTTCACTGAGTGTGTGGGATTTTTTTGATCAAAAAGTTAAAAATAATTTTTTAAGGGGAAAACACTCTTCTGAAGTCAGCACTGGGCCCACCCGTGTCTTCCCATCCTGTAGCCTTGGAAGCCTTTTCTGGTGGCCGGTCACTTCAGAGACTTCTGCTCCTTCTGCTGGCTCAGGCAGGGCTGTTCTCATGGCTTCTCACAGCATAGCCAGGCCCAGGATTTCATGCAGCCCTGGGGTTCATGCAGGCCTAGTTCAGCCAGGCCTGGGGTTTATGCAGGCCTAGGGTTCATGCAGGCCCAGTTCAGCCAGGCCTGGGGTTCATGCAGGCCTAGTTCAGCCAGGCCTGGGCTTCATGCAGCCCTGGGGTTCATGCAGGCCTAGTTCAGCCAGGCCTGGGCTTCATGCAAGCTTAGTTCAGCCAGGTCTGGGTTCCTGCAGGCTTGGGGTTGAGCCAGGCCCAGGTTCATGCAGGCCTGGGGATCAAGTAGGCCTGTTTCAACCAGGCCCAGGGTTCCTGCAGGCCAGGTTCAGCCAGGCCTGGGGTTCATGCAGCCCTGGGGTTCATGCAGGCTCAGCGTTCCTGCAGGCCTGAGTTCGGCCAGGCCTGGGTTTAGTAGGGGCCAGAGCTGGCTGAGACCCTCCTCCACATTCACCAGGATGGGGAGTTTTCCAGGTAACCTGGTGGGGACTCTGTTCAGCACTACAGTTCTTTGGTTGCTGTTACCGAGGGCAGTACTAGCCGTGGTCTGTGTCTGCCCCGCTCCGGAGCCCCTCCAGGAGGTCACTTTCTGTGTGGTTCTGAGTTAGCTGTCCACTATCTCTTGGCTGGTTCAGTTTGTGGCCTGCAGGATGGGACCCATTCTGCTTTGTGTGTGTGAGCCACCACCCACCTGCTCTTCAGTGCCCCTCGCCCACCCCGCGACCCCATTAGCCCTTCCCACGCAGCATTGCCCACCTCGTGGGCCTCCTGTACTGGGACCCCCCCCTGCCGCTGACCCCCGGCCCGTATCGGGACCCCCGCCGCTGACTCACACTCTGTACAGGGACCCCCCCACCGCTGACCCCCACCCCATACCGGGACCCCTGTCGCTGACCCCCGCCCCATACCAGGGTCGTCCCTTCTCCACTGGCCCAAGTTCGTGAGGTTGTAGTTTATTTCACGTCCTTTAGCAAAGGTACATTTCCTTAAAGGCAGATTGGAGGTCCACGCCTGCGCCTCGCAGCACCCAGCATCCGGAGGACTTACTCCTCACCTCAGTGTGCCCGCCGTCTGGAGCCCCAGCAGCTCAGGCAGGTGGCCCCCTCTCAGCAGATGACTCGGCTCTGTGTCACAGTGGTCACATCCGCCCCTGTTGCTCCGAGCACTGACCCTCAGGTCTGGGCAGGCCCCTGACAAGGTGAGCTGTCTAGACATGGACAGTAAACCCCTAAGAGCCTCTGAGGGCATAAGTGCCCATCTTGCCACTGGTGGAGGGGGCTCTCTAGGAGATTCACCCCCACGCCCTGACCCCCCCCGTTCTCTTGTTCTGCACCCACCAAGACCTGTGCCTGCCCGAGCGTCCAGGTCACGGCCCCTGTGGGGGGTTGAGGCACCGGGTGGGGGGGCTGTGGGTACTGTGGGGGGGTGATCTAGGTATGGGGGTGCTGTGGGTACTGTGGGGGAGTGTCCTGGCCCAGGGTGGGGGATCAGGCACTGTTGCAGGTCTGGGTCGTGGGCACTTTGGGGTGTTAGGGTACAGGCACTGTGGAGGGTCCAGGATGCAGGCACTGTGGTGGGTGTCCTTGGGTCCAGGCACCATGGGGGTTCCTGGATGCAGGTATTGTGGGTGTATTGGGGTGCAAGCACTGTGGAGGGTCCTGGGTGCAGGCGCCATTGGGGTATTGGGGTGTAGGCACTTCAGAGGGTCCTGGATGCAGGACGTATTGGGGTACGGGTACCATGGAGTATTGGGGTGCAGGCACCATGGAGGTGTGTGGGGTGCTGGCACCGTGGGGTGTTGGGGTGTGGGCACCATGGGGGTGTGCGGGGCACGGGCACCGTGGGGGTGTGTGGGGCATGGGCACCGTGGGGGTGTGTGGGGCGCATGGGCACCGTGGGGATATCGGGGCACGGGCACCATGGGGTATTGGGACATGGGCACCGTGGGGGTGTGCGGGGCGCGGGCACCGGGGGGGTGTGCGGGGCGCGGGCACCGGGGGGTGTGCGGGGCGGGGGCACCGTGGGCGTGTGCGGGGGGGGGCACCGGGGGGGTGTGTGGGGCGCGGGCACCGTGGGGGTGTGCGGGGCGCGGGCACCGGGGGGTGTGCGGGGCGGGGGCACCATGGGCGTGTGCGGGGGGGGGCACCGTGGGGGGTGTGCGGGGCGGGGGCACCGTGGGGGTGTGAGGGGCGGGGGCACCGGGGGGGTGTGTGGGGCGGGGGCACCGGGGGGTGTGCGGGGCGGGGGCACAGGGTGGCGGGCGGGCTGGCTCACGTGCGTTGTCGGCAGGCATGAAGACCAAGCACGCGCTGCGTCACCACATGAAGCTGCACAAGGGCATCAAGGAGTACGAGTGCAAGGAGTGCCACCGCAAGTTCGCGCAGAAGGTCAACATGCTCAAGCACTTCAAGCGGCACACGGGTGAGCCGGCGGCACAGGAAGCCGGGGGACGGGCGGGGACAGAGCTGCCTGTGGCTTCCCGCTTCCTGTCGCTTGGCTCTCGGGAGCCGCCTCTGTCAGAGACCGTCCCCTCCCTGCGAGCACCCGTCCCCGCGTCGCCGCCCACGCACGCAGGAGCCCAGGTCCCCGCTCGGCTCACCACCGAGGCACCTGCTGAGCTCCCCCAGGTCTGCAGGGCCCGTGCCTTGCACCCAGCCGCGTGCCCGAGCGTGTGCCCACGAACTGATCACCCGAGAGCCGGCTGTCCGTCGCGGCTTTGTCTGGGGCAGGAGACGCTGGAACGTCTTACGTGTCTGTGTGTCCGCGGAAAACAGCGCACCCGCTAAAAGTGATGATGTGTGTTAATTTACAGAGAAGTTTGTGATGCAGCAGGGAAAAAACAGCCTCTGTAGCAACAGCTATGAACTTTCTCATAAAAGACGCGTGTGTGGATAAACGCGTGTGAGAGTGAGAACCAGGGGACGCGGGAACTGAGGGGAGGTTACCCCTGCTGACCGGCTGTGTCTGTGTGAAACTTCTTTCCTGTGGTTCCCTGTGTCCCCACCCCCCATAACTGGGTTTTGAGAGCTGCACCACGTGGTCCAGCTTCCTGCGCGCCCACCTCCCTCGCTGTCCCCCCCCCCGGTCCCCTCTGCGTGCCGGTGCCCCGTCACTGGCTGACCACGGGTGTCTTCCTGGGGAAGCTCTTCCAAGACTCACGCCGCCTTTTCTGGGAAGCGTCCTCACTCCCCAGGACTGGGTCCTGAGCCACCTCCCGTCCCACTCCGCACTCCACAGCCACACAGGCCGCTGGGGTGTGGTCACCTCTGTCCCTGCCTGTCCCTCCACGAGCCACGGTGAGCCCAGGGCCCCGTGCACGTGGGGCTTCACACACGCTCCCAGGACCGAGCGCCGTGGGCCTCTGAAGTCACTCCTCGTTTCCATTTCTGGGGAAACCCTTGTTTATGAGGCATGCTGGGGGTCCTCTTCTTGTCTGTACGGGGGGGTGCTCCACGCGTGCTTGCCAGGCCACAGGCGAGTGGGATGACCCCCCCCCCCCAGACTGAGAGACGGAGGAGCTCTGGGCAGCTGCAGAAATGCAGGTGCCGGGCGGGGCTGACCACACCGGTTCTGCCCGTGCGCAGTGGACGGAGGGCCCGGGGCCCGTGGCCTCGCCAGTGCCACCGCGGGAGGCGCTCGCCAAGCCGCCCGATGCTCCGGTTGCGTGTGGGAGCCAGCGCTTGCTCTCTGGGGTCCCCTGGCCATTCCCTTCCCTGTGGCTTCTGCACACACGGAGACCCTCGGCCGAGGGAGCCCCTGAGGTTAGCGCACCCTCTCCTGCAGGGATTAAAGATTTCATGTGTGAGCTGTGCGGGAAGACCTTCAGCGAGAGGAACACGATGGAGACCCACAAGCTCATCCACACAGGTAAGCGGGGCGCCGGGCGAGGCGCTCGGCCCCCTCCGCAGTCCCTGGCGCGGCAGCCCGCGTGTGCAGGGGTGGGACAGCTGTCCCTCTGCTCCGCGGTGCGGGCTTCTTCAGGGCATTTGTCTGCCCTGCCTCCACGGGTGGCCCCTTGCCCCTTAAAAATCAGCCCACCAGGACTTTCAAACGTCCACTCCCGAATTTTCAAATGCTGGAGCAGCGTCACGCTCTGTGAGGGAGAGGCCGCCGTCCTGCTCATCTCGCCCGCTCGTCCCCACCCCGCCTGACTGGGCAGACGGCCCTCGCAGCGCGGCCCGAGGGCGAAGCTCCCGCTCGCCTGTCCTGTGGGCCACGGGATGGCCCCGCTCGTGACCTGTGCTTGTGTCTTCCTCCCCGTGTGTGCGGGAAGTGGGCAAGCAGTGGACGTGCTCCGTGTGCGACAAGAAGTACGTCACCGAGTACATGCTGCAGAAGCACGTGCAGCTCACCCACGACAAGGTGGAGGCCCAGAGCTGTCAGCTGTGCGGGACCAAGGTGTCCACCAGGGCCTCCATGAGCAGGCACATCCGGCGCAAGCACCCGGAGGTGAGCCTGGGGCGCACGCGCGGCCCCTCCCTGCCCCCGCCCCCCCTGCCTCGGAGCTGAGCCTGGGGCGGGCACGTGCGGCCCCTCCCTGCCCCCGCCCCCCCTGCCTCGGAGGTGAGCCTGGGGCGGGCACGTGCGGCCCCTCCCTCCCCCCCCCCCCCCCCCCCCCGCCTCGGAGGTGAGCCTGGGGCGCACGCGCGGCCCCTCCCTGCCCCTCCCCCCGCCCCGGAGCTGAGCCTGGGGCGGGCACGTGCGGCCCCTCCCTGCCCCCCCCCCCCGCCCCGGAGGTGAGCCTGGGGCGGGCACGTGCGGCCCCTCCCTGCCCCCCCCCCCCCCCCCCCCCCCGCCTCGGAGGTGAGCCTGGGGCGCACGCGCGGCCCCTCCCTGCCCCTCCCCCCGCCCCGGAGCTGAGCCTGGGGCGGGCACGTGCGGCCCCTCCCTGCCCCCCCACCCCCCACCCCCCCCACCCCCCGCCCCGGAGCTGAGCCTGGGGCAGGCACGTGCGGCCCCTCCCTGCCCCCCGCCCCGCCGCTCGGAGACCCGACCGCACTGGCTCGTGGACCCCTCTCTGCAGACCCAGGCTTCCTAGAAGCGGGGCCGGGCGGTACATTCCCCCTGCCCCTGGGAGGCGACGAGCAAATGAATGAGCGAGTGAATGAATGAATGAATGAAGAGCTTCAAACGTATTTTTTGCTGAAGTTACAGGTTCTCACTGGAATTACAGCAAGACAGAAGCACAGCCCTGGTCCCTTCCCTCCGTCCTTCCCATTGGGGTGGATGACCCGGGGCGCAGAACGGGGGCCTCCCAGTGCCGTGGGGGCCGAGGCTGGTCTGAGCCCCCGGGGGAGCAGTTGCCCAGGGGCAGGCCGACCCTGCCCGCCTGGGCGTGTGTTCCAGAGGAAGGTCCGGGGCATTAAATAATTCACGTACTTTAAAGAGAGGCAAAGTGAAAAACACAAGTAGAAAAACACGCGGGTCCGTAGCTATCAGATCGCTTTGGGGGCAGAAGTCACGGACAAAAGCATCCCTTGGTCTGCCTGGCAGAGAGTACCCCACTCGGGACCCTGTAGTCCCGGCGGGTGAGTAGAGGAAGCCCAGACGCAGGTGTCGGCCTTCCTGTTGGCAGCCGATCTGAGCTGCTGGGAGGAAGGGTGACAGCCGTTCGAGGAGGAGACTCGAGCAACCCAGCGTGCACACACGTGCAGAGGAAACATACAAGGTTAAAACCCAAAAAAAGCCTTCAGCCTCGCCGACGCCCGGAAACGCGAGTGCCAACCAAGGATGCCACCCGTCGTCTGGTGGATCGGACTGACGGTGCTGGCCGGCTGGGGGCGGCGCGCTGGTCCCTGACGTCCTCCTGGGGGCAGCGCGGCCGTGTTGGGCCCCTCCCTGCAGCAGGAGCAGTGTGGCTACGGCGTAGCGTGTGCTCGGGGTGTGAGACACACGTGTGAGTGGCGGTGGGAGCGCGTCCTACACGCTGCACGTGCGCATGCGACGCTCCCCGCTGTGGAGTAAGTGGTCGCGCAGGGAACAAGACAGCGTCGTGTGGTGGCCGGTGTTGAAATGACCCGCGCCGAGCCGCCAGCCAGGCCTCCCACTGTGTCGGCTGGCCGCGACACCGGGGCTCGGGGCCCAGGGCAGGCGCTGCAGGCCCCGTGTGCGGAGTCTGCAGTTTGTGCGAGTTCTCTGTCGCTGTTTAAGCTTCGGTAGTTACCGGTATTCACGAGGAGCGTGTAAGCCGGGCCCTGCAGCCCGGATGCGTGATACGCGTGGCTGGGTGCAGAGAGGGGCCTCGGCCGGCACAGAGGTGCTCAGCGAGCGCGTCTGTCCAGCGAGTCCTGTCAGCAGGGTCGGAGAGCACTCCCTAAGGGGTTGATCACTCTGCAAGGTGAGCTTCCTGTGCCTGCTGCTCAAGTGGGGGCGGCGTGCGCTGCGAGCCCCCTGAGCATGCCCGCAGCGGGCAGAACAGGCGTGCTGGCAGGGGAGGGCTCGCGGACGAAGGGCAGAGGACGCGCGGCCGTGGCCCTCCTCCGCTCTTGTTTCCCCAGGCTCCGGCCTCTTCTCCTGGGGCCGTTCCTTTGGATCCTTTCACCCTCGTTTCATTCTGTGTTGTTCAGACACACACGTAGGAAGCCGCCGCTGGTGGTGAGCCCGGGGGAGCCAGCCGTAGAGGACGCGTCTCACCCTCCCGGACCTGACGGTCGGGGGTGGGAGACGGGGGAGAATAGGAGGTAGATGAGAGCTGAGAGTAGTTACGAGGAACACATGACGTGTCACAGAGGTGACCCCGGGCAGCTGAGAAGGTGGCGGTGGGGGGCGGGGAGGGATACCTGGGCGGGCTCTGCCGCGGTTGCTCACGAGGCCTGGCTGTGTGAGTGTGCGTGTGGCCGGGAGGGGGCAGGGATGGAGGTGGTGGTGCCGCTTGTGTTTATTGTGGCATTGGTGATCCTGGTTGTGCTGGTAGGCTTGCCGATGGTTGTCACGGTGACGATGCGGGGGTGCTGGTGGTTACGGTTGTCGTGGTGATGATGGAGGTGGAAGTGAGGTGCTGGTGACGGGGTGAGATCACATCAGTGGCGCCTGGCCACTTTCACTCCGCGTCCTTTGCGAGCATCACAGCGTAGGTCCCGAGCTGAGCCGGGTCGGGAACCCGGGGTGCCCATGAGCGATAACAAGAGTCAGTTGCCGGCGCAGCATCCTGGGCTCATCACCTGTGCTCACCCACAGGTCCTGGCCGTGCGGATTGATGACCTGGACCACCTCCCAGAGACCACCACCATCGATGCCTCCTCCATTGGCATCGTCCAGGTACGCACCGAGCAGGCCCATGGCCTGGGGCAGGGAGGCTCGGACAGGTGTTGTGCGGAGCTGGAAGCAGAATTCCCTCTTCTTCAGGGACCTCGGGCTTTCTTATTAAGGCTTTCAATTGATTGGATGAGGCCCACCCACAATATGGAGGGTGATCTGCTTTGATTAGAGTCCACGATACAATGTTAATCTCATCTAAAAAAATACCTTCACAGCATCTCTGCTGGACAGGCAAACACGTGGGCACCCTAGCCCAGCCATGTTAACACGTAAAATTAACTATCACAGGTGATTTCCATAAAAGGCCAGCATAACTAGATTGTTATAACTAAAATAACTTTATTAGATGAACTTAGTTTTTAAAGAACTTTTAAGCCAATGCCTTCATAAAAATGGTGTTTTATTGTAAAGGGACTATGCCATGCTCTCGATTACTGTAAAATCACGGTCACACCTCTGTATTTGAAGCAGTGCTTTGAGCAAGTGCTCAGGTGCTGGGTTGTAGTGAGTGAGCACGAGAAGGCCTGTTCCCCTCCTCTCTGTAGTGCCCCAGACGCCCACGGCCCACGTCCTGCCCCTACGAGGGCAGTCCCATGATGGCCTCGCCCTGGCAGGCTTCCTCTGGGTCTGTCTGCTGCTGGGTGGGATCTCACCGTGTGGGATGGCACGAGAGGCCCAGAGGCGTGGTTGGTGACCAGGATGGCCTCTGACACCCAGCCCAGGCGTGGCATCGGCCTGGTTCTGGAAATTTGGTCACGCTGCAGCAGTGTGCCCTGGACAGGCAGAGAAGCGTGCAGGGCACCTGTCTGGGGTTGCCGTATGGCTGGGCACGGTAGTCGTCCCCAAAGGAGATGATGGAATGTTCTTGTAGTCAAACCCGTTCTGATCCAAGGCCGTTTCTCTCGTGAATTTGCTTCAGCCTGGGGACGAGAGCACAGGCATGAATGGATTTTCAGCCTCAGGCTGAGCTCACGAGAGCTGAAATGGGCGTCAAAACTGTGTCTTTAGAGATGTTCACATTCCAGCACAAAATGTGGCTTTTAAAAATATGACTTATATGTAATTTCCTTCACTTTTTGAAAGAAAGTGAATCCAACAGGAACATGCCCCATCTCTGGAAGCACATGTGAGCAGACTTGCTGTGGTCACTCCGATTCCTAGGGCCATGTCCGGGGACCGTGCTGGGACCTCTGTGGCCACCATGGGGACACAGCCCAGTGACCCGGATGTTGCAAAAACTTGTGTTCCTGCAGCCTGAACTGAGTCTGAAGCAGGAAGATCTGGCCGAGGGGAAGCACGTGAAAGCCGCCAGAAGGGCCCACAAGAGGAAGCAGAAGCCGGAGGTGGAGGCGGCGGGAGCCCCGGGGCCGGAGGAGGCCGCCTTCAGCGAGTACTCGGAGAAGGAGCCCGTGCTGTCGGGAGTGGGGGACGAAACCGACTCCGCGGTGCAGAGCATCCAGCAGGTGGTCCCCTTCCTGCGGGGGCGGGGCATCCGGGGGAGCAGCTGGGGGGCGCGGGGACCTCACCCGTACCCCTGCGGACACGCTGATGCTGGCCGGGGCCCCGCGGTGGCGGGCGCTCCACGGGGCACTTCTCCCATAAGCCAGCGTCAGCGACGCACTTCCCAGCTCAGATCTAGAGGTCACACTTGTCACTGTGAATCGCGGCTTGACCGTGGCGCCTGGGCGGGACAGCCGCCCCCGCCCGCGTGGGAACCGGGTGGTTTCTGGGGTTATAAGAGGCCCACGTGTGTCCCCTTAGCGTGGGAGTGGGGCCCGCTGCATCTGCCCCTGGTGAGGTCACACCCGAGGTCCCTGGAGGGTCGGCGGAAGCAGAGATGCACGTGGCCAGCCCGTCTGCTGCTTTTAACGGAAGCCTCCGATTCGCTCTCTTTGGTTTTGAGGCTCGCGATTCTCTCACCGACGTGTGTCTCGTACTTGGTTTGGGGCGCTAATCGTAACCGCAGACATTCTTTCACTTATTTGGCTGTTCGTTCCTCTCCGTGGAGAAGATGCTGCTTCTCCTGGATTTTCTCACTCCTGGTGCCGCAGATGTGGGGGTTGCTCTTTGTAGCTTGATCGCTGGGGTTTTCGTTCGCCAGCGACAAGGTGCGGCAGAGGAGCGACCGGAAAACGCAGAGCGCGCCTTCTTCTGCCTTTCTCGTCGTTACTTTCCTCTGTTTTTGCCCTGGCCCGTGAGATCTTTTGTTTTTCGGTTCAGCGAGCGGCTCCGTGGTCCTGTCTGTATCTTACTGCTCTGCTTCACTAGAATTATTTTTCTGGGACAAAACTAACTTGGTTTAATCCTTCACCAAAAGACGTTTTCCTGTCTTCCTTCGGGCCAGGCGGGGGGCCAGGCATGGGGTTCCTGCAGCGGAAGGCTCTGCCGCTGGCCGTTCTGCAGACTGTTAATGGTCCTGCATTGTGTGTGACCCTTGCAGGTGGTAGTGACCCTGGGTGACCCCAACGTGACCACTCCGTCGAGCTCAGTGGGCCTGACCAACATCACCGTGACCCCTATCACCACCGCCGCTGGCACTCAGTTTACCAGTCTCCAGCCCGTGGCCGTTGGGCACCTAAGCACCCCGGAGCGCCAGCTGCAGCTGGACAACTCCATCCTGACCGTGACCTTTGACACGGTCAGCGGCTCCGCCATGCTGCACAACCGCCCGAACGACATCCACATCCACCCCCAGCCCGAAGCCTCGAACCCGCAGTCCGTCGCCCACTTCATCAATCTGACCACGCTGGTCAACTCCATCACGCCCCTGGGGAACCAGCTCGGCGACCAGCACCCGCTCACGTGGCGCGCGGTGCCGCAGACGGACGTCCTGCCGCCCGCCCCGCCGCAGGCGCCCCCCCCGCCGCAGGCGCCCCCCCCGCCGCAGGCGCAGGCCGAGCCCCAGCAGCAGATGTACAGCTACTGAGTCGCGCGCCCCGGAACTCAGACAGAGACCGACACACGGCTGTTCTTTTTTATTTTTGAGATTCGTTTGCTGGATACCAAACCGAGAAAAAAAAATCATTATGGCAATGTGAGGTTGACTTAGCTTTGCAGAGCTCTCCCCGGATCCCCCGCCCGGCATCACAGTCTGTCGGCGCGCCTCGAGTGACCCCCGGCAGGTGGCCGCACGTGCCAGCCGCGCGGCCCGTGCCCAGCAAGGTGGCGCGTCACTGGCCCGGCCTTGTCGCGGCGGCCGCCCCCAGCAGAACTCAGTCTGGGGGACGCGGGCTCTGGGAAAGTGGGGCAAGCGGGAGCAGAGAGGCGAGTGATATGTCAGGAGGAACACAGTGGCTCGCCTGCCTCCTTCAGGGCGTAGTTACCGCAGCGGGGGACGCAGTGAGGATCCCCACGGGGCAGCGCGCCGCGAGGAAACTCCCGATTTCTCGCTTCTGGGTGTTTTTGGCGAATGAGCAGTTAGACGTTAAAGTGACATTTATTTTCTTTGAAATTTGAGTTGAGTCAAATTTGTTATACAACTTTGGGCCGAAGATGTGTGAGAAGGCACCCTGTGGCCGCGGACGACCCTCTGGGCGCAGTCGGTCCGGGCGAGGGGTCCCTGGGGTCGCTGACTCGGGCCTCAGAGGTGTCTTTGTAACATAACGTGGATCGATGTTTTGTATCTTTTTTTTTTTTTTTTACTTTATTTCAAGCTTATGTATTCAAGACTGTCGTGGCCACGTTGTTTTTGATTTTTAACATGCTGAAGTCGTTTGCACTGTAGGAATGTTGGTCCGCGTGCAGCTCTGCATGGCTTCTCAAGCACAAGGGACACAGCACCGCGTGTGACAAGTCCCTTCTGGTGGCTCCTGCAGAGCTGCCTGGGGATCCTCTGCCAGCCAAATATATTTATTACGGCTGAGACTCAGCCAAACCCACCGAAGAACAGGGAAGAAATTCGTGTTTTCTTTCTGTCACAACTGAATTCCAAAGGTTGACGTGTTTTAAGACCAGTGTTCTAGAAGAATGTTGAACGAGCTTGGCTCTTCACAGCAGGAAAATAGAGGTTTTTCTGAAGTACAGAGGTACTGCCGTTTCCTGCCGGGCAGCAATGAAAGCAGAAGAGGTTAGTTCACGAGGAGAAGCGTGAACAGCCTTCGTGGACGAACGTGCCGAGTAACAGCCACGTCTCCGTCCCTGGGACATGCGCTTTCACGCATGTGAGCACCTGTCAGAGGCGCTGGGCCAGGCTCACGCCCTCCTGCTGCTCAGCCAGGGACACAGGGGCTCAGTGTTTACCCTCCTGATACCTTGTAACGCTGTCCACAATGACATCATAACATTTGCCTTATTCTGGCCTCCTCACTCTTTATCGTGCATCCTATATTCCTTGGGAGATCCACGTGGAGGAAAGAACGACAAGGAGTCAAGAAGTGGATACATAGGCCGGAGGAATCTTGTGTTGCCGGTGAGGCTAAGGATGATTCGTTCTGCAAAATGCAAGTTTCCCAGCACTTCACTTTATTCCGAGTAGCAAGATTCTGAGGCTAGGGCTAGAATTTGTTTCGTGCAATGCATGCCTTCAGAACTACGGAGATGCTCACACATGCAGTACGTAAGAGGGTCTCCAGACACAGCTCAGTCACACTTCTGTCTCCTACCTGGCGGTCGAATTCATAGTGGGAGATTATTTGACTTTTTAATTTATGATAATTATTTTTATGTTATTTATGTATATAATTAACTGCTTTATACACAATAGTTTCATCAAATGAACTTGGGCTAGGAGTGATATATTTTCTAAAATATTGTCTTCATTCTCCAAATATAAATGGTCTGGGTACCCACGGGATCATCAAGAGCACCAAGGTTCCTAACGTATTTTTTTAAAAAATCACTGACAATTTTTTTTTTTTTTTTGCTCTTGCAGCATAGAAAGGGTGAATGACCAACTAAAAATACAAACACGATTAATCCTCTGTTAGCCTTTATCTCTTACTCCTCGTCCCGGTGTAATAAAGGCCTTTTAAATCACAATTTTATTTTTTTAAAGACATTGTTTTCGTGCCTGGAGTAAGGATGCATCAGATGTTTTTAAAGCACCTCGTGTAGGCTGTGTGGCCCTGGTGCCCTCCCACTGTTCCTTCACACACACCAGTGGAACGATCCTTCGTGTAACCATCAGTTAGAACTCTGAATAAAAATCGGATTCGCTCCTGAGTTTTCTGTAGACACACTTGGTCTTAATAGGGTCACTATGGGAGGCAAAATAGGTCCCTGTCGTCTTAAAACCATTGCTATGAATTTGCATACAAGGGACTGGGGAGCAAAAAAAAAAAAAAAAAGTGCCACTCAGCGAAGAGAGTCCCCGACTGTAGATTGTTCTGCACATACATCCCTGTGTACTGATGGGAAGTGTTTAAATTTTCGACCGATCCCAGGTGGACAGCTATGTTCATAGGAGCGGCCACCAAGCTCTGTGAGTCCGTGTTGGTTATTCTAAGATATCTCGGGAACTTACTCGTGACCTGTGGATTTGTAAAGTTGTGTAGTTCCGTGTCACTTTCACGGTGTGAATCTCGCGGAGCTGGATCCAAGGCCACGGTGGCGAGGAGGGGACTGGGTCTCCGGAGCGGCGCTCGCGGGGGACGCGTGGCCTGTGCCGGGCGCCACCTCACCGTGCCCGACAGGAGCCCGCCTTGGAGAATCCCGGGTGTGGGGGGCAGAGTCACGGACCTTACGCGTTCTTTCCGGCCACGGCGTCCGAAGGCGTAGAGCTCATGGCTTCTCAGCCCAAGACGGCATCGTCGGTGACGTCCCGTGGGATTTTGAAAGGCATTGAGACTGTTTTGAGAAGTTGAGTGTGTTTTGTGTCCCATCAGTTTGTATAATGACAAATAAAAGGTGCAGTGACCTGTGTTTTTCACTTGCTGGCCCTCTGCCCAAACTGCCCGTCCCGTGTCATCACACACTGGGCGTCATTTGAGGACGGTTGTGGCTCCCCTGCCCATTGTGTCGTGTTTCCTGCCCAGCCCGGAACCCATACAGTCTTCGGGGCATTTGAAATGTTCCCGGACATACTGAGCTGTCAGAAGCTTTCACAGGGGGTTAAAAAAAGGCAATGAAGAAGGTGCATGTGGGCATTTTTTGCAAAGCTTAGATCAGGGGAGAATGGACAGGGAAAGCTGGAGCAGCCAGAGAGGGGAGAACCGAAAAGCAGGGCATTTCTTTGGCCAGGGGCCCTGGAACGATCCCTTACGTTATCGGACAAACATTTAATTATATGTTCCGATTTGTTAGGAGCGGTCATGGTAAAGTTATGAAACGCCTAAGGTGCCATCTGCCGTTTAGGGAGTTGAGCAATGAGAGCCTGTCTTAGATCCATTAATCGTATTTTCGGGAGCTTCGGGGGGCAGCTCTCATCTGCCCTCCGGCCCAGGGGGAGCCCCTTGCTGTGTGTGCCAGACCCCGTGGCTGTCTGTGCAGCCTTTCAGAACACTTCAAAGGAAGAGGGATTGCTGCTCAGACACATGGGACTTCTCTGTGAAGTATGGATACCGAGAAGCAATTTGCTCCGCTAACCGCCGCGTGGTGGGACCGAAACTAACAACAGCAATCTGTGAATAGTCTTTCCACGCACACGGGAAACCAACTCCCGTACGACGGGGGGACCTGAGCGCAGCGACATTCAGGGGCCCTGGTTCTGGAACGACGGCGGGGGAACGAGCTTGTGTGGTGGTGCGGCAGGTGCAGCAGGTAGAATAATCCAGCAGTGGCCCTAGGTGGCCCGGACAGAGAGCCGGCCCCGTGGTCCCTGGGCGCAGACCACACCCCAAGCCTGGCACTGCGCGTCCTGCTGCTCTGAGCCGAGCAGCCTCCTCTTTCCCCACCGACAGGTTTGCCTGCCCACATCCGCTCCGTACAGACGGATCCCCTTCGGTGGGACGTAGACCCACCCCGTGTCCTCACAGAGAGCCCAGCCCCGCACACTTCCTGTCTCTAGATTAGCAGGGCCACAGTAGGAGCTTATCCCACCTATGCTGTGGGGGTTGCGGAGGGGCGACGCTGGCTGCATCCTTCGCTGAAGCAAAGTGCACCAGCTCCTCTCCACGTCTCTGGACATCTCAGCACCAAGCTCGGCGCGTCTAACCTGTGGGATTTATGACCCCAAAGCTGGCCCTCTCCCACTGCGCCCACGTAAGCCAACAGCCCCGTCATCCATCTCATCACCCAGAGCCAACCTGGACGTGTCCCTGTGTCCCACATTTACGTCTGAGTGCTTAGGGACCCGTCAGGTTTCACCACATCCTTGACTGTTCCCCACCCCAACTTTCCCCCGACAGCCCCTCCACCCCACTCCCGTCCCCAGGAGTCTGTTCTCCATGCACCTCGATGGTCCTCTAAGGGTGCCCTTCTTTGTGTCATCCATGCACCAAGTCCAGTGTCCTCCAGTGGATTCTGAGTGCTCTCTGGACACAACCAGGTCCTTTCTGTGGCTCGAGGCTCCCTCCAGCCGCGCCCCTCCTGGGGTCCCTGCACCTGGTTAATGCCTGCTTGTCCTTCAGATCCCGGCTCAAATGTCCCTTCCTCAGAGAAGCCTTCCTGCGTCCTCCAGAAGCTAGCGTTTCCCACTATGTGAGCAAGCTGTATGTTTTCGGCACAGCACTCACCAGTTGGGGATGACATTGAGTGCTCACCAAGGAGCGTTATTTGTCCCAATCCTCGCTTCCCTGCTATTCAATCAGCTCCAGAAGGAAGGAACTGTACTGTTTTCTTCATCGTGTTGTCGTTTTCCCGAGTCCACCCAGCGCAGTGAAGCCAGATGCGAGCCAAGGTTACGGACGCTTGGAGTGAAGGGCCGTCCCTTGCCGGTGAAGTCTCACATTCGAGGTTACGAACGCTTGGAGTGAAGGGCCGTCCCTTGCGGTGTAGTCTCACATTCGGTTTGTGTGGTTTCGTAGGACTTACTGTGGACTGAGCACTGTGCCTCATTCTTCCTATGCTCTGTATCCGTCACATACGATGTTCTCTTCATATATTCTGTCTCGTGTAGTACTCAGAAAACCCTGTTTGGTCAGAATGGGCTATTTCATGATGCAGTAACAAACAACCCTAAAATCTTAGCAGCTTGAAACAGCAAATATCCTTATTGCTAAAGCTATCGGACTCCTGAGTGACTTCTTCAGTCGCTCAGAGAACAGCCCCCCACCACCCTGGCCCATGTGCCGCTGGTTGTCCTGCCAAAGGGAAAAAAAAACTCTGGGGTCTTGAACATGCAATTCCCCGATCAGAGCACTCCTGCTTCTGGCCAAGGGGGACTAGGGACTGGGTTTACCCTCCTGTATTGAAACTAAAAGCCAAGCGAAACACATGACACCTGGGAACTCGAGCCCTTGGCATCAGAAGTGAAGGACAGGGCTCCCTGAGAGATCAAAAACCAGCAAGGCAAGCCCTGTGACTGCCCAGCTTTTAGCTGGGAGAGTTTCCAGGCTGCAGCGAGAGGGAGCCCAGGCAGAGGACAGCAGTCTCTGAACCGATGGGATGGACCTGGCGGTCCAGGAAGGCCAAAGCAGCTAGTTTCCTAGGCGGAGACAAGAGAGCTGTACAGAGAGAAAAGTACTCCAGAGATCAGCAGAGCATCCCCCTCACATGTTCAGCTGAGCACTGTCAGGGCACGCATGTGAAGAAGGTAACTATTCCCACTGTGCAGAGTGAGAAGCCTCAACTTGGGGCCCTTGGGGCAGAGTTCTCAGAAACATTCTGTGTAAATGCCATGGGAAATCGCACTAAGCTCTGCCCTGGTCCCACCTAACAAAGCTTAAAAGCAAAACATGAAAGCTTAAAAGCAAAACAAAGCTTAAAAACAAAACCAAACTGTTTCCAAGATCCTTACCTGACTCCCAGAACAAAGCCGAAGCACTTTTTTTAAGCTTTTATTTATTTGAGAGAAAGAGAGGGAGAGGGAGCACGAGTAGGGGGAGGGGCAGAAGGAGAGGAAGAGGGGCAAGCAGATTCCCCACTGAGCGTGGAGCCCGACACGGGGCTTGATCCTGGGACCCTGAGACCATGACCTAAGCCAAAGTCAGATGCTTAATGGACTGAGCCACCTAGGCGCTCCTGAAGCATATTTTTAGAGGAACATAAAAATATCCATCCCCCAGCCATGTAACATTCATGAGGGCAGCTGATCAAAAATTACCAGACCATGAAGAATCAGGAAAATAGGACCCATGATGAGGAGCAAAATTAACTAATAAAACCCAGCTCAGAAATGATAGAATTACTAGACAGGGACATTAAAAGAGTAAATTTAACTGTTTTCCATATGTTCAAAAAGCTAGAGGGAGAATTACTCATGTTAGAGGCATGGAGGGTGTGTTTTTAAAAACAGATCTGATTGAACTCCTAGAGGGAAAACTTCAGTGATGACATGAAAAGTATGCCAGATGGTGTTAACGGAAGGTCAGACTCGGCAGAAGAAAGGATCAGTGAACTGACAGCAATAAAATCTATCCAAAATGAAATATGCAGAAAAGGCGCTTGGGGGAAAACTGAGCAAGCATCAGTGAGCTGTGGGACAACTTCAAGCAGCCCAGTATATGGGATATTCAAGTCCCTGAAGAGTCCTCAGAGCGGGGAGGGGAGAGACTGGAAAAATATCTGAAGAAATCATGACCCTAATTTTTCCAAATTGGAGGAAAACTATAAACCCACAGATTCAAGAAGCTCAATGAATCCCAAGCACAAGATCATGAAGAAAAGCATGTAAAGGCATATGATAACAAAATTGCTTAAGACCAATGATAAGGAAAAAACCTAAGAGCTTCCAGAGGAAAAAGACACATGACTCCAGGGAACAAAGACAATGTTGACCGACGACTCAGCAACATAGTGCCAACCAGAAGTGAGGCAAGCAGCATCCTTGAAGTATTGAAGGAAATGCTCAACATAAATTCTGTTTTTTTAAGATTGATTTATTTATTTTAGAGAGAGAGAGAGAGCTAGACCATGAGCGTGGTGGGGGGAAGCAGAGGAGGGGGAGAAGCAGACTCCCCTCTGAGCACGGAGCCCAACATGGGCCTTAATCTCACGACCCTGAGATCAGAACCTGAGCCAGAAAAACCAAGAGTTGGCTGCTTAACCAACAGAGCCACCCAGGCGCCCCCAGTCAACATAAATTTTATACCCAGCAAAAATATCTTCCAAAAGAAAGAAAAGGTAGCTAAAGAAAGACTTTTTCAAATGCAGAGAGGATGGAAGAGTGAGGCGCCGCAGATCAGCACTCCAGCAATCCCAGAGGAAGCCCTTTGGGCAGCGGGAAGACTCCAGCGGACAAGAGAGCTTCGTTATGGTAAATGATCACACAATGGAAATGCAAAAAAATAAAGATATTTATGTGACACAACCATATAAGTCTAATGCCTAAAGTTTCAATACATTTTTGAAGACCCTGGGGTACATATCAGTGTTCAAATATATAAGCTGGTGAAGGATTTGGTTTAAAAAAAGTCCTATTCCCTGGACTGCCTCCACCCATCCTGATCACTGCCTTCCAGCTTTCTAGCATCCTCCCTGTCACAGGCTATTGGAGACTCCTGATGGATGAAATGAAAGATAGTGGAAGTTTCCCATAAAGACCATAGTAAAAAAAATACCCATGTCTCATGTTCTTAGTCTCTTGGGATCCCAAGTAAAAATCTGTCTCTGCAGCAGGTTATCTTTTTGGTAGCCCGCACATGGATTTTTCTACTTCTTTAGAAATAGCTGAAACGTGTGTACTAGATTTTTAGTTTTTATGTACATCTTGTAAGCATCAATAAAAATATGTAAATGAAATGAATTGTATTTCAGTATCCAGCAGACCAGTTTAGGACAAGAGTAGTAGTAGCCTGTTGTACTGACCCTTGCTTGGGCAGGGGCTCTGTGGACACGAGCTCACTTAACGCCCTTAACCTTCTGAGATGGCTGTCATCTCATCATGGGGTGATGTGGGGTTTCTCAGCCACAAGGTTCACCTCCTTGCCAGTGAAATATCATTAGACCATTTTCTTAATGTATCTGTAATGCCATATTTGTGGAATCAGGTTTCTTCCCCTGTATTTAGAACAGTGTCGGTACTTTTGGCGAAATTGTGGTATGAGAAGCTGCTAGCCCCCTACTTGGGCCAAATAATTCCTTTTAAGAAAAGAACACTGTTGGTGGAGATAACACGCACTAGACAGACATTCCTTGGCTCCTGACTGAGAGCATCCCACCAGGATTTATCAGAATGCTCCCGAAATAACCAGCATCTGAATGTGATACCTAATAGTACAGAGACTTTTCTTTTTTAAACTAGGACCCATTTTTTTTTCCTTTTTAATTTAAAAGGCTACAACAACAAAAATATTAAATGACTTCACTGGCTCCTGTTGGTTATGGCTCCCGTAAGCGAGCTTTCCCACTCTGGCTATAATTAACCGCCGACCCCACCCCTGCCTCCAAGTGGAGTCAAAGCCTAAATATTTCAACTGATTCCTCACCAGCCACAGGCAGACTTCTGACTCTCCAGGGCTCGCAGCACCTCCCGTGTACAATGCAAATGTGAGAACTTCTGTTTGGTGGACAGCTCATCCCTGGCTCCAGTGACTCAGGGCTGAGCCAAGCGTCTTTCTCCTCAACTTGGGACCAGCTCAAGTTTTATAGCCCTTAGCTGCGATTTGGCACCACGATTTCCAACCAAGAACAGAAATCTGGCTAAACTACCCTGGACATGATTTATTTTTATTAATGAAGCAAGTGGAAGAGATTTCACAATGTCACACAACCATGTGAGTGTTCCTGTCCCCAAACACCTTCATGTTGGATAATGGAGGGTACGTCTTCTTCTGTCCCCACTAAAGGTCAAGAAGAGCGAGGAGAGTTAATGTCTCAAAACCTCTCACTTTGTAAACCCACCAACGAACTCCCTAACCGGTCCTTGTCCTTCTGCGTTTTCTCCAGACATGCTCTCCTCTCTGACTCGACTCTGAACCTTCAGGGGTTCCCAATATTGACTGTAAACTCTAAATTTTACTTATTGTAGTTAAGGGTCTTCCTGACGAGGGCTGTGTGCGTGTTGTTGAAGTCTGGCGACTTAAAAACTCTGAATCATTTCACTTAAGTTAAATGTGACAAGTGCATAGAGAGCTTCTAGAATATATTGAGTAGCGTCCTGTCTCCGGCAGTAAAGATCACAGAACATCTCCGAGAGGATAATGTTTTTAAAATCCTCACTTTCCCAGGGGTGATAAAACCACGATGAGTCTGCACCACCTGCCTGTGTTCCAACGAAGGGAAACTGAGCATGTCTGAACCACTGTGGAGGCAGGAGTCTGCGTGTGGGCACCGGCAAGAGGCACAACGGCCCCGACACATCTGAACAAAGAACATTGCTCAGATGTAGAGTCCTTACCCACACCTTCATGCCCGATGTGACTGCAAGGCTGGGGGGAAACTACCTGTTACTCACCGCAGGTTCTATCTTTAATCCTGTGCACCAATAATAAGCTCGTTTTTGCACAGGCTAAACGCCATCTCTTGTTCTTGCAAACAAACGGTTCATCATTGTGCGTTTCTGTGGCTTGCTTTTCTTTCTAGGCATGTTACTCCCTCCATACATCTTTGAACTTGATTTCTTGACTGATCAGTTTCCCAGGGGAATTTAAATTTTTGACCAATCCGGCATCCAAAGCATTGTGCTTACATCAAAGCTGAATGCGTTTTACAAACTTCAGATATTAAGTTTGTGAAGAGACTAAGTTCATTACTGTCCCATGACGCTGGGGGGGACACGAAGCTTCCCGGGCTCTCTAGCTTGTGTGGTGCTCTGTCTTCCCTTCCCCTTGCCGTGCACGTGTAAACACTGCTTACGTTACCAATCTTTCCTTCGCTTTTAGAATGCCTTGCAAAGAGTAATGGTACCTCACTCACAGCCAGGAAATCATCACCCAGTTGAAGGAGCTCTTTTTATAATACACAGGACGTGTCTTTAGGGTGGGAAACACGCCCTCAGGAGAACGTTCGGCTTGTCCCTCTTGTCCAGGAATGTTTTCAAAAATGGTTAAGTTTTTGATCTCGAGAAACAATAGATTCCAGAACACGGTAAAATCAATTGCTTTTTTTTTTTTTTTTCTTGTTAACAAATGAAATACCCTTGCAAAATATTTTTTCTGTGGTCCGGATTTAATTAGGACATTCGAAGTCTGACGTTTTGAAGGTTCCTGAGTCACGGTGCTGTGCTGCAAATCGGCACTCCCTTTCGAATCTGAAGGCAGGGCATGACTGGGTGTAGAGCACGCACAGCTGCTCTGGACAGACTGGCAGGTAATTCCTAATTAACCGTGGAGGTGCAGTAGGCCTTGAGTAACTTCTGAACTGAATGGGCAAGGCTGTGACGTCAGCATCACGTCATCACTCTACAGGGAAGGGTCAGCCTGGGAAGGCAGAGGAGGCGGGGGTGAGGGGAGGAGATGGGGCGCTGGTGCTAGGGGGAGCCCCAGTAGGCCACATTCACAGACTTGCCTTCCTCCCAGCTGCCCCTGGGAAAACACTGTGTGCCAGTCTGGTAGGAGTTCTTTTCCACGTTAATTATATTTTGATTTGAAGTTCTCTTAAGAAAGGTCTAGAAAATGCATTACTTGCTGTTAAGATTCCGGGGGTGGGGGGAATGGAAGCTCAGAAATGGGAAGTTTTAGAAATGTTTAGAGTTTTTAAGAGAGAATGGCATATTTTATTGTAGTTACTGTTTTTATTCGTTTAAAGGAATTGGTCTTCTTTTTTTCTCGAGAAGTCAAGTGCATGTACTTTTGGATATCCATCCAACAAATAGCTTCGTTGGGTGCAAGCTTAAGGAAAGCCATTGACCAGAAAGCTAAAGTACCTTTAAAGGTATTCGTCTTCCTAGCTTATAATTTTGGGTGACACAGACTTTTTTGGGCTTGACAGATTCGGGACGCCCTCAGACGATGTGCGGAATCGGGGTGATCCTGCTGTCCGGGGACAGGAGCAAGGGGAGAATTTCACCCTCTTCTAATTTCTAGGAACCTCCCTAATTTTGTACTGATGTGGGGAGCCAAAGGCCCCCGCCTCGTGCACTTACAAACCACTTAGGTCCCGGACGTCTGTGATGAATTAAAATGGTCAGAAGGTGCTTGATCCTTGACCACTCCACTTCCAAATGGGAAGCACGCATGTTGGCGCATTCTAAGATCAGGCAGCACCCGGCTGGGCTCGCATGACCCATGATAAAATCTGCTGTTGGCCTAATGATGCTTTCCAAATTCGAGGCCCTGTTCACAGCAGCTTTTCTCGTGGGAAATGTCAGTTGAAATAAAACATTTTCTTCCATGCAGTCTCTCAAACACACACACACACACATTCACAAATTCAACTCAAGTTCCAAGATTTTTGGCTAGCATTTTTTTTTCCAAAACTTATTTTATTCATTTATGTACTTTAAGTATCTCCATGCCCAATGTGGGGCTTGAACTCATGACCCCGAGATGAAGAGTCCCGTCCTCTATGGACTGAGCCAGCCCCTCGATGAGCATTTTAAAATAGATTTGTAAATATTCATTGAGTTTGTCTTTGCAAATGAGTGTTAAACATGAGTAAATTAGAGTACAGGTAGAAACGCCTTCTGAAATATTTAGGTCTGCTGATTTATTATTGCAAATCTATATTCAAACAAATTTTTAATTGTTATTTTTAATTGTAATGTTATTTTATTTTTTTAAAGCTAGTGTAAGTTTGTTGGTCTATTATTATTTTTTAAAGTTTATTTATTTATTTATTTATTTTTGAAAGCTCTACACCCAGCGCGGGGCTCGAGCTCACGACCCCGAGATCTAGTCACAAGTTCTAGTGACAAAGCCCCTGCAGCGCTATTTTATCTGAATCTGAATCTGCAGCATTTCTATCTGTGCTAAACCTCCTGGTTCTATGTGACCCTCACTGATACTTCCATGTCATGTCGATTTTCAGGGAAACGTGTGAATGCTAGCCTTTTTAAAATCTTTTGTTAAGTTATACTTCCGTGATGCGTTCAGGTGGAATTTTAGAGTGTGTGTTTGTGGAGCGAACACTTTGCCAGGGAAGGACCCCGGGGAGCCAGGAGAGAACACATGGTGAGATAGGGTTCTTTGTACTTTTCCTAGAAGCACAGATCAGCTTTGTGGGGATTTTCAGACTGAATACAACGAGACTAGAATAGTCCACTCTGAAGATGCTAAGAAGTCAGATTTTAAAATATGATTAATTAGAGTCTGCCCAAGCCATGGAAAGAATTACTAAGATGAATCCCCAGAGAAAGTGAACACTTAATTTTTTAAAACAACGACAGTGACTCTCTATCCTGAATTTCCCTGTAATGAGGGTTTTTATTGTGCTGTTCCTTGGCTCGCAGCCCATGATTGGATGCTGAGTAGTTCAGCGTAGAAACATGTATGGTTTGCACAGCAATTACTCTCTCTCTCTCTCTCTCAATTCCTATGTCTGCCCAATGGCTGTTTGCAATGCTTTGTGCCCATCTGCTATGTGGGGCGCTCTGTTCTCCCTGTGCTGGGGACTTGCCTGGGAGAGCCCCTTCCGTTCTGCTTCTGGCCTTCCCTCGGTCCACGGAAGGAAGGAATGAGGAACCCTCCAGAGGGGCCACATCACTCACCCCTGCATATTGTTGGAGAGTCAGTCCTGGAAGTACAGGCCCATCTGGGCTGGAGGCTAAAATATTTAAAAGAACGGCTTTAAAATATGCCAGAAGTACCCGGCAAGTAATTAGAGTTTATTGGAAACAGGATACGTACATTTATTCAAGACAGTAGACATTACTTTAAAAATCTTTGATGCTAAAGTAGGCTTTTTAATTTTTTTTAAGATTTTTTAAAAGATTTTATTTATTCATTTGACAGAGAGCACAAGCAGGGGGAGCGGCAGTCAGAAGTAGAAGGAGAAGTAGGCTCCCCGCTGAGCAGGGAGGCCGACGTGGGGCTCAGTCCCAGGACCCCAGGGTCATGACCCGAGCTGAAGGCAGATGCTTAACCAACTGAGCCATCCAGGAGCCCCTAAAGTGGGCTTTTTAAAAAAATATTTTAGGGGCGCTTGGGTGGTTCAGTCGTTAAGCGTCTGCCTTCGGCTCAGGTCATGATCCCAGGGTTCTGGGATTGAGCCCCGCATCGGGCTCCCTGCTCAGTGGGAAGCCTGCTTCTCCCTCTCCCACTCCCCCTGCTTGTGTTCCTGCTCTCGCTGTCTCTCTCTGTCAAATAAATAAATAAATAGGAGAGGGAGCATGGGCGGGGGTGGGGGGGGGAGGAGCAGAGGGAGAAGGTCAAACAGACTCCATGCTGAGCACAGAGCCCAAGGCGGGGCTCGATCCCATGACGCTGAGGTCATGACTTGAGCCGAAACCAAGAGAAGGACACTTAACCCCACTGAGCTCCCCAGGCACCGTTAAAGTAGGCTTTTTAAATACAAATGTCATAGTGGTTGCTTACAGAGCTTTTGTTTTGCAAATCAAAGTTAGAAAAACTGTACTGTTTTAATGCTTCCCTTGATTTCTTTTTCATTCGTGGTTGGAGCCCGGTGCCCAGCGTGCGGTATGGTTTGTGCGTCTCGTCTCTGAGATGAGCGGCCCTTCAGCTATGGTTTCTGTGATAACCGGGGAGCGTCAAGGGCAGGTCAGAAGACAGGGCACCTGCCAGGCTGTGGTTCAGGAGACTGGTGGCCAGGCTGCGGAGTGCCCATGTGGGACGAGTCTTCTCACTATCGTGCAGGAAAGTAAATAGGTGGGTTTTTACGTAACAGAGCCCAGAGAATCTGCAAGCAGGGCCTGAGGACAGGGCCCACGTCCTGGGTCTCTACCTCGGGCCCGTGTCCCAGCTCCCAGGCTCGTGTTCACCTGGCCGCCCAGCTCCCCGGGCGCCGGCCCCGGCAGTGGGGACCAAGCCTCCCTCTCCTAGGTGCGCCTCTCCCCTTTCCTGCACTTGCCCGTGGACACTTGCTAGTTGCAGGAAAATTCTCTCCTCAGAAAGTGAAAGTATTTCAACATTGATCTACAAGTGTGGAAAAATGAGAGCCTTTTAAAAAGTCAATCACATATTTAAAATGTTTAGTTAAGGGGCACCTGGGTGGCTCAGTCGGTTGAGCGTCTGCCTTCGGCTCAGGTCATGATCCCGGGTCCTGGGATCGAGTCCTACATCGGGCTCCCTGCTCAGTGGGAAGCCTGCTTCTCCCTCTCCCTCTGCCTCTCTCTCTCTGTCAAATAAATAAAATCTTTAAAAATAAATAAATAAAATGTTTAGCTAAACATTCATTAAAAATTATTAGTTAACGATCATTTATCAATATTGCTTCATAAATGGTAATAAAGTACTACATTAACACCAGATGCCAGTAATGAAGGAAGCTGGGGGGGGAGGCGGGTAGGGAGGCAGGGACAGAGGGTACATGGGAATTCTGTGCTTTCTGTGTGATTTTTCTTTTTTTTTTTTTAAAGATTTTATTTATTTATTTGACAGAGACACAGCAAGAGAGGGAACACAAGCAGGGGGAGTGGGAGAGGGAGAAGCAGGCTTCCTGCGCAGCAGGGAGCCCGATGCAGGGCTCGATCCCAGGACCCTGGGATCATGACCTGAGCCGAAGGCAGACGCTTAACGACTGAGCCACCCAGGCACTCCTCTGTGTGATTTTTCTAAAACATCAAAACAAAAACCTAAAATTGCTCTGAAAATGAAGTGTGTTAATTTTGTTAAAAGGCAATTATTTTATATGTATACGTATGTATGTATATATACACACATGCATGCATGTACCTGTGTGTATGCATGTGGGTGGGTGTGCGCCGGTGTGTGTGTGTGTGTATGTGTGTGTGTGTGCGCGCACGTGTGGGTGGGTGTGCGCCAGTGTGTGTGTGTACATGTGTGTGCATGTGTGGGTGGGTGTGCGCCGGTGTGTGTATATGTGTGTGCGTGGGTGTGTGCACGTGTGGGTGGGTGTGCGCCGGTGTGTGTATGTGTGTGCGTCTGTGTGTGCACGTGGGGGTGGGTGTGCACCCGTGTGTACATGTATACACGTGTGTGCGTAGATCTACGTCAAGCATCCCTGGGAGATCAGAAAGCCTGGGCTTGCGTGACTGTCTCGGGGTGACTTGTGCATGCCCCCTGCAGTTTAGCACCGTGGCTCGGTGTTTGCCCGAGGGAGATGCAAGCACATCATCGGGGTGCCCGAGAGCGGGCGCCCCAGGGTGTGTGGGAGGCGAGGGCATGGGAAGACGGGGTGCTGTGCCGCCTCATCTTCCCCATCTCCTCTCTCTGGTCCTCACTCTACAGACGGACACACACACCGTGGGTCCTGAGGGGCTCGGGACCCTGTCGGTCAGGAACCGCCGGGCGCTCTTCCCTTGACGGTTCCCCGTGTCCATCTTCCTTGCTCGCCCTCTGGGGTTCCTCCTAGTTGGGTGTCGGACTTGTGCTGACCTACTCTGCGTCTCCTTCACGGCTTACCCCTTGGCCTCTTGCTGTACTCTCCAGAATACTGCCTTGGCCTTGAAAATGTTTTAGTTCGAGTTCTTTCTGGCGTTTGGGTCCTCTTTCTTCCCACCACTGTGTTCGAACTCCCCTGGGGTCGCCGGTCTCCTGTCGTCAGCACCCCCGCCCTCCGGCCTGGACCTGCACTGTGTCCTCCAGCTTCCGCTGTCCTCGTGGCTTTCTCCGTCCCACACTGGACCTGCTCCCCAAATCTCTGGCAGTCCCGAAGGTTCTTTGGGAACAGGAAAGCTAGAGGCCCCATGTGCTTCGGCAGTCACTTCCCCAGAGGACCCCAGATGCTGGATGTGGACCGTGAGGGGCTTCTATGTGTGGGGTTCTCCTGGCTGCATTCTGGGCTGGGGGTCTGGTGTGGCTGAGTGGGGAGACTCTGGCTCAGGCTTGCACACACACGCACACATGTACACACTTACACACACACGCTCACGTGCACACGCACACATGCACACACGCGTGTGCACACACAGGGTAAAGTCCATCCGACCTTAAGAGGGAGGCTGTCCACAGATAAAGTTTTACGAAAGTTAGTTTTTTTCATGCATTCTACAGTCGTTCCTTTGATCTCCTCCTGCTTCCGACGAGATAGGTTTCACATTTGAGCCATTTTCATGAAAAATCAATCTTGACTTTTCTCTCAACAAATTCAAAAATGAGCATTTAATTTATGCACCATTTGTTTACGCTTTAAAGTACCCATGAAATCAGTCATCATAAAGCAGGGCTGTGTTTGAAAATAATTTAAAGATTCCATAATTCAAGGCGCTTTCTTCTGAGCTCCGTCCAGCTGCAGAACCTCGCGTGCTTCCATCAGAGAGCATGTCTGGACGTCGCACGGCCCGTCTCCTGGGACGGGAGGGGTGTGTTTGTGCCGCCCACACCTTCCAGACCTTCCGACCCGGAGTCAGAACGGGAACCGGCTACAGAGGGCAGGCAAACCTTGATTTCCGCAGATTTAACACTCCACATAGTTGCACAAGTAACTCGGACCCACTGCTGCCTCGTAACTTTTAAATGACAGATTATTATAGAAACGTGAATATGTTTTCTCTGAGCTCTAAAATTAATAGGGAAAAATAAAATACAACAATCCCCCCATTGCTTCTGGATGGAAGTAACTGAGCAGGTGGGCAGAAATGGTAAGGGAACCCTGAATAACCTCTTTCACCTTTTGTTCTTAGAAGGGCCTAAAGGCTCACTCCACGAAACACAATGCAGCTCATTTTGGTAGGAATGGGAGTTTCCTGTTTATATAAAATGAGTTGGCAGGAGGTGCAGAGGAGGAAGAGAGAACAGTTCTGCTGGGGGAACCACCCCCCCAGAAACATAACTCCCATTACGATGGATAATTGGCCCAATTCAAAGCATATTGGCATGATCATTTTTTTTTATTAATTTTGCTTATTATTCTGTGCTATTTCCCTTGCAAACTCAGGGCTCCTTAACATCTCCGTTCCCCATGACACAGGTGATGATAGAGTTTAGGCATCACGTTTGCTTTCTCCCTTGACACACCAGCCCCGACTAATAACACCCACAGCATGACTACTGGGAAAGGTCCAAGGTGGTTCTTTCTTTTTCGGAGTTCTTTTGTCTTTGTCGTGCTTTTTCTTCGAAGAACTTTCTCATCCCCACACCTCACCCGACTTGGAGCAGCTCCGTCCAGCTGGTCAGGCCACCCACCGCATGGATACACACTTGGTTCCTCTTATCTTATTTTTGATATATCTTGATATGCCTTTGACATATCTGGTATATTTTTGCTTTTTAAAAGTTAATTTTGTTTCATAAGCATGGGAGCTATTTATTGGGTCCCAAGTCCAATCTGTAAGACGAGGTGTATACAAAGAAGTTGTGTCTCCATCCCACGCCCTCCAAAAATGGGCATCCTCCGAAAATGCTTATGGATTCTCCCCCTGCTTATTTTTTAAAATAGAAGCAGATTAAGAGGTGATAGATTCATAGACAGAAGATAGATGAGAGAGAGTAAATAGATAGTTGATAGGTAGGTAGATATATATATAGAGAGAGAGAGATGATAGATGGCTGGCTGTCTTTCTGTTTCGCGCCAGTCTTGGATCAACGGTAATGCACATCTCACGCTTCCCTCCGCTTGCTCTGTTCACAGAGATCTCTGCCATCACTCCAGAGCCGGGTACCGAGACTGCCCTGCCCCCTCTTGGAGACGGCGCAGTACTTCCCCGTGTGGATGAGGGAACATCACCCACTGATGGGGCTCTGGGTGGCTTCTGATCTTTTGCTTTTACAAAGTGTATGATATTTTAACAGAAATGGGTCTCATTATGGAAATGGCTGCAACTTGCTCTTTCCTTGACTATAATTTGATGTTATTCTATGTGCCCACTTTTATGGGATGAGTGGAAGGTGGCGCGGTTGCAGGGCATCCCCGAAAGCCCATCCAGGAGGGAAGAGGTCAGAGGCCACAGTGGTGCAGGGCACAGGACATGCCCTATTCTGGGGACACATTCATTTATTAATCCCCCAGTTCTGTGAGGGAGGGACCCTGGTGTCATCTTCTCATTCTACAGAGGGAGAAACTGAGGCAAGAGAGCCTGGGGCGCCGCTGGGAGGTGGCGGGGCGGGGCTGGAAGGCCACGGTTAGCTCACATTGCTGCCTCCTTCAGGCTGGATGCCTGGGATTTCACTGAGACCTGGACTGAGAGACCAGGAGGGCAGAGGCAGCCCACGGCCCCCTCATCCCGACAGCAGCGCCCGGCCCACAGCAGGTGCACCACAAATATTTGTTGACTGAATGAAAGAGCGTGTGCCTGGGAGTCGGGCTGGCTCCCCGGTGGGGCCCTCCTGATTCCCCCGCCCCACAGCTGCAGTTCCCACGCTCGGTCCACAGATGGCAGATGGCCACCTTGTGGAAACGCTCCCTTGAGAATTTGGCAAAGCCACCAGGGTGTGTGTGAGAAACAGTACCCGAGGAGCATTCCTTTCCAAATAGATGTCTTGGGGAGAAGAGTCTTGGCTGGGGATGTCTGATCAGCAGCCGCGATAGGAGAGACCCCATTGGCAGAGGCACACGTGCAGGGCTCGCGGCCCTGGGGTGGGCGTGACTCACGGTGGACGAGGAGGGGGCGCAGCCCCAGCCTGGGCCCGGGCGGTGGGCAAGCTCAGCCCTCCGCAGTGGCGAGCGGAGCCAGGAGGCCAGCCGACCTTCAGACGCCTGTTTTAGGATCCTTTCAATACAGCCGGCTCAGCTGCAGAAAGAGAGCACCTGACTTCTCTACCTCTTTTTGTCGGAGGACCTGTCCGGACAAGTGAAGTCTCCTGCCCTGACTGCTCATTTCACTGACCTTGAACAGTAGCATCAAGCTTCCCCGCAGTGGCTTAGAAATGGCTTTAAAAAAAAAAAAAAATAGGGAGCACCTGGGTGGCTCAGTCCATTAAGCGTCTGACTCTTGCTTTTGACTCAGGTCGTGATCTCAGAGTCATGAGATTGAGCCCCGCATCGGGCTCCACACTCGGCCAGGAGTCTGCTTGGGCTCCTGCCTCTCCCTCTGCCCCTGCCCCTGCTCTCTCTCTCTAATAAATAAATCTTTAAAAAAAAAAAAAGAAAATACGACACAGTCTGCAAAAACGTGAGTCTACCGTTTGTGCCAAGAAGAAGACGGGCCTGGCTTTAGCAAACAGGATTGTTAAACAAGAACCTTTAAGGCCCTGCCTGAGGAGCAGAAACCATGGGTCCTGTCTTACACATACAGAGATTTATCTTCAGGAACGGGCTGACACGATTTGGGAGGTTCACAAGCCCCAAGATCTGCAGGTGATTAGGCAAGCTCGAGCCCCTGGGAGAGCTGATGTTTCAGTTCAAAGGCCATCAGGCAGGAGGAAGGCTCTTACTTCCATTCAGGCCTTCAACTGATTGGACGAGGCTCACCCACATTACTGGGGACGGTAATCTGCTCTCCTCCGTCCACTGATTCCAATGTTAGTCTTATTTAAAACACCTCACAGACACACCCAGAACGTCTGGCCAAATATCTGGGCACCCTGCGGGCCAGTCAAGTTGACATGTAAAATTAACCATCACAGACCACCCCCCAGACGACTTATTGACCAGCTACAGTCAGCCCAGAGTGCACACAGGGAAATTTAGTCTAATCTCCTGTTTTTGGACAAAATAAGGATCCTTAGGGGCGCCTGGGTGGCTCAGTCAGTTAAGCGTCTGCCTTTGGCTCACGTCATGATCCCGGGGTCCTGGGACTGAGCCCCATGTTGGGCTCCCTGCTCAGCCGGGAGTCTGCTTCTCCCTCTGCCCCTCCCCCTCCCCTCTCCCGCTCATGCCTTCTCTCTCTCAAATAAATAAACAAAATCTTAAAAAAAAAACCCATAATGTCACCTCCATAGGTACTGGAGTTTAGAAATACAACATGTCTTCGGGGGCGGGGGGACACAGTTCAGCCCCAAAGAGTGGGTCTCACCAGGTCCTGTGGGCACCCAGCCCCCAAGTTCTGCCCCTGCCACTCCCGGGGGTTGTGGGAGAGTCTTGGGGTTTGGGCCATGCACCTGACAAGGCATTTTCCTTACCTCTGTGGTCGGGTCTCTCCAGACTTGTCTGCTTGGTTGGGCTGCCAAGATCCCTGATACAGCTCTGAAGACCCCACGGGCAACTCACAGCTTTAAGAGGTCCTGACAAAATGTGGAGTGCTCCCCTCAAGGAGTGAGTGAAACGTTCTGGTCATTGTTGCTGCCCCATTTTTTTCAGTTGTCTGTCCCCTGTCCCCTGGGTCCAGGAATTGGTCTGGGGGCCACTGGGGGCCCAGTCTCTGTGCTTGATTCCCCACGGGCCCCACCACCTAGAGCCTTGGGCCCCACAGGTAGGCCCTGTCCAGCTGCACCCTTCCCTCCAGGTCCGCCTGGTTTATCTCCGTGACCACCTCACCCCCAGGGCTGTGAGTTCAGCAAGGGAGGCCCACCAGCTCTTCCCGGCCGTGGTTTAACTGGACAGGTCTCCCCTACATGTTGGCTGCGGGTCACTTTCCGATCCCACTCTGTTGCTGGGGTCTGCTGACCTGCTTTTTGAAGTCAGCCCTGCCTTTGGGCAACTGCTCAAAATAGGCATTCAGCTGCTGGAAAGGACCATTTGGCTGGGTTTCTGGACTCCCCTGGGCCTCTCGCCAGCCGTTGATAAGATGGGTCCGGTCCCCGGGGCGCCTGGGTGGCTCAGTCGGTTAAGCGTCTGCCTTCGGCTCAGGTCATGATCCCAGGGTCCTGGGATCGAGTCCCGCATCGGGCTCCCTGCTTAGCGGGGAGCCTGCTACTCCCTCTCCTCCCAGCTCGTTTCTCTCTCTAGCTATCTCTGTCTCTCTCTCTCTCAAGTAAATAAATTAAAAAAACATTAAAAAAAAAGATGGGTCCAGTCCCTGCTTTGCCACTAAGATCACCATTACTGACACGAGATCTGGTCCTGATCTTTATAGCCCAGAGCAGAGCTTTATCTCCAGCTATCAGCTCCAGGCTGTGCTCACCTGGGAAATAAAAGGCTTTGAGGGACACACCCATGCACTTGAGGGTGACAGCCCCCTTCCTCCCACTGTGTGTGTTTACCACATGCTCTCACCCATTTGTCCACTGAGGGACACTTGGGCTGTTTCAACCTTTAGCTCTTGTGAATAATGCTGCTAGGAACGCTTGTGTACATATTTTTGTTTGAATTCCTGTTTTCACTTCTTCTGGGTAGACACCTAAGTGAAATTGCTGGGTCATGTGGCCATTTTATGCTTCACTTTTTAAGAAAGTGCCACACTGTTTTCCCATAAATACTTTTCAGGTTGTTTGATCCTAATGAGCTAATAAACGGAAGTGCCGGGCATTTCTTTGTCCCCGGGGTCACTGTAGAAAGATTACGGAGGGACAAAGGGTTCTGCCTGCAGAGGAAGCTTGAGAGCCTCGGGCTCAGGGAGCACATCCTGTGGGGCCCAGGCGCTGGGGGCGCTCTCTGGGCAAGCATGCAGGACTCACCCCTGAGTCATGAGCCGCCATGCATTTCAGGAGGAGTGTTAACAGAGAGATCCTAACCCCCCCAGCCTCCCGAGCGGCTCCCAGGGGGTGGCATCAACCTGGGCTGGATGGGTGCTGTTTTAGATGGGTCGCCCGGGAAGGCCTGGGGAGGTGGTGACATTGATGTTGAAGCAGGTGAGGCCCACTGGGGGTGAGCACGAGCGCATTCCAAGAGAGGAGCCGCACCTGCCGAGGCTCAAGAAAGGCGCTCAAGTTGTGGAAGAACAGAAAGGCCAGTGTGGCCAGGACAGAGAAGCGTGGTGGTGAGTGATGAACCTGGACAGGGGCGAAGGGGGGCAGGGGGGCCTGCCAGAGGAGCGGCCCAGAGTGGAGGAGTCAGGTACTCATCAGCAGGCCCTAATGAACAGGCTGATGCGCCTAGCTGTGTGCCCCATGAGCTGGTCACAGAGGGATCTGAGTCTGGGACTCGGTGAAAGACAGAGAGGCGGGCCCCGAATGGGTTTAAAGCAGGCATCAGCTGAACTTTCCTGACCGATTGGACAGCTGGTGCAAAGGCCCTGTGGAGCCTCAGTCAGAGGACTTGGGGTGGGGGTGCAGCGGGAGGACCAAGAGCAGCAGAGACTGGAGGGTGAAGCTGGAGGGGCGTGCCCATTTCCATCCTAAGGCAATGAAGTCGGATTTGCATTTTCACAACCTCCCTGAAGAATGGCTGGGTGGGGGTGGGGGTCTCTCTAGGATCCAGACAGGAAGTGACCCTGATGACAGGCCCGGGGGCTGGGGTGGGGGCCAGAGTTCCATCAAGATCAAGACATGCTTTGTAGGGCAGAGCTGGTGTTTTGGTGATCAGACTGTGATGGCCGTTTTTGTCGGAGGGAGGGTACACATTGAGGCCAACACACCGTGTGTCCAAATGGTGGAAAACTATAAATCAAGCAGGCAAAATGTTAAATAAAATGTGTTCGGTCTTCCTGCTTTGACAAATACACTCTCACAACAACTTGGAAGGCCAGATTTGAACTGCAAACTCAGACTCCTGGCCCTCTTCCTCTCCACCCCCAGCTTCATAGCAAACAGAGAGAGGCCTTGCTGCCCCCGCCCCGCCCCGTGGATATGCCAACCCCGTGCAGCAGCCCCAGCCACGCCCCCTGCACAGAGCTTCCGCTGGCTGTGCCTTGGGCAGGGGGGTGCTCACACCAGCAGTGGGCTCATCCTATGGAGGATGGACTTGGGGGGTGGTCTTGGGGACATTTAGGCTGGGGTCACAGCTATCTAGAGTTTGATCTAGGTGGGTGGGCATCTCCTGGCCCCGAGTAGATGGGCAGGCCCAATGAGGGCCGGACCAGGGCCCTGTGCAGCTTGGGCCAGGCAGACGTCTTGTCCAAGTCTCGGGTGGGACTGTTGATGGTGATTGGAATCTTGTGGGACGGAGGAGGCATGAGGTTCTGCAGATACTTCTTGGTTCCTGGCCTTCAGAAGAGAAGGCAGTTTATTCATGGAAATGGGGCACTCTGGAAAGAACCAGTTTGGGGGTGAAAATCACAGGCTCATCTCAGACATGTGGAGGTACCTTAGAGATATCCTAGTACGTGTGCCATGCTGAATTTTGGGATCTAGTGCTCAGAGGATAGGTCGGGCCTGGAGATGCACATGTAGGAGTCTTGGCTGAATCGATGAAACTGAGCTGGTGGGTCTGGATGAGATCAGCTTGGGATAAAGAGGAGAGCATCCAGTCAGGGAGGAGAGGGCCTGGATTGGGCTTTAAGAAGCCCCAACAGTTAAAGACCAGGGAGTGAGTAGGAGGGTGCACAGGAGATGTAGAGAGGTATTATAGGAGATTCAACAAGCATCTTCGTAATGCTGTTCTTGTGCAGGAGTCTGTGAGCCTGAGATGGTGTGTCCGCGGGGATCACTGGAGTCAGAGAAGACGATTCTGGAAAGGGAGGTTTGTGTATAAGAAAATATTTGCTAAATATTAAAATTAATAAAATAGTAAAATTTGTATGGAACCACAAAACCCCCCAAATAACCAAAGCAATCTTGAGAAAGAAACAAAGTTGGAGGTAACACAATCCCAGATTTCAAGATATACTACAAAGCTGTCATCATCAAACAGTATGGTACTGGCACAAAAACAGACACATAGATCCATGGAACGGAATAGAGAGCCCAGAAATGGACCCGCAACTCTATGGTCAACTCCCTAACAAAGGAGGCAAGAATACACAACAGGAAAAGGACAATCTCTTCAACAAATGGTGTTGGGAACACTGGTCAGCCACATGCAGAAAAATGACACTGGACCACTTTCTTACATCATACACAAAAATAAACTCAAGGGGTGCCTGGGTGGCTCAGTCGGTTAAGGGTCTGACTCTTGATTTCAGCTTGGGTCATGATTTCAGGGTCGTGAGATCCAGCCCCATGACAGGCTCCATGCTGGGCACAGAGCCTGCTTAAGATTCTCTCTCCCTCTGCCCCCCCTCCCCCCCGCCACCGTATTCCCTTATGTACTGTCTCTCTCTCTCAAAACCAAAAACAAAAACACCCAGAAGAAACACAACCAAACCTCAAAATGGATTAAAGACCTAAATGTGAGACCTAAAAAAATCCTAGAAAAGAGCACAGGTAGTAATGTCTCTGACATCAGCCAGCAACAATTTTCTAGATATGTCTCCTGAGGCAAGGGAAACAGGCGGAAAGGAACTATTGGGACTTCATCAAGATAAAAAGCTTCTGCACAATCAACAAAACAAAAAGGCAACCTACGGAATGGGAGAAGATATTTGCAAATGACATATCCAATAAAGGGTTAGTATCCAAAATATATAAAGAACTGATACAACTCAACACCAAAAAACCCAAATAATCCAATTTAAAAATGGGCAGAAACATGAACAGACATTTCTCCAAAGAAGACATCCCGATGGCCAACAGACACATGAAAAGATGCTCAACATCACTCATCATCAGTTGGCGAGGATGTGGAGAAAAAGGAACCCTCATGCACTGTTGGTGGGAATGCAAACTGGTGCAGCCACTGTGGAAAACAATAGGGAGGTTCCTCAAAAAGTTAAAAATAGAATTATCATATGATCCAGTAATTCCACTACTGGGTATTTACCCCCCAAATACGAAAACACCAATTTGAAGGGATATATGTGCCCCTATGTTTACGGCAGCATTATTTACAATAGGCAAGGTATGGAAGCAGCCCAAGTGTCCATCAGTAGACGAATGGATAAAGAAGTGGTATATATGCACAATGAAATATTATTCAGCCGTAAAAAAGAATGAGATCTTGCCCATTTGTGACATGACAGACCTAGAGAGTATTAAGTCAGACACAGAAAGACAAATATCGTATGATTTCACTTATATGTGGGATCTAAAAAAAAACAACAAATGAACAAACAAGCAAACCGAAAGCAGAAAAAGGCCCCTAAACACAGAGAATAAACTGGTGGTTGTAGGGGTGGGGGAGGCATTGGGGGGGGATGGACACAAATGGGGTGGAGGGAGTGGGAGGCAGGCTTCCAGGTACGGAGGGAGTGAGTCAGAGCGTGAAAGGCACCGCACAGGGAACAGAGCTAATGGGACTGAAATGGCGGGGTAAGGTGACAGACGGCGGTGGCACTTGTTCCGAGCGCAGCATGACATATAGAGATGCTGAATCACTGTGTTGTACACCTGAAACCACTATAACGTGTGTGTCACTATACTTCAGTGAAAAGAAAGGAAAATACTTGCTGGATAGGAGCTAGGAGTTAGAAGTCAGCCCCTCTCCCCTTCTCTCCCCCCAAACCCCGGGGTGGCTGTGGAAATCCGGCGGCAGAACCTTGCTCCGGGTGCCCTTCAGCACTTAGGGAGGCAGACTCGCAGCGGTGAACAAGTTATGCTCTTCAGCAAATAACATTCAAATCATGCAGGGAAATTCTCAGAAACAGCCGAGCAAGTTGCGGCAGGAGGAGAGCAAAGCCACCTTCCTGGGGCGGAGCCTGCACTGCGGGAGGGGGCTGGACCTGGGGGAGCCTCCCCGGGGGGGGGGGGGGGACGGGAGGGGGCGGGCGAGGGCTGGGGGAGGGGAAAGGGGAGGACCCGGCGCTCCGCTGCCCCTCTCCCGTGGGCGGTCCCGCAGGGGACCCTGGTGGCGCTGGGTCATCCTGGGCCCTGGGCTCGGTGGCCCCAGGCTCGCCCCGGGACTAAGGGAGCCGGTGGCCCAGGAGGGCCGTGTCAGGGCGGCGCGCCGCTCCGGGGACCTCGAGGAGGACCAGCTCACCGGGCAGACGCACACGGCCGAAGTGACACCCACCCGGCACTGTTTATCCAGCACCCGGCCCCCTGGAGCCCCGCGGCCATCCTGAGGCAGGGACCCCTCTCCCCGGGCTCCAGGGCCGGCCAAGTCACCCTGCCGCAGGAGGGACCCGCGCCTGCCGGCTCCCCGGCCGCCGGCTCGGTCGGTTCCCCGCGGCGGGACGCGGGGGCGGCGCGCGGAGAAAGGGACATCCCCGCCGAGCCGGGCACACCGGGGCCCCTGCGCTGGGGAGGCAGGGGGCGTCGGTCGAGCTGCGCTGGCCAGGCGCCCGAGGAGGAGGACGCGGACTTGGCACTTCTTCCGAGAAGGGGGACAGAGTCCCCGGGGGCTTGCCCTTCCCTCCGCGGTGCCCTGCCCTCCTCACCCGAGCTCCCGGACAGGTCGACTGTCACTTCGCTGAGCGTCTTGCCCTCGGGGCTCACCTCTCCCAATTGCGTCCGCCTCGAGCCCCTGGGGGGTGCCCACCTGCTGCGCTGAGCTCCTCGCGCGCGGGGTCCACCCCGGGGCCGTGCACAGACGTGGTCGCTAATCCTCACGATGGCCACTTCCCGAGGCTGGGATGCAAAACTTGCGCTAGTATTTTTCTTTAAGTCAGTCCACTTTTATTTTTACCTAAAATATATTAAACGTGAAACTTCATGCTTTGATGAAAGGTTTTCATTGACATAAATTACTGACACTGTAGTGGCTTCAATCATTTCAGAGAATATGAGTGCTTATAAAATTATGGATGAGGTTTCTCTGTTTATTAAGAAAATTGCTGCAGCTCATTAAGATGGAAAATTCAATATATTTTGCCTTATTTAATATTCTGATAACTTACTGTATTTTAAAGCTAACATTAAAAGCTTTAAATTTCAATTTGTATATGCTTAATCTCATACATAAAATGACACGCAGTATTAATTTTTTTTAAAGCTTACAAGTGATAAAACATCTACAGGTAAAAAATGACCATCTTTCTGTTTTGTGTCCTTTCAGTGATTTAAAACGTTTCAGCTAATTGATTTGCTGTGTTCATCTTAAATCTTTTCACCTGTCACTTGTACTTGCTATGTATTTATGTTAAATATTTGCACAAGAAAAACCCTGTAAATATTTTATACATACCTCAATATAATATCAAGTTTTGTTTTTTTTTTTTCTGTCAAAAAGGGTAAGATATCTTCTACATCTTAACTATCTTTGGGGTTTCTTGGATGGCCCCAGAGTAGCCACAAAGGCTTATCACCTCACATTATAAAATAAACAACAGGAAAAAAATCACTAAATTATTGAAACTGTGAGTTACTTTTATACTTAGAAATGCCAGCCTTACCTACCTAGGGCCAGTGACCATTAACATAAAGAACAGTTACTATCCTGTATCTCACAGGGTCTAGAACCTGGGCTCTGTTCACAATTCCTGCAAGGGACTTTGTTTTCCTTTTACAGATTAAAAAACTGAACTTCAGAGTGGGTTGAGTGGCCTGCGTGAGGAACACAGCCAAGTCCAAGGAAGAGCCGTGCCAGTCTCTCCAACCCTGGCCTTGATCTTTGCCCCAATGCGCTTGCTGTTGGGGACTATCGAGGCGGCTGTGGGCTCTGCTTGTGGGCTCAGGAACCCAGTGCTGAGGCTGCAGCAGACACTCCATAAATATTTGTTGAGTGAAGCACCAGATGATTAAATAAATGAAATTGCTGTATTTTATTACTAGCCCAGTGTGAGCTGTTAGTCACTTAGGCTGCTGGGCCTCATACAGTAGGATTCTGGAGCATAGGAAGTCTGGAGAAAGGTGTCTCTTATCTGCGTCCTGGAAACATGAGTCCCGAAAGTGACTCATTTTCTAGTCGATTGATTGTTTTTCACCAGCAAAACAACCACTGTGTTTACTTTCAAGTTATCTTTGTATCTTTAAAATCCCAATTATTTTTAAAATGTTCATGTAAATGTTACATTTGCTACAATCAATAACCATTTGTCACTCCAGTCTCCAGGAGATCAATTCTGAGTTCAAGATTATGTGGAGAAGGACGAGTCCGCCTCGTCTTCCTAAGAGGCCCACGGGGAGGGGTGGTTGGGGGGGGTGGGGTCTGGAAGTGAGCACCGGCCAAAGAGAAGCCCTGTGGGGGAGGGGACAGTAGGCCGTTTCCAAAGCAGCACTAGGGCTCCATTACTGGGGATAATACATAATTATCATATGCCCAGTGGAAGGTAAAGCCTATAGAAGCTAAGTCTGAGGCTTCCACATGCCAGCTAGGATCAGCATCTCCTTCCTTGGGTAACACAAAAATACAGTTAGTGTCGTTAAAATGCTCCCTCCTTGATCCTCTCCCCCCATCCTACCTCCATTTTTAATCTCATTAGACCCAGAAGAAACCTTCCTTCACTGTACAGTCCCGCAGGAGTGAGTGGTTTTTAGGCGTGGAAGTTTGCAATCACACTTCTCGACCTCTGACTCAGATATCTTTCCAAGATCCAAGCTCATTCAAGGCTGGGAATTTTTTTCGCCCAAAGGTGGAAAACCATCTTTTCTCCCCAATTCGTTCTACGTGTACAAAAGATACTGTTCTTTAGAAAAGGATGGAGGTACCTGCTGTCTTTAAACTGCACTTTAGATTTGCTGTTGGGGTGATTAAAAAAAAAAGTTACTTTCAAAGTGTAGAAACGAGACACTAATTTCCAGGGAATTATGCTTAGTGAAAAAAAAGCCAATTCCAAAAGATCCCACACGATGTCATTCCTGTGTGCAAACATAACATATTTTGAAAAAACACAATTTTAGAAATAGAGGTAAGACTCGTGACGGCCAGGGTTTGGGGGTTCAGTTCTAAAAAGGGGCGCAGGAGGGGTCATTTCCTGATGGTTTGTTCTAGATCTTGACAAGCAGCGGTAGATACACGAACTTACACAGGTGATAACATTGTACAGAACTTAATGCACGCTAACGAGGACAAGTAAAATCGGGGAAATCTGAGTAAGATCCGTGCTTTGTATGAAAGTCAATCTCCTGGTGGCTGGATACTTTTTTCCTTTTTTGGCCAAGTTCTGCCAAGTGATAGCACCGGGACAACTCAGCAGAGTCGCTCGTTTCCTACAACCTCGCAGAAAATCGGATCGACTCTGCTCCAACACACGCACCCAGCCTCTCAGGCCAGCCGCCGCGCGCCCGGCGGAGAACGCAGGGACCCTACACGCCCCTCGGCGGGGCTGCGGGGCCCCGGCGCCAGGCGGGAGGCGGGGCCGGCGGGCGGCGGAAGTGACGTCAGCGGGCGGGGCGCACACCTGGGCACCTGGGCGGCCGCGGCGGCGCGGGGTGGCTGCGAGACGCGCGCGATGGAGGGCGAGAGCGGGAGCCCGTGGGCCCTGGGTCTGCTGCGCACCTTCGACGCGGGCGAGTTCGCGGGCTGGGAGAAGGTCGGCTCGGGCGGCTTCGGGCAGGTGTACAAGGTGCGCCATGTCCACTGGAAGACGTGGCTCGCCATCAAGTGCTCGCCCAGCCTGCACGTCGACGACAGGTCAGCCGCCCGGGCGGGGGCGCTGGGGCGGGCGACGCGGCCGGGATCCGGGTGCCTGGATTCCGGGGGTTCTCCTCTCCACCTGGGTCGTCTCCGGAGCGCTCGGAGGGACAACCGAGCGCCCGGCGAGGCTGTGAGCTCCCGGCGGTGTCCGCGCCGCTCGCCGGGCCCGAGGGACGCGGAGGCCAGAGTGGCGAGCTACCACCGGCCTCATTGAGCACTCGGGGTCCCCGGCTGCGGCTCCTCCAGGGGACTTCGAGGGGCCGCGTTTGCTGGAAACGTTGTGAGGCGCCCAATGGTGTCACCTGGCTTCGCGTGAAGCCTCGGATTTTCTGGGCTTTGGACCCGCGCCCCTCGGAGGCGCGTCCGGCCCGCCGGGGACCCGCCTGGGCGCTGCGGTCTGCGCCCGGCTTAGAAAAATTGCCGTGTGGGGATCTGGGCTTTGTGAGTTAGTTAGACTCCGTTCGACTTACTTAGTAATTTACGGTGGAGCACAAATTGGTGTAAGACGGTAATTATTTCGGTCGGAAGTATTGGTTTGGCTTGGCCAGGCTTCCTCGGCGCTACGGGGCTCGGGCTTGGCCTTGGGGTCCGGCAGGCGGCCCAGCGGGTCGTGTTCCGCCCAGCGCCTCCTCGCCACACACTCTAGTTTTAGCTGACTTTATTTCGACACGCAGCCTCTGGGGAGGGGTCTTTACATTGACCTGCTTTGTGGTCGAGCCAGAGCGCCCTGCCTCCTGCACCCCAACCCCCACCCCCAGCTCCAGTCCAAAAGCCAACACAGAACCTGCCTGTCCCGGCCTAACAGGGGTGCTCAAGTTAATGACGATTGGAAAGGACGCAAAGCCACCCCTTAAACTCAGTCGCTGGATTGTGATCTACACATCATTTTGGGGGTGGAAGTGGGAGAGGGGGGTGTCGAGAAGCAGCTCTTTTTTTTTTGATTCCACCTTTTACATTTGCGTTTTAGGAGTTTATAGGTAAGCTTCGGTTGAGCACATTTAAATGATCATTTGGTGAAAGTTTGCATTCTACCTGGAAGTTGTGTTGTATTCTGTGTGGAGATCTCCCTTACAGAGTCAGTCCCGGACACACAGACTAAAGAAAGCAACTCCTTTTAAACCGCACACGGCCCCTGCTGTCTCAAACACCTAGTTTTTAATCCTTGGCTTACGGAGTGTTGGCGCCTCCAAACCAGTGGGATGGTGGCGATGCCCTTCTCAGGGGCGGGCTGAGTCTCCAGGCCTAGGATGGGAGGATTGCTGTGCTTCTGCTGAGGCCGCATGCAGTAGAAAATCGGCCCCGTGTGCTTGCCGCCTCGTATTTTTATCCCGGCCTGAGAGATGACACAGTACGGCTCTTGGAGGCTCCTTGCTATAAGCCTCAAACCCAGCGTTTTGTGGAAACCTCCGTAGAGTGGTGACAAGTGTCATAAAAATAGCACCAACAAAGGTGAAGTGCTGTGCACAACCCCCCCCCCCCGCCCCCCTCAGCTGCTGCAGATCCTGGGAACTTCTCTGGCGGGGAGGGGCGCTGTGGTTATTTTGATAAAATCCAAACCGCTTTGAATACCAGCTAGTGGTTAGATCCCGAAAGGCAAGACCCTGGCCCTAGCGGCCTTTTTGGGCTCTTGGGGACATGTGTCGGATGGAGTCTTCTGGTCAAAGTGAGCTTTATTCATCAGCAACATTTTTCACGCCACTTCTTGTGTTGGAAGAGCAAACAAAGTAGGCAAGCTCGTCCCGGGGCTGTCGCATCAGCCTGCATCCACAGACTCTGTGATTTCCAGCCACCAGGCCCTTGTTTCTTGGGTGGCCCAGATGGAGGTAGGGTTTCTCCACTTGGAGGCGGATCACTGAGGATATTGCATAGCCTGGGTGAAAAGTGTTTTGTCCTTTAACTGGAAGCCTTTCCTGCCCTGCCCAAACCAGGCAGGTGGTGGCATGTCCTGGGCGGCCAGGCCGAGGTCAGCATCGCCCAACAGGAAGAGATTCACCTCTTGCACTTTGTGGGCCCGGTAGGGCAGGCTGGAGTTCTGCATTTGCAGCGGTGGCTGATTTCTCTGCTCTTGGTGGGGCCGGCTCCCCTCGGTTAAGGACTGACGTATTCAGCTCGGGGTTCTGGAAGGCATGTGTCGGCACTTCTGGTTGCCCTGCAGGCCTGCAGAGTTCCGTCTAGACCTCGAAATGGTGGTTTTGCTACCTGTCCTGCCACATTTTGGCAGGTCGACCCCGACGGTGCTCTTTTGACGAGCTGCCTCCTGTCCCCACCCCGCTATTTGCAAGATGTTCCCTGAAGTGGGGAATAGGATTTTCGTGGGGTTCTGGGAGCAGCCCCCACCCCCGCTGCGGCCCTGGCCCCAGCCTTTATGCCCCCTCTTTGGCCAGATCCCCAGGACCCGCCCCAGGCCCCTCAGAGCTGCAGGCCACCCTCGGGCCTGTGAGCATGTGCAGGGGAGGTCAGGGACTGCACCCTCGAGGATCCCCGGGGGCAGGGGCCAGGGAAGCACCTGCCAAAGGAGCTTCCAAGGGGATCTTCAGGGATTTCACAAGTGATACACTATCGATCTGTGTTTCCCACTCCCTATGGGCATGTCTGGTAGCTTTGGGGAGACGTGTGACCTCCCTGGCGAACCCTGGTGAGGGGGTCATGAGGGCCAGGGTGGAGTCTAGGGATGGGCATGTTACCATTTCAGCAAGCACAGTGACCCCACAGGCCCCATTCCTCCAGCCCCCGCCCCTCCCTTGGGCTCAGACGAAGCCCTGAACAACAGAGCGCCTGCCCCGGCAGCGCCGCCATTGGCCCCGGCTAGTCCGGACGAGCCCGAGCAAACCCCAGGTTTGCAGCTGCAGAGCTGACAATCTGACAAGCCCGTTTCTTGTCGGTTTTAAAAATAGCAGTGTGGGAACCCTCGGAGGCTCCCTGGGAGCATACTCGGGCGGGTGCGAGGTGAGAAGGCCTAGCCCAGAGGCACCAGCTAACACATGATCAAACCACCCATTTTCCCTGCCGTCTTTCCCAAAGCTGGTTCCCGGTCCCCCCTCTCAGGAGCTCTTTGTTCCTGGCCCCCTTTCTCTCCCCCTGCAGTGTACTGCCCCTCACCACCACCATTTCATCCCATTCTTTCCCCTTTTCCATGGCAAATGCTCCAGAGAGGGAAGCCTTGGTGTCCCTCACCATCGGCCTGTCTTTGGAATTTCTGACTGAGCGTGAGGCTAGCCTGTGGCTTCTTAGAAACTATCTTTAAGAGATGGTCTGTCTAATGATATTTCTGCTATTTTCCCCTGCCGCGATGCTCTCCCTGGGAGGGAGAGAATACCCTTCGGCCAGCCCTAAGTGAGCAACAAATTGAATTAACGTAAGTGCTATTGAAAAAGAATATTGGACAAATTGAACCCCACCTTGGTCCTGTTAATGCTCAGATATTTTCCATCTGGGACCAAGAGAGGAGGTCCTGGCGTGGGGGGGAGGTGCTTTGTCCATTCCTCCTGGGAAACAGAATTAAAAAAGCCTTCCCCAAAGGCTGAAGAAAAGGAGCCCCTTTTGAAACAATCCCAGGAGAGAAATGTGACGCCCGTCCTGCCGAATTGTGCCTGATTTTAGATACTCTGTTCGCGCATCACAGTTTTTAGGGTGCTTTAACTAAGACTGATGTCAGTGGAATCAGGTGGCCTCAAGCTTGACTCCTAACAGCGAAGAAAGGGATTTGATGGTGCAGATCGTGACCCGTGAGCCGTGGCCTAGGTGGAGGCTGGAGTTCCGTGCGCTGGGGGCCTCCGGGAGCTCTGGATCTGTAGTTTCTTCTCTGTTGTCTACCTAAACCAGAAACACAGCTTGGAGGGAAAGTATATTTAAACTAAATAATTGCTGTTGACAACAAAACAATTGGTGGTTTCTTTCTGTGTGAGGAGCACTCTCAGTCCTGTCTGGTGGCTCCCTGAGAGGGCTCATTCCAAGCTCATTGAATTGCAGATGCCGCCCAGGTTATCCGCCTGGGCTGGGGGGGTAGCTTCCCTAAGCCCATGGCTCCTGCTGGGGTGTAGGTGGGGGGCGGGGTCCCTGGGGCAATTAAAGAAAAGCTGAGAGGTTGGGGTCATTTGGATTTGGGCTGGGTGCTCACTAGATAGTGAACGGGTTGCAAAATTTTCGTGCCAACCCTTCTGAACAAAACCAATGCTAGCGCTTAGGGGGCCCCGGTCAACCCCACTCCCCAGGCCTGTGTGAGGCGTCTCCTCTCTGTGTCCCCTCAAGCCTCCCCGAGAAGGTTTGTCCTGCAACCCCCCTTCCTTGCCCCAGGGAGGTGTGGTGATGGGTAGGGTCCTCTCTGCTTGAAGGCATGCTGATGGCGTCGTCCGAAGACCATTTTCCAGGCTAGCTGGTTTTCCTGGATGAAATGTCCTTACATGTGTGGTCAGTTGCGCAAAGCCTGCCTGGCATTCTTCCGGAGAGGGCACGGGGCTCTTAGAACACTCAAGCTGTGATCGGCATTTGGGAGCAAACCAGCACCGGGGGCCCTTTCTGAGTTTTTGAACTAAGGTACGTGGGGTGGGGTCTCTGTTGGGGGAAAGGGCCTGGGGATCAGGGGGGAGCCGCGCACCTGCTGAACTCGGCTGGTGGGGAAGCAGGGGTGAGTGATGTGCTGCCAGCTGGCTCTTAAGTCGCTAATGAGCTCAACAATCAGAAGTCACCCTGGTTTTAGGTATTACACCCTTTGGGCAAATGGAAGAAAACACTTTATTTGCAGAGTAGCTCAGAGCTTCCAGTAAATGAGAAATTCCACCTTGATGTAATTGACTTTGTTCTCAGAATCCGTACTGGTTATCAGTCAGGCTTGGGTGGAGGGCTCATCTCTGGGTGTCTCACTTGGGAAGATGACCCTCCCTCGTCACTGTCCAGCCGCTAACACCGAAGCCTGTGGGCCAGGAGGGGAGCCTCGCACCGCTTTCCTGTGCATCCCCGGGGTGGGGGTGGGGGTGGCGGGCAGGACACAGGCCCGTGCTACAAGGATGCGGTGCCCCATAGACACACACCGGGAGGGGAGGGCGGCAAGCCAGCCACTTTAAAAGAAAATAAAAGGAATAGGAACAGACAAGTTCTAACACTGATTCTTAACCAACTAGGAAACAGAAGTGGCTGCTGGTTATTACGTCCACTTGCCGCTTGGGCGCGAGTGCTGTTAGAAGTGGTAGTTAGTGGGGCACCTGGGTGGCTCAGTTGGTTGAGCGTCTGCCTCCGGCTCAGGTCATGATCTCAGGGTCCTGGGATCGAGCCCTGCATCGGGCTCCCTGCTCAGTGGGGAGCCTGCTTCTCCCTCTCCCTCTGCCGCTACCCACTGCTTGTGCTCTCTTTCTCTCTCTCTCTCTGTCAAATAAATAAATAAAATCTTTAAAAAAAAAAAAAAGTGGTAGTTAGTGGGAGTAGTGAGTGTTAGAACCTGTGGCTTCAGAGTTTCCACCAGAGGGAGGGAGCGGCTCTGCAGCCCCGTGCAGGGACCCCCCCCCCCCAACGCAGCATTGCACTTTTGTGGGCATTTGGCTTTCCACTGATTGGCCATTTAACCAGAGTGCGAAGAAAGCAAGCCATGCTAAACTCAGTTTTGTTTTATAGTAATGGCATCTTCGTTCCTGATATGTGTTTCACTGGTTCCTAAGGCCACTGGGATTCTTTGCTCCTTGAGTGTGTTCGAAACCAAATTCTCCACCTTCTCCGGGGTGCTCCCCCGAGCATAGATGAGAAGCCACCCACTGACCCCCGGGAGAGATCCAGGGCGTCCTTGCTAACTCTCTCCTCCATACCCATCAATCGTCCAGTCTCATTGATTCTCCTTCAAAACATGCCCTGTGTCTGCCCCGTTCTCTCTCTCTCAGGCCGAGCTTGGGTGCTACTGTCTTTGACGAACAGGGTAACCCGGGGCTCCTCCTTGCCAGCCGGCACTCCTGCCTGGGAAATGTTTTCTAGGTGTATGGGATGCCTGGCAGCATGTAGTCTCAGAGAGGAGGTCAGTCAGAAATGGACTCATTGGGTTGGTACAGTGCTGGACTCGCCCTCAGGCTAGCACGTGAGAGCAGGTGCGGGTGTGGGGAGGGTGGGCAGGAGCCGGTGCATCCAGGCTCTGGACGATCCCCTGCGGCGGGTTCTGGGCTGCTTGTGCTGGAACCTGCATTTTGGGGAGTCCCTGAGGCCACCCCAGCCTGCGGCATGCAAGGCAGTGTGCAGAGGCTGGACCTGCTCAGTAGGGTGCATCTGCCTGTGGTTCTGGACCTTTCCTTTAGGAGTTTATTAGAAAGCATGTTCCCCAGCACGCACCTGGGACCTACTCTCCAGGAAAAACAGATTAACTTTTTTTTATTGGATAAATTTGACATTGTGTAAATTTAAGGTGAATCCTGTGTAATGTTGATACCTTTATATAATGCAATATGGTTGTCCTTGGAACGATATTTGTCATGTTACATACTTACTGTGTGGAATAAACTATGTTTATTCAACCATATGTGGCTATTTTCGCACTCGTGACAGGTTTGTACCCTTAAACGCTGTCAATCTTATCCCCCCACCCTCTTTCTCCTGGTCACCACCATTTTATTCTTTTTCAGATTCCACATATAAGTGATATCACATAGTACTTTCTCCATCTGGCTTACTTCGCTGAACATAAGGTGCTCAAGGTCCATCTCTGTTGTTGCAAATGCCAGGATATCCTCATTTCTCATGGCTGAGTAATTGTCCATTGTGTGTGAACCACACCTTTTTTTATCCATTTATCCGTTGATGGGCATTTGGTTGTTTCCATATCTTGGCTATTGTGGATAATGCTGTGATAAACATGGGTGTGCAGATCTCTTGTGGAAATCTTGTTTTCATTGCCTTTGGATATCCTCCCAGATGCAGAATCGCTGCATTGTATGACAGTTCTACTTGAACTGTTTTGAGGAACATTCATTTTGTTTTCCACAGTGGTTGAATCCATTTACATTCCCACCAAGAGTGTTTAAGGATTTCCCTTTCCTCCACATCCTCACCCACCTGTTTCACTTGTGTTCTTGATGTTAGCGGTCGGTTCGGTCAGGTGTAAAGTGATAGCTCCTTGTGGTTTTGATTTGCATTTCCCTGATGATTAGCGATATTCGGCATCTTTTCATGGGCCTGTTGGTCATTATGATGTCCTCTTTGGACAGATGTCTCTTTAGTTCTTCTGCCCATTTTTAAATCAGATTTTTTTCTTTAATTAAGTTGTGTTTATTTGTTATCTATTTCGGATATTAACCTCTTATCCATATATGTGGTTTGCAAAGTTTTTCTCCCGTTTTGTTCCTTGTTTCAAAAGCAGAAGCTTTTGAGTTGGATGTAGTCCCATTTTGCTGATTTTTGCTTTTGCTTGTGTTTTGGTATCATGTCCAAAAGATCATTGCCAGGACAGATATTAATGAGCTTCTTCCAATGTTTTCTTCTAATTTTATTGTGGCAGGTCTTATTTTTAGGATTTTGATCCATGGTGAGTTAATTTTTGTGAGTGGTGTGAAATAGGGGTACAACATCATTATTCTGCATGTGTTTTTCCAGTTTTCTGAGCACCCCGTGTCAAGAAGATTATCTTGTCCTTATTGGGTGTTCGTGGCTCCCTTATTAAATAGTAGTTGACCATAGAAACAGAGTAAAATTAAAATAAAGGCTGGGAGTACTTATGCGGGAAATTCCAGACTATAGTGGTTTATTTTAAATTTGGCCGAGATGCGCTTAGCTTGGTCTATACCGGGGGTTCTCAGACTTGGCACTGTTCTCATTAGGGCTGGATAATTCTTTGCCTTGGGAGCTCTCTTATGCATTGTGGGATGTCGAGCAGCATCTCTGGCCTCTACCAGTGGCAGGCCTGAGCTGTGACGCCCAAAACGTCCCAGCCCTTGCTCAGTGTCCCTGGGGGCAAAGCTGTCCGTACGTGAGCATCACTGATCAATACTCAGGGATCCTCTCCCCGAGGCACCCATGTACAGCTTCTTGGCAGATGCTCACATGAGACCCCCGACCGCAGTGGTTGGATGTGTGGGCCAATGTCCTGCAGCACCCGGTGCCCACATGGGAGCGGGGCCTGGGCGTCTTCATCTCAGCCAGCTTTCTGGGTGCGTTCGACCTTGTCCCATTTTGACAACCACTGATCTAGATGGCACATGATCAAGCCCCGTCCTCCTGTGATTCAGCCCTTTTACCTGCATGCACTCTGGGACTTTTGCCCCATAACGCTAACACAGACCAGGATACGGGGACTCCAACCTGTGAGTCCCTGGCCGCACCAGACGAGACCTTAGACCGGGGGCTGGCACACTCTGTGGAGGGCTCGGGAGCAAACGTTTGGAGCTCTGCAGCCCATCGACTCCGTGCCACAGCCGCTGGTCTCTGCCTCGAGTGGGAAAACAGGCACAGCCGTGTGGCGTGAACAGGTGAGACTGTCTTCCCGTCAGAACCGAGGGCAGGCTGTGCACAGATGCTTGGGGGGCTCTGAAAAGGTTGGACATGGAGCTGCCCCGTGACCCAGCCGTCCTGCCCAAAGGGTTGAAAACAGGGACGCGAACAGGTATTTGTACACCAGCGTGTCCAGACATACAGCTTCATTCGTCTGATGACTGGGTACATAAAGTGTGACGTGGTCCCACAACGGAATATTATTCAGCCACGAGAAGGAATGAGGTTTGGACACACGCTACAACACTGCTGAACCATGAGCACATCAGGCTGAGATGCCGAGTGGAAGAAGGCGAGACACCGCGTGCTGCGCTTCTGGGAGATGCGTAGACAAGTTCGTACAGGCAGGAGGCAGCCTGGGGCGAGCGGGGCCGGGAGGACGGGGCTCCTGCTGAATGGACCCAGAGTTCTTGTTGGGCCGATGAACACGGTGTGGGCGTAGAGCGTGGGATGGTGCACAGCCCTGTGAGTGTACTTGATGCCTTCCAATTGTACACTTACGCATGGTTAAAATAAAAACCCTGTTATGTATATTTTACTACAACTAAAACAACGGTTTTAGAAAAAGTTGGCTTCCCCGGCTGACATGCCACTGACATAAGTGTGGGGCTGGATTCAGGGACACTGGGCCAGATGGAGTGTTGGCTTCACAAAGGAGGTGACTAGGGGTCTTCGGACGATGCTTTGTCTCACGGGAACCTCTCTTCCCTCGTCCCAGGAGAAGGGATTGCCAGCCTCAGCCGCCTCGCTCGGTGACCCCAGCGCACAGTGGCTCAGTGCTGCTCCCGGGTTTTCCAATGAGAATTAGCATTTCCTCCTCCTCATGCACAATCACCCCCAGAGCACAGAAGCGTCTGGATAGCCGTAGGACTAATGACCTCGGGAGGCCCCGAATGGGATCATGCGACGTGCGTGTGGGTCATTTTCTCCACCCATGGAGCTGGTGGCCTCTGGGCCGTGGTGCTGTGTGTCAGTGGGTGGGTGAGGACCACGCACGTCTCACGTCTTCCAACTTTTTCAGGGAGCGCGGGGAGCTTCTGGAAGAAGCCAAGAAGATGGAGATGGCCAAGTTCCGTTACATCCTGCCCGTGTACGGCATATGCCAGGAGCCTGTGGGCCTGGTCATGGAGTACATGGAGACGGGCTCGCTGGAGAAGCTGCTGGCCTCCGAGCCACTGCCGTGGGATCTGCGCTTCCGCATCATCCACGAGACGGCCGTGGGCATGAACTTCCTGCACTGCATGGCCCCGCCTCTCCTCCACCTGGACCTCAAGCCCGCAAACATCTTGCTGGACGCCCACTACCACGTCAAGGTAGGACTCGCCCGGCACCGTGTGCGGGGCCCAGGCGGCCAGGGCGATACAGGGTGGAGAGGGCATGGTGCTTGGGGGAAGGCACTTGAAGCAAAGGCCTCTGTCAGCGTAAGGACTCCAGCGACTCCCAGTCTTGTCGTGGTCACCGTAAGCCCCACAGAATGCGTAGCTGGGAAATGGACCCTTATGCACCTGCTAGATCCTGGAGCAGGAGTCTAAATTCTGGGCACTCTGGAAAAAAGAGCTTACAGGGTTGCAGATTCGGGTCTTACTGGATGTCTATTGAAATCCAGTTAGGAGTCAGACTGTGGGTGGGCTGTGGGTGGACTGTCTCCATGGGACCGCGGGCTCTGTGGTGACGGCTGCATCCCTTTCGGTGGTCTCAGGGATGGTGGTGGTGGGAGATGCGAGTGTTCCAAAATGGAGGCTCCACGGAAAGAGGCTCTGAAGGGGGCTCATTCTGTCCTCATCACGTGAGACCTCTGAGGTCTGGTTTTGTTCTTGTTTTTGGATAAGTTTATAAACCACAGAAAAGCATGAGGGATAATAGAGCTAAAAACCAGGTACCAGCCACCTGGAATCACAGTGAATAACGTTGTCAGGTTTGTATTTCTTTGAATATGTCTCTCCTTTGGAGTGCCTTTGTGTCCCGGGTCCTGTGGTGGACACCAGGGCGGGACACGTGTCATGGGTTTTCTCCTTGTGGTGATGCACGCCCGCTCGGGAGGCCCGGGGCCGTGTGCTGGCCTATGGGATGCACCTGCCGCTGCGCTTTCCCTGCACCTGGCCCGAGAGTGCATGAGAAGGATCCCAGAGCAGTGGCCTGAATCCCTTCCTCTTCCCTGTGGGAACCGGTCAGGGAAGGGACTCACCTGTTCAGACACTAGCTCTTCCTGGCTGGTCACACGGCACTTGCAGGGTCCCCTCCTTTGCTGGCCCGGAGGGACCGGGTGAGACCAGGTGGCACGCACCTGCGGGCAGCTCCCCGGGCCCCAACTTAGCTGCAGGCCCGGCCAACCCGAGGCCGACAGGGAGACCGCTGTCCACTGCGAACTGTCCCTTGAATGGATGTCGCCCAGAGATCAGATCGTAGCGGGCAGATGGAAAGGCTCTCCTGCTAACAGATGGTCTGGGGTGAACGGGTGCCACGGGGGCTCCCAGGCTTTGCTGGAGCCCCGTTTCCTTCTGGCTGGCATGCTGGCTTCCCGTGTGGACCTTCTGCCCCCGCTGACATTACACGGTTGTTTCAAGGAGTGTGCGGTCCCCTGGGCACCCAGGGAAGCATGCAGCTTTTGAGCTCGGGCTTGAACACACACAGGACTAAGGAGCAGTGGCAGACCATGTGGTGTGCCGAGGTCCCGCCCCCGACAAGGTGCCCTGGGTGGTGGCCTGCTTCCTGCTCAAGCTGCGGCGCGGGGGGTCACACCAGAGGCCAGGGTGGCCGGCCATCGGTCACCCATCTGCGGGGACAGTGGGTTCTGTGCCGCGCGGGAGATGCGCACAGACCGAGCGTGCGGCACGGGGGTGTCACACGAGGCTGGAACAGGTCTGGGGCCGCAGGGGTGCGGGAGGGGTTATTCACAGAACTCCAGCCGGGGGTGGGGGTGCCACGGGGCGGGGGTGCGGGGTCTTCAGAGAGGATCAGGCTTTGCTGCTGGCAGGAGGTGGGGCACAGGCAGAAAGGTCATGGAAAATTGTAGGCTTCTTAGCGGGAGGGAAAGCAGGAGGCTAAGTTAGATTAGGGGAGGGGGTGCTGAAGGGCGGAAGTGGGGGTCTGCCGGGAGGCCACACCAGGTGTGCAGCTCTGTCACCTGGTGGGTGGGGTCATCCTCTGTGTTGTGAGGGGTCAGAGGGGATGAAGTGCTGACAGCTCAGTGCCTGGCCCGCGGACGTGCTTGCTGAGGGCGGTGATCTTGGCGCCATTGGTGTTGGTGGCCAGATGGTCATTTTTTGCTCCCTGGGGATGCTGACCTTCGTCCAGGGAGGTCTCCAGTGCTGGGTCCGCGGTAGACACCTGATACTTGCTGTTCCCTGCGTGACACGCTGGGGGCTTGCTTTCCTGGTAGGTCATCCTGCTTTGGCTCTGAGCTTCCTCCGTTTGAACACTTTTTTCTCCCTCTCCTTGTGTGCACGCTGTCTTGGCAGCCTGGCGCTGATGGCCGTTTTAGTAAACGGGTGAAGTTTCTGGAAGAACCCAGTGCCAGTGGGTCCCAAGGAGCCTGGGGCGACGGGCGGAGCAGAAGCCAGGCGGGAGCGGGTGGAAGCCAGGCCCCGTCTCCGCTGGTGGGAAGCGCAGTGACCCTGGGGCTTCCCCAGAGCCCTGAGAGGCCCCCAGGGAGGGGGGCCTGCTCTTCTGTGACCACTGCTCAGCAGCCAACAGACAGATGACATGTTTCCATCACACATTTCCTGACTCTGAGAAATATGGCGCGGAGGGCAGTGTTTGAGCTGCCATGTTGACTGGAAGCTCTGTATTGATCGATCGGCCCCCGGATTTCGGGGCAGTTTGCAGTCTGCGATTATCCGGAGCGATAAGACTTGAATCTGAATCTTGAAATGAGATCATAAGTTGTCAGCCTCCCCCCTCCCCTTTGGGCCCCTCAAGACTGCCTTTCTGTACCCAGCAAGGATGATTGGAGCTCAACCAACCACCTACTTTGCAAAATGCATTAGAGACTTAATATTGAATTAATACTTGATGTTAGTATTAACTAAGTGAAATACCAAGGGAGCAAGCCCATTTCAAGTAGAAAACGAAATAGCTTAGTCTCTTGTTTTTTTTTTTTTTTAAATAGGCTCCACACCCAACGTGGGGCTTGAACTCATGACCGAGATCAAGAGTCACATGCTGCACCCACTCAGCCAGCCAGGCGCCCCCTGAAATGGTTTAGTTTAAAATCTCCGGCTCCTTCAGGTCCAGTTTGCCCAGACCAGACCATATCCAGAGGGACCCTGAGGGTCCTGTTCTCCTGTGGTCCGACAGGCCTTTCTCTCTAAGCCAGCACAGCCCTGACCAGCCCCTTCCCTGGTCTCGTCCGGCTGGGCCCGGACGGTGAAGGGCCCATGTCCTGGGGGCACCTGTGAGCACTGAGCAGTACTGAGGTGGACGCTGAATGTGAAAGTGTGTTTGCAGATTATGGGGCCTTTGCTGTATACACGATAGATGCTGGGATGGCCTGGGCCCCGGTGTCGAGGATCAGGGCAGACAGTCAGGCCCTGGGCAGGACAGGCGGGAAAGGGCCAGAGGAGAAACCCGGTGCGGAGGGGGTGGGGCGCGGAGGTCAGCGGCCACCAGAGAATTCGGATTTCTGATTTGCATTTTGATGCCATAGCTTTTACAGGGAATTTATGCTTATTTTCTTACACCAAGGACGTTTTGAGGGGCCTGGCTGTACCTGCAAACAACTCGAAAGGCCTTGAGCCGGGTGGGGGGCACAGGGTGAGGCCCCCATACCCCAGTCGGTCTCCACTTACGAACTTAAAAGGTTGAAGCGGCTGAGAGTTTGAACTGAAACATTGGCACTCGTCCACTTGGAGAGGCACAATGCCCGACTCTTTCGGCCCTGAGCTGCTTTGTGGATCTGCCGGGCAAGGCGGTGGGCGGGGAGTTTCTTGAAGGCCCACACGGAGGCAGCGAGCGGCCAGGGGCCCAGGAACCGCCAGGCTGCACATGGAGAGCCAGGCCCCGTCCTGCCCCCGTTCTGTCCCATCCACTCCCCACAGGTGTGGTCAGGGAGCCCTTGCAGGACCGGGGGACCGGGTGTAAATTCTCCCTGTGTTCAGCGGTGCTGACTCCAGGCTGTGGGCTCCCCTCGAGGGCACGGCGAGCCCAGAAGTCAGGCCCGACTCAGCCCCATTCCCTATCCCTCCATCCGTGCATTTGAGGAGGGGCCCTGGAGTTCATTAGAAGGCTTCACAATAATTCATAAGCCTTGGAAGAGACTTTAAAGGGGCAGTTTTCCATGTGGGTCCCGAGTCCCTTTGTGCCAGTGAGTGTGACCTAAGCCCACACACAGCGCTTCAGCTGCCGTCCAAGGGTCCTGATTTACACAAGAGGGGGGAGCTGTGGGGAGATGGTGACGCCCCCCTCACTGTGGGGTCCCCTGAGCTTTCTGAGCTTTCCGGACACCTTGGCCCAAAGGAGAGGAGGAGACAGAGGTGTGGGGGGGCCTCTATAGCTGGGGTCCGGGGCTCCTTCAGGTGGGTGGGCCCCGCACAAGGAGATGTGCGTCACACCTTTTATGTGGATGCCTTGTGTTGGGTGAAGGAGCCAGCAGGTGTCCGTTGATGACATGCCGTTCCAGGTGGAGGCATGCCCCCTCGAGGTTGCATGGTGTGTGTTTTGTTTGCTTCAAGGGGCATCTGAAGGCATATTTCCCTTTAAAGAGCGTGCTGCCACCTGCCCACCTCCCCAGCGGGGCCGTGGCCTAACCAGTGGCCCCAGCAGCGGGCCTTGCTTGTCACGTGTCATCTGAAAACCCGAAAACTCGAAGGATTGCTTTTCTCCTGTAGGCCGATTCGGGCTGTCCCCAGTGGCAGGCGTTAAGATTGTAATCTTCTTGAGTTCTGTCTCCCAGTGAATTCCTTCCTTAAAGCGTAATCTTTCCCCTGCCCGTCAGGCTCCCCCTGGCCGGGACTCGGTTCTTCCGAAGCCGGCTCTGCCTTCCTGTCTCCCCCGGAGGAGCACAAGGCTGGCCCTCCGCTGCGGGTTCCCGAACGCACCTGCACGGCCTCGCTGGGACGGGGCCATGCGACACTGCAGGGGGGAGGGGTTGATCAAGCCCCCAGACGGCAGCCCTCGGTGCCTCCCCCGCGCGGCCCAGCAAAGCCTGCTGAGCCCGTCTCATTGCTGTGTTGCAGATTTCCGATTTTGGGCTGGCCAAGTGCAACGGGCTGTCGCACTCCCATGACCTCAGCATGGACGGCCTGTTCGGCACCATCGCCTACCTCCCTCCGGAGCGCATCCGGGAGAAGAGCCGGCTCTTCGACACCGAGCACGATGTGTACAGGTATGTGACGGTGTGCGCGGGGCCAGCCGGGGCTCTGCACCTTGCTTCTTCGTGCCCCGAGTGCCGGCTTTCCTAGGCGCTGCTCCCTAGGCGTGCTGAGATCCGAGGTGCGGTCCAAATGAAAGGGTTCGGGGTTTTTAGCTGGTAGGTCCAGGCTGCCCCCGGTGTGCGAGAGCGCCGTCTCCTGCGGGTGCTGCCGGCCGGCTTGGTGCCGGTTAGAGACAGTTACGGAACCAGACCGGCGGCTCCTGCCCTGTGAGAGCTCCGGGGTTTCCATAAAGTGGGGTTTTTATAGCTCGTCCGCTGCTCTCAGTGCTCTGTGTCTCCATGTGCGTGGATTTGGATGCCTGAGCCGGGCCCCTCTGGCCCAGCAGCTTATGCTCCTAACGTCACTTACCTTTGACAGAGGAGCGCAGACTCGCCGGGGGCCGTCCACAAACTAGCGTCCGTGGGATTTAGGTACTCGAGAATAATCCCCACGTCACTGGAGCCGTCCTTTTCCCAATTGCAAAGGTCTTACTCACCCAGACCTGTTGGAGGAGAAAAGAGGGAGGGAGGGTGGGTGCACCTCAGCCCCTCATTGTGGCTCTTGGCTTACGCATGGTGACTGTGACCCTGAGCCCCAGAGCACGAAGCTTCGCCTTTGTGACGTCGCCCACGCCCGGAGTGCTGGCAGCCGGTTGGACAGTCAGCCTTGTGCGTGTGCTGGGCTGGGCTCTGAGCTGTCCATCCACTGTCAGTGGTACCGGGCGGCGGGGGGGGCGGGGCAGTCCCAGCTGGTAGAATTTGGGGAGAATAAGGTTCTGTGTTTGTTTTGGAGTTGAGAGTTTCAGCTTTTGTACTTGCAGCCTTCAGTTACTTTTCCATGGAGAATTCTTGGCGTCTCTATCAACAGCCACTCAGCTCAGTGCAGCGTGCTGGTGCGGTGTTCGGGCTCCTGGTTTTGTTTTGTTTTTTAAAAATGTATTAGACTGTGCTTTTTTGGGGGGGTATATTCAGAGTAATTTTATACACTATATAGATATATATAGAGAGAGAGAGAGAGAGAAAGTGTATGTATAATTTCTACCAACCAAGAAAGGGCCCCCGGAAGGTCAGCCGGCCCGGCTCTCGTGTTCTCTGCCCAGCCTTGTGTGACATCTCGGCGAGCCAGCTCCTCGCACCGCCCAGAGCTGGCGTCAGCGCCTTGCGCCCTGTGCCTGCCGGAAGACGGGGAGAATTAAGCAGACACAGGCCCTTCTGCCCGTGAGCCGTCGGTCCAGCCGCAGAGCGCCGTTCCTTTCCCTCTGCCCCCCCCGCCCTGCGCGTTTGAGCCGGCACGAGGCTGCCTGGCAGGGTCGTGTCTGTTGGGTGGCATCTGAGCTGCCACGCTGCTCCGCGGGCAGAGCGCCCGTGTACCAAGCCCGTGAAAAACATCTGGGTGTCCTCTCTCCCTCCCTCTCCCACTCCCTCACGTTTGAAGCCTCCGGAGTGGTTTCCTTCCAGCCTGCTGCCGTGTGGGTGGGCCTCTGGCTCACAGCTACTGACCTGGCTGATTTTCCTTCCAGCTTTGCCATTGTGATCTGGGGTGTGCTCACACAGAAGAAGCCGTTTGCAGGTGAGTGGCCTTGTCCTTGGGGGCAGCGCGTCCGTCCGTCCTGGGACAGTGCGGGTGTGCCGTGCGCGGTCCCGTCTCTGTGTGAGCTGTGCCTGCAGTCGCCTTCCTGCAGGGATGGGGGCTTGCTCTGGGCCGTGAAGCCGGCGGGACCCTCCTGGGGGGCCGTGGGGCTGCTGCTCCATCCCGCCCAGCACGTCCTCACAGAGCCACGGCCCACACGGCAGGCCTGTCTGTCCGGAGACCAGCAGTCCTGCAGCGTAAGGCTGCTGTCCGAAGGGGTCTGTTCAGTGCGTTTCTTTTTTTAGGTGCCTGGTGATTCTTCTGTGTGTGTGTGTGATGTAATATACGTGCATAAAACTTACCCTTTTATCCATTTGAAGTGTCTAATTCGGGGGCATCAAGTGCATTTGCTGGTGTATAGTCACCCCCACTGCGTACTCCCAGAACATTCCCACCCCCCCCGAAGGAAACCCCCTGCCCATGCAGCAGCCCCTCCCCACCCCCCCTGCCCCGCCGCCCCCCAGCCCCTGACGACTGCCTAGCTGCTTTCTGTCTCTCTGGATTTGCCAGCTGTGGATATTTCCAGCCAAGTCTTTCTTTTTTAATTTAAATATGATAAAATACATATAAAATGTACCATCTTATCTGCCTTTAAGTGTGCGGTTTTGTGGTATGAGGCACATTCACCCTGCTGGGCAGCCAGTCGCTAGGATGGCTGGGTGGGTTTGGCAGCGATGTGTCCCCAGCGCCCCCCTCGAGGGCCGCGACGTCTCATCCCCCTTCAGGCGACCGCTGTTCCGATGTCTGTCCTCAAAGTGCTAATACCTTGACATGCTATAGAAACCAAGGACTTTTTACCCTCATCGTTTTCCTCTACGGGCATATGTGGGTGTTTTGCAGTTTGACCAGAAAGATCTGAAAATTCAGAGCAGAGTCCGTGTGTGGCCCCAGGTCTGGGAGTCCCGTCCTACCTAGTGTGCGTGTGTCTGCCTATTGTCTGCCTCCCTGACTCCTCCTCCTCCGTGGAGGCCGTGGTCTGAGATTGTCTGACAGACACGACGCCCAAGGCCAGGCGCATGACATGAACGTCCAGAGCCAAGGCCTGAGTGTTTTATCGCTTGGGACGTAGGGGAGTTCAAGGTACGGGAGCAAAAGGTGTTTCTTGAACCTTTTCCATCTGTTTGGCAGCAGAAAGTCTTCCAGGTGTTTACTTCACTTTCATTTTACTCAGAGGGCCTGCTAGGCTTTGGAAGTGTGTGTTAGGGAAATAACGTGTAGCTGCCCAAGACAGCTATTGCACAAGATTCAACGGGAAGGCGGCATGGAGCGGCAGAGTAGGATCCTGGCAGGTGGCGCTGGGGACTTGGGGCCAGTTTTCCACACCTGCTGACACGGGTCTGCTGCCGCGGCAGAGCTCCCGTGCTGTGGGCGTACTGGGAACTGCGGGGGGGTGGGGGGCACTGGGAACAGGAAGCTTGGGGTCCAACCTGATGGACGTTGTGGTTTTAGGCTGAGCAGAGAAAAAAGTCTGGCTCACTGAGGGTCACCTTGGGCCCCTAGGTCTGTGACCAAGGTTATGATGATAGTAGTGAGTCCATCATGCTCATGAAGGTCGCAGAGGGGGACAGGTGGGGCCCCACATTATGAACTGCAGGGGAAAAGGCCCCCGTTTACGCACCCCAGACCTGAGCACGCTTTGAGGAGGCCAGGCGTCCTGGCCAGCGTCGCTGTGGCCAGCTCCCTGCACAGGCCCCCCAACCCCGCCGGGGCTGCGCCTTGGTGTAGAAATCAGAGTTTGGGAAGAGTTCTGCGTCATCACAGGGAGATTTGGGTTCACTTGGAGGCTGGACCATGTGACTTCATGATTTATAAGTGTTGCCTCCCTTTGGCACGCACGGGCCACTTTGGAACATGTCTCATCAGTTTTCTTCTTTGAACCCCGCTTTCCTTTGAGTTGGATGCCCAGAAAGATCTGCCCTGTGATACAGCACCCTGGTTCCATTTGGTACATCGTAGGGAGTTTCTAAAACCTGGAAAAGGGAGCACAGACGTGCCCTGGAAGATCCAGGATTAGAGAGTGCTCCGTGCTTTGCCAAGGAAGTGGAGTGGTCTCCCGGGTAACGTTTGGGGATGGCGTTGGTGACACACCGCCCTCCTCCGGAAGGTGAAACGGCCTCCAGCCCCGTGGAGCTGCCCTGACTTGAGTGCTTCTCCCTGGCAGATGAGAAGAACATCCTGCACATCATGGTGAAAGTGGTCAAGGGCCACCGCCCAGAGCTGCCGCCCGTGTGCAGAGCCCGGCCGCGAGCCTGCGGGACCCTCCTGCGCCTCATGCAGCGGTGCTGGCACGGGGACCCACGTGAAAGGCCCACCTTCCAGGGTGAGTGCGCGGGGGCCCCCTGGGACCTGCCGCTTGACTGCTGTGCTGGTGACGCGGGAGAGAGTAGATGGGCAGGAGTGGGACGGAGAGCAGACGCAGGTGCACGGACAGGCTGCCCGCTGGCCCGGGGCCTGCCGGCGCCTGGGGCTGGGGCGGGGCGGCTGGCACGCGGGGGACAGTCGCAGCCTGCTGCCCAGAGTGGCCCGTGCTTGCTGCTGCGAGTTCAGATACGGCGGTGCATCTTTAGGGGACTGATGGGACCACTCCCCTGAGGCTTTCTTTGCATTTCTCTTGGGGTCTTGTGCCCCTGGAATGGATGTATCCTCGTGGTAGGAAAGCGATTCTGATGAAGTTAGGATTGGTCGTTACATTGAAAACACACTGGGGAGACTATAGGGGCCTCACCTGCCAGGAGCCGGCCACCCCACCACCGTGGGCACACGCGCTGGCGGCGAAACCAGACGCCGTGGGTCCTCCTTGGAGTTCGGGCAGACCCTGCTAGCGGTGGCTGACAGGAGGCCCTGGAGTGGCCCGTGATGTCCGCTGGGCCAGCGGCCTGGGAGGCCGCGGTGCCGGCCAGCCCCCTGGGGTGCGGCGCCCCAGCTGCTGCCTCTTCGGTCCCCACCCAAGGTCGCATGTTTACGTAGTGAATGTGGAAGTCATTGTCCGAGTGACGTGCCCTGTTTTGTTGTCGCCCCAAAAAGAAATTACTTGTGAAACCGAGGACCTGTGTGAGAAGCCTGATGGTGACGTGAAGGAGACGGCCCAGGATCTGGACGCGAAGCAGCCCCTGGAGCCCAAGAGCCCGGTAACAGCCACCTTCTTGGACGTCATTTCTCGGGGGCCACTCTCCTTTCTGCAGGCTCCCCTGCCGGCCCGGCCCGGCCCCTCGGGTCATCTGGCACGTGGAGCCCTGTCCCAGGCCAGTTGGCCTCGTGCTCGGGAGCCAGCCCTGGGGTCCCACATGCAGGAGCAGGAGGGCAGGTCGCATGGCCGGCCTGGCGACCCTGGGTGCCTTTCCTGCCCAACTGCATGCCGTCTCCACCTCCGGTCTGTGGTTCAGAATGGACAGTGTGGGCCCACACTTGACTTTGGAGGGCCAGTGGTCGGATGCTCTTTGAGCCAGGGGAACCGATGGCCCTCGTGGGAGGGGGTCTGGGCTCTGCTGATCTGGCTCTCTCTGCTCCCCTGACTTGGACATCTGGCCACTTTGTAACTGCCGCTCATAAATGGTTTGCTCTAGGAGAACCACATAGTTCCGTGAGGTATGACAACTAACCCCAAAGGCTAGGGCTCAGTAGGCCCCGGGGGTGGCGAGGCCGCGGCAGACTCGTAACGGGAAGCCTGACATGTTATCTGATATTGGGTGATGTATCCCAGGCCGTCCGTGCAAGGCCGGGAGATAAGTACGCGTTCAAGGCGTGCCCACTGTCTGAACATAAAGGGGCATGTGTGTGAGGTTGGGGAGCAAAGGTGCCTGGGGGAGGCGACCTGGCCACTGATAAGGAAGAGCAAGGCGCCCAGTTCGAGGGTGTGACTGCACCGAGCCACCAGGTCAGAGCAGATCTGCAGTTCCCAAGGACACGGAGGACTGGGGACAAGTGGGCTTTAATTGGGGCGAGTCCACAGCCGCCCTCGGGCTTAATCCCTCACTGGAAATCTGCCTTTCTGGAAGCCCGGTAGGGACACCCTCGAAAAGGCCCTCTCGGTGCATACGGATTGGATTGGCCCTGTTGTCGCTGTAGCCGGGCCCGCCCCTTGCACTTGCCCCCATGCCGCAGCCCCTGTCCCGTGTCCTTCCTTTCTTACCAATGCTGGCCTGCCGGGGTGGACACGGCCCAGCGCTCAGGCTTCACATGCTCCCAGCGCCGTCATGTCCCACCCCGCTCGACGGGCTTCCCGTGTCTCTCCAGTCCGTCTTTGCTCACAGTGTGTCTGCGCCCGGTGGACTCTGGGCTCCCTGCTGCCGTGCATGTCGCGAGGGGCCGAGCACCCTGTGTGGCTGCCTGGGGACCCAGTGCCCCCCACCCTCCTCCTGCACAGTCCTGGGTGGGGCTCATCCACCCCCCCCCGCTTGGTTTGCAGAAGCCCGTGTGCACGCCTCTCAAGCGGGCATCCGCGCCAACCTTCGACAGCGACTACAGCCTCTCTGAGCTCCTGTCCCAGCTGGACTCCGGCACCTCTCAGACCCTCGACGGCCCGGAGGAGCTCAGCCGCAGCTGCTCTGAATCCAGGCTGCCATCGACCAGCAGCGGCAAGAGGCTCTCGGGGGTGTCTTCTGTCGACTCTGCCTTCTCCTCCAGAGGGTCACTGTCCTTGTCATTTGAGCGGGAGCCTTCAACGGGCGGTAAGCGAGGACTCCATATCCTGGGAAGTGACGTGCTTAATGATGGGGCTGGGGGCAGGCGGTGTGTGTAGGAGTCCGCGTGCAGCTAACAGGACCGGGCACCCAGCTTCTGGACCCAGTCCGTCATTTCTGTATCCGGGAACTAATTGGTCTGGGGCGTCAGCGCATAGCTAGCTCACCGAGCACACATCCAGAGACGTGCTGGCTGAGTGGCGGGCTGAGTGGCTCTGTGGGGTGTCACTTCAGAGTAAGGGGAACGGGCCATGCCCCCCGCGGCCGTGCAGGAGGTCTAACCTGTGCCAACCCCAGGTGCCAACCTCCGGCCTCAGGTCTGCACAACCCTGGGTTCTGTCAGGTGATTCCAGCAGGTGAATCAAACCCCACACTCTCGAGATCTCTCTCGTAGAGGCCAGCCCTGTACCCCCTTTTTCTGAAACCCCTTTACTTTCTTATTTGTGAGCTCCCCGTTTATTTTAGCCATGCATTATAATGGGTGAGTTGTCCCTAGAGGTTTTAACATATTGGTCCCGTCATCTACCCTCTGTTGGGATGGGGTCCTTCTCAGATGATCTTATATTTTTATGTTAATTTTGATGGGTTTTCCTTCAGAAGGGGGTTTTCCCTGCCCCTGGCCCAAATGCTGGTCCCTGGGCACAGGGCTGGTGCTTGCTGGAGCTCCCTTGCAGCCCTCCCTCCTTCCCCCTGCCCCCACCCTGGGAGGGTAAGATGCGGTCCTGTCCTGCGCTCAGGGTGCCGCAGCCCCACAAGGCAAATACGGATGTCCACACTCAGGGCGGTGGTGGCATAGGGGTGGCCGAGTGCCCGAGGGCCGTGGACAGAGTGCGGACCCCAGCAGGAGGGGAAGTTTGTTTTTCCTGGGGGATCAGGGAATTCTTCCTGGAAGGGAGGGCTTTTCCTGCATGGTGTAAGCTTCCTGGGATTTTTAGAGTGGAATATTTGGGGCAAAAGAGGGCATTCTGGGTTGAGGAAGTGTCTTACAAAGACAGCTCGCTGGGCAGGGCCCAGCTGGACAGCTTGACTGGGTGATGAGACTGAACAGGAAAGAGATTCCCCATCTCTGGGGGAGAAGTATGTCGTAGAACTCTCTCTGGGTCTGATACTCTCAGAGGATCAGTTCCTGGCTCCTCTCCAAAGCCCGTGTAAACACACTAACCCAGACTGGGCGGACTGGGTGGGTTGGATTTTCTTGAATTCCATCCTGTACCCCCCACCCCCAAGCAAGTCCCCTGGAGGGAGTTTCACGGAGGGAGGGGTTCTTGCTCCACGCGAATCAGAACCCAGACACTGTAGTAGGACTAACCTTTCCATCATGAATAACGGTTCTTCTGAAACGGGAGAATTCAGTCCTTTGAGGATTGTTTTAGGAAACCTTCACGATGTCTCCAGGACAAGAGGCTGCATTTGGAGGCCGGGGCAGGGAGCAGCCGGTGGCCCGGGAAGGGCGCCCCTGGCCTGGGGACTGGGGGCGCCTGCCTGGCCTGTGCGTCTCTTTCCCGTTTCTCTTCTTGATGAAGGACCGTCGGCAATCACTGCCGTTTCTGAGCACACATGGCCAAGGTTTTCATCCTGATCTGATGACGACCCTACAGGACAGTAGGATGACTTTCCCTTTGCCCGAGGTCTCCCCGCTGCATCTGAAACCTAATAACATGGCACAGATGGCTCCTGAGTGATTTCAGGCACATGGCGACCCGGAGGCCGCGGGGGAGGCGTGGGCCACGTCGGGGCTCCAGCCAGGCCCTGGGAGCGGCCCGTGGCCTGAGCCTCGCATCCCTCTCCCCACAGATCTCGGCACAACAGACGTCCAGAAGAAGAAGCTCGTGGATGCCGTCGTGAACGGCGACACCAGCAGACTGATGAAGATCCTGCAGCCCCAGGACGTCGACCTGGTGCTGGACGGGGGCGCCAGCCTCCTGCACCTGGCCGTGGAAGCCGGGCAGGAGGAGTGCGTCAAGTGGCTTCTCCTCAACAACGCCAACCCCAACCTGACCAACGGGAAGGGCTCCACCCCCCTCCACGTGGCCGTGGAGAAGAGGGTGCGGGGTGTCGTGGAGCTCTTGCTGGCTCGGAAGATCAGCGTCAACGCCACGGACGAGGACCAGTGGACGGCCCTGCACTTCGCGGCCCAGAACGGGGACGAGTGCAGCACTCGGCTGCTGTTGGAGAAGAACGCCTCCATCCACGAGGTGGACTGCGAGGGCCGCACGCCCATGCACGTGGCCTGCCAGCACGGCCAGGAGAGCATCGTGCGCATCCTGCTCCGCCGAGGCGTCGACGTGAGTCTGCAGGGGAAGGATGCCTGGGTGCCGCTGCACTACGCCGCCTGGCAGGGGCACCTGCCCATCGTCAAGCTGCTGGCCAAGCAGCCCGGGGTGAGCGTGAACGCGCAGACGCTGGACGGGAGGACGCCGCTGCACCTGGCCGCCCAGCGAGGGCACTACCGCGTGGCCCGCATCCTCATCGACCTGCGCTCCGACGTCAACATGTGCAACCTGCTGTCGCAGACGCCCCTGCACGTCGCTGCAGAGACGGGCCACACGAGCACCGCCAGGCTGCTCCTCCACCGGGGTGCCAGCAAGGAGGCGGTGACAGCGGAGGGCTGCACCGCCCTGCACCTGGCTTCCCGGAACGGGCACCTGGCCACCGTCAAGCTGCTTGTGGAGGAGAAGGCGGACGTGCTTGCCCGGGGGCCCCGCAGCCAGACGGCGCTGCACCTGGCCGCCGCTGGCGGGCACTCGGAGGTCGTGGAGGAGTTGGTCAGTGCCGACGTGCTCAACCTGTCTGACGAGCAGGGGCTCAGCGCGCTGCACCTGGCTGCCCAGGGCAGGCATGCCAAGACGGTGGAGACACTGCTGAAACACGGGGCGCTGGTCAACCTGCAGAGCCTCAAGTTCCAGGGTGGCCACGGCCCCGCTGCCACACTCCTCCGGCGAAGCAAGACCTAGCCTGCTGCGCCCGGAGACCGGGGCCCCCGTGGGCTTCCTGTCCCATTGCTGTGTTCCACTGTGGGGACAGAAGGATGCTGTGCCGGCCGGTGCCGCTCGCCTTGTCTGTGGCCTGGCGGAACATTGACCGAGCGGGCCAGCGAGAGGCAGGTGGCTGCTGACTCCGGGTTCACGTGGGGCGTCTGCTCGGGCGTGTCACCCTCCGAAGGCAGTTGGTTAGAACGCGCTCGGCTGTCGACCCATTCACCGATCGGCACGCCCGCCGTCAGACGGACGATGGGTCGGAATCATTTCGTTGTGCTCCTTGCTCCTCGCGTGGGCCCCTGGGTGCTCAAGCTGTGACTAGGAGTGAGTGCGTGCTGTCCTGAGCCGAGCCACCTGTGATGGCCTGGAGCTCAGCAGTCTGGGGAAGCAGGGGCAGGAGGAGCTGTGTCTTTTATCTTCCTACCCAGCAGTAGGCAAAAGAGCCTGTTTCAGAAAGTTTTAGTGGAATTCTTGTTTTGTAGAATATCTTTAATAGACGAACATGGTATTAACTGTTGCTTTAAATTTGTTAAAAACGTTCACGTCCTTGGGTTGTCTGGTCCGTGAAGAACTGAATGTAAAGTAATAAGGTTGGTTTTTAAAAGCAAGGCAACAGTCATCCGACCTGCTCTTTTATGTCCAAATTTGGCAGTCCTCGTGGGTGGCCGCGCACGTACCCTGACGGTGCAATTTGCTCTTGCGCATTGCTGGTCGCCTCCAGTGTTCTTTGAGCTCTAGAGCGCCATTTTGGTTTCGGACTGCCATCAGTGTTACCAGCTAGATGGGCCACCTTGCTTGGTGGTTTTCTTCCAGCTCTGAAGTTGGTGAGGTGGTGGTTTGGACGGAGTGCTACCGTCTTGGGGCCTCGCGGGTTGTCTGAGCCGCAGACGAACGCCTACACCGCGTGGGAGCCTTGGCTTTTAGGGCGTAACTCCCGGGGGCGGCTCCAGGACACAGCGGCGCACTCTTGGATGCGAAAGACTGGTTTCTAGTCCCATGCCTTCCTTGGCTCCTGTGTCCCGCGTGGCAGCCCCCAAATGCTGTTCTTTGAGTAGGTTCGCTGTGGGACGCGGCCGTGTGCTCAGACGTGCCCTGTGGCCTGGTGTACAATACAGAGATTGATGTTAATGTACCGTGTATGTTAATATGAATCTGTGCGCAGGATACTTCTTTTCTATGACAGGAAATATCCACTCTGCTTAGAACTGGCTATGTTTTAATACGCCTTGCTCTTTCACGACGTTGCGCTACGGTTGTATATAGGATGTGTGGAAGACAAATCGTTCTGTCTGATGTCAATAAAATGAAGCAGTCTTCTACTTTTTTGGTGTCGTTGATACTACTTCTTCTAAAAGAGCGTAAATAATTTGATTTCTGAAAACCAGAAATTTGAGGCAGTCATGTGCTTGGAGATGCCCTTCTAGAAGGGTACTCTGGGTGCACTGAATTAACCTGTGATGGGAGGGGACAAAGGAAGGGGGAGGGTGGCTCCAGGCTTCCTGCCTCCTTAGCTAGGCCCTTCCCCATGTGTGAACCAGCAGAGACATGATCTAACCTTAGTAGAGGAAGCTCCTCACACCAATGTTTTGATGTCTTTTTAAGTGTTTACAATTCTTATTTTTGTTAAACTTAATTTTGAAATAGTTTCAAGTTATAGGAAAGTTAGAACACATAGAACTCTGGTGTATCTGTTACCCAGAGTCCCCTGTTCGTTTACATTTACCTCATTAGCCTGATCATTCTCTTTTCTTTGTCACCCACCCGTTCACCTACCCATGCACCTATTTATCCATCCACCTTCCCATTTACCCATCCATCCATCCATCCATCCATCCATCCATCCATCCATCCACCTGCCCATCCATCCATTCATCCATCCATCCATTGACTTGCCCATCCATCCATCTGTTCACCTTCCCATTTACCCATCCATCCATCCATCTATCCATCCATCCATCCATCCATCCATCCGCCCATCCATCCATTGACTTGCCCATCCATCCATCTGTTCACCTTCCCATTTACCCATCCATCCATCCATCCATCCATCCATCCATCCATCCATCCGCCCATCCATCCATCCATCCATTGACTTGCCCCTCCATCTGTTCACCTGCCCATTTACCCATCCATCCATCGACTTGCCCACGCATCCATCCATCTATCCATCCAACCATCCTATACGTGTCCTTCCATCCATCTGAGTAGGTTGCAGAGAGTGTGCCCCATCATCCCTAAATACTTCAATATGTATTTCCTAAAAATAAGGACTTTCTACTATATACCCACAGTGTACCCATCAAAATCAGGAAATTAACATTGATACAATACTATCATCTAATCCACAAATCCCTTTCAAGTTTTGTTGACTGTCTCAAAAATAGTCTTTATAGAAAAAACGACCAATGGGAGCAACCAGCGAATCTTTCTTCCCCCTTTCTGGTTCAGGACCCCACCATACTTTGTTGTCCCGACTCCTGAGTCTTTAGTCCTCTGTTCCTCAGTCTTCTCTTTTACAACTTTGCCTTTTTGGGGGCAGTACAGTCAATTATTTTGTAGAATGTCCTCAATATAGGTTTATCTTAATTCTCACAATTTGCTTTTCTTTGTATTTTGGCACAAATACCACCGATGTGATATAGGGTATAAAGCATAGCTTTCCCTTCTCCCTTTTTAATATTTATTTATATCAGTATGCAGTTAGGGGTTCCCATTTAATCAGTGGGCTTTACTCCATTATTGTCATTTATTTTCACGTTCAAAGTATCCCCAATTTGGTCAATTCCAGTGCCTTCGTGCTGGTTCTCATGTCCCTTTGATGCATCCCTGTCATTCTTTGAGCACTTCTCGCTTTCTGACACAAGGGGCATTCAGACTGATCTTGTCCTTCCTCCACCCCAGCCTCAGATACCATCAGGTCTCCAAGGAAAGTGGTTTCTTTTAGTGAAGAATGGTATTTAGACACCAAGATCGGGGGCTTAGATGTGCTCACTGTTCCAGGGGTGTCATTCCCTCTAGGCTTCAGCAGACAGATCTGCAAAAGATTGATATAACCGACATATATATATATATATGCATACAGATCTCTATCATATTAGGAAGCATAGTTTCACATCAGTGCCTTCATTTACAATCCAACACCCCGAGGTTTCATCCCACCTGTCCATATTTGTGTCCACTTTCTCTGATGGTGAGGAGGTTAGTCCCTATCGTCCTGAACGTAAGTGTACCTTTGTTCAGCCCCTGCGTGTGTGACAAATCTCCCTGCCACGTTCGTTGGCTGCTGACTCAGCCTATGTGCCTTCACACGGGCTGAGCAAGCCAGGGTTCGCTCAGCCTTGTGCTCCGTAGTGCACCAGCAAGTTCCCCACCCCTGCAGAATGAAGATTCCTTTAAAAAGCATTTTATACCCGGGGGGCACCTGGGTGGCTCAGTTGATTAAGCATCTGCCTTCGGCTCAGGTCATGTTCCCGGGGTCCTGGGATCGAGCCCCGCATCGGGCTCCCTGCTCAGCATCAAGACTTATGAATCTTTTCTTACTAAGACTCTGCCACTCGGCTTAACTTTAATTTTTTTTTACACGAGGTACCCACATCATTTCAGTTCCTGTCTTGAGGTAATGATAGTTTAACATTACATTTTTTCCCTCTTCACATCTCAGAAAATGGGCATTTTCCCCTCTTTTCCCTCTGATCCCTATCCCATGCTTTTTTATTTAGGAGCATCTTTTAGTTTGAGGATTGCATGACCTTTTCTCTTAGACCCTCTGCTCTTTGACCCTTTGTTCCTGGGAGGAAACTAAAGTGAGTCTTGTATTTCATGTGTTCTGCTGTTGCTCTAGGGCTGAGGGTCCCTTAGGACACCCCCAGCTAGTCCCTCCTGGCCCGTACCCCTGAGCAGCATCAGAGAGGCATACCAACCTTTCTTCAGCAGCTCTGGGATGTGGAGATGGTAGGTTCTAGAAAAGAAGTGGTTCATTCCTGGCTGGAGCAGGTACAGAGCAGCACCCTCATACACTGACATTTAGGTTCATAGACTCCCGCTCACAGCAGCCTGGGATGATGTCAGAACCAGGGGGGACACGGCACCAAACATTTTCTTGTTACTGACCAGGATATGCAGGTTGGGGACCACCTGGCAAGTAGTGGTAGCAAAGGTCTCAACCCCAGCCTCTGGTTCAGATCTGCCATGGCTCACACTCCACAGAGCCAGGCATGGAGGACCCAAGTATGAGTACCACTTTCTTCCTATGCCCATCCCTGCACACTTCCAACCAAATGAGAGATGCGGGCCCCTGGGCTCAGGTGCATCTCAACTTTACTGGCAGCATATCTGCTTTCCAGATGTGTACCTGAAGCCAGAGAGAGGTTGGATACCTGGCTTCCTTAGCAAACAACTGGTTCACCACTTGACTGCCCACTCCCAGCTCTGATTAGCTAAGAGTCACCATCTTTATCCAGGTCAGTGAACCTCAATCCAGTTCTCCAGGGACTCTGCCAGAGGCATCTCACGGTGCTCAGCTCTAGCTGCTTATTTCAAAAGCGCGGGTGTGGTGGGCAGCGTTATTAAGGCCTCCTGTTGACACTGCAGCAGAAGGGAACAGGTGTTTGTAGAAGTTGACGTTTAGAGGAGAGAATCCCTGCCCCTAAGCTCACACTTTGGTGGCCATGTTCTTGGAAACAGAGACTCTTAACCCTGGATGAGTTTTCCTTCCCTCCCCCTCCTTCCTTCCTTCCTCCCTACCCCCCCCCATCATTATTAATTATCGTGTGAAGTCAGGAGTTCAGAAAGCTGCCACATGGGCCCTGTGCTGGACACGCTCAGGGGAGAGCACCAGTCCTTCTGCCGTGTCTGTGTCCTAACATCTGAGACCAGGCAGATGCCGGCATCGATAGCGATTATTACACGAGGCGAGGCAGCGGATGGGCCATCTCTTCCATGAAATGGTGCTGGTCACTGATTTAGGCGCACTACCTCATGAAATGCCAGTGTCAGGAATGGCTGGATCCAGATGTCCACAGTGTCACCTTTCCTTGATGTTGGCTTTGCTAATGAGCAGAAAATGGCCTGACATCTCCAAGCTTGAACAATCTTGGCCCAAGGATTCCAATAGTATTAAGAGCTTTTTCTCCCAGTGGTTTTCCTTTCCCAAACCCCAAGTTAAACATAATTCACAGATTCTTAGACACCCTTCCCCCACCACCCTCACAGCTGTGAGAGAGTTGATGGCATCTTACAATTGAAATTGGCAGCATATTTTCTCCTTTGGAGGTGCTGAAGATAATGGTACATTTTACAATTCATGGTATCTCAGAAGTTTTGCAGTATGGTGGCCTCTGTGCCTGGCTGTCCCGTCCCTAAAGCCCATCATGGCAGCCAGGGGAAGAGAGTGTTCTGGTCAACCAAGCTGGGTCAGGCTGGTTGATCTCACCCATGAATGTGGGGTTGGTAATTTCCTAAAGGAAAATCAGGATGTTCTTACTGGAAAAGGGGGCCTAGGGGCTGGGTAGTGACAGCCACATGTGTCCTCCCACGGGGGACCCTCTGTGGAGAGCCCACAGAACACCTGGAGCCACCTGTGAGTGGCTTGGAGTTGTGTGGAGGGTGTTTCTTTGCATTTTCTCAGGAAAACAGATAGTAGGCTCCCCGATCCAGAGCGCCCCCTCTCAGGACCCCAGGAGAAGGGCCGCGCATGTTCTAGAAAGGTGTTGCTAGAAGCCCAACAGCAGAGATGCTGCCCAGTGGCTTTGAAGACACAGCAGGTGGGGCAGAGAGACAATCTGGGGACCACCTGCTAGATGCATCAGAAGCGGGGGAGAAGACCCAGGTGCCAGTGCTCACTGGAGCCCCCACATGACGTCTAGAATGAGGAAGAGCGTTACCTTCAGCCACTGAGCTCCCTCAGGAAGTAGAGGCATCCTGCTGAGGGGATGGGGTGGGGGCCGTGTTCCTAGCCCCAGCGGCACCTGAAAGACCGCCCACCTAATTGAAGGGACGAAGCCATGGAAAAAGAGGGAAAGGCTTGTAGGAGCAGTCCCCTTGCTCAGGGTAGCCACTCTGCTGAGCACAGGAGGGAAAGAGCATTCTGGAACCTCCCAGGTAGGTAGCTCTGTGGGCCATGATGATGAAGAGACTAACAAAGAGTAAGTTGTCTCCCTGGCCAATGGAAAGTGCTAACATCTATATTAAAAATGTTTGCACTAAAAGAAGGAAGCTCCGATTTTAAGAGTGTGTTTAGATGCTGGGCGAGGAAGAGAGAAGAATGCCCTGGGGACAGGAGGAAGCAGGCTGCGGGACAGGGGGTTCTCCCTGCTCATTGCTCCCCCACACAAGGGTAGGCACGGTTAAAACAATACATGTGGGGTTGTGTGTCGTTCTTCTCCAAGTGTGAGTGGTGCTGCCCCAGAGACTGGGAACCCAGGTGCTGGGAGGCCCCCCCGTTTTTATATGACAGCTTCGGGGTCAGACCCTGCCACTTGGAACAGGGCCTGGAGGTTGCATCAAGCCTCGGTCCCTCTGTGGCAACCAAGAAGAATGAGGTCTCCCTGCGGGCGACTTTCTTCCTCCTCCCCGCCTGGACCAGCTGTGCTACTGGAAAAGCGAGACCAGGGGAGGCGGCACCTGGAGGGGACTGAGTGGGGTCGGCGGGGAGGTGGCCCTTGGGCAGAGAGTGGATCACAGGGGTGGCTGTGGCCACGGGACCTCATTTTTCTCTTTCTTGGGTGGCTGTGGGGCAAGAGGCTGGCACACGGTGAAAGGCCAGCCAGCTCCCCAGGGGAGAATTTCCCCTGCCTCTGCCCCTCTTATGCCTCCCAGGAACAAAGCCAGGTGAGGAGGAGGGCCATGCTTTGTGAGGGCTGCCCTGCTTGGTCCTTGGGAGGGCGCAGAGCAGCGGGGAGACCCCCTTCCCCCTACCCCCGCCTACAGGGTAGTAGCGATTTAGTGGGACGGGGAGAGGCGAGGGACGTGGGCTGATGCAGAGCCATGGAAGGCAGTGTGGCCCCCACACTCTGGCTCTGTGAGCCCAGAGGGGGGAGCTGGTCTTTCCAGGGTGGACGGGAAGGCGGCAGACAGAAGAGCAGAACCATTGCTTCTGAAGGAAGGATCTGGGGGAGGGATCTGGGGGTGCATCGATGGATGCATCTCAAGAAAGGAGCTTGCAAACTCCACATGTGTTTTCAAGACCAAACCGACACATGTGTGTCTCGAGGAGCCCACCTGGTCCACCTGGGGAAGCGTATTCCAGCTTGTGTCTGGACCGCCACGGGCCGGATGACACCGCGTGGAGACGGCGTGAGGCAGGCTGCCGGCTGCGTTGTCTGGGAACTCTTCCCGCCCAGTCCACAAAGACAGAAGCCCAGAGCCTGAGAACGAGCATTTCGAAAATGTAGGGCCATCTGCCAGAGTCACGTCATGACCGCTGAATCTGGCAAGAATACTGTCAGTCTTCAGGGCTGAAGGCAGTAGCCTCTGGAGGGCGAGGAGAAGCACGGGGCCGAGGTGGGGACCGCCGACTGTCTTTCCCAGAGCAGCGAGACCAGGCCTCTCCCCACCCTGCCCTGCACCCCCGCCGGCTCTCTCCCCGCCCCGCTCCAAAGATGGGACCAGCTTGAACTGGACGTGCCTGGGCCCAATGACTCTGGCACAGGAGGGGTGGGTCTGGGGAAGGGGCTCCGCGGAGGAGATCAGGTCGAGTCCATGTCCTTGAAGGTGAGGACTGGGCCAGCCTGCTCTCCAGCCCTCACCCCTGTCTCAGCACCCAGCTCCTTAGCGGGGAGGAGATCCACAGCTTGACAGGCAGAGGCCCCCCACCCCCATCATCCTGCAGAGACCCTTCCCCACTGATCAGCTCCCCCGGGCACACAGGGTCTCCAAACATCAGTTACTAACTCCTGTCTGGAAAGGAAGCAGGGAGCCCACGAGACGCAGAGAACGCCCCTCACAGGAGGACAGAGACACCACCCCAACCCATCAACAAGCAGGGAACAAAGAGAAAGCGGGGACAAAGGATCAGGAGAAAAGTTTTTAAAATCTACAATTCTTTCAGAGAGAAGACAGGACATTTGAAATAAATGGCAAGCAGAATGGGAGTGTGTGTGTGTGTGTACGTGTGTGTGTAAACATCTAGAGAACAGAAATCGAAAATTTTGTAAATGTGATGAGAAGAATAAAACTCTTAAAAGAAGGAGGGTCAGAGACAATCCAGGTGGCCCGGCATCCCCATGACGGGAGCCCCAGCAACAGAGGGAGAAGGAAGCATCCCCGAGTTGAAGGACAGGGGCCCGCGGCACCCTGGAACAGCAGGATGGGGCTCAGAGGCCGTCCTGAGAGCTCCCGGGGGAGTAATCCACAGCGTCAGACTTGTACACAGCAAAGGGGAAGCCAGAGGACAGACAACAGCGCTGTGGACATTCTGAGAAAAGTGCTCTAATTTTCTCCTCAAATCTCAGCGTCCCGCCCACATTCCCATCTCCCTGGGCTACTCTCTGCACCTGCTGAGTGGAGCCGCCTTGGCCACGAGGAGCCTGCATCTCATCTGTAGTTAGCCTGTCCACGCCCATGTTTCTCTCAGTCGCTGTGTGTTTCATTTCTGAAAGTTCTACTTCATTCTTTCCAAATCTGCCTTGCTTTTCTCAGCAGGGTCTTGTGTTCAGCTCCGTGTTTTACATCTATAATAACTGTACACGTGTTTGCTCAAAGCCGTCATCTGAGCATCTTAACTACCTGAGATTCTCAGGAATTTCATTTCTCTCTTTGTCAGATCTGCCGGTGGATTGTCTTCCTTGCGCGTCATCATTTCAGATTGCGAGCTCACGTTCAGCGGGGCTGTGCCCATGGGAATCTGCTATGCTCGGGCTGAAGATTTGTGGTGGTCAGACTCGGGGTTGTCCTGCCAGTCTATGATCAACCCTATGCTGATTTCAGGGCTGGGAAGGGGCCAGGCCCAACACTACCAATTCTCAAGGGGGATTTTTTTTCCCCATCCATGGCTCAGGCTGAGACCCATATGCTTTTGGGTGTTCTCCCTTTGCTGGTAGGTGGGCATGTTCCCTTGTGTGCCCTTCAAGGGTATCACGCAAGCCCCCTGGTGTGGACATGCTGCTGGTCTTTATGTCTCTCTTCTCTTTTGGCCTCTGGAGGTTTCACTCCCTTATGTTTAGCTGGTCATTTAAGAGGAGTCCCACATTTTATCCAACCTTCTTAGCTGTGTGGTAGGAAAGTTCTCATTTGAGCCCATACAGGCAAGGGGCGGGTCTCACCATATTGACCATCACAGTGATGTAGAAACAGTGAATTTTGATTTCATTATAAGTGGTGGCGTGACTCACTAAGTGGCTGTGGGCGTGGGCAGCGTTGTTGCAAACAAGCTAAATCTTCATCTTCCATAGTCGGAAATTAATACCTAAAATATCAGACAGAAGAAGCAAACCAATGGCAGGGTAAGCGTGTGATGGGCAAGCGCTAGAAGAGAGGGTGGCAAGATTTGGCTGTGGCCGCCTGCATGGGAGAGTTGGCCCAGGGTGGGCCAGCCGTGAGCAGGGGACACCTTCTCCCTGTGGGGTCCTGCTGTACTGGAGTCAAGGGGATCTGCTTTCACTTTTTAGGGCAGCTGCCGTGACTTTCACCATCCACACAACAAACTTTCTTCCGCATCTCCCAGTGCCAATGACTGGGGCAGGTGTGGAGCATTTCAGGGCTCTCCTGCCGTAGAAGGGAGGGTGCATACCAGTGACGTCCCCTTTGATGTGCATTCCGATTGACCCCAAGACCTGCCCCATTGATTTAGACCTGGTCGCCTGGCTTTGTAATTAATCCACAGCGGCTTTCCCTCTCCATGCAGATAAACCTCAAAGGCTCATGGTGGCTTCTTGGGAAGGCAGCATGACCAGGGAACTTTCCTTCTCGTCCCTTTAGCCCCGAGTGGGAATCACAGATGTTTACTTGGCTCTGAGTAACTGGGTGGGGCTTCCCTCATGAGCTAGTTCCTCCTGCTCTCCTCCCTCCACCCAGACTCCGGATTAGCCTCCCAAGGAAGCAAAGACCTTTGCCTCGGACCGTGGGATCCTGCTCTCAGGCCCCAACCAGGGCTCCTCCACTTGCCCTGGTGTGTGGGCAAACCCGGCTACTTCGCGTGGCCTTGGTGGGCGCTGGAAGGCCATGGGGCCCACCTTTCACAACAGTGCCCGTGGCCCGCCTGGTGGGTGTTAGCCCAACCTACTAAGGCGAGTAAAACACACCTTCATTGCCTTGCACGGGGACGCTTATCATGATGGCGGCTGCCACAGAAAGAGAGAGCACGGCACTCGGTCAGGACACTTCAGTCCCTGTCCTGGCCCTACCAGTCCTGACCTAGTGCCCTTGGTCAAGTCGTGATGCCTGAAAACAGAGCAGATCGGAAGTTTTGTGAACGGTGAAACACCACTGGTGGTACGTACCTCAAAAGAATTGTAAATAGGGACTCAAGTAAGTTCACGTACATCGTGTTCATGGCACCAAAGGGGGAAACAACCAAACGCCCATTGGTGGATGAATGGATAGACCAAAGTGCTCTATCCAGACGCCGGTGTATTAGCAGCTATAAAAAGAGCAGAGTCCTATCAGGGAAATCCAAATCAAAACCTCAGTGAGATACCACCTCACACCAGTCAGAATGGCTAAAATTAACAAGTCAGAAAATGACAGATGTTGGCGGGGATGCGGAGAAAGGGGAACCCTTCTACACTGTTGGTGGGAATGCAAGCTGGTGCAGCCACTCTGGAAAACAGTATGGAGGTTCCTCAAAAAGTTGAAAATAGAGCTACCATATGATCCAGCAATTGCACTCCTGGGTATTTACCCCAAAGATACAAAAGTAGGGACCCGAAAGGGTACGTGCACCCCGATGTTTATAGCAGCAATGTCCACAATAGCCAAACTGTGGAAAGAGCCTAGATGTCCATCAACAGATGAATGGATAAAGAAGGTGTGGTATATATATACAATGGAATATTATGCAGCCATCAAAAGGAATGAGATCTTGCCATTTGCAACGACGTGGATGGAACTGGAGGGTATTATGCTGAGCGAAATAAGTCAAACAGAGAAAGACATGTATCATATGACCTCACTGATATGAGGAAGTCTTAATCTCAGGAAACAAACTGAGGGTTGCTGGAGTGGGGGGTGGGGTGGGAGGGATGGGGTGACTGGGTGATGGACACTGGGGAGGGTATGTGCTCTGGTAAGCGCTGTGAATTGTGCAAGACTGTTGAATCTCAGATCTGTACCTCTGAAACAAATAATGCAATATATGTTAAGAAAGAAAAAAAGAAGAAGAAGAATGTAGCAGAAGGGGAAGAATGAAGGGGGGGAATCGGAGGGGGAGAAGAACCATGAGAGACGATGGACTCTGAAAAACAAACTGAGGGTTCTAGAGGGGAGAGGGTTGGGAGGATGGGTTAGCCTGGTGATAGGTATTGAGGAGGGCACGTTCTGCATGGAGCACTGGGTGTTATGCACAAACAATGAATCATGGAACAATATATCTAAAACTAATGATGTAATGTATGGGGATTAACATAACAATAAAAAAATTTTTAAAAAAATTAAAAAAAAAATAAAAAGAGCAGAGTCCTGATGAAAGGACGCATATTATACAATTCGATGTACATGAAATGTCCAGAACGGGCAGATCCGTGAGACAGATGGGTGGTTGGCAGGCCCCAGAGGAGGGGGAAGGAGGAGAAATGGCTGGATGGGTCAAGGGGGTCACGTTGGAGGATGAAGATGCGGCAGCTCGAAGAGCCGTGGTTGCGCAACGTTGTGAATGTGCTGCCACCGATTTTCAGTTGGTAAAGGCTACTTGTATGTCGTGTGAATTTCACCTCAATAAATTAAACCAATGTATGTTGGCTCCTCAAGGGAAGTAAGTCCGAGGACAGCCAGAACCTGAAGGAGCACAAGCCGACAGCCGTGGTTCACGTCCCTCTTGCGAACAAGGTGGATGGTGAAGCGGCTCACCGGGAACCGAGCCCGGGTGCTCCCATTTCTTGCATCGACTTTCTTCTTGTTTTATGATTTGCCCAGTTGCTTTTATAGGTGCATTAAAGTCATGGAACCCAGCGATGCAGGATGAAGAAGCCAGACTAAAGCGTTCACTCATTCATGCATTTCCTCTGTCCTTGGATAGATGTTTATCGCACAGGACCGTGTTCCTGCCAAGCACCGTGGTCATTCCCTCTCCTCTGGTTTATAAAGAGCCCACTGCCTTCCCCGTCCCTCTGTTCACCTTCTGAAGGACAGTGGGTGATAGACAGAGCCAGCCTCGGGGAGAGCGAAGGGAGGAAGCCCAGAGATCCCCAGCCTGGGGAGTGAGCCTTCATGTGGCTCCTGGGTGATGGTCGTGGAGACCGGCATGCTGGGGTGTGTCAGGGCTGGGCCACTGGGACTCACCGGGATGCTGGTGGGAAATAGGCATAGTGGAAACACAGGGAGCAGCCTGGGGTCACCCCCAGAGTGAATTCTGGACCCTTTTTGGAGCGAGATGGGCAGTGGCTTAGGACACCATCCCCTCCTGTGGCCCCAGCATGTGAATGAGGTGCTAATGAGGCATGAGCCTCCTGGCCCTTTCTGGACTCTCCCCAGCAGGTCGACAAGCTCTTGGGGCCCAGACTCTCTGGGTTCCCACCAAGGTGGCTGTTCAGCTCTCCCCATCCCCACCCTGTGCTCTTGCTGTCTCCTCCCTGCCTGCAAGCGTTCCTCCCCAGGCAAACTCCATGATGGGACTTTTGTCTTTGTGGGAAAGGGGCAGCTCAGGCAGTGGACTTCAAACCACAGCTTTTGTGGGAGTGCTTCTAAAACAACAAGAATACTCCCAAGAACGCAGAGGAGATAGGCGCAAAGCCCCCGGGGGTGTGAAGTGCTGTGTGGCCCCAAGGGGCTTGGTGATTATTAGCAGTGACAGTCATGGTCACCACACTCTGGCCGTGGAGATGTTGAGGATGGAGAGGTGAGGCTGGCATATTCGGGGCGGGGGGGTCTTCCAGGTCATTTGGCCCAAATCTGACCCTTTCAAAAGGCTGAAAGGTCATCCCTGGCCAAGCCTGGGGAGCCAGGTGTCTGATGTTTGTCACCAACACTGCCAGGGGCTTGGCCTTCTTCCTGGTCGTGGAGGAAGGAGCAGCTCAGCTGGCCTGATACTCCCTGTTTGTCAGGGCTTTCCGGAGAGACACAAGAAGACGAGATGAATGTATAAATATTAAGAAGTTTAGTTTAAGGCATCGGCTCACACAATTATGGTGGCTGGCATGTCCCCAAGCTACAGGGTGAACCAGCAGGCTGGAGACCCAAGCAAGAGCCAATGTCGCAGTTCGGGTCTGAAGGTCATCTGCTGGCAGCATGCCCTGGGCTTCAGGGGAAGTCAGTTTTTTGTTCTATTAAGTCCTTCAACTGATTGGATGAGGCCCTCCCACATTATGGAGGGCGATCTGCTTGACTCAAAGTCCATCAGTTTAAACGTTAATCTCATTCTAAAGCACCCTCACAGTAACATCCAGCATGATGTTTGACCAAATGTTTGGGCACTCTGGCCCAGCCAAGCTGACACACAAAATTAACGGTCACATTCCCCTGACCCTTACAAGCAGCCCTGGATGCTGAGGGTGGCCCGGGATTGCTAAATATTCAACCCAGGCTCCTACTGGGCGCCCCCTGCCACTGGATGAGTGTCACAGTCCTCGCTTGGCATCCAGGTGAGCTCAGGGGACCGAGGGGACCGGTTTCCCCCAGGACACGGGGTGGCCTGGTGGCCCCACTTGGTGCTGGGCCACATTTCCCATCTGCAGAGGAGCATCAGGAGGGAAGGGTTGACCGATAACCACACAGCTGCTGGGGATGCAAGTCACCAGAACCGCTTCTACTTATCTGGGCACATTTTTCTCTCGTTTATCAAAGCTGGCGGTGGCCTGTTGGGACCTGCCACAGGAAGCTGGCATTAGACCTGCCCCAGCAAGGCCTTCCTGGGGCGGGCCGGCCTCAACCTCCTGGTGGCCTCCCCAGTGTCCTCACGGCCATTCTCTCTGCACTGCCCACCCAGGGGAAGGGCTCCCTCGGGGCCCACCGCCCCTTGGAGGGAAGCTTCCATGGGCCTGCCGGAGTCCGGGCATCACAGCCAGGAGCCAGCTTGCCGGGACCTTGTTCGTTAAAATTGAAGCCGATGCCTGGGGAACTGGGTGTCTGAGGCTTGTCACCAACACTGGGGGACGAGGAGGGGGTGGGCCTCCTGTCTGTCCCCACCGAGGAGCCTGAGTGTGTTTCAGGGACCGAGTGCAGCGGTGGGAGCCTCGGCCTTGGCTGCTCACACACGGAGAGAACTGTGGTCAAGGGCATGAGGTCTGGGTGTCGGGGAGACCTGGGGCCGACTCCCAGGCGCGTGCAGTGGCCGGCACACAGGACCCCTCGAGGGCTGTCAGCTGTGCGGTTAGGCTCCCCGCCTCCCTTTCCCCCACACCTGCCTTGTCTTTCCCTGCCTCTACAGCGGGTGCCAGTGTGCTCCCCCCGCCCAGGCTAGGACTTCTGCGGTCTCCCTCCTGCCTCTCTGGCGCTTAGCTTCTTCTAGAACTAGCCCTCTGCTTTCCGCCAGGCCTCAGCCTGCAGTCTAGAGCAGTTCCTGGGACGCCACCAGGGAGTGCCACGTCCTCCAGGGGATGAGGGAGACCTCAGCAGACTCAGGGCCTCGTGCTCCAGCCCAGCTGGCCTTCCAGCCTCCAGCCCCCGGGGAGGGGGCACGCCTGCTCCCGAGGGGGTATCTTCCTCCCTGCCTCCCCGCTTTGCTCTTGCAATTCCCTCTTGGGGCGCCCTTCACTGCCTCTCTGCCACAAACAAAGCAAGGCTGCCTGCCCCTCAGGCCCCCTCCCATGTCCTCCAAGAAATGGCCCCAGCCCCTGTGTCCAGGCAGAAGGCGCCCTCTTCTCTCAGATTAGCAGCATTCTGCCAGCACTTCTCTATGGCGTGGAATTTCCTTCCGCTTCGTTCTTGCTGTGCTTACTTTCAGAAGGAAAGAAAGGAAAAAAAGAGAAAGGAAGAAAAGAAGCAAAGAAGGGATGGAGGCAGAGGGGAGGGAAGGGGAGAGGAGGGGGAGGGGGAGGAAGGGGGAAAAGTAAGGGGCTCAGACCACCTGCACGGCCATTTCATTCCACACATTTTAGGGCATTGATGTTATTCCATCATCACAGCGGGTCTGCCTGGCTCCCAGCTCTGCTCCCAGGCGGGTGCCCTTCAGCATCTGGGGAAGGGAGCGATCTCTCTGGGGAGGCCCAGACCGGACCCTGCAGAGCAGCCTGCTTCTGGGTGGCATGGAGACGGGGAGGTGGGGAGGGAGGCCCACAGAGGCCTGAGCCCCAGATGCCAAGTGTGCTAGCCTAGAGGCCCCTGGCTATGAGAACGTACACCCCCCTTCTCGTCCTCCATGATGCCTCTGACTTGGCCAGTTCAATGCAGGCTTTTAGGGAAACTGAGAAGAGCAATTCTGAGCTCCAGAACCCTCCGGAAAGGAGACCAGCATGCATCACGAAGAAGGGTGCTTGGTTGGAAAACAGATTCAGACTGGCTGTGAGCCACGGCCGGGATGCTAGATCTGCGTTCACAGAAGGAAGTGCCCCAAAGGGACAGGATCACTGGCGTCTCCCCAACATCAAGGCTGGGCACATCGGGGCTGCAACCCTCTGGGGCGCACGGCTTCACCTCAGACCCTTCTCCCAGTGGAATAGAGCCTGACTGATCTGCATGTGAGAAATGCAGATGGGAGTGTGGGGAGCTAGCCTGGGAGGGACCTGGTGCCCCCACTTTGGAGGTGATAAGACTAAGGCCAGAGAGGGGTGGGGCCCAAGCCCAAGATTCCAGAGCTGTTTCGTGGCAGACCTGGGGGCAGAGCTCAGGCCACCTGCCCCCTGGCACCCCTCACTCTCAGATGGCGTCGTGCAGTGTGTGGACATGGGTTTGTCTTGTGCGGCCCATGGGAATGTGTGAGCGGCGGGTGGCCAGACACACCATCCTTACAGAGGGCAGGCCCATCCCCAAGCACCGCGGGCTTGTTAAAGCTCCTTGCAGGCTTAGCAAATAAGAACACAGGACGAGAAAGAATACAGGGTGCCCAGTTACATCTGAACTTCAGATAAACAATGGATCATTTTTTAGTGTAAGTGTGTCCCAAATATTGAATAAGACAATATTAAAAAGTCATGAATTAATACAGTTTATTAATTTTTATTAAAACTTAAAACTCTCATTTTTACTAACATTTCATTTGAAATTTGTACTAAAAATTATTCATAATTTGAAGCATATCTCAAATATTGCATGGGACTTATAAAAGTTTATAAATAGTTTATGAATATTTATAATTTATACTTGCACATTTTTATGAACGCTTATGCTAAAATATTTTTTATCTGAAATTCACATGGCTTGTATTGTACCTGGCAATCTTACTTACATAACATGTTCCTAACAACGCTTGGTTGTTTGAAAAGTATAAAACTTTTCTCTCAAATGCTCCAGAATTTGGATTTCTCCCGAGTAAGTTTATTCTATAGGCTTCGCTGTAACCCCCACATACCACACCTCTGTTAGCAAAGAGGTAACATTACCTACATTACAAAGAATATGTTCTTTGTTATTTGCAAAAGTGGACATAAAATGAGGGGATCAGGATTCTCTTCACAATGTTAAGTCCCACGGTGCCTGGGTGGCTCAGTCGTTAAGCGTCCGCCTTCAGCTCAGGTCATGATCCCGGGGTCCTGGGATCGAGCCCCGTGTCGGGCTTCTTGCTCAGTGGGAAGCCTGCTTCTACCTCTCCCTCTGCGCCTCCCCCGACTTGCATGTGTGTGTGCTCTCTCTCTCTCGCTCTCTCGCTCTCTCAAACAAATAAGTAAATAAAATCTTTTTAAAAAATGGTAAGTCCCTTAGTGGCTTGTTCCTGTCTTTGGCCACCACGGGCCAAGGGCTTTGGGGGTGCTGTCCATGTGAGGGGGTCCAAGGAGATGGGGCCCCAGTGTGTAGAGGCCGCCAGCCCCGCGGCGAGCGCTGGGAGCGCTGGGACAGGGACACCAGGGGCCAAGCCCGACCACACGGCCGACGGGCTGAGAGAGGTCAGGAGGGGGTCAGGATGGGGCAGACCACACAAGGGTGTCAGCAGGACTCCACGGGTTCTGGGTGCAAAGTGTGAAGGACAACATCAGCTTGCAGTGAGCACTCAGCTCCTGCTAGCCCCTGGCCAAGGGCGTCTGCTTCGGGTCCTGCAGGAACTTCGGTCTCTTCCTTCCCGTTAGCACGAATCGGCTCCTGAGGTTAAGTCAGGACACGGCCAGGACGGTCCCTCTGAGAGTCTCAAGGGCTCCAGGCATCCTTCCATCTCGCTCCTCTGGGCCTGTCCCCCAACAGGGAACTAAGTAAGGGAACTGGACTCTCACTCCCAGGGCTGAGGCCGCCGGAAGTCCTTCAGCAGCCTCTTTGCTCCATGAAGGCCCCCTCCCCTCTAACCAGTCCCCAGCCCCACCACTGGTCACCATCCCAGACCTCCATCCCAGCCCTTGGGGGTGCAGCCGCCTGGCTCCCACACCCGTCCTTCCTCCTGGTACATCCAGCCCGGCCCGAGCCCCGCCCACCTTCCTCCTGGACCGGCACGGCCACTTTCTCCAGGAAGCCTCCCCACCCCACACCCAGGTGTGTCATGTCCCCACCTTGGACCCTGTAGGAGGATGCACTTCGTCACCTGATCGTACTTTCCCACATGTGTGCACTGAAGGAACCAATGAGGGCGTCTTCCTGGACATCTCTCCCCCAAAGCACCAAAGAATCCCATAAAGGGGGCACCTGCCATCAGGAGACAAGTCTTTCTTTCTGGCAGGTGCCAGACAGATGTACTAAGTGGCAGGAGCTTGGGGGTGGCAAGGACAAGGAGAGGGTGGTGGCCCGGGGCGGGCGCTGGGCAGGAGCTAGGGCGAGGGATTTTCATGCAGATTGCTCTGAGTAGGCATTCGGATAATAACTTTCACGTTCATTGAGAAGTGGGAAGGAAGGATGGCATATGCGCGCACGTGTAGGTGTGGGTTTGGGGCTTCCTGAAAGTCTAACCCTCGGAACTTGAAGCACAAACCAAATTTATCTGGAATTGACTTTTTACCCTGCGTGGTGTCTTGTCTCCATGGGACGTGGAGTGTAGGCCGGAGCAGCGGCTACCTTTCTACCATCTTACGATGTGCGTGGCGCTGGAGCGAGCCCAGCCCGCTGCGCCTTCTCGGGACTGACCTGAGGGACGAGGCTGAGTGGAAGGCGTGCTGGGCAGAGTTCTGAGATGGGCCCCTGTGGCTTCTGGCCCTGGTGCACACACCTTCTCCAGCTATGCCAACAACAAACTAACCTCGGTGCTGCTGTGAGGGGCTTTGCAGGTGTAATTAAGGTCTCAATCAGTGGGCCCTACAATGAGGTTACCCAGGTGGCCTGACGTAATCACGTGAGCCCTCTGGGTCCGGGTCCGGGGTCAGAAGAAGAGAAGTCAGAGATTTGAAGTGTGAGACGGATCGACACGAGGGGGGCATTCCCACTGCTGGCCATGAAGATGGAGGGACTGGGGGCATGGAATGTGGGTGGCCGCCAGGAGCCGAGAGTGGCCCTCAGCACGGCCAGCAAGGACACGGGGACCTCAGTCCTGCAACTGCAGGGTCTGGGTGAGCTTGGAGGTGGATTCTCCTCCAGAGCTGGCAGATGACAGCCTGGCCAGGCTGATGCCAAATTGTGCCCGCCTGGCTGGGGGAGGGGAGAGGAGCCACATTGGGCTGCAGAGCTGTGTGCAAGTGGGGGGTGCCGTCCTGAGCTGCTGGTCGGTGCTGGTCTGTCACGCGGCAACACAAGGTCTCTGATCTCGGTGTCCTTCGGGAGCAAATCGAGCAGTTGCTCAAAACTCAGGACACAAACATGCTCACCATCAGCTCTCCCAGCCCTCGTTTGCTTCATAATAATAAATACCTATTTATTTAGCACCAGATTCTGGACCTACATTATCTCTAACCTGTCCACATCCAGGGAGTTTAGTGTTGTTGTTCTGGTTTACGCGCCAGGAAGCTCAGAGAGGGACGTGTTTGACTCCAGACCACACATCCAGCTCAGAGGAGCCCTTCAAACCCAGGAGTCCAGCCTCCAAAGCCCCAACGTTGTCCCACACCCTTCTGCCTCCAGACCACCTGATCATTTTCAAAATCATTGCTGCTTTCTCCAAAGAAGTTATAAAGATGGCCAATAAGCACGTGAGAAGATGCAGAATGTCATTAGTCGTATGGGGAAACGCAAGTCAAAACCACAAGGAGGTATCACTGTGCACCTGTCCAAAGGGCTAGAACACCAGCAGGGATGAGGGAGGGGGGCTTAGATACTGCTGGGGATTTGGAAGTCGTTATCCCCGGTCGGGGGCTGGGGGTCGAGCAGGGGGAGGGGATGCTATTCTGTCCACCACCCGAGAGTAGAGATATTGTCCTTGGAAGAGCCTCGAGAAATGTGTGTTGAATGAGAGAAGTGATCGGATGAGGCCAGGTCTGGGCTCCGCTGTCTGTCCAGGACAGGAACTTCTGCTTCCAGAGCAGGTGCTGGGTGGTAAGAAGGGACAACGTATTCATAAGCATCTCCGCCAGCCCACCAGCCTGCTGCACCTGCTGCCCGGAGCTTGCCGGGCAGGGGGGAGGGGTCCACACAGAACCTGGGCTCCACGGGCCCTGCTGCCTTGTTTCGATTGAAGGGGGGTGGGGGGGTGAGACTGGGCGCAGGCTTCCCCCTGAGCCCCACCCTGCCCATCTTGGGGTGCTGAGCCAGCACTCTGCTTCTGTCCCCAGGGGCACCTGGCCACTTTGCCTGGAGGGTGCCCTGCCGAGGTGCACTCAGGAGCCAGAGAGAAAGGAGAAAAAGGCCCTGCGCAGCGCAGGAAGGCAGCCCTTAGGGAAAGAAGTAGTGCCTAGGCTACGGAGGGTGAACGATAACAATCAGGCCACTAAAGAGGTCCGGGGAATCTGCCTCCCAACTCCCAGCCTCCAGGACTGAACCTCGAACCCCACTGAAAGGTCTGTCTCCACGGCGGGTGTCCTGGTCTCCATGGCAACCAGGAAGCAGCAGCAGATTTTGGCTGGCAGGACCGGGTCCGTGAGGAAATCTCTAGGAGCAACCATGGTACGAAGGTGTAGGGCCAGGTCTCAGCCCAGTTCTGCCCAGAACGACCAAGTGCAGAGAGCAGGCCAGGAGGAAGCTTTGCCCATCGGCAGGGTGGCTCTGGTCAGTGTGGTGGCTAGGTTGTTTTGGGCTGTAAATAATAGAATTCCTCTCAGAGGCTGAAGCAATGGTTTTGTCTCAGGTAGTGTGGAAGGAGGGCATTGCATCGGTGAGATTTTCTTGGCTTTCCCCACAGTGGCAAGATGGCTGCAGGGGCTCCAGGCATCACATCCTTCAGGACAACATCTAATGCAGGAAGGAGGAGCTGGTGGCAAAGGGGCTTCTCTTCTCACAACTCTTTGTTACCTTTTCTAGAAGCCCTCAGCACCTTCGCCTTCCTGCTCAGTGGCCAGCTAGTCACAGAGGCTCTGCTGGACATTCAAGCCCTATAGAGAAACAGAAACAGGGTCCGGGGCTTCCTGAAGCCTCCAGTCTCCGCAGCGAACATCCTATGTCCTCCCCCCACCCCCACCAGATGCACAGACTCACACACATGTGCACACACCCACATATTCACTCTATCTCTCTTTCTCACATGTACCCTCTCCCCATCCCCTCCCTTCTTTCCCTCCTCCTGCTCCTTCTCACCTCTTCCTCCCCCGTCACAGGCATCCCAACCCTCTCTCCACTCCCCATTTCTCAGACACCACCCCCAGCCCAGGAACCAGCTCAGCAGAGGAGACAGAATGATCTGTCTGCTCCGAAGGGGGGGGCTCACTGTGGGGCAGGAAGGGGAGATGGCAGGGAGACGTTGGCTGAAAAAAATTAGAAAAGTATAAACAAGGAACTAAAAGCGACCTCTAAGCCCAGAAGCCAGAGATACGGGCTGTCGACAGTTTAGTGTTTCTGTCCAGGTTTTTCCCCTCGAGTATCGTTCAGTCAGTGTCCCCCTAGGAAGTCACAAGTGTCAGCAGTTCCCAGCAGGGGGTCCCCACCCCAGCCCCGGGTGGGAGGGGTGCAGGGCCTTGAGAAGCTGGGCTGGAGCCCTCCCTGTGGAGGGTCCTGGAGGGGATGCCAGAGTGGCCAGGGGGGCTTCTGGCCATGGACAGGGTCAGGTGCCAGGTTTGCGTCTGTCCTGGGTGACCCTGACTGCCCTATGAGGTGGCCTTGGGAAGGTGTGAGCAGACAGACCCAGGGTGGGGGATGGGGGGGTGAGGGAGGTGCTATGGCTCTCCCCCCCGCCCCAGACCGGTCCCACAGCCAGACACTGCACGAGCCCAGGAACCCAGAGCAGCTACGAGCACCGCCTGATCTCTGATCTCTGTGGGTGCCGGGGCGCAGCAGGCCCCCGAGGCTCCGCACGAGGGTTAATCATTCACGTGGCCCTGGGACCCACAGCTGCCAAAGTCCACTCCTCCCCGCCCCCAAGTCCACAGAAGCTGCCCTTTGGGACTCTGGAGTCAAGGAGGAGGGAGCACTTGTTACTGTAAGCATTCACATATCTTCTATGAAGTGGATGTTGGTTGGAAAAAGTTAGAAACTACAGAAAAGTATAAACAAGGAAATGAAAATGACCTGCAAGCCCACTAACCGGAGATAAGCACTCTTAACATGCCACGAGTTTCTGTCCAGGGTCCCCGCCAGGAAATCAGAAGCCTCTCTACATGCTCAACACACGACGTGTTTCATGTGGGGGGTCGGCTGATTGCCAGATAAAATTTAGAACATCTAGGTATATGTGAATTCTAGATAAACAACAAATAATGTTTTAGTATAAGTATATCCCACTCAATATTTGTTTATTTGAAACTCAAGTTCAAGTTTAACAGGGCATCCCTTTCCCCCCATAAATCTGAGCACCCCAGGTGGAGAGGCATCCCAGAGATCACCATCCCCAGGGGCACACACGCAGAGTGCACACACACACACATCCATGCACGTGTCCACACATATGTGCACACACGCACCACACACACATGCATGTGCACACGCAGAGCACACACAGGTAGAGCGCACACACATCCATGCACGTGTGCACACATGCAGAGCACACACATGTGCACACGCAGCACACATCCATGTGCATACGCAGAGTACACACATGCACACGTGCACAGAGCACACCCATAGAGTGCACACGTGCACGCACAGTAGAGCACACATGCACATGTGCCCACGCAGAGCACACACATGTGCACACACAGCACACATGCATGCGCACACAGAGTACACACATGCGCATGCCCACGTGCACAGAGCACACCCATAGAGTGCACACGTGCATGCACAGTAGAGCACACATGCACATGTGCACACGCAGATCACACACGTGCACACACAGCACACATGCATGCGCACACACAGAGTACACACATGCACACGTGCACAGAGCACACCCATAGAGTGCACACATGCACACACAGTAGAGCACACATGCACGTGTGCCCACGCAGAGCACACACATGTGCACACACAGCACACATGCATGCACACACGCAGAGTACACACATGTGCATATACACGTGCACAGAGCACACCCATAGAGTGCACACGTGCACGCACAGTAGAGCACACATGCACGTGTGCCCATGCAGAGCACACACATGTGTACACACAGCACACATGCATGCGCACACACAGAGTACACACATGCGCATGCACACGTGCACAGAGCACACCCATAGAGTGCACACGTGCACCCACAGTAGAGCACACATGCACATGTGCACACCCAGAGCACACACAGAGCACACACATGTGCACACGCAGAGTACACACATGCACATGCACAGAGCACATCCATAGAGTGCACACGTGCACGCACAGTAGAGCACACATGCACGTGTGCACACATGCACACGTGCGCATGCACACAGGCATTGGTGTGGAGCATTCCCTCTGCGGGTCCTGGCAGGGCGTCGACAGGCACATAGAGCCAGGTCAAGGCTCAGTCTGGAGCTATGAGGAAAAGGACGGCCCGGCGTGCGGAACCGGCCAGGCCCAGTATGGGCTCCATGGGCTTTGGTGAGATGCCAACCCCTCTGAGTCCCAGTGTCGTCCTCCAAAAATCAGGCTAACAAATGTGAACCTTGCAGGGATTTTGGGAGTATGAGTGAAATTCTGGGTGAAGGGTCTTGGGCACATAGCAGGTGCACCACGAGTGGGTATTTTTGTTACCATGGGCCGCGTGGGTGCCCGTTCGGGAGAGCTGGGCAGGAAGCTCCTCTCATCAAAGGTTGGGGCTCAGCCCATGACTCTGGGGCACAGGCCCAGGGTCCTCTGTGGCCTCGGGGAGGGGTGTACTCCGCTTGGCCGAGTCACCTAGGGCGCTGGTGAGCAGGGGTGCTGCAGGGCACCTGGGGGGAGGGGGCGGGCAAGAGGCCCTCACCGAGCTGCTGTCCTGGGCAGTGCTGGTCAGGATGGTGAGGGACACCGAGGCACAGCGGGAAGGAGGGCCAGTGCAGATGCAGACGGTGGGCAGGGAAGACCCGGGACGACGCTCCTCAGACCCAGTGAGAGCAGCAGGGTGGGGAGTTTCAGCCACACTGGGGACGGTGTCCAAACACCCACGTCATGCCCACTTCCAGGGTATGGGCTCAGAACAAAGCTAAGGATCAGGGTGCAGAGAGGCTCAGGGCCCCCACTGTGGAGCCCACCTGGCTTTCAGGTGCCACCTGCAAATGTGAGAATCAACCCTCTCGACTACGGGAGGCAGGGATGGATGCAGGGCCGCTCGCTGTCCACCCTCCCCTGACAGTTCTGAGGGGCCTCTTCCCTGCAGATCCTGCCCTCGTCATCCACCCCCTGTTGTCCTTGAATTGGTTTTACTCCTGTTCCCCTCCCTCACTTCTGGCTTGGCTTCCCCGGGTCCCCTCCTGACTCAACCCCTGCTCGCGGGTCCTCGGCCCAGGCGCTGCTTGGGGGAACCAGGCACGGACAGCTGTCTCTGGCTGGCCTGCAGGCTCCTTGCAGGGGGCAGTGGGGAGCCTGTGAGGCGCCTGCGAGAAGCAGAGGCCTCGGGGCGGAGGGGGGCCGCGAGGAGAGAGCTGAAAACAGAAGAGATCAGACAAATAAGGCGGGAAGGCAGGATTCTCCACGGCTGGATCGGCAGTGACCCCGACTCCGTGGAGCCCAGCTTCGGGAAGAGGTCGGGCAGGTGTCATTCGTTGATGCTCAGATGTCAGCATTTATGAAATTGCCGAGCGTCCAGCGGGCCGGGACCTTCGTCAGTTCAAGACTGCTCCGGAAGAGAAGATGCTCAAAGTGGAACCCTGAGTTTTGAGTTACATAAGTGCAGGAAGGATGGCGGGACCCATCTGGGTCTGTTTGCACGTGCTTTCTCCAGGTCAACTTTTAGGGTTCAGGCTCCGTGACCTCAGACAGGCCAACAGCTCAGAACCCCGGGACCCAACAGGCGGCTTTGTGGACTATAGAACGTGGAACAACCCACGTGCTCCACGGTCAGTCAGGAACTTGCTGCCTTTAATCTTGACCCCAGAGAAGGTCGCTGACGGTGTGGCGTGCTGTGCCCGCGAAGCCCACCAGTGGCGACCGTATTCCTGGGTCAGTGACCTGCGGCCCCACCTAGAACCTGACCCACTCAGGGAGATGGCTGGACTGAGTTTCCACCATGCTCACCGCTTCGGCTCTGGTGGTCGAGATTTCAGAGCACCAAGGTTTGCTGGAACCACCGGAAGCTGGAGGAGGCAAGGAAGGGTCCCCCAAGCCTTCAGAGAGAACATGATCCTGCTGACACCGGGATGTAATTCCCAGTCTCCAGAGCTGTGAGAGAATAAATTTCTGTTGTTTTCAGCCCCCAGTTGGTGGTGCGTCATGAAAGCAGCCCCAGGGCACTAACACGGAATGAATCCAGCAGGTGCGGGGAAGTAAGTATGTCTTCAAATACCGCCTCGAACGAGGAGTCACATTGCACCCGATGATCTGTTCCAGTTTATTAAATAGTTCTGTGCCGATCAACATTTTGAGAAACTGAGTATATTTTCAGGACTCAAAAGGTTTGCTTGCTAAGAACTTGTCTTGCAAAATAACCTTTTTGGAGATCAAAAGGCTTTGTTCAGAAACAACAAACCCGTGCATTTAAATGTGATGGCATTAAAAAAAAAAAAAAAAACATTAGGTTATCTCCTCTCCCAGGACTTGGTTGCAACCATAGTCTTGCCCGACCTTGCTTTGGGAGCCACCGTGTGAGTTCCAGCACCCACCATCCAGTTTTGAAAGTTTCCCTCTGCCCACGGGAAGCTGCGTGGGGGAGAGCGAGAACAGCACAACGATCTCATTGTTTGCTTCCGCCGAGGCCTGCTGTGGAAAATATGCTGGTATTGATTCTGGCTGCAGGGCGGGACTATTTTTAGCAGTTGGACTGGCCGGCAGGAGGCCCCCGGGGGGCAGGCTCCGTGTAGGGCAAGGGGGAGGGGCAGGGCCTCCCCCTGGAAGCTCTCCAGTGAGGAAGGAGCACCCACGCTGTGCCTGGCACCATCCTCTGCAGCTGAAATTCTGCGTGAGTGTTCCCTTCTGTGCGCTGAGTCATCTCCCTCAATGTGCTTGGGAAACACCTGGAAGGCTGTTGAAATGGGAGTGGACACGGTGGTTTGGACCCAGCCCTGCTCTGATTCCACAGGCCAGATGGCCCAAACCTGGGAAAGATGGGTCTGGCCTATCTGGGGCTGGGCTCTGACCCCCGAGGAGGCCTGAAGGCAGGGGCTGAGGGGCCGGAGGAGGCCCGCTGCAGTCCTGGCTTTGCCATATCTCACTACTCCTTCAGCGGGTCTTGTGCAACAGACACCCAGTGCTTAGCCCATGCGTGCGTGGCCAGCCAGCGTTCGCCTTTGTGAGGGTGGCCACGGTCCCATGGGAGGGGCAGGCCCTGTCCCCAGGCCTGGCCTCAGCATCCCTCCCCTTGTGGGAGCTGTCCTCTCCCAGTGGCCTGCCTGCTTCCTCGTTTGCGGGGCTGGAGGGGAGGCAGTGCGTGAAAGCCTGGAGGAGTCGGCTGTCTTCAGAGAAACCTAAGTGCCAAGCCCGATGACCACTTCCCAGAGTCACCTGCAGGGAGGACGTGGGCCCACACCGCCCCAAGGCCACAGACTATCTCACTGCGGGGCTCCATATCATCCACTTGAGGTTCGTCAAAGCCTGTCACTTGGAAAAGGTTCAGAGAATAAATCCTCTTGGTTAAATGGTCGGCAGGACTTCTCAGTCGGCGGCAGGACTGCTCAGAGCCTTGGCTGTGCTCAGGTGCTCGGGGACTCGATGAGCAGGGGTCCGGGTGCGGCATTTCCCGGGTGTTTCTGACTTCAACTTATTTTTAAAAGTCAGGTTTACTGAGACATAATTCACATACAAGAAGACTCGTCTTCAGTGTCGGGTTCTATGAGTTTCGACGGAGGCTCGTGCTGTAGAACCACTCCTGTAATCGAGACACAGAACATAGCTGTCAGCCCAGGGCGCCCGCACCTCCCTTTGCTGTCAGTCTCCTCCTCCTACCCCAGTCCCTGGCAACCCCCGATTGGTTCCCAGTCTCTACCGTTTTGCCTTTTCCAGAACGGCATCTCAACAGAGTCCTATAGTGTCTGGCCTCTTTCATTCAACCACATGCCTCTGAGCTTCATCCATGTGGTTGCGTGTGTCCAGCTTCTTTCTTTCTGCTGAATAATATCTGTCGTTGGAGTGACCGTAGTCTGTTTATTCGGCTACCAGTTGATGGCTATTTGGGCTGTCTCCAGTTTGGGGTTGTTTATGAATATAGCTGCCATAAACATTTGTCTTCAAGTTTTGGTGTAAATACTAGTTTGTATGTCTCAGCTAAATACCTAGGATTAGAATTTCTGGGTCACTTGGTTAAATATATGTTTAACTTTGTAAGAAACTGCCAACCTGTTTTCCAAAGGGGCTGTGCCATTTTGCATTCTTATCAGCAATTTATTCATTTGCTCTGCATCCTCACTGGCTCTTGGTTTTGTGACATTATTATTCCTATTATTATTATTTTAGCCACTCCAGTGGGTGTGTAATAGTATCTCACTGTGGTTTTAATTTGAATTTCTCTAATGATTAATGATCGAGCATCTTTTCATGGGCTTCTTTGCTGTCCATTCATCTTTTTCAGCAACACTTGTTTGGCTTTTTGGGGTTTTTTTGCTGTAGCATCCCATGGGAAATGCTTTACTCACCCAGTCTCTTCACTTTAAAAATGAAGAGGAAGGGGGCGCCTGGGTGGCTCAGTTGTTAAGCGTCTGCCTTCAGCTCAGGTCATGATCTCAGGGCCCTGGGATCGAGCCCCGCATCAGGCTCCCTGCTCAGTGGGGAGTCTGCTTCTCCCTCTCCCTCTGCCCCTCCCCCCCACTCTTTCTCTCTCTCAAATAAATAAATAAAATCTTTTTAAAAAAATAATGTTATAAAAATGAAGAGGAAAGTCAGGACCAGAGAGGTTAGGAGACATGGCTCAGGGGCACAGCTGTGACAAGGACTCGCTCTCAGCCCTGGCAGGAGGCTCTCTTCCCCGAACAGAGAGGAAGAATAAAACCCAGAGTGACAGAGTGAGACTGCGGTTTCTCCTCAACTCGAAAGATGCAGTATCCCCACTTACAAGGAAACAGTTTAGCTCCATGGCCCTGGATCTTTCCTGGGACATCAGGTTAAACACCGTAGATTGAATATGTACTTTGATTTTTGATCCTTCAGAAGAAATCCTCTAAAACACTGGCACTGGAAAAGTAAGAGGTGAGGTCAACTCGCCAGAAAAAAGGGAAGGGAGAGGAGGCAACAGGGGAGGGCTGTTCACGAAAATTCCCATAATCAGGACTACCAGCCTGTGGCGGACAACACTAGTAACCTCCTCAAACCCCTTCTCTCGTCTTCCTTGCAGACAGAATCCCAATTTCAGTGGGGGCCCTAGTGTTCCAGTTAACTTGTTTTCCCCGCACTCTTTGTGCCTAAGGATGTCCACGTGACTCCGTGTAAACAGAAGTCTGCTGGAGACCCCAGGAAAATCCTGTTCCTGACATTGGGGCCACTCCTTCTTCCTTGTCTCTTTCTTCCTTTCTTCCGTCTCTTTCTCTTGACTTGGAATGTGGACACGAGGCTCGGGTGGAGGGGCTATATTGTGGCCATGAAACCACCCTGAGGATGGGAGTCACCTGAGAAGCATGGTAGAGCAGAAAGATAGAAGGAACTCGGGACGGTGCTAACGTCATGGGGCTGCTGTCAAAGCCATGAATCGCTTATTTCTGGAAAGAGAATTAAAATGCTGTTTGATTGAACCATTGGGTGGAGTTCTGTTACATGCAGCCAGTTGTAATCCCTAAGTGATGAACTAGCACAGCAGACCCATGGAAACTGAAGCAAAACTGCTTGCCAAAATGGTCACTGACCTACACAAGCAACTTGCATTGCAGAACTCCAGAATGGCTAAGGAATTGGAGGCACCAGGGCTCTTTGAGAGTGGAAGTGAGGACTTGGCTGAATACTGTAGAATTGAAGCACTAGAAGTATGCTGTAAGAAACATTTAGGCCCTAAGATTTCCTCCCTTACTGCACAAAGCCAGACAACTGCCCAACTGGCACTAAATAGAGCTCAGGGAAATTAAACCAGACACGCTTTAAACCTGGTGCCTCAAGAAAGAGCAGAAAGAAGAGAAAGTTGTCAAGGGAACAATACAAGAACATTTCCCAGAACTGTAGGACATGAGTTTCCTGAATGAAAGAGCTAACTAAGTTTTCTAAACAATAAATGCAAAAAATCCGCATCATTTTAAAAGTTCAAAATGCTGGGGATTTAGAAAGAAGGACCGTAAATATTTATAGAAAAGAAATAATAGAATAAATTCAAAAGATCAGAATTTCTCAATAACAATACTGGAAAGCAGAGGATAATGGAGCAATGTCTACAAAATTCTAAGTAAGAATGTTTCACCTGGAATTCTTTATCTATACAAACAATCAAACAAAGATGTTTGAAGATAGATGAGATTTACAAGTTGTATCTTGCATGCATCCTTTTTCAGGAGGTTATTGGAGCATGTTCTCCACTTGAGCAAGAAAATAAAGAAGAAAGACAAAGGTTAAAGGACACACTGTAGCTAATTTGGAAAACTAAAAAGAGGTTCTCACTGAAGCTGAAGGGAGTTCTTAGGAGGAGAGCTGTGCCACAAGCCGAGAGATCAACCAGTCCAGATACATACAGGAGGGCAGAGATCCCCAGAAGAGATATCTCCATGGGAAAAACAAAAAACAACAAAACAAAAATGAATGATTATCTGATGAGTGTGACTTTGCTGAGAGGAGCTTTTCAGCTTTATCAAATAATTTTGGGGAATAATTGGTAAGTAGTATATAAAAAATAAAGCATATGAAAAAAATGAAGCAATAGGGAAGTCCAGGAAAAACCAAAAAGTGGCACAAGAAAGAAAAGGCCATCTGAGTGTCCTAACTGGCTGATTCGCAACAATATTTATGGAGTCATAGTAATGTCAGCCCTAATTGCTGATTTGGCTAAAGATTGTGATATAAATAAATTATGGAGACGGTGGGCGGGGTGAAAGAGGTTGAGAGTGTGTGTGGAGTGGTGGTCAAACTGAAAAACCAAGGATTCATAGGCTAAGTATGTTAGTTAAAAATGCAAAGGTAAAGATTTAAAAAAACAACTGTTTAGAAGACTTGAAAGGAGCAACTCGAGGGGGAGGGAATGGGAGGTGGGAAGGTGCACCATGACAACCCCTTTATCACAAACTTTGCAACACGATTTGACTTTTAAGACAATTAAATTTTAAAAGGTAGGAATAATAATGTGGTTAAAGTTGTGTACTCTCCCCTCTGGAGAAAATCAGCACAAGCACAGCTGGGCACTCCCTCTGAGTTGGCTTTAGGAACCCAAGGCCAGGGGTGTGGTCCTGGAGACCGGCACCGTAGGTGGTCCGAGGTTCTCCTCTTTGTTGTGTCCAGGGGCACCAATGGCGGAGGCTGCAAGCACAGGCATACGTGACCGAGTTGGAATCCTCTCTGGCTTTGGGCAGATTTATAGGTCAGTACGGGTGGATTTAGTGTTACGCCGCCAGCCGCTGGTTAACAAGTGTGGGGTCCCAACATGTCCTACTAGCAACACAAACAGTGGGGAAAATGGAAACTGTCCATCCAATACTATTCTTCCTTCCCTCACTGTCTTCTTCAGAGTCTTCTTCTTTTTTCTCCGGGTGGAACCCCAAAGCTGGTGTTTAAAGTAGCAAAGGAGCTTGGGGGCTTTCTCCAGCCAGACAGTGGGTTTCCTGCTTGTCATTTCTTGTCCTGTTCAGACACTCCGATGTGCCTCCTTTGGACACTGGATGGGGGAGTGTCCTGCAGCAGGGTCCCTCGGGTTCCTGCTGCCCTAGGGACAATGCAGAAGGGAAGGTGGCCTGCTCTTTGGCAGGCTCCTCCCTCTGCTCAGACTAGAAGACCACATCTGATTGCGTGTCCAATGCCGAGAAGTCCGAGCTGAGCTGTTTACCCTCTACATTAGTTTCGTGTGGCTGTCCTAACAAATTATATAAATTTGGTGGCTTAAACAACAGAAATGTAATATTTCACAGTGCTGGCAGCTGAAAGTCTGAAATCAAGGTGCTGGCAGGGCCATACTCCTTTTGAAGGCTCTGGGGGAGGATGCTTCTGTGTTTCTCTACCAGTTTTTGGCGGCTGCAGGCAATCCTTGGCGTTCCTTGGCTTGCAATTGGCTTACCACACTCCCTGCCTCGGTCTTCACGTGGCCTTCGCCTCTTGGAGTCTCTTACATCATCCTCCTCTGTGTGTACTTTCCCACCCTGAAAAACTCCATCTTCAAATGGAAACGACGCATTTGTCGCTGTCCCTCTTCCCTTGTCCCCAAAGGTCTTTTAAAAGTCCTTTAGATCCCGTCTTTCTCATCACTCTCTCTCCAACCCACACTTCCCTTGCTCACACCCCTGCACCCCGTGCACTCCATACGTGCTTAGTGGTGGCAGCCTCTCGAGGGCACACTCAGCCGGGGCAGAGCAGACCCCCGAGAACCCGACCTAGCCAACTTGTTGCAGACAAGTACTCCCAGAGCCATTATTTGGGGTGGGGGCTCCTGCTGGGTCACATGGCACCGCCATTCTCAGAAGAATGCCTGGAGGTTCTCCCCGGGAGCTCTCCTTCCAGAGCTAGCCTAAGAGCTACGCAGATAACCACTGTGCTCATCGCTAAAGAGTTTCACTTTTTTTTTTAAAGGTGTGCTTTTTCACTTACAACAACATCATCTGGCTGCATCACCCACTTCTCTTGGCTCTGAGCCGTTTTGTCTACTTCCAAAATCCATTGCACCCTCAAAGGGCAGAGGTCAAACCAATGTGCTAGATAGAGACCGAGACGAGGCCACAGAGGGACTTTCCGGCTTCCTGACCGATGTTGGGCAGGTCACCTTAGCAACCTCACCTGGAGAGTGGGGGGCTGATAGCGCTTTCCCAGTTGGGTGACCGTAGGGATTAAATTATCACAAGCAAGATGCTCAGGCGCAATGCACAACACATAACAGGAATGCGGCAAATAGTAACTCTAGTTCTTAATTAAATATACCTTTTCAGTAAGCGGTGACTGCCCGAGGCCAAGGTGGCCGGCCTGTGAGCTCCACGGTGTGTGTTTGGGCTCAGTTCATGAGCCGAAGGGCACGCCGGGGGCTGTCCCGGGGTCAGGCTGCTCCTCCCCAGGCCTGTGACAATGCTGATCCAAACAAGTCGACACTGTGGGCCAGGCTCAGCCCGGGATTTCCAGGAGGTGCCCAGAGGTTCCAGGGACCTCTGCCACGGGGTCCAACAGAAGAGCTCCGAATTGGAACTGCAGGCCTGGACTGAGACACGGGAGCGGCTAGGTGACACTTGGGGCCTAACCTCCCCTCCTCCAACCCCCTCCTCCTCCCTCTTCCTCCCTCCCCCTCCCTCCTCCCACGCCTGGGCGCTGGGGCGTCAGTGGCGGGGGTGCTGTGGGGGCAGCCTCAAGGCCATCCTCCCCACCTTTGTCCTCCCTGTGGCCATCCTGCCTCTTGGCTCTCTGCTCCAGGACATGAGTTGGTGGCACGTGGATGGACATTCACTCAGGGGTCAGGGTTTGGTGGATGATCCTTCCCATTTTTTTTTATTGTGGTAAAACATATATAACATAAAATTTACCATCTTAATCTTTTCTCAGTGTCCGGGTCAGTGGTGTTAAGCACACTCACACTGTTGTGCAACCATCCCCACCGTCCACCTCCAGAATGTTCCATCTTCCCAAACTGAAACTCTGCCCCCTTTAAATACTAACTCTCCACCCCCTCCCCCCCACTCCTGGCACCCCCGTTCTACCTTCTCTGTGGATCTGACTCCTCTAGCACCTCATGTAAGGGGAATTACATAGTATTTGTCCCTTTGTGTCTGGCTGATGTCACTGAGCGTGACGTCCTAGAGGTTCATCCATGCTGGAGCAGGTTGTCCTTCAATTGTTGTCCTTCGATGTCAGAATGTCCTTCGTTTTTAAGACTGAGTACTCCATTGCCTCTATGTTCTACACTTTGCTTATCCACGCATCCCTCGAGGGACACTCGGATTTCTTCCTTTCTCTGGGTCTTGTGAATGACGCTGCTCTGAACATAGGCGTGCACACATCTCCTCGAGACCCTGTCTTCAATTCTTTTGCGTTTATGCCCAGATTGGATTGCTGATCATACGGCAGTCTATGTTTAATTGTTTAAGGAGTTGTGAATGTTGCCTTTTAGGAACGCGGTGTCAAAAGTAAGACACTTAGGGCAGAATGAAAACCGTGTCTGGATCTCGTCAACCCTACAGAAGGGCGGAATTCTGGCTCTTTGATCACGGCCAAACGATTTCTCTTTTCTGAGCCTCGACTTCCTGATCTGTGAAATGAGAGCAATGCCATCCACCTCATGTTGTGTGGGGTTTTGAAAATATTGAGCTTTATTAGGAAAGTGCCAAAGGCTAGTGGCTCAGAGCTGGGGTCAAAAAGCCACCCCCTTCCACCTGCGTTTGTGCCATAGAGAGGCAGGAATGGTTTTTACGTGTTTTGAGGATTGTAAAAAAAAAAAAGAAGAAGAAGAATAGGTAGCAGGGTCCATATGTGACCTGCAAAGCCTAAAATATTTATTCCCTAACCCTTTATAGGAAAAAGTTGGAGACGCCCCATTTAGAGAATGGTCTCTGATTTCAGGGCTCAGGTTCAGCCTTTGCTGCGTCATGAGCCTCAAGACCTTGACCAGGTTATTCCATCCATCTGTGCCTCGGTCTCCTCATCTGTAAAGTGGGGCTAGCACCCCCTCCCCCCTCCAGCTTGCTGTCTACCCCCATCACATCTCTGCTCAACACAGCCACACTGAGCTCCTTCTAGCTCATTCTATATGCATGTCTCCTGTTTTCTGTGCGGTCAGTCTTCCTAGCTAGGACGTGGGGCTCACAGGGCAGGGACTTTTGTGTGCTCTGCTCGCTGATGTGTCCCTGGTGCATGGAACAGCACTTTGCAGAGAGCAGATACTCGGCAAATATTTGCTGAATGAATTCTGACCCCATCGGTGGGGTTTTGGGAGAACGAAATGAGTTAACACACAGAGCACGGGGAGACAGCGCTGGGGGGGTGAGCGCCCAGCGTGGAGTCCGTGCCAAAGTGGCACGAGACCCCCGGGGCACATCGGGGGTGCCTTCCCACAAGGCAGGTTCTAAGGGGTGTCTTCTTCGGGCCCCGCCTCGGCCCAGCCCCACTTGGTAGCGAAAACAGGAAGCGGTACAAAAGTCCGGCGTGCCTCCTGGAGGTTGACACATGGGGTGTGGCGCCAGCAGGCTGCGGACCAGCCCAGTGATCCAAGGCAAACACGGTCAGCTTCCTGGGGACCTGCCCAACTAGTCCCCACACCTTCCTGAGCATTACCCAGGAGCTGGCCGAAGGTGGTGAGTGGCAGGTCCTGTTGCTACAGTGTGCTCGGGGAGTCGGCGCCTCCCTGTGCGGCAGCCCGTCTCTGCTGAGTTGACAAAGCGTCCCTCCGCTGTGTCACGTGGCCCCGGAGCTAACCGACCCCAGCTCACTGGTGGAGGCACAGAGGCCCTCACTCAGGCTGGCTGCTGCCATGCAGCATTGCCAGGACTGGGTCCCAGGAGGGTGTGCCGGCGGAAGATGCGCACGAGAAGGGGACAGCAGAATCACGGAATCACTGACTTTCTGGAGAAGTAGGGAAGGCAGAGCATCTCTCCTGCCACGGCCACTAGCCGACAGCAGTGCTTCTCAAGTGAGGTGGTGGCTGGGGGCAGGAACTGGGTGGGGGGCTCGCTCTGCTCTGATGACCTGCAGCTGAACACCTGGAGAAAGATGCGCTCTGGCTCGTGGGAGGCCCCCTGACTCTGTCCCTAGAGATGGTTCCTGGGGACGCAGGGCTTTCAATGTCAAACCCAACAGACACTGAGACCTTTATGAATCTTCAAGGCCTTTCATCTTGGCTACTCGGGGATTGACCCAACCTCACAAATGTGCTGACCTGATTCTTGTCGCACGGCCCCAGTTCATTTTCTGCGGTTCTCCCCAGGGCAGGCCCTGTTCCCGGCACGGAGGCAGCCAGGCCGGGTGGCCCACGGGGCAGGGAGGGAGGAGGGTGGAGGAGCAAAAACACATGGCTTTGTTGACAGATAAGTAAACTGATGTCATGGAACAAGTGTTTCCCTCAACAGGAAATGCAAGATGAGTGACGTGCTTGAGGTTTAGGAATGATCGCTGGTGAGCAGTCCGCTAAGACAGGCTAACAGATCAGCCCCTGGGCTCCAGGGCAGCAAAGGAGGCAGGTCAGGGAGGCCCACTGTCTGGGGCAGAGAAACCTTCTGGCACCTTCTCTGCTGGCTCAGGGAAGCGGTGAGGTTGCCGGGATGAGAGCCAGAAAAGGAACAGCTTCCCAGTGCCGAGAGCACCATCTTCACGTCACAACACGGCCGCATTTAGACGATGCAAACATACTGTGACCCCAGACTTTCCTGCCGCAGCAAGTCAAATGGAATTAGGATCTTTGGTGCAGACGAGGCTTTCTAGACATGCAAGGTGAGCTGCGAGTGGAAAGCGGGGCTGGCTGGTGGGGCTCCTTGCTGGCCCCAGGCTGCACGGCCTCACTTCCAGGCTGTCCACGGAGGATGCAGCAAACTGCTCTAAGAAGTGAGTGTTTCTTGAGCGCGTGGTGGAGGCCCGGCGCCCACCCAGTCCTGCAGGTGCCTTGCCTCAGTGGGCCTTCCCCGATCCCCTGAGCCTCGACCTTCTGCGGCCCAACATAGAGAAGAGGAAGCGAAGGACGGAGAAGAAGCTTGTTCGTATGAGCAGAGAGGGGACCCCAAATTCACTCTGTCTGACGCTGAAGTCGCTACATGTGCTGTTGGGAGAAGTTGAAATACAGGTGATTTCTAATTTGCTTTTGGATTCTGAGCCCCGGCTACTGCTGCACCGAAAGGTGGTGTGGCCGTGCTCACAGCGGGACAGGTCCTGGAGCTCTGCCCTCAGCCCAGCCTTGGCACATCTCAGAGCAATGGCCTCGTTATTCTGCTCAGAGGGTCAGGGCGCACTGACGGCGGACATGTCACACCCATCACGACGCACATGGTCGTGGCCAACCGGCTCGGGGAACTGGTCAACCACAGGAACCCGGGCCCCCCTCGGAAGAGGCCCGGCCGGTGGCCTCTGTAGCGTGGGGAATGCGAGCTAACGTGCAAGTGACCGGAAGGTCAGGCGTGACCAGCTGTACCTGCAGACACTCCCTCTGCAGGAGCCCAAGGCCAGAGCCAGGCTCTGACGGCGGGCAAGCTCCTTAACTTCAGCTCATGCCTCAGCTCCCTCACTGGGTGGCCGTGAGGCTCGAGGGAATCAGTGTGTGCAAAGGTCCCGAGCAGAGCCTGGCCCACAGGAACCACTGAGTACCCGCTGGCTGTGTTTAAGATTGCTGTTGTTTTTCCTGCCACACGGGAGCCAGCAAGCTGTTAAAAACATAGCTAATCATGTCACCTTCTGCTTTTAAATCCATAAAGGATTATTCTCTAAATGGTGCTGCAAAAGGGTCCGGTTAGATCCTCTCTGATAACTTAGACCAAAATAGTCTGCCCGGGGATGTTAAGAGAGAAGTGAGGGCGCCTGGGTGGCTCAGCTGGTTGAGCGACTGCCTTCGGCTCAGGTCATGATCCTGGAGTCCCGGGATCGAGTTCCGCGTCGGGCTCCCTGCTCAGCGGGGGGTCTGCTTCTCCCTCTGACCCTCTTCCCTCTCGTGCTCTCTGTCTCTCATTCTCTCTCTCAAATAAATAAATAAAATCTTTAAAAAAAAAGAGAGAGAGAAGTGAAAGAATCACAGTGATTTCCCCCCAAAAGGGAGATAAACTATTTAAAGCATCTCGGTTCTAGGAAGGAGTTGTCGGCATAGAATTAATGGAAGGAATCATCAACAAAAAGATGAGTATGTGTGTCTACATAAAATGAAAATCTCCTGGGATAAAAATGATGCAATGCTAAAATAAGTGGAAAATGTTGCAAAAATATCATCATAAATATGACAAGCAAAGGGTTGACCTCCTTAATATATAGCAGAACTCTTACCAATTAATACGAAAAACACACTCCACTAAAAACAACAACAACAACAACAACAAAAACATGGTCAAAAAGCATACAATTCGAACATAAAACATTAAGGTCTCAGAACTCTGAAAACGCTGATCACACGGGTCACGTTTCTAGAGGACCCCAGCCCCAGACACCAAGCTCAGGGCTTTGCACATATGTGTTGATTCGATCCTCACAAGGGCTCTGTGAGGCGGGCCCAGCCCGACCCCCGGTTTGTTAATGCACACAGAGGCCAGCATTTCCCCCAGGCCCCCGGGTTCTAATCAGCAGAGCCAAGATTTGAGTCCATCTTGGACTCTGAAGCCTAGAGGCACTATGCTACATGAATGAATTTTTAAAACAAGCCTATTTTTAAAGACATAATCTCACAGAGTCAAAAGCACATCAAAACACAGAAGTCTTCAGCTACGGGACCGACCTATGGTTTTGAAACAATGATGTCTAGGCAAGCCTACACACTGGTGCCTAAGCACAAATTGTACAATCTGTTTGGAAAGCAATTCCGAAATATGTAGGAAGAGCCTTAAAAAATGTTTTTCCTAGGGGCGCCTGGGTGGCTCAGTCGGTTAAGCGGCAGACTCTTGGTTTCGGCTCAGGTCATGATCTCAGGGTCATGAGATGAAGCCCCACATCCAGCTCTGCCCTGGGTGTGGAGTTGGCTGGAGATTCTCTTTTTCCCTCTCCCTCTGCCCCTACCCCCTACCCCCCCACCACTTGTACACTTGCACACTCTCTCTAAATAAATAAATAAATCCTTTAAAAAAATGTTCTTCCTCTTTGACCTAGAGATTTTATTTCTAGAAATCGTATCGTAAAGAAGCGGAGATATGATCAAAGATCGTGAATTGAGAAGGCTTATCACAGCATCACTTAAGTACAAATGTTGGAAACAACCCAAATGCTCCCAAACCAAGAACTGAGGGAACAAATTATGGTGCATCTGTAGGGGAATATTATGCATCCATTAAAAAGCACGTTTTCGCGGGACCCGGGAAGACCCAGCAGAATCGTAGGAGCGGACAGAGTGTGCTGTGAGATTCAGAAAAGAAGATGGTTAAACTGGGTTTTGGGGAATAAGGGGGGAATTTCCCAAGCAAAGGTGGAGGTAAGAATGCTCCAGGCAGAATAGGTGAGTGAGGACCAGAGGTCTGAGAAAGCCCGGTGTCCTGGGTTTGCATGGTGGCTCTTCAGGAGACCAGCCGCCCAAGGCAGTGGCGGGCGGTGGGCACGGAAGAGTCGGTTAGGACAGCTCGGGAACCAGCCAGCTTTTTCAGCAATAAGGAAACAGGAGTTTTTGAAAACCTCTCACAGCCCCCCCTGCCAATAAATTCTGCAGGTAGACAATCTGAAAACTATAGCAGGTAATAAACAAGAGGAAACAACGTTGCTCTCATCTCTCACACACATGGTGAAAGTGCTTATCACCGCAACATTCTGTTCTAAGACATAGATGGATAGGCAGAAATTTTACAAAAGAAATACCTGGAGTTTTTAATATAACATCAATAATTCTTTATGATTCTGTCTCCCCCCTAGAGTGTGAACAACTCAAAATTAGGAGCTGTGTCATGCTCAACTTGTGCTCAACTTGGGATTCCAAGCATTGGGTGTGATTCCTGAGGGTGGATGGGTGGGTGGGTAGGTGGGTAGGACTTTCTTCTGTGACGTTATATTTACAAAATCCCAGTCACCACCACCACCACCACCACCCCCGTGAACAGCCCTGCCACCCACCGATGAGCCGCTTGCAAAAGGCCTCAGTTTCTTCATCCTGGAAATGGTGAGACCCTGCATTACAAACAGATGTGGGGACCCACTCAGGACCCCAGAGTTGGCATAAAGATTATTCTAAGTTAAGACATTTAAGATTCAACAGAGGCAGAACGAAGCCTCCTTGGGGCCTCCCTTAGCTGACTAAAAGCAGCAACTTCTGAGAAATGAGGCTGTCCTATATCCCCTCTCTGGGTATTTACAGCCCTGAAGAAGACAGAAAGACCATTCATACCTGTTAAAACAAACATTATCATAAATTCTCTCCTGTCTGTTCTCCTAAAAACTCCTTTGTCTTTCCTAAAGAAACCTATTTGTTTTCCGCACATAGAAAGAAGCCCATAGAAGCTGTTTCTTCCCCTCCCTTATCCCTCTGACGTTAGAGGTGTCCATCTCTGACTGTAAGCCTGTAATGAGTCGGCTATGGCTTGTGTAGGCTCCCACGTGCATATGCCGGAAATCTTTCCCTCCTGTTGATGGCTTTAGTCAGTTTAATCTGCAGGCCCCAAAACAAGAACCTAAGAGGGTAGAGAAAAAGTTTTTCCTTCCCTACACAGACAATGGCCAAGACCATATGTGGCGAGAGAATGAGCCACACCCTCAGCAGCACTCAGCCCAGAATGGTCAGACTTGGTCGGTGAGTGCCAGCTTCCCTAACTTTGGTCCTCACTTCTAATTTAGGACCAATCAGAGAAAGTCAAATATGCTCCCCTAAGCAATCACATAGGATGCCCCGCTTCGGGGAGCCTCCTCCAGCTTCCCCATGATGACAGCCTCCACCCAGGTCACACCTGAAGCTTTCCTTGCTTTCCACCATAAGTGTTCCCAGTCCCCTGTCTGCCTTTGAGTCTCTGCTGAACTCATGTGAGGGTGACTGACTCCCCTCATAGAGAAAGCACTGAATATGCAGCCTTTTTGCGTTCTCATTCGGGTGGTCTTCATTTTTCCCATGATGGGGACAATAATTGCTTCATGCATGTCAGGCTCGGACAGTAACTGCTACCCTGCTTTGGGGCAAAGAGCCTTCTCAAAGGCACCTGTCCACCCCCTGGACCCGCTGGACAAACAGGGGAAGGTTTGGCAGATGTATATATTCTCGTAAATGCTCTTTCCACCAGCGACTGCTCAACAGAGAAACAGTGAGGAGCGAGGGCAAGAAAACACTGCATCTGGGAGTTGAAAGATGCTAGCAATTTAGCAGGAAGGTACAGGGTAGCCTTTACATGCTTGGACTGAGGATTCAGAGCTGAGTTCAAATCCTAGCTGTGCCAATCAATAACTTTTGCCAGATACTCCCCTTGTTGCTAAAACATGCCTGGGATGAGTGCCTGCCTCCTGATCTGTGTGGACTTGAAGGAGAGTGCAGGCAAAGGACTGGCCCAGCACCAGGAGGGCCGCACACATGCAGGCAGCTGCTACTCCCTGTTCCCGGGTCGGGAGGAGCCCCTTATCCGCCATCCTCCCTGGGCCAGCCCATGGCTCCAGGCTAGGGCTGAGCCTGGGAAAGGCATTTCCAAAGCAGCATCCAAAGGCCTGGTGGGCGCAGGGTGTGAAAACCAGGATGCTTAACTGCCCACATCAGCCGGAAGAGAGAGGCTGCCCGCTCTTGCTGGAGGGACAGGATAAGGGAGGAGGTGTGATAGGGTCCTCGGAAAGCTCAAGACTCCTGAGCAGAGCCTCACCTCTGCCCTGCACGTGCCAGGAGAGCTCAAGGGGGAATGTCCCTGAGGACAAGTGAGCCTGCTTTTGGTTTAGACCTCAGGCCTGGGCCCCCGGTCTGGTGGGGAGCAGAACTTTTCTGGATCTCAGCCTTGCCTTCCATGAGAGCAGGGATAATCACTGCCCTACCGCCCTGCAGCTAGCTGGTGGGTGTAGAGTGATGGAAAATCGTTGTCGTGTGAAATGACATCTGGGTGTGAAATGCTTTTTTCTTTTTAAAGATTTATTTATTTATTTAAGGGGGGGTGGTGCAGAGGGGCAGAGGGAGAGAATCCAAGCAGACTCTGAGCTGAGTGTGGAGCCCGACTCAGGGCTCAATCTTGCAATCCGTAAGATCATGACCTGAGCTGAAATCAAGAGTCAGATGCCTTACCGAAAGGGCCACCCACACCCTGGGTATGAAATCCTTGTTGAAGTCTAAACAGGTTGCCTTTGCTCTCTCGAGATGTGGGCAAGGCGTCTCAGAGAAGAAGGGGTGCAGAGGGTCCTGTGTCAGGTTTGAGGGGCTCCCATTGGCCCCACCTCCCTTGTTTTTAGCAAAACTCCTCTTTGGAGTTTCAAGTGGGCGCCCCCCAGCTATTATCTGAATTTTTATCCTGCCAGAAGCCACAGAGCAGGTGCTGTGATGCTCACGCCACAGTACAGGGTAGGTCCCCAGGTGTGAGGGTTTAGGTTACCTTGTCTACAACTTCATCATCAGCCAAGGGGAAAGATGGTTTCAAACCCAAGTGGAGAGGATCCACGGTCTTGCCTTCAGATGAAACTTGACCTCTAGCAGGACATGACCACTGTATTTGGTTCCTGTGGTGATTGTAAAAAATACCACACATCCAGTGGCTTAAAACAGCACAGATGTATCCTCTTACAGTTCTAGAGGTCCAAAATGAGTGTGAAAGGGGCCACATCAAGGTGTTGGCAGGGCTGGCTCCTTCCAGAGGCTCTGGGAGAAGTCTCGCGTCTCCCAGCTTCCAGAAGCTCTTGGCTGCACCTCTCTGACCACTGTGAATGTTGTTACATTGCCTCTTCCCCTAACTTGACCCTCCTGCTTCCCTCCCTCCTACGAGGATCCTGGAGATGATATTGGGTCTGCCTGGATTATCCAGGAAAACCTCCCCATCTAAGGTCTTTAATTTAATCTGGTCTGTAATGTCCCTGTTGTCATGTAAGGAAACATATTCATAGGTCTGGGGATAAGGGCGTGGACATTTGGGGGGGGTCATTATTCTCTCTACTACACACACAAAGTAGGGGGAAAAGTAACAGAACTGTCTTTGGGATGTAACTAGAAGAATGAAGGTGCCACCCGTGGGCCACGGCATCTGCTCACACCTGCGGGTCTCAGGAGCAGCTCTTTAGAAGTGGGAACTTAAGCCAGAAGAGTTTCACGCCTGCATCATCTGTTGAAAGATAACACCCAAGTCTGATTGCAGGAACAAACTTTTTCTTAGAACTGAATCCAAGCACAAATGTGTCACCCCCGGGCATCAGAAAGTACACATCTCTCTACATTTTCCACCTGCAGCAGCCAAGGGCCCGGCGTGGGTCGGAGCGCACAGAGGGCGGGCATCTCTGCAGGTGTGATGCAGCATCCTCCAGGTCTCTGGCTTTCTGAACATCCATCCTGGCTCAGGTGCAGAATTTGGAGGATGTTTGCTGGCATCTGTTGGTGGTCTTCTTCTGGGACCTGCCATCCTTGGTACACCTGTGACAGAGCTATCCTGAGATTGTTGCAGGCTGGAGGTATCTCTCCAAGAAGCATTCTTGTGGGCCACGAGGAGCAGCTGCTTCAAGCTTTTTAAGAAATATGTGGTTCTTGGTGGACACAGATGCTGCCATGGTTCACTGGTCATTGGGGGTGTTTTTCTAATAAGGAGGGTGCATTTGCCCTGAGCTGTTCACATTCTGAGGTAGAAGTAAGGGGACACCACCTTCCAACCTGGGTTGGTGCACATCTCTGGCCAGGAAACAGAGTGGAGACCGGTCCCTCCGTTCCCTCCATGGGGTACATTGTGAGGCAGCACGGAAGGACACAGAGGGAAAAGGAAATGGGTCAGTGGGAGCTGTGTGGGATGGCCTGCTTCCCAGAACAATCCAATGGCTCTCCTGCATTTAAAATATCTGGGCTGGGGCGCCTGGGTGGCTCAGTCGATTAAGCATCTGCCTTCGGCTCGGGTCATGATCCTGGATCCCAGGATCGAGTCCCGCATCGAGCTTCCTGCTCAGCGGGGCGTCTGCTTCTCCCTCTGACCCTCCCCTCTCTTGTGCTTTCTCTCTCTCACACTGTCTCTCTCAAATAAATGAATAAAATCTTTAAAAAAAAATAAAATAAAATATCTGGGCTGTGGCAACAGGTGCCACCTGTCCGTTAGGAGGCCACCCTATTATTATTCCAGTTCATTGTAAATAGTGAAAAGAAATACAAGAGGAAAGCAGAAATGTTAGAATGTTGACCAAAGCTGCCTCGGCAGGACTCCTCAGAACAGCTCTTACACCAGCTGCTCAGAAGGGGCTGCGAGAACCTCAGCATCCAATATGGAGTGACAATGAGAGTGGCGGGAGATTCACCCTCATTTCATCCAATGGAAGCATTTCAGAGTTATTTTTTTAGACACCAGCTACTTATTTCATAGTCAGGCAGTCCAGTGGGTGATTTCAGGAATAGCGATCCCTGTCTTTAGCTTTGCCATAGGAATCTGTCACATCTGCCATAAGAGGGACAGTTGGCCTGCCAAGATGGCACCTCTGATACCAGCCATCTTCTGGGCTCCTCTGGGCTCTGGGTGTGGCCGCACACTGCAGATGCTTAGTCAGCCCTGGGAGAAGGCAGTGTGAGGGAGGCCGCACCAGGGAAAGGGCAGGGACTTTGCAAGAGGGCCAGGCGGGCGTCAGCAGGCATCAGTCTTGTGCACATGGGCGCCATGTTTCCTTTGCCCAAGTGGAGTTCGTGGAGGTCCAGGTGATGTCACCAGCCATCTTCTCTTAGTGTGACCTCCTTTTTTTGAGAGAGAGCACAAGTGGGGGTGGGGAGGAGCAGAGGGAGAGGGAGAGAGAGAATTTCAAGCAGGCTCCATGCCTAGCACGGAGCCCGATGCAGAGTCGATCCCACAACCCTGAGATCATGACCTGAGCTGAAATCAAGAGCCGAACGCCCAACGGACTGAGCCACCCAGGCGCCCCTCAAGATTTTTAAAAAAATCATTTAACAACAGGGCACTCTTGCCCACATGGCTCCACCTCGCTAGAGTCAAATACCACCTACCTTTTCCATATGGCTCTCCAACATCCCCACAGTCCCACCAGCACCCCCCACTCATTGACCCTATCACTGGGACCATGAATGCATTTCATTCTTCAAGACAAGATGAAAACCCCTTGTCTTTAAATCTGGAATCCAAAATAAACAGAAAAGCTTTTTCTGTACCTCATTTGATGGCAAAATCCGACCTGAAATGTGACTCCTTTGGTAGGAGTTTCTGCCCTGAAATGACCATAAAAATATCATTTATACCTCTTATCGATCCCTCTCAGGGTGAAGGTTCCAGACTCTCTTGCAGAAATACTACTAGAACACAGCACCAGACCCGCTGGGGGTGGGGGATTGTCCAGTACATGTGCTACTTTACATTCTTGAAATCCAAAGATTCTGAACACCTCTGCCTCTGAGTGTCTGGAGGGGCCAGGGGCCAGGGGAGGTACGATAGGAGAGGCTGATGGGCCTCCAACCAAGAAGTTCTCCCACCTGGTGTACATGGTAAGCCTCACCAATCCTCAGGATAGCCCTTAGATGAGTGGCTTCAATTACCCCCATTTTACAGACGAGGACACTGAGATATGCAGAGGTAAGCTGCCCAAGGACCCATGGCACGGCCAGAATTTGAACTCAGGCATTCTGCTTCCAAGGTCTATGCTCTTAACCAACATGCCACATACCCTCCGATGCCTGACCTCAAGTAACAAAATAGACACTTTCCGAACTCATGCTGGCGCAGCTGCTGCCTACAGGCACATGTTGAGTAAGGTTCCCTAGAGAGTCCCGCCAGGCTAGGAAAACGTGCTCAGCTTTAACGGTCCAGCCATCTGATTCCTGAAGAAGCACAGAGGCTCTGGCTAAATCACCTGCCAGATGAATCGCCAAGACACTCAAAGGTGCGTGCCAAAATTGGGAGAGGATCCTCTAGCTCAAGCGAGTCGGCATTGAGAAGACCCAGGGAAGGGAATTCGTCGGTTCCCCCAGAACAGAATGATGGAAGGCTCACAGTTGCTACATTCAGCCAGAGGAAGGTGTGAGCCCAGGTCGGTCATGCAAACCACGTGTCCCAGGCAGCTTCACCCAGCCTCACTGAGCTGCCGTGCCCTCCACACCAATGGCTGTCATGATACCCTCATGCTTCCGAGGCCTGAACAAGTGCAGAGCCTTGAGAGCAGGCAGCATGGACGCTCTGCTCCTCCCCTTCTTCGGCTGCCTGGGAGACACACCTGCGTCTGGCTAGCACTCCTGTTACTGCCGCTGGTCCTCCAGCATCACCTGGCTCCCGGGTCTATTTCAAGAAGGCTGGTTACCCAAGGCAGTCTGAAGGCTCGTCTTGGGTCTCCTTGGCCTCCAAAGCATTAAATACAGGTCTTTCCATCTCCTTCATCTACCGGTTTCCCCTTGCCTTAGCCTAGATGGGGTGGTGCCCACGGTGTCCATGGTGTCCCTCCCCACGCAGACCACACGGCCAACAGCACTCTGGCCGCAACCTGCACGTCCCCACTCTTCTGCATTCATGCTTCTGAACATAGCATCAATTCATGGCTTTGATGGGGCTGGGGCCCTGACAGCTGGAGTCTGCTGGTTCAGGGGGGCTCAGCAAGTGAGACCGTGGTGCCCAGTCCAGATCTAAAAGGATTCCGGCTTTGAGGCAGTGACGGTGTCACTGAAGATGGTGAGTGACCTGGTGGAGTTCAGAGCCGTGTTGGCAGGACCCTGGAGCCCAGGGTCCCCGTCCCTGGGGCAGAGGAGGCACCACGACATGCAGGGGCTCCACAAGGAGTCCCTCGTGCAGGGCCAGTGAGGAGGCATGCAGGAGGTACTCTTGGCATGACTGGAATCCTCCACGCTCCGTGAGGTGGCCCTGAGCCTGAGGACCGAGGACCGGCGAGGCCGATGAACAGATGACCCGGGTCTCTATCAGGGGAAAGATCTGACCCTCCCTGGAGGCAGCGGGTAGACACACTCAGGCCAACTGCTCCAGCGAGGGGCCCGCCAGCTCCCTTTGTGCTTCCCTGATCTGGGAAATGGGATCCCACACACGGTTCCCCCTCTCCCAGGGCTTCTTCCATCCTCCCTTCCCTTCCTCCGCTACCCCTGTCAGTGAGTTTGGGGAAGACACACAGACCTTTCATACCGGTGACCTGGTGGGAGGGGGGCCGGGAGGCTGGAGGGCGAGGTGGGAATGGGATTTCTCATTTATTGAATTATAAACAATTTTTTTATTGTAGTAAAATATACATAACATGAAATTTACTATTTTAACCATTTCTAAGTACCGGTTGGTGGTGTTACGTACATTCGCAGTGCTGTGCAGCCATCCCACCGTCCACTCCAGGACTCTGTTCCTCCTGCAAAACTGACCCTCTGTCCCCATGAAACGCTGACTCCCCAGCCTCCGTCCCCAGCCCCTGGCACCCACCGTCCTACTCGGTCTCTATGGACCTGACTCTGCTAGGGACCTCCTGCAAGTGGAATCACACAGTATTGTCCTTTTGTGACTGCTGACTTCATGTAACATAGTATCTTCAAAGGTCATCCATGTTGCAGCAGGTGTCAGAATGTCCTCCCCTTTTAAGGCTCCTATTCCGTTGTACGGAGAGACCACACTTTATGTATCCACTCATCCATCCACGGACACGAGGTTGCTTCTGCGTTTTGGCTCTTGTGAATACCCCTGCTATGGGCATGGGTGAACAAGTATCTCTCTGAGTCCCTGCTTTCGCTTCTGAGTATATACCCAGAAGTGGAATTGCTGGATCACTGGTAAATATTTAATTTTTTGAGGCACTGCTATATGGTTTTCCACAGTGGCTGCACCATTTTGCATTCCCGACCAGCAAGGCTCCAATTTCTCTGCATCCTCGCCAACACATTATTTTCTCTTTTTATGATAATGACCATCGTAATGAGTGTGAGGTCTGTTTTGAACCCCCCTTCCCGATTTCTGGATTTCCTGTTCAAAACAGTTCCCGAAGCCCGTCTTTGCAAAATGACTTCAAAGTCAACTTACCAGCCACCCGCTAGCCAGCCAGCGCTGTTTATGGCACCTACAGCTTGATCACCTGTCTGCCTGATTCATCAGGTTGTCTATACAAATTTTGGCCATTTCCAAAAGTCAAATCCGTATTTTCAAGCCGCCCCTGAAGTGAGAGGTAAAAGCATCTGTCTTGGGCTCTGCCTTGTGTGGTCAGTCCTCACGGCAGTGCATTCTGGAAGGTCCGTGAAGACCAGCCGTGACGGTGTGGCCAGCCACCCACAGTGGATGCCCAGTGGCTCTGGAGCCAGGTCCCCAGGCTGAAGTCTTGAATGAGCTCAGGCTGGAGCTCCCTGGGTTCTTCAGTTTTGAGAGCGAATGGAGCTGACCTGCCAGCAAGTCCTGGTTATCGCTCTGGTTCCAGGAGCTAGGAAGATGAGTCAGGAACGTCGGCATTAAATCATATGCCAGTTTTAATTCTTCTTATTGTTTTTTTTTTAAATATATAATGTTCTTCATAGGTTTTAAGTTCCCCTTTGCCCCCCTTCCCCTCCCTCCTCTCCCCGCCCCCTTCTCCTCCCCCTTCCCTTCCTTGGTAGAGGAGGTACTGCGTTGGAATTCCAGGGAATTCCGCATAGACAGCTGTGCTCCCCACCCTTGAGAAGTTCACCGCCCCCCGCCCCAGGGTGACTTGCCTTTAGTGGCGGAAATGGTGGAAATGGCGCTGGACACCAGTCAAAGCGGGAAGGACAGGTTTAATCAGAAATAGCTCGTGCAGCAGGGAGGAGGGTCCCAAGAGCACTGCTCTGAGCTGCAGCTTGTGCGGAGGTGACCGGGCATCTGAAAGGGAGGAGGAGGGAGAGGGAGGGTAAGCAGGCTCAGTGGAGTCAGTGAAGTGCACACTTAGGGAAAGTAGGGAAGGGCTGGACCTGTGAACCCCACCTGGGTTTGCTCACCAGCTTGTGCAGGGGGCCCCGTCTTGGGGTGCTGGCTGGAACAAACAGCCTTAGGTTTTCTCAGGCAGGCACGGCGAGGGGCCGGGTCCTCCCTCCCTCCGTGGCCTTTAGCTCTCAGACGCAATGTCAGTGTTTGTTCAAGTCTGAGGTTGAGTCCTAGTGGGGAAGAAGGCTCAGAGGAGCCTGGCTACTTTGGACAAGGAGAGAATCTTTGTCAAAGGCATTTGACAAAGTAGCCTGCAAACAGAAAATATAACACACAGAGCCTTTGGGTTCAAAAAACCCCAATGTTGTCCCAAGAACAGGTGGTTGGGCGCTTGAGATGATGTGCAGGCATAATTACCCACGGACTCATAATCCATTTGACTATTGATAGCATCAGGTACACATTTTGCTCCTCCTTCCAGGAAACAGTCATGGCTGCTCGCCAACAAGGTGTGGGTTAGGTTCAGGGAAAAGTGACTGTGCATCTGTGGAGGCCAAGTCCAGACCCTCCCGCCCCCCCGCCCACCTGCTGATTATAGAGCAGAAGAGCCAGTTACCCCGGTACCCATGTTCTGGGCTCCAAGGGTCTGTCGTGGGCATCCCCGGGTACCAGCTGATGGCCATATCCGCAGGGATGGGACCTGTCCTGAGGCTGAGGTTGGTTCCCTGCTGGCGGGGTAGACTCTGCTTCAGCCCCCACCCCATTCCCCAGTCTTGCCGGCCAGTGAGCCACTCTCACAGGTACCTGTGTCTCTCTCACAGCCTCCCGTCCGGTCCTAACATCAGCTCAGCTAGGACCATGGTGCGTCAGACTGTGGGTGGGTCCAAGGTGGTACCCAGATGCCAGGCATGTGGATGGGAGCGCTGTCCAGGCACAGGAGACAGGAAGATGCTAAAGCAGCCCTGCGGTTGGCAGGGTGGGGTCCTAGGGAGGTGTCGAGGTGTCCTGGCAGTGAGCAAAGCAGGAGGCAGGGCCAGCTGGTTGAGGGCAATAGGAATTGGGGGGGGCATGGAGGAAGGAGTGGTCATTTGGGAGGTGTGCTGCGAAGTGGGGAAATGCCACGGGCCTGGGGCTCCAACAGCTAGAAAAGCCTGGAGTGTCTAGGAGTGTCAGGTGAGTACTGGGTATCCAGGGATTCTAGCTCTGGAGAAACAGGGATCCTTGGCAGGATCCTAGGCACTGGGAACGTGGTAGGGACGGATGCTAGATCATGTATATGATGCGTTTCTTAAAGAAACTGAATGTGCAGGTTGATAAGGCGCCACTGGGCTAGCCCAAGGGCCCCTTAATCCTGCCCCCCAGACTCAGGCTTGGTCCCGGTGGTTGGCTAAAAAACAGCCCCCAAAGACAGCTTCATCCTAACCCCTGGAACTTGTAAATGGGAACTTGTGTGGCAAGAAAAGGACTTTGCAGGGATGATTCAGTTAAAAATTTTGAGACAGGCAGATGATCCTGGATCATATGGGTGGGCCCTAGATGCCAACACACGGGTTCTTATAAGAAGGGAGCAGAGGGAAACCTCACTCCGGGGCGGGGGGGGGGTGCAGCGGCCACATGACCAGGGAGGCGGAAGCTGGAGGGACGCGGCCACAAGCCCAGGAACACGGGCAGCCCAAACGCTGGACCAGATAAGGAAGGCTCCTCCCCTGGAGCCTCCAGAAGGAGCCGTCCTTGCTGTCACCTTGCCTTCAGCCCCTTACAACTCATTTTGGACTTTTGGCCTCTGGGACTTTAATAAGAGAATACGTTTCTGTTGTTGCTTTTGTTTGTAATTTTTTTGAGTAGAGCTGACACCCAATGTTATGTTGGTTTCAGGTGTACAACACAGTGATTCAGCATCTCTATATGTCATACTGTGCTCAGAACAAGTGCCACCACCATCTGTCACCTTACCCTGCCATTTCAGTCCCATTAGCTCTGTTCCCTGTGCGGTGCCTTTCACACCGTGACTTACTCCGTACCTGGAAGCCTCTACCTCCCACTCCCCTTCTCCATTTTGCCCACCCCTCCATGCCCCCTCTGGCAACCACCAGTTTGTTCTCTGTTTATAGGTCTGATTCTGCTTTTTGTTTGTTTATTCATTTGTTTTCTAGATTCTACATATAGTGAAATCATAGGGTGTTTGTCTTTCTCAGTCTGACTTATTTCACTTAGCATAATACCCTCTAGTTCCATCCATGTTGCAAATGGCACGTTCTCATCATTTTTTATGGCCGGGTAATATTCCTGTGTGTGTGTGTGTGTGTGTGTGTGTGTGTGTGTGTGTGCGCGCGCGCGCACCACATCTTCTTTATTCATCTGTCGATGGACACTTGGGCTGCTTCCATATCTTGGCTACTGTAGATAATGCTACACTAAACAGTGGCATTTCTGTTGTTTTAAGCTGATGAGTTTGTGGAATTTGTTACAGTAACCACGGGAAACTCATAGTCCGAGGGTGGGGGGCCGGCTGAGCTCCTGGTGGGGCTTGCGGGTCCCAGGCAGCTGTTAGAGGGGACTGGGGCATGGTCAGCCCAATGCCCCTCCCCCCAGTGTCTCAGGCACAGAAAATGTGGGAAACGCTGCAAAGGTGGTAGGGTGGAGTGAGGCTTTCTCTTTTCAATTTGTACCTTCCCGTAGTACTTGGATCTTCTACCAATGTTTTTATTTTTTATTTTTTAAAAGGTTTACTTATTTTAGAGAGAGAGAGCATGCACGAATGGGGTGGGTTAGGGGTAGAGGGAGAGGGAGAGAGAATCCCAAACAGACTATCGATGAGCGTGGAGCCCAACGCGGGGATTGATCTCACGACCCTGAGAACATGACCTGAGCAGAAACCAAGAGTCAGATGCTCAATGGAATGAGCCACCCAGGTGCCCACCAATGTTTTTATTTCTAAAAGTGTCATTAGGAGTTATTCCTCAGGGGAGATTTTGTGTTTCCTTATTTGTACTTGTCTCTGTTAAAAGGATAACTGGGACTCCCACTACCCTGTGAATGTTACATTTGTGAGTGGGTGACTCTCTCCTGGGGAATTTCGCATCGCCCCCCACCCTGTTCCGGCTCCTCCCTCTCCCTCCTCCTATCCCTCCCCTTTCTCGGAAATCACCTGCTTCTCCGTGCCTGGAGAACCACCTTTCTGTCTATGGGCACCCAGGCCCTCCGGTGTCTTTCTAAAGGTGCATTTCCCGAGCAAAGATGATTCCTCTTCCCAGCAGAATGCCTGCCTCCTGGTCACTTGGCGTGTTCTCACCTTGTTGCAGACATTCATTGCACACGTATTTTGGACCATGCAATGTGTTCAGGGCTTTAAAATATCTTTCCTATCTTCACAACCATTTCACAAAGTGGCTGGCATTACCCCAGTTTTAAAGATGAGGAAACAGCAGCTGTGGGAAGACTGGAGACTAGCCCAAATTGACGCTGCCGGCAGTGACCCACCAGGGTGGCCCTCGTGCACCCCGGGGCTGTGGGCTCGCTCCCGGCTCTCGGGAGGGGCTTCCTGCGCTCCCCCACTCACTGGCTCAGCTGAGCGCATGCTGGTGAGAACTGTCTCTGGGGAAGGCACTAGGCTGACTCCTGACGGGCTCTTGTGCGCATGGAATTTGCACACATAGTCTTCAAAATTGACCCTTGGCAATGACATTTCACACTGATCCTCCAGCGTCCACTTCCTGCTACAGCCTCAGGGCATCTGCTCATTGCTCTCAACGCCAGAGGCAGAGACTGACCGATCTTTTCTGTAATCTTCTGTGGGCTTCTGAGTAGGGGTGCCCACACTGATGGGCCATAAGTGACACTCAATCTTACTTTCTTCAGTCCAAAATAGTCTCCACTGTGTGAAAACCTGAAGCAAAAATGATAAAACCTGGTGTGCTTGCTGAATGGGCTTGCACCAGACATGCATACATGTGTATATGTGTGTGCGTGTGTATATGTGTGTATGTGTGCGTCTGGCTATGTGTGTACTGTATATGTGTGTGTACATGTATGTATGTGTGTGCATGTATATGTATGTGTGCGTGTGTATGTGTGTGTATATATGTGCACATGTGTACGGGTGTGTGTATGCATGTGCCCGTATATGTGTGTACTGTATATGTGTGTGTACATGTGTGTATGTGTGTGCATGTGTATGTATGTGTGCGTGTGTGTGTATATATGTGCACGTGTGCACGGGTGTGTGTATGTGTGTGCCCATATATGTGTGTACTGTATATGTGTGTATGTGTACATGTATGTATGTGTGTGTATGTATGTGTGCGTGTGTATGTGTGTGTATATATGTGCACGTGTGCACGGGTGTGTGTATGTGTGTGCCCGTATATGTGTGTGTACATGTATGTATGTGTGCGCGTGTGTGTGTGCGTGTGTATGTGTGTATATATGTGCACGTGTGCACGGGTGTGTGTATGCGTGTGCCCGTATATGTGTGTACTATGTGTATGTGTACATGTATGTGTGTGCGTGTGTGTGTATGTGTGTATATGTGTGCACGGGTGTGTGTATGCGTGTGCCCGTATATGTGTGTACTGTATATGTGTGTGCATGTGCATGTATGTATGTGCGTGCATGTGTATGTATGTGTGCGTGTGTGTGTGCATGTGTGCATGGGTGTGTGTATGCGTGTGCCCATATATGTGTGTACTGTATATGTGTGTACGTGTGCATGTATGTATGTGCGTGCGTGTGTATATATGTGTGCGTGTGTGTATGTGTGTGCACGTGTGCATGGGTGTGTGTATGCATGTGCCCGTATATGTGTGTACTGTATATGTGTGTACATGTGCGTGTATGTATGTGCGTGCGTGTGTGTGTATGTATGTGTGTGCACGTGTATGTGTATGCGTGTGCCCATGTGTGTGTACTGTATGTGTGTGTGTGCCCTGTGTGCTGTGTGTACGTGTGTGTCGGGTGTGTGTCCTTGGGCCGCTTGCTCTCTGTCCTCCACAGCTCCTGCACCTTACGGCAGGGACGGAGCGAGCGGGGCCACAACAGATGGGTGCAGGTGTCGTCTGCTAACTCAGGTGAGCAGCCAGGTGAGCAGCAGGTAAGGACGGCTTCCAGCTTGCTGCCAGCCTCCAGTGCACCCAGGCTTTCACTCAACCCACTGGCAAGTACCAGACGCCTTCTGAGGGCAGCACAGGGGGGCAAGCGAGTGATAGGATGTGTGCTCCCCAGCCCCAGCCCCCGAGAAGAAAAACAGAGATTGATGTCCCCCTCAGAAGGTAAAACTACAAAACCCACACCTGTCCGAGCTCAAGTTCCTGTCTCCTGGGCAGTGGGGACGTGCCAGATCCAAGGCGTTAGCACATCAAAGGTCATTCCAGCCTGGGGGGCAGGTCTGGATGCCTCCAAAGGAAAAGTCAGGGGAAAGGAATGTTCCAGACCAGATGTAGGAAGCACCGGCCAGGTAGGGCACCATGAGCAGCAACAGCTACCCTGGGCTGTGGGAATGCCTGGCCCTCTGCCCCCCACCCCCCGCCCCGTGCTCTCCCCTCCCTGCGTGTGGGCTCACCTGCTGTCTTCTGATAACTTGCCTGGCCGTAGGCGAAGATACTGTGGGGGACCACCTGAGCGGCCCGACGTTTGTTTTTCTCATCCTAAGAAGCAGATTTCTGGTTTCTCCTCAGTCTCCGTGCGTGCGCCTGTGCCAGGATCCTGTTAATCTTCTGAGTCAGAATTAGACCCATTTTGCAGATAAGGAATCAGAGGCTCTAAGTGAACTAACGTGCCCCAGCTCGTTAGTGAAGCTGGAGCTCGGGCCCAGGTAGTCAGAGCCCTGAGTCCCGCTCTGGAGTGGCGTGGGTCAGCTGCCCCCATCAGACGAGGCTCATGTGTCCGAGCTCGCCCGCGGTGTGAATATAAGGCTCACTGTGGAGCCTTCCACTCTTAGGAGCTCGGAGTCCAGTGAAGGATCCAGACACGTGAGCAGGTCATTTTCCAAACTGGGGTCAGGGCATGGTTACAGGGTGCAGCCAACAGATGAGGGGGACTGTTAGTGTTCCCAGAAGAAGCCCCACAGGAAGCCAGTGTTGAGAGTCTGCAGGGTGGACGGGCGCAGAGGGGCTTTCTTGGCGAGGAACAGTAAGTACAAAGGCTTGGATGCGTGATGGTCCCTGCTCGGGAGGTGGGGACAGGGCGGTGTGCGATGGCAGGGGAGGGGGGCTGGCTTGTGAGGAGCCTGTGAACCTTCTCACGAGCATTAAACAATGTTCGGGGTGGGCACAGGATCTGATCATATTCCAGAATGTTCTCCAGCTGCTCTGGCGGGGGTTTTGAGAAGAGATGGTGACGGGTAATAGATGTGCAGGAAAGTTCTTGGTCCCCGGCTTGTGCTGTCACAAATGGAGAGAAGCAGCAAGGGCATAGGATGGAAGGGCCTTCATTTTCTGGGGAGATTACAAGTAAGGGAAGTGGGTGCAGATGTCCCTCGGAGCATGTAAGCTACAGCCTAGCACTGGGCCCAGAGCCTGAGAACAGAGGCATCTGGGGGGTGCCCTGCCTCCCTCTGGAGCCCAGCGTGGCTGGGGCACTGCCCAGGTGTGGGGCCTTCCACCACTGAGCCCCTCCTCACAGCAGCCCTGGGCTGGCCCCAAAATACCCTCACCGGCCTTGTCTCCTTCTTCCATCCTTTCTGCTTGAGCATCTATTCTGGGCACCGAGAAACAAGCTCTTCCGGTTCCGTGAGTTCAGGGGGTTGAAGCAGAAGAGTCTAAATTTGACCTTGAGCCCTGACCCACAGCGAGGCCCCCAGGAGGGCCCCAGGCCACTCAATCCGGCTCAGTGGGAGGGGCGGGGGGGCTACGGAGATGGAAGGTAAGGAGGGAAACGTGGGGTGGTGGGAGCTTCGCACCCTCTGTGTCTCTCTTCCCGGTGTACGTACTTATGTTGTAAATAACACTGACATGACATTTGCTGTGTGAGGTGGGTGTTATCACTCCCTCCATTTTATAGACGTGGACGTGAGGCAGGGAGAGGCTGAGTAGCTTGTCCCGGTTCGTGGACGCGGGCAGCCCAGAGCCGCACGGCAAAGCCAGGCCATCTGGCTCCAGAAACACACTCCTCTCCACTAAGTCAGTCGTTCTCAAGGTGGGGTCCCTGGCCAGCAGCAGCCGCACTTGGACACTTGTGATGAATGCCAGTTTTCAGGTCCCACCCCGACCTATGAATCTGGAACCTGGGGGGTGCTCAGCAATCTGGGTTTGAATGATCCCTCCTGGGGATTTGGGTGCTGATCAGCAGTTTCTTCAATTAATTGGCCCTTTGCTGAGCACCTACTTACTACAGGATGGTGGTATAGATACCTGCCAAGGTGAGAGGACCCACAGACATCCCCTGTCCTCTCGGAGCCGGCGATGAAGAGCCCTGGCCTTCCAGCAAAAGCATCTGTGGTCAGGGGCAGGTTCCGAGTGTTCTCGGCATGCTGGAGGACTGGCAGGAACCCTGCAGACTGCTGACCGTGGGGCTGGGAGACCGGCCGGGAGCCACCAGTTAAAGGGGGCTGAATCCACGGGACAGACGTGGGCGTTTCAGGTTGGGATCCGCTCTCTGGTTGAGCATGTCTGTAAATACTCCTTGTGTACTATCTGGGGACTTGTTTTTAAAACTTAAAGGCAGGGCACCTGGGTGGCTCAGTTGGTTAAGCGTCTGCCTTTGGCTCAGGTCGTGATCCCAGGGTCCTGGGATCGAGCCCCACCTTGGGCTCCCGGCTCAGCGGGGAACCTGCTTCTCCCTCTGACCCTCTCCCCTCTCATGCTGTTTCTATCTCTCTCTCTAATAAATAAATAAATAAAATCTTTAAAAAAAAAACCTTAAAGGCAAATAGGAGATTAGCAATGGTGGTTTTGTGGACCCTGTGTCTTTGCTTCGGTATTTTGGTTACTGGATGATTTTAAGAACAAAACGGAACTATTCCGGGGGCCAGAAGCCCTGACGCACAAGCTGCAGGCCAGTTCTTGTGGCGACGGGCTTCCCGTGAGCGTCTGTCCCCTTGAGACCACCTCCCCCTCTTCACATACTTCCACATGGTCACGGGAGACCCAAAACGAAGTGCAGACCCCCAGCTACAAAAACAATCATCTTGTGCACAAAGAGCAGGGATGAGCTGAAGACAACCCAGCAAACAACCCTAAACACTCCCACCGTCCTTGTCGTAAAGACAGCCCGTGAGGAGTTAGGTCTAACCCTAGCCCTGCCCCCAAATGCCTTCTCAGACCCCACTGCCCCGTTTCCATGGAAGGGAAGGGAGTCCTTATGCCGTTCCTTAAGTTCTGCCTAGTCTGGCAAATGGGCTGTCCCTTGAGTGGCCACCTAGTAACCCAAGGACACCTTTGGGGTAGGGGGAACTGCCCCCTAAGATTCTATCTCCCACGGGACATCCTGACATCATCGCTCGTGTCTTCCAAGAACCCACTCCCTTGCAGGCAACATTCCTAATGGGAAGAGATGTCGGGCCTTTGGCCTTGGAAGGTCCTTAGGGCTGTGCCTTCTGGCCCCTGCCACGTCCTTGCCGGGCTGTCCATGGCTCGCCCTCTGGGCCCTGCCGCTGTGCACGGCCACCAGCAGGAGCAGCTGGGCTCAGACTGCGCAGTGTCACTTGCTGGCATTCACTGGCCACTGCGAGTCACAGGCCCAGCCGGGTTCCAGGGCACGGACCAGACCCGGCCCGGGGCTGCGGAGCTGCAGAGGCACCTTGCAGAAGGGCGTGGACTCAAAGAGGGGGGTAATTGCAGCTCCTTTTGCAAACACTCTCCTGCCCAGGGATTGTTGCCTTTCATTCTCGAAGCAGCCCTGCGGGTCAGAGGGGGAAACTGAGGCACAGAGCGGTTAAGTTCCTTGTTCCCACGAGGAACTGGCAGAGCTGGGACGTAAGCCCAGCCCCTGGGCTCTTACTCCCTATAGGGTGGGCCTGGGCACAGGACACAAACAGAGTTCTGGAGTCCTCCAGGCTGGGGGTGGGCTGTGTGCCGGGGAGCCCCCGTTCTGGGCTGAAGTCCTCCTCGGGGCCCGGAACATGACGGGAGGCAGGAGTGGGTGCGCCCCTCTCCTCCCTCACCTTCCGCTGCAGAAGAGGTCCGTGGCCTTCACCCGAGGGCTTCCCGGCCCGTGCTCAGGTGTGGGGCTGCAGACAGGCTGTGCCCTCGGCCCTCGCCAGAACCCCATCTGTGTGGACACTGGGCTCATAAATAATCCAGGCTGGCAGTTCTCCAGGGAGGAGGCAAACAGTCGGCCCTCACAGCGAGGGCAGGTCACAGCAAGAGCCGGGGCGAGTCACGGTGCGGATGGAGAGGCAGGCCCACAGGAAGTCAGGAAACAGGCCGGGGCTGCCAGTGTCCGAGGCGGGCCCGGGACCGCGCTCGGCTCGCAGAAGCTGCGGGCCTGGGTCCTGGGGGTGCCCGCGGAGGGCTGGCCACCCAGCCTTTGCCCTGGCGCTCTCCCTGCAGCCCCCCGTCCACCCCAGAGGGGGGCCAACTCACCCTCCACGCGCCAGCCTCCGTCTCAGCCACTTGGTCACACGTCTGCGGCAGCCGCCTGTGGCTCGGAGAGAGAGCTGAGAACTGGGGAAACGCTAGCAAGGTGGGCCTGTGAGCTCCCAGCAGGGACACCCCCAGTCTTCCTGTGCTGGGAGAAGGACAGTCCCTGTGTGCGACAGCTTATTCTGTCACTGGCAGCCCGGGCCACCTAACCGGCAGCGGGCGTGATTGGCAGGGATCTGCCCGGTCTTTCCCGGCTCACGCCACCCGGGCTGAGCCCTGGGCCGTGGCCCGCTGCCTTCAGCTGCCCTGGCTCCCACCTCTGCCATGTCCTGTCTCGGTCCCATCTAGAAGGCCTCCCTCCCACTGGCCACCGGCAGCTTTAAGGAAAATGGGGAAAGAACAAAAAGAAAGGAAGTCTGTGCAAGAGCCCGGTCTCACACATGGCACGTGAGCAAGCCGTGCATCGCGGACTGTATTCTGTAGACTTTCGTGTCCCTACAGCTCTGGGCACGCGGTGTGAAGCTCTGTGCAAGTCTTTCTCATCCTCAAGCCCAATTCAGAATCTACGTCTTCCACTGGCCGGGGAGTACCTGGCGAGGTGACAGCTTCTCCCAGCCGCTGTGTGCCTGCCCGCCTGGCACCCTCCCTGCCTCGCAGGAGCTCTGGGTGCCGTGGGGGATGCAGACGGGGGGCGGGGCGCAGGGTGCCGCCACGCGGATGCGGTGTGCCTCTGGGTGTGTTAGCTGGCCTCACTCACCTGCTCCCGCATCTCTAAGGAAGGTGCTTACCCGATGAGGGCGTGGGGAGGTGTGTTCATTGGCCCAGAGCCTAGACAGCATGACAGTCAGCTGTTACTAAACACCATATGCTTTCCTTTTAGGATGTCACAGCCCCCATCTCTGCCTTCCCCTGGGACAGCCACAATCCTTTGCTTGCATTATATATACGTAGACCATTTTTCTTCTCTTCTAGTGGCAGGCACTTGATTAAGAGCAGGGTTCTTGCACTCAGTGAACGGCCAGAAGAGAGAGGCGCTCAGTGGGCGTGGACCTCCTCCCTCCTGCTTCCCGCTTCCCTCTCCGGCTTACTCATTCATTCATTTCTGCAGCTGTACGTGCATACATCATGTTTGTCAGACTCCTTCTCTGTGCCAGGAAAGCTGCTACCTTTGATCTAGAACTCCCCCATCCAGACTCCTGTCCCCAGATTGCATTAGGAAGAGTCATTTTAGTCTTTGCCAGACTGCCTGAGACTAACCAGCAGGAACAAAGATGAGCTCGCCTTCGAACAGTTCATGTACCTGGTTCATAATCCAGCACCTGCGGATCAAAGGGACCCCCGTGCCGCAAGCGATTGATCTGCCGCTCCCCATCACCACCCCCAGCCTGGAGGACTCCAGGACTCTGTTTGTGTCCTGCAGCCTCCTCTGAAGGACGGGTGAACTTGGATCTGTGCCGTCCCATGACACATGGTACGTGGCGCTCCTTCTGGACGACCATCAGACACAACCACATGTCCCCGAAGACAGAACGCCACCCCTTTGAACTTCTTGCTTTGAGCCTATTGCTTCAAAGGGGAGGCAGAGGCCCCACGGGGTTGCCCCAAGAAGGTGCCCTGCACACCATGACGACAGTCAGCGTGGCTGTGATCCCGCAGTCCTCACTCTGTTCGTGGGGTACTCACAGGCTTGGGGACCAGATTCTCCACACGGAGTGGTGCCCCCCAGCTTGCCCCCCAGACAGATTGCAGCTGCTCCGTCTGTGACCCAGTGACCTCCTCTGCCCCGGCCAGGGTCTGGGGCTTATTCCTGTCACACCTCACAGCCTTGCCGATGACGTTTGCTCCTTCGGGGGCACGGTGAATGCTTGCGGTTGGCACAGCGAGTTAATTACAGTAAATTATAAAATAGCCTTTATTTTTTTTAACATTCTTTTTTCAGATTTATTTATTGGGGGGGCAGAAGGAAAGGGAGAGAGAGACTCTCAAGCAGACTCCCTGCTGAGCGTGGAGCCAGACTTGGAGCTCGATCCCAGGACCCCGAGATCAGGACCTGAGCCGAAATGGAGAGTCAGACACTTAACCGACTGAGCCACTCAGGTGCCCCGAAAATAGCCTTCAAACGGGCCAGTGGGCAAGTGAATGTGTTCAGCAGCTCACTTGTTGGGGGGGGCAGGGGGCAGAGGTGATTTTTTAATGGGATTTAATAAGTGAGTGATTAGTCCTTTTCCCAGAAAGAGGTGCCTTTTCAGTTTGCCTCCATCAGCTGGTCAGATCTCCCAGGAAGAATAATGACCATTTACGGAGCTATTATTGGAGTTAATTATTTTTAAAAAATTTTTAATCACTCTATCTTTTAAATCCCTATTTAGGCTGGAGATTATTTCCACTTGACAGAAGGTGAAGGGGACCTCAGTTGTTTGTCACCAGAACACGAGCACCCTCATGTTCCTCCGGAGGCATCCCCCCCCCTTCTCAGCTCTGGGTTGTGGGAGGTGTCACCTCCGCGCCCACCTGCTTCATGAGCCGATGACTCGGAGCCCTGCGTGGGCAGCCGGGAGTCCCGCCTGTGACCTGGAGTACAGTTGTGTTATTCCTAAAACGAAGGACTTGATATCCTTAATCACCACATTGTCTTTCCTCACCTGGCTCATGAGGACCACGTACCTCCCCATACAGGCCCACAGGCCCCTATGTGATCTGGGTCCGTATTTCCAGACTTCGAGGTCAATGAACTCTGTACCCCAGCCAAGACGCCCTGAAGGGAACTGCATTTCTCTCCTTTAAGCCTTTGTTTTGCTTCAGTTACTCAGGACTTTGCAACACCCACCTTCATTCTTATCTCCACCCACTGAAGCACAATAAGCCCAATTTGTAGACTGCCTCCTCCAGGAAGGCTTCCGTGAAGCTCTAAACTCAGCACTCCGTTTCCAGGGAGAGACAGCTCCCTCCAGGGTTCTCGGTGGTCACATCTGTGTGCATGTTTCCCCCCACGCCTAGAGTGAATGCTGGGGAGGGGCTGGGACTGTCACTTGCTCATCTTGTCCCCTCCCTTAAGCCTTTGGATGTAGACTTGAATAAACAAGTTTAAATGGATGCTGGTTGGATGAATGTAAGTTTAGCATCTTGGAGGAGCTGGAAGGATGAGAAAAAGAAGAAGCCAAGAAGCCGCTTAGCCATTTACAAATTAGTTGGACCAAGCGCCCCAGAGACCTGCATACACACTAGATTTATCCAGTGCCAAAAGAGGGGATATGTCGATAAGAAAACCCAGCCAGAACTAGCTTCATAGGAAAAACTTACTGCTTATACAAGCAGGAAAAATTGTCGTCTGCCACAATTCAGTCTTGCAGGGACTGTGGTCACTTCAGTGGCTCAGCAGCGTCCACAGGACCAGGTTCACTCCATTCCTGCTCCCCCGCCCTGTGGTTGGCTTGTCGTTTTTGTCAGGATCCCCCCAACCGATGCCAAGATAGCGTCCACCACTCTGAGCATTGGATGCAGACCATAATATTCAGAGTAGAAGAGGAATTCCCCTTCTTGTGTTCCTTTTCAAGAATGAGGAAAAATAGGGGTGCCTGGGTGGCTCAGTCAGTTAAGCGTCTGCCTTCAGCTCAGGTCATGATCCCAGGGTCCTGGGATCGAGTCCCACATCGGGCTCCCTGCTCCGCGGGAAGCCTGCTGCTCCCCTGGCTTGTGCGCTCTCACTCTCTGTTAAATAAATAAATAAATAAAAATTTTTTTAAAGATTTTATTTATTTATTTGAGAGAGGATGAGAGGAGAGAGAGAGCACATGAGAGGGGGGAGGGTCAGAGGGAGAAGCAGACTCCCCGCTGAGCAGGGAGCCCGATGCGGGACTCGATCCCGGGACTCCAGGATCATGACCTGAGCCGAAGGCAGTCGCTTAACCAACTGAGCCACCCAGGCGCCCCTAAATAAATAAATAAAATATTAAAAAACAAAAAAGAGTGAGGAAAAATATTCTCCCAGAAGTCCCCAGCAGGTCTCTCTTTATGTCTCCTTGGCCAGAACTGATCACCTACCCGTGCCTCTGTTTATTAATTTTGTTTTAGTTTTTCAAAAAAATAGACAAACTTTTCAGGCAGTTTTAGGATCACAGCAAAATTGAGGGGAACGTTCAGAGAGCTCCCATACCCCCCCAGCCCCCGCACACGCACAGCCTCCCCCGCCGTCAGCATCCCCCCGCCCCCGCCGGAGCCGTGCACCTGTTACAGGGCGGGAAGCTGCATTGACGAGCCATCGGCACCCGGAGCCCACAGCTGACAGTGGGGTTCACGCGGTGTCGCTCACTCTGTGGGTCTGGATGAGTGTGTAATGCCGTGCAGTGACCCCCACACTATCACGGAGGAGTTTCACTGCCCTAAAATCCCCTGTTCTTCCCTCCTTTTGTTTTTCTTCTGGAAGAAATTTCAAACCCATTCAAAAGCGGACAGACAAGTAAATGCAGTAGGCCTGACCCTGTCCTCCAGATTCAGCGTTTACCAAGATTCTGCACCTTGCCTTTGGTCATCTTTTTTTCTTAGCTCTCTTCTTTGATGAAGTACTTTAAAGCAAATCCCAGACATCGTGCCATTTGACCCCCACATAATTCAGGATTCACAAAGATACAAAAAATTACGAACATTTCTTATATAACCACAATGCCATTTCTACATCTAACTAAGTCAATGCTAATCCCTGGGTATTATTGAAAGATGAGTTCATATCCAAATTTCCTCAGTTGTCTCAAAAAATGTCTTTTTCCAGTTGGTTGTTTGGGGTGGAGATCCTACTGGGTCATGCTTATTACATTTGTTTGTAAGATATCTTAGATCTCTTTTAACATAGAGAATCTCCTCTTGCTTAAAAAAAATCCCATTGATTTGAAGAAACCAAGTGGCTCATCCTGCAGAATGTCCTACATTCTGGAATTATCTCTTACCTTCCTTGTTATGCCATTTAAATTCTTCCTCTTGCCCTCACATTTCCTACAAACGGAATTAAATCCAAGTTCCAGCTTTTGGCAGTGCTTCACAGGTGATGATTTTTCTTCATACCGTGTCGCATGAAAAGCATAGACTGCCCTGTCCCAGTTTTCCCAGTGTTAAGCCAGATCACTGGATTCAAGAAGTGACAGCTTGATCCCTCCATGGTCACCTCAAACTCAGGGCCAGTAGCCATCAAATTTATTGTTTCTAAATTTCCAAATGTATTGTTTCCAAATCAGGACTTTTTTTTTTTTCAGGAATAAAAAGGGGGTTAAAATAATTGAAACAGTGTATTTTGAAATTCTTACTCATAGACTGAAATGTTAATTTTACATTTGTGAACCAACAAGATAATTTTATTCAAATTAATCTATATATTCAATGCATTCCCAGAATCTCAGCAGGACTTTTGGGTGGAAATTGACAAGCCACATCTAAAGTCCATATGAAAACCAGAGGCTGGAGGGCAGTCGACACAACTTTGAAAACAATGATCAGCTGGAGGGTTCCCACTGCCCGACTCCAAGGTTTGGTCCCGAGCTGCAGTAGCAAGGGCCGTGTGGTGCTGGCATGGAGAAAAACAAGTCATGGAACAGAGGCGAGAATCCAGAAATGGAGTGACTTTGTAAGGTCCCACTGCAAGACCATATCTTGAATTACACACCAGTTTAACTCAGAGGGATCATGCCTCTGAATGCAAAACCTAAAACTATTGAAAAGCGAGAAGACATCTTAGTGACTCGGGGTTAGGCAAAGATTTCTTAGGTACAACCTATGTGAGAAATGTCGACCAACTAGACGTCACCAAGTTGAGAACGTCTGCTCTTTGAAAGGCACAGTGAGGTGCATAAAATAGACAAACCACAGACTAGAGAAAACACTCACAAATCACATGTCTGAGAAAGGACTTGTATCCAGCATATATGAATAACTGGCAAAACTCAATAATAAGAAAGCCAAGGACTTGTTTTTGTGTCTTAAAAGAACAAATCATTTGAATAGGTACTTTGCCAAGGAGGATCCAGGGATGGCAAATTACTGCACGAAAGATGTTCTACAGCATTCGTCACCAAGGAGATGAAACTTAAGAGTACCATGGGCTATGACTACATCCAGCTCAGAATGACGCAATCAGAGAGCCCCCCCACCCTGAGTGCTGGCAAGAGTGTGCAGGACCTGAGCTCTTATGCACCCATCTTAGCAAGGCCAAATGGCACAACCACTTTGGAAAACTGTTGGATAGTTTCTTTAAAAGTTAAGCATACACCTACCATATGACCCAGGCACTCCGCTCCTAGGTATTTACCAAAGAAACGAAAGCAGGTGTCCGTGTGAAGACTGTCGCACAAAAATTCACTACAGTTTTACTTGTAACTCGCCCCAAATGGAAACAACTTGAATGTGGATCAACAGGTGATGGGCAAATTGTGGTCTATCCACTCTGTGGAAGGACGGATGTGAGATGATCATCCTCTTGATTGCGGTGACAGTTTCATTGGTGCGTACGTATGTGAAAACCAATCAAACTGTACACTTTAAATATATATAGTTATTATATGGCAATTATATCTCAATAATGTTGCTTAAATTTTTACAGAGAAAAAATATACTTTCTGAAAAATAAAGATAACATTTGTTATATTAAAGCCAAAAACAAATACCTTCTTTGCACCGATTATCTGGATATTAGAAAGCAACTACCAGCCAAATAATTATTCTTGATAAATGTTCGCATTCTTTGGTTTTTAACTTTATGTGATTTAATGCCATGTTAGCGGCATTTTTTCCGAAGGATCTATTAGTTTCAAAATTGCTCATTACTTTTTTTTTAAGATTTTATTTATTTATTTGAGAGAAAGAGAGAAATCACAAGTGGGGGGAGCAGTAGAGGGAGAGGGAGAACCAGGCTCCCCACTGAGCAGGGAGCCGGATGTGGGGCTCGATCCCAGGACCCCGGGATCATGACCTGATGGGCAGGCAGACGCTTCACTGACTGAGCCACCCAGGTGCCCCTTGCCTCATTACTTTTAATTTTTCATAAAATGGCCTGGAATCTTCTTCAAAAAGACATTTTGTGGGGCGCCTGGGTGGCTCAGTCGTTAAGCATCTGCCTTCGGCTCAGGTCATGATCCCAGGGTCCTGGGATCGAGCCCCGCATCGGGCTCCCTGCTCGGCGGGAAGCCTGCTTCTCCCTCTCCCACTCCCCCTGCTTGTGTGCCCTCTCTCACTGTGTCTCCCTCTGTCAAATAAATAAATAAAATCTTCAAAAAAAAAAAAAAGACATTTTGTGGCTGATAGAGTTGAATTTGCTGCTGAGTTACACGGACTCTTCCCTGCAAACCCTGATGTGGTCAGACGTGAGCAACCTGTGCACGGGCTGTCTGAGCGAGTTCTGCAGGAGGAAGAACCGTCTCAGCTCTTCTAGGAGAAGCTGATCAGTATTTCAGCCCAGATGCTTTCATAGGCTCTGGGTTTTGGCTCACACCCAGAGAATCTTTCATAAATATTTTCATAAGGCAAAATGTGTCAAAGGTCTTTTTTAAAAAAAAATATTTTGTCAAATGTATATACTGATAATCATAGACCTGTTCAATTTTATTCCACTATGAGGCTATATATACATACACAGATTTGTGTGTGTGTGTCTCTAATTAAAAAGAGCTCTATCAAAAATCCACCTCATAAACGGAGATCTTCCCAAGAGCGATTTCAGAATTCCAAACTCATTCTCACGCAGCACGTAGGGAAGCATCGCGCAATGTGTTCGTTTCCTCTCCTTTTGTGGCGATAAATTTAAATAGTCTTTCTGTTTGCCGTCTTTTTTTCGATAATTGCAACAACTTGCCAACCGTTGCAGAAGAAGACGTTTTTGATGATCTGTTTGTTGGATAGTTTGATTAAAGATTTCCAACCGACTTTGAACAAGACGCAACCAGAACCTAGCAGACCCAGTTACACGCACACGCAAATCTAGCGTCGCTGTAACCCGTTCACGGTGACTTGTGAACAGCTTCTCAGAGGCGCCACGTTTCTAACATCTGGCGGATGATGGGTGTCAGGGGAGAAAGCACGCACCGCGGGATAAAGGACTTCCTGTTTGTGATCCATATTAGCTGTGTCACCGCAAATTTAGAGTTCAGTCACTATAACTCTGGAGACGGATGAAGACTGGTAAGTTTTGATATCTGCTGGGTTTATTGCAATTAAAGGTAAATTGCAGCTTGCTGAGACTTATTTATGAATTATGTGTTTACTACAAATAATTCCAGCTGCATTTCTGCTCCGTGCTTTCTTCATTTAATAATAGCACCTGTTTCCCTATGTGTGACATCTACATTTGTATTTATATTAGCACAACACAAACAAATGGTATCATCAATAGCGAATATTTAACTGAATTTACATTCACATCTTACCCTTTGAAAAACATCGAATGACACATCTTCAACAGAATAGATGTTCGGAGCTTGACTTTTATTTAATGATTTAAATAAAAATTAAGCAATTATTTCAAATGAACTTAATTGGCTTTTCTATTTGAAGCATCTGATAACACACATATATTAAGCTGTCATCACGTAATTCTGCGAAACTCTGCTCGTGGAGCTAACACGATCACAGCTATCACCTCTTCTAAGTGCACGAGAAGCCCAGAAAACGAATGAAATTGGTCAGAATTGTCATTTGCATTAAACACACGCCAGGCCTCCCAGACAGCACGTCCTGAGTCTTGGTCCGTTGCCAGTTGTGAAAGGATTTCTACCTTCGAGGTGAGTGCTGGTTTACTTAGCAGATCTGGGTCCTCGGCTTTCACACGGTCTGCAGCGTCACGGCTCTTGCAGCGGATGAGTTTGGACCAACAATTTGTGTGAGTCAGGCATTCACATCAGCTTTCTCGAGAAACACAAATCCGGTAACTTAGCTTTTTGATTTAACGTGCACGTTGATTTTGTTAAAGCTCATTGTGGCCCAAAGGGCTTATTACAAACTTAAAACTGCGTTGCCAAACCATGAAATCGATGGTTGCGGCTTACACCATAAGATGCATGTGAACCCATTGTGGCAGGGATCTGACCATCGTCTGCAGGGGCGTGCAAAACTACACCTCCATTTCCTGAACCCCCGTCCCAGCACCGGACCTATCGTTTCCTGCTGCTTCCCACTGACCTTGCTAACTGGGGGTCCTGTGGCCTCTGCATCCTTCCGTCCCAGCTCAGGCCACACACCGGGCCCAGGAGCTGCAGGGTCGAATGTGCACATCTGCTTGTGTTTCCCTTCCTTTTCAAGGAGGGGCTGTGGCCACTGGGCTTGTGTCCTCTAAGCCCAGCCTGACTGTCTCCTAAGCACGAGCCCAAGGACATCACTTCACAAGTGCCAGGCTGCCAGGGGCCACCTCAGGGCATAGGCCCACGGGACCCATACTGCACACGCGAAAGCCACAGGGGCCATGCGGGGTGAATAAATGGGGTCACCCACCCCGCCCTCAAGGCTGGAAGGGGCTACCCGCCCCCAGCCAGCTTAGCCTGCATGAGTTTTATCGGGGAGCTCTTCCTGTTGTCCCTGAAAAAGAAGTTTTATTTACAGAAAGCAGGGAAATGGTTCCCGGCTGGTCCTCTTACAGGTCCAGCCCTGTGTTAAAGCGAGAGCTCCACTCACTGGCCACATCTCACCCTGGCTGGCGGGAGACCCACAGAGCCCAAGTGCAAAGTGGACAGTTCGCACAAGCGGATGCCAGGGCCCAGTGAGCACACGGGGGAGCCAAGCTTCCCACATCCCGCTCGGATGTCACCTACCAAGGCTCGCCGCCTTTCCATTACTTCCTCAAGGGCTCAAGGGCTGCAGAATGGGGTTTTCTAGCTCTGTTCCGTTACTTCTATCAGCTCGAATTCCCTTAGGAAGGAACTCACCAGCATCAGCTAGGGCTCTAGTTCAACCCTGACATACAGCTCATCTGGGAAAAGTAACATAACTGCTATTTTCAGAGTAAGAGGTTAGGTTTCCAGTACGTTGGGTTTTTGGGGGGTATCGTTTGGAACTCATGGGTGTTTTATATTCAGAATGTCTTGGTCAATAGCATTTGCTTTTCTTTGGATGCCCAGTTGCCCCTCTTTGGCAGATGAAGCCCTTTCCCGTTGGCCTCTGTGTCCTCCTGACTTGGCCCTTGCTTTCTGGCCTCAAAGGATGCCCCAGGTTCATCTGGTGCGGTTCTTGCTCTGGACCTAGAGTTGCATCCCTCTAGGAGCGCGTAGTGGGGTGTGGTAGGTGAGACCCCCAGTCAGGGCATCACCCCCTCACTCTGCTGGCCACTCACCTGAGGTCTCCCATCAGCTTGTGGCCAGCCTGGGACCCTGACCCCATCTGTTCAGTGTCCTTTGCCCCACCCCACGTGGTCCCTGTGGGTTCCACGTGGGCAGTGTGGGGTCCCGTGGGCCTATGCCCTGAGGTGGCCCCTGGCAGCCTGGCGCTTATGAGGTGATGTCCTTGGGCTCGTGCTTAGGAGGGGGTCAGGCTGGGCTTAGCCTGACTGCTCTGGTCTTTGCCTTTAACCCCTTCCTGCCCTGGGCAAGTCTTGTAACCCGCCCGTGCCTCAGTTTCCTCGATGCTAATGGCCAATTAAACCCGGCCTGCTCCTGTCCAGACCTCAGAAGGATTTGGCTGAGAACGAGGGTGAGGTGTGCGCGGTGTCTTGCGTGGCTTGCAGGTGGATGCTCTATAAATCCAGGCTGTCATTATAATAAAACACTGGCCTCCACAGCAGGGGCCTAATTATAAGATCATCAGAACGGTGAGAGCGGGCCTCCCGACAGACAGAGGCGGGGCTGTACCTCGGAGAGACCGCGGGCCGCCACCGGCGGGGCCAGCCTCCCTCTTGCCTGGCTTGGCTGGCCTGGGGTGCTTTCGAGGCTGTTCTGGCCTTGCTGTGGCTTCGCTGGGGGCACAGCCCGTCCCTCTGCGCGTGAATCCAGGCCCCGATGCCCCACGGACCCGGCCTGCCGTCCTGGTGCCTCCCCAGTTTGGGGGGGGTGTTGAGCTGATGCCTTCCCATCCCCCCAAATGGTCTCGAAGAGGGGGTGGGGAGAATGTTCCTTCCGCTGAGTGGGGTCAGAGCTGTCCTCTGTCCGCTGCCCAGCTGTCCCTGACTCGCGGCCTAGCCCAGGGTGTCCCGAAGCTCAGTGTGGTGGCAGCTCTGATTCCGACAGGACTTGCGCTTGGGGTAAATGCTGGTCCTTTTCCTAAAAAGAAAAAAAATCTCAAAAGGAACTGGACCTTCTGGGAATGACCGGCTCTCATTTAAGGGCAATTTCAATCATGTTTCTCAAAAAAGAAAGGTAAGAAAGACAAGGAGAACCACAGAGCTGACTCCCAGCTCCCAGCCTGGGGCTTTCCGGAATGCCAGCGCCCCCCACCACTGTCCCGCACCTTCTCTGTCCGTCCCCCTCCCTCCGCAGCCAGGCTTGGTCCCCATCCGGAGGGGTCCCTGCAGGCGTTCTGAGCTGAGGAGCAAACCGGCCCCGCGTGTCCTCACTCGGCAGGAGAAAGGCTCTTCCTCGCCGCCCCCATCCCCTGCTGCCTTAGGGGGCTCGGAAGGAGGGCCATCCACACTGACACCAGCACACAGCGACACATTTGCACTTCCTCCAGCTTCCTTAGGAACTTCCCGCGCAGGGAAGAGGTGCTGGGTGTCCCTGGGCCTCCAGTGGTCTCAGGCTCAGGGCTGTGCACCTGGTTGGGAAATGCAGGCTGAAGGCCAAGGACGGAGCAGAAGCTCAGCCCAGGCCCATCTCTCCGAATACAAAAGAGGAAGTTGATGCACCTGTGAAGGATACTTAGCCCCCCCCCCCCCGCCCCGGGGGACGGGCAGATCGCTACCAGTACACGCGGTGAGGGTCACAAATACCACGCAGCCCCGCTACATAACATAGCCTCACGACTGGGTGAAAGCATCTGGCTCCCAGCCCCAAGCCCCGCCGACACCTGATAGACGAGAGGCTGCCAGTTCAAGGCCGTGACCCGGTGCGGTCGGAGAACTCTGTTTGGGGCTGCCTCGTGCCTTGCATCCCGGGCTCTACCCGCTAGAGGCCGGGAGCAGCCCCCCACCGACGTGTGACAACCAAAGATGCTTGGACACCGGACACGTGTCCCCGGGGGCTGGACTCGCCCCCACTTGAGAACAGCTGTGATGGAGAAATCACCGGCTCTGCCTGAGCCTCAGTTTCCCCTTTAGTAAAATGAGAGGAAGGACAGCTCTCCCGCGTGCCTCACGGGGGGTGGCGTGGGGTTCAGTGGGACGCTGTGCCGGCGCTGGGGAAATGCACAGCGCTCCCCCCGGACGGCGGTGTTTCCAGGAGCCGGAGCACACGTGACCGTGGGGCACAGAGGGGGACAGGGACCTCCTGTTTGTGGCCGTCCTAACCTGGCAGATGGCCCTGTCATCGGTGCTGGGCACTCCCCTGCCTCGTGCTCGCCCGACGGTCGGCAAAAGCCGCTGTGCCCACACTGGGTGCTGGCTGTTGGTGGGGGTTCTGTGAACCGTGAGGTGCCGCCCACGCCCCCCGAACTTGCAGGCTAATCGGGGACGCAGAGAGGGCACCCAGGGAAGGAGAGCTCAGGAGGGAGAGGGTGGGCTGCCCAGCGCGGTGGCCACGGACCCTGCACCATCCGCGGTGCCCAGTGCTGGCAGCTCAGCACGCGTGCCAGGAATGAAGGGGTGCTGGGTGAGGGATGCAGTCAGAGTGGAGGTCCCCAGGGCAGGCGTCCCGCCCCGTTCATCTCCAGGGCTTCAGGCCCCAGGACCACCCTCTTCCCGCCCAGCAGGCCTTAACAGACATTTGCTGAAGCTGACACAGAAGTTCTCCCCATGGACTGCAGGCCTGGAGGGCTTCCTGGAGGAAGTGAGGGAAGTCTCCTCTGGAAGGATGTGTAGCGCTCTGCTCGGGGACTGTTAAGGGATGCATTGTGTCCTTCTGCCCCAAATTCTTATGTTGAATGTGACTCAGAATGTGACTGTATTTGGACATAAGGTCTTTAAAGAGGTAATTAAGGTAAAATGAGGTCCTTGGGGTGGGCCTGATACAACCTGACTGGTGTCCTAAGAAGAAAAGGAGATAGGACACAGGTAGGCACAGAGGGAGGACCAGGTGAGGACACAGGGCGAAGATGGAGGACGGCCGGCTGCACGGCCCATGAGGGGCCTCAGGAGGAGCCAGCCCCGCCCACGCCTGGATCTCGGGACCTCCAGCCTCCAGCCCTGGGAGGGAATAGGCTTCTGTTGGTAAAGCTGCCCAGCCTGCGCTCTTTGTTATGCAGCCCAAATACAAAGCAAAGCTGCATTCTGGAGAGGGGCTGGGGGCCCTTGTCTGGAGGTGCGCTGGGGTGTCCTGCAGATGGACCCGAGGGCAGGGGAGAGCTCTGGGAAGCCTTGCTCTTCTCTCCCAGTACCCCCATTGTTCTTTGATCTGAGAAGTGCCTGGGAGTGACAGAAGTGAACACGTGGCCTCTCAGAGTCTCGGGGCCACCGGGACCCCTACTCTCATGTGGTCTTATGGCGCCCAAGTGGGACCAACTCTTTCCCTGAAGACGGTCCAATCCCCCACAGAGGGCTGTCTTGGTGAGAGGGCTGGATCCGCCCTGCTCCTCCCGCACATGGGGGGCCCCTGGTGCGGCAGGTTGTTCCCTGGGAAGGGGGGTGCCCAGCCCATTCCCCAGAACCTCGCCATGTCCGACCCTCGCCGCTCTGCTGGGTGGGCGGTGGTCCCACCGAGCTCAGTGCTCCCCAGGCCTGGGCCACCCTTCTCAGCATTTGCTGCTAGCATTGGGAATGTTCTGGTCGGGGCTGCAGAGAAGGCCTGTCTGAAAGCCCCCAAAGCCAGAGCCAGCGCCCAGCGGACTCTCAGGGCTGCAAACCTCCGCGGCCACAAGTGGGGGCTGGGGGAGGGGCGTGTGGCCACATTAAGTCACAGATCCCCACACCTTCTTTGTGAGGTAAGTGTTATTATGCCTGGTTTCCAGATCCAACAAGACAAGACAGGCTGGAAGCTCTCATAAACCAGACCACGGGCTGCCTGCCCGGGGCAAGCCGGTGGGGGGTGGGGGATGGAGTCTGGGGGACAGCAGAGCCCCCCCCCAGCGAGCTTCCCCCTCCCTTCACCCCATGCCCCAAAGACCCCGTGTGTGGCTGGGAGCTTGGGGGCTGCCCTGGGGGGCATGGGGTGTTAGAAGCAGCACTCACTGGTCAGGGTTGGTGGGGTTTGAAGACACAGTGAAACGGGATAGACTCTGGGGTCTTTGAGTGGGGCCTGGGTGGGCCCCGCAGCTGGCCACCAGGGCTTACGGGGCAGATGGCAGCCACACCTTGCCTGGGGCATTTTCCTTTGAAAAAGAGCCCGATGCCTTTGAAGACACCTTGGACCCCCATGGAGAAGATGTTCTTCTGAAGCCGGAGGTTGCCGCCCCAAGATGGAGCCAGCTTCAGACACAGGGCCTCCTGGCCTGAGTGTGGGCCCCGCCCCTGCCCGGCTTTGGTCGGCTTTGGTTGACAATGTGTATTCCTGTCCGAAACACCTGCCGGGCTGACCCACTCCTCCCCGTCGCTCTGGACTCATTCACGCAGGGAGCTGACCCCAGTAGGCCCGCTCAGGACAAGAATGGGAGGGATTAAGGAGTCGAAGGTTCTGGGTTCAAGTCTAAATTCTGGCCCCAAACTGTCACTTTTTTATTCTGGGCCTTGGGTTCCCCGTTGGGACAAGGGGGAAGGTACTGAACGATCTCAGGAGTTTCCCCCACCCTGTCTTCCAACCCTCTTCTGTTAGGGCCACTCCCACCATGCACCCCAACAGCCAGGCTTCAGGGTGTGGGATAATCTCCGTGCTTCTCACGCCCCTGACCTTTGATAAGGCCTATTGACCCCCCACTTAAAATTAAGACGCTCTTAATTTTAGAAAAAAAAATTTTTTCAAGAGAAAATAATGAAGTCCTATTCTTGCTAACCTCTAAATGAAATTTAGAATGTAAACAAAGGAAACAAACCAAGTCAGACATCATGGCACCTGCCCGTTTGTGAGCACATTTGATCGAAAGCCCAGGCCTCGGGATCTGGTAACACCGCCACGGCGTGACTGGGTTTGTTTCCTTTCTGATAACTGTAATAGGGTTGGGTTTTTTTTGCTCGTTTGTTTTTTCTTTCTTTCATTCAGGAAGATAGCGTTTTTATTTACTTATTTATTTTAACATCATTGGTTTCCTTTGGCATCCTACATGTCATCTCAGCAGAACAATCTGAAGAACATCTGTGGCATAAAAAAGGTCTGTCCCCCTCCCCGCCCCCCTGCACAGCCTCTTCTGGTGGAGACCGCCCTCCCCGCTCCCGGCCGGCCTGTCCCACAGCTTCAGGGGACCCACCTGTCTGCCTGGGCCCAGCTCTGGCCACACGTTTCCACAGAGCACCGTTCTTCACCGACAACGGCTCAAACCCCCACCCTGGAAATCCAGGCCCTCCGCAAGCTGGCCCGCCCCGCCCCCACCCGGACCCCGATCTGACTATCTGGTGTGGGATCAATCCCTGAGCAAGGCCTACTTCATACCGATGGTGTCTCATGAGTGCTTAGCTACCAACAGCCAGAACCAGGGAGGTTCTGGGAGGGGCTGGGAGGCTGGTCTTATTCTTTCCCCACAGGGATTCTCTTTCCCCTTCTAGAATGGGAGGCCCAGCCCTGTTTTCTTGGCTCATAGGTAGTGGCAGGGGTGAGGTCATCCTTGGAGCTCCCCAAGGAGAGGATGGAGAAGGTGCTATTATAACCTTATCAGATCCTTTCTGTTGGGGTGCTGGAAGGAATCTACCAGGCCCCACCCATGCCGGAGTCCCACCTCCCAACCGCCTGCAAGGGATCAGTGGGGGGGGGAGGGGGCAGCTAAGAGCATTCGTCCCCTCCAACTCCCAGGGACAGCCCCAGCAGTGAGGGATGTCCTCCAGGTCCTCTGGGGAGGTGGCCTTCCCGTCAATGGTCTGCTCTGTTGGCTCCTTCCGATGTGAGGGGAGTCAGAGGTGAGCACAGGCGTCCCAGGGGGTTGCAGCTGGGGGAGGGGGTGGAGCACGGACCACAGGGAGCAAAGCAAAGCTTTGGGGTCTGTAGATCTCCACCCCCCAGCCTTGGGATGGCCATTTCCTTGGCCTTATTGACTAGCAGTCCCTGTATATGTAAGCTGGGGGTACGGCTTTCCAGTGGGGGTACAAATGCAAGGCCACGGGAAGCCCTGAGCCCATGCAGTTGGCCCAGGGTGACGGTTAGTGTGGAGGCAGTTCCCTCCACCTTACAGGAAGGGTGCTGAGACTGGCCAGCCGTGTGAGGCCTCCTGGGCGGTCCTGGCCAGGGACACACAGGACCCCAGCGGATCGGTTCTGCTCACGCTGGTGCTGTAATCCCTGGCCAACAGGGTCCGGGCCGGCCACTGGGGCCCCCAGGACTCGGGACAGTCAGCCCTCTGTCCCTGGAAATGAGCCTGCGTGGTAATGGGTCCCTGAGATCATCAGCACTATTTGTAAGCACAAGACACCTCCCCGCCATGGGGGCCTTCCGTGACTGTCTAAGGGGGCTCCCCAGCCCCAGAGGGAGTTTGGGGCCCCACTCATGGGCAAGGGCAGGCTTGTTGCTACAACAGCCTCCCTGTGACCCTGCAGGTCAAGCTCCAAGAGGCCCCTGGAGCAGGTGGTCCTCAGATGTTAACACACCAGAAGGAACCACACAGGCCTCGCAGCACCTGCGTGCCTGGATCCAAGGCAGGACGGGGAAGGAACCTCCCCAGGGGCTGGCAAGGAGTCTGGGGGTTCTTACTCAAAAGACGGGGGACCACTTGGGGCAAAGTCTGCCTCCAGTGATGCCTCCCGCCCGGCCCTATGGCGGAGGTCCTGCTCATAACAGCCCTAACTCTTGGGTCCTTAGGGTCCTTAGGGGACCTTTAAAGAGCCCTGAAGCCAGAGGCTACAGGTTCATTTTCAGCAGTTTCAACTCTCCCTTTAGAGGAATCCGTGGGGATGCTGAATCCACGGAGGGGCCCCCGTTCCCCGGCCGTCTCAGGGACACGTGAGGACGCGGAGGCCCAGGATGGTGGCAGGACCCTCTCTCACGCCAAGTCCCTGCACACAGATTCCAAACGAATCCCTTTACTTCCATTACCTGGGGGCCGGCCGCTGCCCGTTTTATACTTAAGTTTTATTGGAACCCAGCCACACCCATCCATTCCTCCTCATCCACAACGTTCTCGAAACGAGCAAAGAAGCGGTGGCTTGTTTGGGGGCAGGGGGTTGACAGCTCCTTGGCCCGGGCAGATACGAGTGTTCTGAGAAAATCTCTTGTCTGGGCCATTTCTTAGGCAGCCAAACTCATTGGGCCTCATGCGTGGCCTGGACCCAGAAGCTTCCCTTTGATGAAGTATGTCCACGTCTGGACTGCTAGTGGAGGGACCACCGGACCCTTTGCAGGAGGCGAGTCCAGGCTGCTCACCACCCTCCGACTGAGCCTTCCAGAAGTATCTGTGGGATGAAGGACAGGAACAAAGGAATAAATGAAGTAATAGAGACTCTTCCCTATTCAGCGCCGTCACCCAGTCATTTTGCTGACATGGAGACTGTTCATTCTATTCGTGCAGCTTTTTCTCCTCCCGCTGCCGCTGCGCTAGCCCCCCTCCGTTGCCATGAGCCCCGCTCGAAGCCAGGGCCACTGAACCCAGAGACTAAATCACAGGCCTCCGTGAGGAAGCAGACCTGCGCGCTGTCAGCCAGCAAACGGCTGGGACCGCACAGGGCTGAAACCGGTTCTACAAACACCGATCGTGGGGGGCGTCACCCAGCAGCCTCCCACGGCCCCGTGAGGACAGGAGTAGAGGCAGCTCTTGGGGATAGGGGCCTTTTGGAGGAGCCCGGGAACCCCGCGTTAGGGGCTCCGTCCTCCCGCTTTGCAGGGCAGAGCACAAGTGTGCAGGCCACCCTCCCCTCCATCTGGGTTTATGGGTTGGGATTGAGGTGCCTGAAAGAGAGGATGGTGCTGAGATGGGGTGGGGATGCCCCAGCCCCTTGCCCCAAGGAACTTTTTAAAAACTGTGGTAAAACACACCTAAATAATATTTACCATCTGAATGTTTTCGTCCCCCCAGATTCATGTGTTGAAATCCTAACCCCCAAGATGAGGGTATTAGGACGCAGGGCCTTGGGAGGTGATTAGGTCACAAGGATGGAGCCCCGTGAATAGGATCAGTGCCCTTGGAGGAGACCCCAGAGAGCTCCCTCGCCCCTTCCCATGCCTGCGATACAGGGAGTACTCCGCCTTCATCAAACACCCAATTAACAGGTCGTCTACACCGTTCCTAAGGGAGCAGTTGAGCCAGGTGTACTCATGTTGCTGGGCATCCATCTCCGGAAGGTCATCTGGCACAACTGAAGAACTTGGGGTAGGGGTCCAAGTCAGGGTCTGCACAGCTGCCTCGGGGGACTCATTCCTAAACCACCTCCCGCTGCAAAGGCCTGGTGGGGGTTGGAATCTGCTGTGGGACTCGGGGAGCCTCGGTTTTTAAATCAAAGAGTGGTGTCATGGTCCCCACCAGGCCACCGTCCCTCTGCACCGCCCGGCGCCCGGATGCAGCCCGCCCGGCGCCCACTCCGCTCACCTCCTGCTCCCTCCCTGAGACCCCTGCTCTGGACGCGGCTCGTCCTCACAGGCTCGGGGCCCCACTGCTCCTTCACCGCAGCCAGTGACAGCCAGCCGTCATCACCAGGGAGCATGGGGAGAAGAGTTCAAGAATGCAGACAAATCCCTCACGTCTCCTGGTGACATGTGTGAGGCTTCCAGGCCACTTTGGACAGAGGGGGACACAGAATGTCAGGGGACAGGCCTGGGGGGCTTTTAGCCACAGAACTGCCAGGGAGCTGTTCCTTCCTTCTGGTAAGCTTGCCTCAGATGAGATTCCTTCCTGCCTGCCTTCCTTCCTTCCTTCCTTCCTTCCTGCCTTCCTTCCTTCCATCTTTCCTCCCATTTTCTGGGCGCTGTACTCACTGCTTTTACAAATATCCCCTCTCCTAATTCTCAAAGCTACCTTTTTAAAAGTTTCCATTATGATTCCACATGACAGATAAGGAGTTTTGGAGATACGAAATCCCCACCCGTGGCTGTGTGGATTCAAACCCAGGCCCGTGGGACGCCAGGAGCTGCCTCCCTGACCACGACGCTCTGCTCCCCACCCCCAAGCACCTGGCCAAGGGGCCCACCTGCACGTGGCCACCCTAGCTCTGGACGGGGGGGACTTGGAGCTGACCCAGAGAGGGGGTTCCACAGAGCAGAGCTCCCGAGACCTGACAGCCCGGGAACGGGGTGAACGCTGATGTCACGCCCCATATAAAGCTCCTTTTATTGAATTCCTTGGCTCTAGCCAACATTCCAGTCCCGTATCAGGCTTCCGATAAGGAGACACTTCAGGTCCCTCTCTGTGCTTTGTTTTTCTCCTTGGGAGGAGAGAGAGAGTTTAAAAGAAGCCCATTGGGTGCTGAGGGGGGCCCCAAAGAGCAGGGTGAGGTTTTGTTGAGAGTCGCGTGATCCGGGGGGCGCAGTAGATCTCCCCCCAGTTCCCTGCACGCCTCCCCAGAGCAGCTGTGCTTTCAGAAGCTGAGGAAGACCAGAGCTGCCACCGTCTGTCCCCGGCTCACACCCGGGACCCAGCTCCCTGCCCGCCTGTGGGCTGGCTTCCCTCCTTGCCTTACTCTTCGAAGAACACCAAGCCTCGTGCCACGGGGCGCCCCATCCCCCGACAAAAGCCCTGGCCGGTGGCAGGGAGGTGCCGATCCGCCTCCATGCACCCGGCTCTGTGGGCGGCTCCTGGCCAGGGCTGCCGGGCTCCGGCCGCTTGCTTCACCCTCTGTAGGACGCCCTCCCAGCCGGTCCACAGACCCGGGGCAAAAGCCTGGCTGTTAGGACATTTGTCCTATGCTGGTGGGGGTGAGAGAGGACCTGGGGAGGCAAGGTAGTGCTCCCTGGAGACCCCAGCCGTTGATCTGGAGCATCAGCCGCGCAGCCCCCCCAGCAGCTGCTCGAGGGAAGGCAGTCGCTACGTGGACCCCACACGGAAGAACATCTGGGCCTTGAGCAAGCAAAGCAGGAAAGCAAATGGCAGAGCGGTAGGCAGAGGATGTGCTCCACGATTAGGAAGGACTCCCAGAAGCGCCCCAGCGTTCACGGCCCCCCCCCATGCCTGTGCCTCCAGGGGTGGGGGTCGCCTGTAGACGGCTTACGGGGGGAGTGGGAGCAAGGACTGCAGTTCTGTGGTTTTACGTGCTTTTGGACTGCTTGAACTTCTAAAAACAAATATGTGTCATTTCTGAATATTTTTTAAGTTGCGAAACAGACAGACCCATCCACCCGGTTTAGAAATGACCACCTTATACCCCAGAGTTGGGGCCTGGTCCAGGGGAGGCCACGGGGCTGTCAGGCAGGAGGACAGAGGGAGGGCGTGTGGCCAGGTTTGCAGACTGGAGGTCTGGGAGCTGGATCTGCCCAGCCCGGGTCCCAGCAGCCCGGTCCTCCCCAGCAGCCCGGTCCTCCCCAGCAGCCCAGTCCTCCCCGGCAGCCCAGTCCTCCCCGGCAGCCCCGTCCTCCCCGGCAGCCAGAACGGGAGCACTCACACTCCCCTCCACCACAGGTCTCGCCCCACGGCCAGTGCACCTTACATGCTCGCCTGGCCCTACAAGCCTTTGTCCCTGCAGCAGCTGGGGTAGGCAGGGGGGGCAGCTCCATCCTCCTGGACACAGGGAAACCTCTGAGCTCTCACCAACACCGTGTCACCCACAAGCAGGGCACGGTGCGGTCCCTTGCTCCCTGTCCAGGTCCCTGCTGCACCGGCTGCCAATCGCTCCCAGATGTCCCTTCTCTACAGCTTCCAGAAGTGACCCTCATTCCCAGCAGTGCATAGCCAGGGATTTACTGACCCTAAAACTGCCAGCCCCTTGCCTCGACGAGCGACAAGCCTGAGTTGTCTGGTCCGTTCCTCCATCTGCTCACTCACTGTCCTTTTCCCAGGGCGCCCTCCCTCCTTAGAGCATGTGCGCCGGCCCGGCCTCGGCTCTGCGTCTAGGGGAGTGGTCCAGGGCAGACTGCAAAGATGAGAGTCTGGAGCGAGGTCCCCCACGGGATGGCAGTGAGGACCCCCGCACATGCCGCCCAGAAGACTGATGATGGCCCTTGCACATGGAGGGTCTTTGCCCAGCAAGCTGGGAGGGGTGAGGTGGAGGGGGTGCAGCGTAGGTAAAAGGTCACCACGCCCGAAAGGAGTACGGTGGGGGGGCAGAATGGCCGTCATAAGGACCGCACGTGGGTGACAACAGCTTCGAAGAGGAGAGCTGACCGTCTCGGATCTAGTCATCAGCCACTTAGAGTGACGGCTTGGAAGAGCGCCCTATTGCCTACAACAGGCGGAGCTGGGGCACCGGACCTGGGACTTAAGGTGGATTGGACCTGGGGAGCAAGAAGTGACTGGTTCTCTGGATGCCTTGGCAGGACGCATGCCTTTCAAGGGTCGGAGCCAAGCCCTACAAAGATTCCGGAACCCGTGTCACGTTGGTGCATCTTTTAGAATGACCTGGGACCTGGGGCGCCTGGGTGGCTCGGTCGTTGAGTGTCTGCCTTCGGCTCAGGTCATGATCTCAGGGTCCTGGGATCGAGCCCTGCATCGGGCTCCCTGCTCGGCGGGAAGCCTGCTTCTCCCTCTCCCACTCCCCCTGCTTGTGTTCCCTCTCTCGTTGTGTCTCTGTCTGTCAAATAAATAAATAAAATCTTTAAAAAAAAAAAAAAAAAAAGAATGACCTGGGACCTGCCGCATCCCACCCCCTCCCCCACAAAGCAAAGGACCAGCTCTTGCACCCTGCCCCTCCCGCCATGAAGTCAAAAGCACCAGGCTTGGTAGACCTCTCTGGGTTTTGGAGGCAGTGTATTGGGCACCTTGGAACACGACTCTGACCCACTAACCGGGGGTGGACGCTGCCAGGTCGGAGCAAGTCCCGGGGAGAGAACGTGCCGTAGCAGGCTAGATCGCGGTGCCACAGTCCTGCTCGGGTCAGGGGACTCGGCAAATTCCCTTTTACTCCAGGCATCTGAGGGAGCGAAAGACGTCAGGCGAGCCTCCAGCAAGACCCAACAGGTGAGTCCAGGGCAGACCCCAGAGCCCTCGAGCCAGGCCACTCCAGCTGCAGCCGAGAGCTGCCCATCACTCAAAGGGCGGCAGTGGGGCGGGAAGCCCGGGCGTGCTGCGGGGCCTCGGGAGGGTCAGGACGGGCCCATGGGATGCAGCCAGCTGATGGGAGAGCCCTCCAGTGGGCTATTGTCCAGCCACAGAATGAAGTTCTGACACCTGCCACGACGTGGCCATCCATGATCCTGGAGGACACGGTGCTCCTGGAAAGCAACCAGAAAGAAAAGGCCACATACTGCATGATTCCATGTGTAAGCACTGTGCAGAATGTATAAATCCACGTGGAGAGAAAGTAGCCTGCTGGTCGCCTTGGTCTGTGGGGAGGGCAAGTGGGACGGGGCGGGGGGACAACCAGGGGTGCACGTTTCTCTTTGAGGTGATGGAAACGTTCTAAAGTGGCCTGGGTGCACACACTAAATATACTGAAACTGTGAATATACCAAAAAACATATTGCATGGGTCAATTGTACGGCATGTTATATGGCTTGTATTCTGTCCCTGACAGGTTCCCCTCTCAACTCTGCACTGCCAGAGGGCCAAGATCCCCACGGACGGGGACCCGGGCCTGGGAATGACCCCCAGCTGGATCTCTGGCAGGGCCTGGCTCTGACCTTTCTCTCTCCATCCCACTGACTGCTCTGCGTCAGGCCTGGGAACCAGAAGGACAGGATTCCAGCCCCGGTTCCGCTGCCAGCTGTGTGACCTTGGGCCAGTTACTCCACCTCTCTGGTCTGTCCTGTCTTTCTTCACCACAAATTATTGGCAGAGCCCATCACATTGGACTTGAGGGCTTTAGCCATTTATACATGTGTGCTTTGTCTGTGGGTCTGCTAAGAAATCATGAGAACGTGGTTATGAAAATTCCATTTCTCTTTGCTTCTAGAATTTCTGGCTTATAAATGAACAAGATATTTACCAGCTCCGGTCTCTCAACTTTGGACGACTGGGAGTGATTCTCAAGGACCACACTGAAGAAATGGGCTGTGTCCATGAGCAGCTTTCATCCGGACGACTTCCCTGACACCCTCAGTCTCCAGAAAGGGACAGTGCTTGTGAGTGCGGGGAGCCTGAGCCCTGGGCTGGGGAGGGGCCTCGAGGATGCAGCCCTGCCTGCTCACCCCATTCCCCCCCCACTGCAAGCCCCAGAGCGCTCACAGAGGGAGAGGAGAAGAAAGTTGGACATTGTGGGAAAGTATTTTGAAGTCAGCATGGAATGATCGTGTTTATCCCTTGCGTTTCAGAAATACAGCCACCCACCGAGGGATGAATCCGAGGAGCAGAAAGCAGTTTCTCCTTTGTGTTTTGCTAAATAGAATACAATGCCCCCTCCCTTTCTGGAGCTGGAAGGCAGGATGCAGGGATGAAGGGAGACACCTTCTACGCGCGCCAGACCTGTTCCTCTACCTGCTCGATTGTTTCCCTCTTACCTCCTTCGGCTTCTCCAAGGCTGTTTCCTTTTGACACACCTCACCCTTGAAGAATTTATGACAAAATTAATGCACAGGGAGCCAGGCTGAAGAAGGTGGCGGGCGAGGCTGGCTACGGACTTTGCAGAGCGCGGCAAAAAATAAAAATGCCGTGTTCCTTGTTCAAAACATATTAAGAACTTCAAAATGTGGATAGCAGAGCTTTAAACCAAGCCTGGGGCCTGGGTACGCACGTCCTGGGGGCAGGTTGTAAGTTCTGTCAGCGTTAGGAGCAGAGGGAAGAGAACAGAGGAAGGTGTGTGTGTGTGTGTGTGTGTGTGTGTGTGTGTGTGTGTGTGTGTGTGTGGCTCTTACCGCAGGGACATGCACTCATAATATTTGCCGTCCACCTTCTCGCCGATGCTCGCCCCATGGGGAAGGCGCAGACACTCCTCCCGGGCTGTGTGGACCGCACAAAGCCACACCACACCTGAAGAGCTCAGGACAAACCTCATTGGGAGTTAAAATAGAGCTGGGCTGGGGGCATGAGTCAAAGTCAATTAATGAGCCTTAGATGGAGTTACCAACCTTTCCTGCTTGGCTTCAATGTGATAAACAGGTTTTAGAAAACAAAATAGGGCGCCTGGGTGGCTCAGTTGGTTAAGCGACTGCCTTCGGCTCAGGTCATGATCCTGGAGTCCCAGGATCGAGTCCCGCATCGGGCTCCCTGCTCGGCAGGGAGTCTGCTTCTCCCTCTGACCCTCCTCCCTCTCATGCTCTCTGTCTCTCATTCTCTGTCTATCAAATAAATAAATAAAATCTTTAAAAAAATTTAAAAAAAAGAAAACAAAATAAAAACAGATTTTTTTCTTTTTTTTTTTAAGATTTTATTTATTTATTTGACAGAGAAAGACACAGCGAGAGAGGGAACACAAGCAGGGGGGGTGGGAGTGGGAGAAGCAGGCTTCCAGCTGAGAAGGGAGCCCGATGCGGGGCTCGATCCCAGGACCCTGGGATCATGACCTGGGCCAAAGGCAGATGCTTAACGACTGAGCCACCCAGGCGCCCCAGATTTTTTTTTTTCTAATAAGGCAACCCTGAAGTATGAGGAGTGGAGACAAAGTGGGTCCAAAATGTTCCACAAACAAATCAATTAAAAAATGGGCAGAGGACCTGAGTAGACATTTTTCCAAAGAAGGCAGACGGTGGCCAACAGACACATGAAAAGATGCTCAACAGCACTGATCATCAGGGAAATGCAAATCAAAACCACAATCACCTCTCACCCATCAGAATGGCTCGTATTAAAAGGACAAGAACTAGCAAGCCTTGGTGAGGATGCAGAGAAAGGGGAACCCTCGGGCACTGTGGGTGGGAATGCAAACTGGGGCGGCCACTGCAGAAAACAGTATGGAGAGTCCTCAAAAAATTAAAAATAGAACTACCATGGGATCTAGCAATTCTACTGCTGGGTATTTACAAAAACACTAATTCAAAAAGACATTGTACCCTGGTGTTCATTGCAACATTGTTTATAACAGCCAAGATATGGAAGCAGCCCAAGTGTCCATCCATGGATGAGTGGATAGAGAAGGTGTGAAATATATATATGTACACACACACACATATATATAAGAATATGTACAATGGAATATTACTCAACCATTAGTGAATGGTTGAATAACAAATAACGAATTCTTGCATTTGTCAAAAATAATGAATTCTTGCATTTGTGACAACATGGATAGACCTAGACAGTATTATGCTAAGCGAAATAAGTCAGACAGAGAAAGACAAATACCATGTAATTACACTCATATGTAGAATCTAAAAATCAAAACAATCAAACAAAATAAACCAGAAACAGACTCATAGATGCAGAGAACAAACTGGTGGTTGCAGAGGGGAGGGGCTGGGGGCATGGGTGAAATGGGTGACGAAGATTAAGAATGCAATCTTCCGGGGCACCTGGGTGGCTCAGCCAGTTAAGCGGCTGCCCTTCGGCTCAGGTCATGATCCCAGGGTCCTGGGATCGAGCCCCGCGTTGGGCTCCCTGCTCAGCGGGAAGCCTGCTTCTCCCTCTCCCTCTGCCTGTCTCTCTGCCTACTTGTTCTCTCTCTCTCTCTGTCAGATAAATAAATAAAATCTTTACCAAAAAAAGAATGCAATCTTCCACTTATAAAATAAATCTGACAAGGAGATGTAAAGTACAGCATGGGGAATAGAGTTGATAATATCGTCACAAGTTTGCATGGTGACAGGTGGTAACTAGACTCAGCATGGCGACAATTTTGTAATGTATATAACTGTGAATCACTATGTTGTACTTCCAAAACTATGTAATATTGTATGTCAACTATACTTCAATTAACACAAACAAACAAAAAGCCCCAAACCAAATGTTCCCAGAAGTGAAACCCCAATCCCCCGTCCCCAAGGGGCTATGGAAGAGAGCTTCCCTCCGGGCTCCCTGCACCTGCTGGCTATGCTCACTCACCACTAATCCTTCCCCCTGCAGAGAGGCCCAGTGAGTGAGGAGGAGAGTCTATCATCCCATTTTATTAAACTGACATTGAGGGCCGTGTTCAAGGTCAAAGGCATAGTTAATGGCTGAGTTAGGGGAAAATATCCAGGTCTCCTAAATCCGTACCAGACTTTCTTTCATCCTGCAAGTGCTAGACAGTGGAAACCCCATGCTTCTTGTAAATTCCAGAATCAGGAGCCTTAAGCCGCGTACCCCTCGTATGGCTATGCAATCTCATTCTCCAGCTGAACAAAGTTCTCTGGGCTCCGCTGGTTTCTAACAAACTCGGTTGAGACTGTGTCCAGGGGAAATAAGTGGGTGAACCTCAGTTCAAACAGGGTTTTTTTTAATGATTTTTTTGATTAATCTTCATTGATGAATCTTTTTTGTTATTGTTGCTTAAAATTTAGCTTTTAATCATATACGAAAAGCCCACAGCAAATATCATTCTCAATGGGGAAAAACTGAGAACTTTTCCCCTAAGGTCAGGAACACAGACAGGGATGTCCATTATCACCACTGCTGTTCAACATAGAACTGGAAGTCCCCGCCTCACCAATCAGAAAAGAAATAAAATGCATCCAAATAGGCAAAGAAGTCAAACTCTCATTCTTTGCAGACGACATGATACTCTCTGTGGAAAACCCAAAAGACTCCATTGCAAAATTGCTAGAACTCATACAGGAATTCAGCCAAGTGGCAGGATATAAAATCAATGCTCAGAAATCAGTGGCATTCCTATACACCAACAACAAGACAGAAGAAAGAGAAATTAAGGAGTTGATCCTATTTACAACTGCACCCAAAACCGTAAGATACCTAACCAAAGAGGCAAAGGATCTGTACTCTGAAAACAATAAAACACTCATGAAAGAAATTTAGGAAGTCACAAAGAAATGGAAAAACGTTCCATGCTCCTGGATTGGAAAAACAAATATTGTGAAAATGTCTATGCTACCCAGAGCAATCTACACATTCAATGCAATCCCTATCAAAGTATCATCAACTTTTTTTCACAGAGCTGGAAAAAATAATCCTAACATTTGTAGGGCAACAGAAAAGACCCCGAATAGGCAGAGGAATGTTGACAAAGAAAACCAAAGCTGGTGACATCACCATGCCAGACTTCCAGCTCTATTACAAAGCTGTCATCATCAAGACAGTATGGTACTGGCACAAAAACAGACACATAGATCAATGGAACAGAATAGAAAACCCAGAAATGGACCCTTAACTCTATGGTCAACTAATCTTCAACAAAGCAGGAAAGAATGTCCAATGGAAAAAAGACAGTCTCTTCAACAAATGGTGTTGGGAAAATTGGACAGCCACATGCAGAAGAATGAAACTGGACCATTTCCTTACACCACACACAAAAATAGACTCAAAATGGATGAAAGACCTAAATGTGAGACAGGAATCCATCAAAATCCTAGAGGAGAACACAGGCAGCAACCTCTTTGACCTCAGCCGCAGGAACTTCTTCCTAGAAACATTGCCAAAGGCAAGAGAAACAAAGGCAAAAATGAACTATTGGGACTTCATCAAGATAAAAAGCTTTTGCATAGCAAAGGAAACAGTTGACAAAACCAAAAGACAACAGACAGAATAGGAGAAGATATTTGCAAATGTCTTATCAGATAAAGGGCTAGTATCCAAAATCTATAAAGAACTTAACCAATTCAACACCAAAAGAACAAATAATCCAATGAAGAAATGGGCAGAAGACACGTACAGACATTTCCCCAAAGAAGACATACAAATGGCCAACAGACACACGAAAAAATGCTCAACATCAGTCAGCATCAGGGAAATCCAAATCAAAACCACAATGAGATACCACCTCACACCAGTCAGAATGACTAAAATTAACAACTCAGGAAACAACAGATGTTGGGGAGGATGTGGAAAAAAGGGGAACCCTCCCACACTCTCGGTGGGAATGCAAGCTGGTGCAGCCACTCTGGAAAACAGTATGGAGGTTCCTCAAAAAGTTGAAAATAGAGCTACCCTACGACCCAGGAATTGCACTACTGGGTATTTACCCAAAGACACAGATGTAGTGATCTAAAGGGGCACCTGCACCCCAGTATTTATAGCAGCAATGTCCACAATAGCCAAGATTTGGAAAGAGCCAAGATGTCCATTGACAGATGAATGGATAAAGAAGATGTGGTTCATATATACAACGGAATACTACTCAGCCATCAAAAAATTGAGGGGCGCCTGGGTGGCTCAGTCGTTAAGCGTCTGCCTTCGGCTCAGGTCATGATCCCAGGGTCCTGGGATCGAGTCCCACATCGGGCTCCCTGCTCGGCGGGAAGCCTGCTTCTCCCTCTCCCACTCCCCCTGCTTGTGTTCCCTCTCTCGCTGTGTCTCTCTCTGTCAAATAAATAAATAAAATCTTTAAAAAAAAAAAAAAAAAAAAAATTGAAATCTCGCCATTTGCAACAACGTGGATGGAACTAGAGGGTATTATGCTAAGTGAAATAAGTCAATCAGAGAAAGACAATTATTATATGATTTCACTCATATGTGGAATTTAAGAAACAAAATAGAAGAGCATAAGAGAAGGGAGGAAAAAATAAAACAAGATGAAATGAGAGAGGGAGACAAACCATAAGAGACTCTTAACTCTAGGAAACAAAGTGAGGAGCGCTGGAGGAGGGGGGGATGGGAGATGGGGTAACTGGGTGATGGGCATACGTGATGTAATGAGCTCTGGGTGTTACATAAGACGAATCACTGAACTCTACCTCTGAAACTAATAATATACTACATGTTAATTAATTGAATTTAAATCAAAAAAATGAGAAAACCAACAAAACAAAATTTAGCTTTTAAAAACTACAAATAAGTGTTTACAGAAAATTTGGATCATGCTGTATATAAAGTTTTTTCACAGACCGTGAAAATCTTCCCGTATTAAATATTCTTCTGCATCATTCTTTTAAACTAACCAGAATTTAAATAAAAATTTGGAAGAAAAAATAAATATTCTTCTGCATCATTTTTGATGGCTACAAACTACTCTATTATATGGATTTACCATAATTTATTTAATCAGTGTCTAATTGTTGGTGGTTTTCAATTCTTTATAACTTTTTTTTATTGTAAATGGTTTTATTTTAATAATTCCTGAATGAGGAATTGTTTAACTTGGAACTTCTGCAAAATAGAAGAATTTTAGGAAAAAAGGTAATATTTTGGTAGAATTGGACATGGGATTACATCATAACGAAGAGTCCCATGTATGAGTAGTCAGGTGCCCACAGTACAGGTTGGTCTTGGGACATCATGGCTCCCTATCCACTTGCATCTGGGAAGCAGTCTGGTTGAAGGAGAGACAGGGAAGCCCTGGCATTGGGGTCTCTCTCCTTGACACCGCCATCAACCTTCTGATTCCCTCCTTCTTCCCCTGGTCCTCGGCTGTTCTGCTCTACCATTGTTACTGCTGTTCCCCATCTCTTGGCCGCAAACATTCATGGAGACATCACCCTAAGTTGGATCATTTTACCTTCAATTTTTACCCACTGATCTTGCTGACAACATGACTTCAGTGTTGTTAATGTTCCGCGGGACAAAGCTATCAGAATGTGCGGATCCGAGGGGAGACCATTTGAATACCCCACACATCATGGCCTGCCCCTGACATCCACAGCCAGACCTTAGTTGCAGGGAGCCGAGGTGGGGGCAACGGCGTGTTTGCTCTGCATGGCTGTATGCCCAGGGGAGGAAGAGAAGGGACAGGGGTGTTCGGCACTGGCTTAGGGGAGGTGTGCACTCCATCCGGACAGAAATGGGTCTCCATTCCCCAGGCGCTGGGTGCCATGGTATGACTCAGCGTGGCTGCCTGTGAATCCGGAAAATCAGACCTGGAGTCCAAGCTGAAAGTCTGTGGTTAATAATCAACTTTGTCCTCTTGGAGGAGAACCTCAGTCTGCCCAGGAAGGTAGTTTTTTGGGGGTTTTTTTGTTTTTGTTTTTTTAATTTAACAAGCATTTTTTAATACTAGGAAGTCTAAGAATTAAATATGAAACTGATGGAGTGAATCAACCGCACATATTAGTATTGGGGGATTAAGTTCACAACAAAAATACTGGGCACGCTTGGTATTTAAAGTGTTTGGAATATTAAGAGGATTTGGCACATTATAGTAACTGTCAGATTGGCCTTGTTATTTGGGCTTAAACTGTGTCATTAAGTAATTGGTTTTAGATGTGTGATTTCATTGGAAAAGCATAAGAGCATTTTGCTAAATCTATACACGATACTGGGACAGTCAAAGTCCAATATTCACCCCGTTCAAACTCTACTTGTTAGATCGGGTGACCTCAGCACCTGGGGAGCTTTAGCCCCTCAACAGCCCACAGATTTCTGCCGTGCAGACGAGGCTCAGCCCTGTGGGTTCAGGGGGTTTGGGACTTCCCAGGAGAGTGTCACGCACACACTCGACTTCGGAGCTGCGGTTCTCGAACACGTGCACAAGGAACCTCTGAGAATTTGTACACACACAGAGGCCTGGGCTCTCTCCGATCCTCATTCCGAAGGCCTGGGCCCAGGTTTGTGCGTACTCTAAACAAGCTTCTGGGGGATTCAGAAGCTGGTGTTCTGTTCTCTGGCCCACCCTTTGAGCTCAGGGAGTCCTTCAGAACCCACAGCTTGCAGCAGGCAAAGGGCCAGCAGGCCTTCCAGATCCTCTGCTCGTCCTCTACTGGCTTGACCTCCCTTTATGAAACTGACCCTAGGTTTGGATTCTTCCTCCAGGGCCCACACATAGCTGTCTGCACCATGGTCTCCCCAGCAGAGACTAGACAAAAATCAGAGGGGTGCAGAGAGGGGCCTTGGGGTCATCTCCTTGTCCCCCAACACCCTCAGCCTTGCCAAGGAGCAAATCGAGTGTGGATCAAAGCAATGGAAATGGAGAAAGTCCTCTTGGAGACGTGTAGGGCAGGATAGGGAGCTCCCTGTGAGAAGCCAGGGCACTGTCCCACATTTATTTTACCAGGTGGGTCCTGAGCTCTGCCTCTTGGCTGGGAACTGGATGTAGGTCTGAGTTCATCTGAGTGACCCCAGGACTTAACATGGGCCTCGAAAAGTCAGCACTGGGTGGGGGCTTGGAGGGATAGATGGATAGATGAATGAATGGATGGGTGGGTGAGTGGATGGATGGATGAGTGAATGGATGGGTGGGTAGAAGGGTGAATGCATGGGTGGGTGGAAGGGTGAATGGGTGGGTGGGTAGATAAATGGGTGGATGGATGGATGGATGGATGGATGGATAAGTGAATGGATAGATGAATGGATGGATGGATGAGTGAATGGATGGGTGAATGGATGGATGGGTAGATAAATGGATGGATGGATGAGTGAATAGATGGATGGATGCGTGGATGGATAGATGAACAACCTCTATTTCTCTGGTTTGAGGTTTGGATTCAATACTCCCCGGGGACCTTGCCAGTTCTACTTGTCTGGTTTCCATCATTTTAGAGGCAGAACACTCATTGTGGAGACTGCTAAGCTAGGAAGGAAAGTGTGAGCATAAGTTGCAGGCAAGACAAGAAAGAGAAAGGGATTGTGGGGGTGAGAAGGGAGAGCAATAGCCAGGTGGAGAGAGTGAAGAGATTGGGAGGGGGGCAGAGAAACTAGGTGAAGTAAACTGAGTCTGGTAGCTTTGAAGGTTTACCCAACTGCAGGCCCAATTACTTCTAATAACACCTTGTGGTTCCTTGGCGCCTTTCTCCTGGGAGCTCAAAGACTTTTACTGACACAGTGAAGCTGCACACAGGCCATCGAGGGAGATGCTATTGTTATCTTCATCGCCGCTTCAGAGGCAGGATGGTCAGACCCAGAGAAGCGGAGTGAGGGCCCAAGGTCACAGGCAGCCCTTGTGGGGCGGAGCCCGCGCACACAGGGCAAAATTCCCTCTCTTGCATCTGCCTTCCTGGAGAGGTGTGTGGTGTTCTCTGCCTTGCCCAAGCTCTCAGAAGAGAGTCCAGCCTTACGTTCATAAGAAGTAGTAAGTCACCGGCTCTCACAATACACGGTGAGGTCCCAGGGGCCGCCAGCCTTGCTTCTAGGTGGAGGGTGCCCTGACTCGGCGGGGAGCAGGGACCTCATCCAAGTCCCTCCAGGTTGTACTGGGAAGGAGTAAATCTCAGGATTTGGAGGCCAAGCTTTATCCTTGGGCAGGAGAAAACCACACCAGGCAATGCAGTGCCCCAGAAGAACCGTGGGGTCGGCTGTCTCCTCCTCTCTCTGCACTTCTCACTACTTGGGGCGTCCTTGTCTCGTCCCTCCCTCTGCCGTGGTGGTGGTGGGCTTCCCCCCTACCCCCCACCCTTCCACAGCCCTCGATGCCCCAGGGCTTAAACCAGCCCCTGTGCTCACCAGGCAAGGCCCAGGGGTCCGCAGAGCAGGAGGTGGGCGGGGCGGCATTCCTCAGGCTTGAGTCAATGCGGTAAATTGTCAAATAAAGCAGCCCCCTCCCTCAAAAAAACAATCTCTAGCACGGCAGCCAAGAATGTACCTGAAAGGGTGTGATTTCTTGGCTGCCTCCCTCCAGAAGTACCCTTTATATTGTTATTGAAATGAGAAAAATGCAGAGCATTCTGGAACTGCCGTGGCCTCCGGGGAAGTCCTGTGCAGACTGGCAGGGGTGAGGCTGCTAATCACCGTTGCCTGGGGCAAGGAGTCCTCCTCCTGCAGGTTCCCAGGCTTTGGAGGAGGGAGAGGGCCGCCCTACTTTGAATGCGGAGCTACTGAGAACAGGACTAAGAGCCCTGGAATGAAGGTGGAGGGGGCAAGGCACCAGCTGCGCCCTGCTGCGAACCACCCTTGCCCTATGACGGCAGTCGACACCTGTCCCACATGCTGTCTTAGTACCCAAGGCTCCGTGACAGTAGGACTCTGTTCTTGAAACCTTTGTAACTCCAAGGGCAAGCGCAGCTCCTGGCACATTAGCAGGCGCTCGAGACTTTTCTAGGACAAGGGTGATGATGGATGGTGGACAATGAATGGAAGGATGGACAGACGGATGATGGATGAATGATGAAAAGTAGACGGATGATGAATGGATGATGGATAATGGGGGATGAATGCTGAATGATGAATGTTTAGTGGATGGATGGATGGATGGATAGAAAAAGGAACAGGATTCTGGGATATAAGGACGAGATTTGGGATCCTGCCAAACTCCCCATTGTAGCAGGCTGTTCAACAGCATGCTTAAAAGGGCCAAGCTTAAATGTGTGGTGCTTAGGGGGGGAGCCACCCTGGGTGCCCTACACAAGCAGTCCACCCAGGACTCTTGGGCCAACCCTGTACCTTCAGGAGTCATAGGGTGTGGACAGACAGGTGCAGAGCTGGGGAGAGGAATGACCAAGGACGAAAGGGGAAGCTCTGCTTCACCCTTCCCCCCAAATCAGGCCAACTGGCCCCACCCAGGTTTGCGGTCCCTGGGAGAGGGGCCTGGCTCTGGGGCCTGGCTCTTCCCTTTTGCGGGGCTCCAGGTGGCCCCATTACACTTGTCCTTATACTGACATCTTTCTTCTGGCTGAATCATAGCAGAGGGCTGTGATTACATTTCCATCTTACAAGGGACATAAAACCGGAGCATTGAGAACATGCCTTTCAAGCTGTGGCCTGACTTGACAAGCTCTCAGAGCTGGGGAGAAGGGGGCATAATTGCATGCTGCTGCTGGAGGGAGCCCCCTTTCTGGTTGTTGGTTCTCTGTGGGGTGCACGGGGAGCAGAAGGCTGAGAGGTGAAAGGGGAGCATGGTGACCACTGTCCAGCTGGGCCAGGCTCCCAGGCCAGGTGACCTCCAACTATGGGCGGTGCCGGGTGCTACTCCTTCCTTCCTGTTGAGGCTCTGCACTTGATCTTAGCCAAAAGGCCGAGAAGCGATCCTGCTGAGGCTCTGATACGCATACCTTCCCCCATCCCCTTTCCTGACCGCCTGGCCTAAAAGCATCTTTTTGTAGGTAGAGGGGCTTTAGCTGCAATCGAATGAGCTTGAGCCCTGGGGGTCTCATCCCCACAGCCCCTGGGAGTGTGCAGGGCTTCTGGGAGCCATAGAGTGTTGTAGGCAGGGAGGGAAGACCAGGATGCATTCTGTAGAGGCCGCTTTTAGACAACAGGCTTGAGCAATGGAAACTTGATCAAAGCAAATGGGCCCACGGTGACCCCCTGGCTGAATAAAGCTGAGCCCATCAGGAGACCCACCTCAAAATACCCATAAGCCGTAACTGACCAATGGGCTACTTACAACCAGGCACAGTTACCAAAAAAGGGAAAGTTCCCCATGTTCCCATACCTCCTCATCTCCCCCCTTTAAATACAGCCCTCACCTGCTGCCTCATGGCGGACAGTCTCTCCCCTGCTGTCCTGCCCCCGCCCCCTTGCGGTGTAGTCAATAAACTCTCCTTTATTCTGCCTTGGGTGAATCCTTTCACTGCCTGCCCATACCACCAGCCCCCACCCAATCATCGCCCCCCCATTTAGGGGCCCTCATCTGATCGAGAGAGACCCCATGCATTCTAGGCAGGCACTTCTGCGAATTGCCCGAAGAGATTACAGAGGGAAGGCGTCCGAACGTCCGCAGCCATAGTAATTTCTTGCGATTTGTTTGCCTTCTAAATACGATTTCACAATTGCACCTAATTCTGATTCAATAATTCTGTAGGCTTTTCCTTAAAGAGCGCCCCCAATCTGTATAAACTTCAGTCCTACAAAACCTAGAGGTGGGGTAGGGTGGCCCTATGTCCAATGCCCGGGGTCCCCATGGGAAGAGGGAACCGTGGGCGCAGACACACGGGGAGAAGGCCGTGTAAGGGCAGAGGCGGGGAGCGCCAGGGACGGCCAGCACATACCAGAAGCTGGGAGAGGCCTGGGACGCAGGAAGGAGCGACTCGGCAGACACCTGGATTTCAAGACTTCTGGCCTCCAGAACTGGGAGAACGCACACTTCTGCTCCTTTAAGCCCCCCCACCCAGCCCCGTTTGTGGTGTTTTGTTTCACTCCAGCAGCCGGAGGAATCAACCACCTTTTTAGGGGAGGGAGGGATCTATAAAAATGAAATAAAATCCCAGCTCTCAGGGATAAGGTAAGGAAGAAGACAACTGACAGTGTGGCTAGCGATTGGGGTTGATCATTTTGACCCTCAGACCGTGGTCGTAAATGGTGATCAGCCTGATTTTTGCTAACGACCGTACGGCAGTTGCCGTCCCCAGGAGTGGACCGCTAAGATCCCGTCAACCCAGCCTCCAGCCCTTCGTGCTTTGGCTTCGCCAGGAGCCGCGCAGGCTGGAGAAGTTTGTTTTTTTCTTTTTAATCGTAGCAAGCCCGGCTTGCTCATCCTTTCTTACATGGTCTGCAAAGGGAGCAAACACGTTGCCTCATGACGTTCTCAGGAGGCCCGTGCAGAGCTATGTGAGTCACTCGAGGGTTTTTAAAGATGAATGGCTGGTGAGCCGGCTTCTCAGGAAGATTAGCCCTAAGTCATGGCTGTGCTTGTCGGGCTCGGCTGCTGCAGAACTGATTCACGGGGGCCAGGAAGCAGGGAGACAGCCTGACAGAGCTCGGAAGGCCACCCACCAGTCCGCTGTCTTCCCATGGGTGGGGGGCATTTCTCCATCCGGTCCTTTCTTTCCATTGTTGTATAAAGAATAGACTATATAAATAGGGATGTTCTCTATGCAGGTATATATCAGTGTATATTTCTGTCTCTCTGTCTCTGTCTCTCTCTCTATGTCTACACACATGCGCATAATAACGTGGGTATACGATACATTGCATATACTCTAGACATAGTATAATGAGTGGGAATAACCCAGTGGCTTTCAGATTTTTTAAAGCTAGAGAAACTTCTTCATTGAGAAACATGGCATACATAGAAGAATGTACAAAAAACAAAAACAAAAACAAAAACACAGCTCCATGAAAGATCACAAAGTAGAGAGAAGAAATGTGACCCTCCCAAGCGGCTCCTACGGGAATCCATCCACAGTGCCTTTGGAAAGAAACACCTGCTATTTAGGGAGGTGTGCTTATGTGGTAATTATGAGTAGGAAGTTGTTACTGCCAAAGATGGGTGGTAGGAAGGAGGAAAGGGTTGGGCGGTGGTGGAGAGCTCAGGGTGGGGGAGGGACATAAGCAGCTAGGACTTTGCCAGCCCCCAGAATTGCCCCTGTGCCCCCCCAATCTCTCCGTGGTGTTATGTGTAACAGTACGGTGTTCCTTTTCATGGCTGTATAGTATTCCACTGCATGAATGTACCACAGTGTATCTGTTCTGTTAATGCACTTCTGGGTGACTTGAAGTTTTGCAGTATTACAAATAGATGGCTGAGAACATTCTATCCTTCTATTCTATCCTTGTCTCACCGGGGACTACATGAAGGCCAATGCGGCCTTTTCCCTTTCTTCTTTCCTCTCCACCCTCCCTCCACTTTTTCTCTCTCTCCTGCTTTCTGTCTCCCTTTTCCCTTCCCTCACTCAGGGCACCCAGGATGGCTACCAGGGCGAAGACCTGTCTCCTCTGGATGGGGCCCTCTGCCAAGGCTGTGCTTGTCCTTATGAATGCCCTTGATGGTGCCCCTTGCTCAGTGCTTTCTCTTCACCCTCGGGAGGGTATACTTTATACCCAATTTCCAGCCCTAGCTACCAGATCATCCCCCCCGCCAAGAAGTCACAGCTGATCTTCATAATCACATTTCCAGGTTCCTCAGAGAAAGAAAGCAGGGGCTGAGCTAGGGGTGCATGGGGGCCCCGGAATTGCTTGATGCAATTTGTAGGGAGCAGCCTATGATCTCAGGGTCCATAAAGGGCCCAGTCTTTGCTTGGGCACGTTCTTATCTGGATGACCAACCCCTCACTCTTGACCTGTGAATCCTCTCTCTTGTGTTCCCAATGCCCTGAGATTCATATCTTGACTCTCGGTCTCCACTCTGTGTGTGGAAGAATGGCATGTAAATACCTCTAGCTTTCTGGATGGCATTTTGTTCTATTTCCCTCATAGATAAATATGCTCCTTGGCTGGACTGTCGCATTCCTAGAAACTCTTCTATAGAAATGCTACCCAAAGTGCTTCGGGATGAATGGACGAGAATATTCATTCCAGGGCTGATCCTAAGCTCACAGCCCTGGAAATCATCTGAAGACCCACGGGCAAGGGAGCAATGGTACGTACATCCAGTAGAATCTCCAGGGGTCATTACAAATGCAGGGAAGATGCCCAGGGAATATAGGTAGGTGGGGAAAGCCAGTTTCAAGGCAGCGTGTCTAGGACGGCATTATGTTTAGAAAACTCCAGACATGCACATGTGCAAGTGCTGTGCACACGGGAATAACCCGGGAGGCGCATCAGCTGTGTTCACATTGTCCTGGGAAAGCAAGATGGCAGCTGGGGGGCCTCCCACTGCTTCCCTCATATGTTCTGTAACGTTCCAACTTGGTGTGAAGCCTGCAGTTACTTTTGTAATTAAGAAAAATAATAATACATGTCTAAAAAATATTTTATTTATTTGACAGAGAGAGAGAGCACAAGCAGGGGCAGTGGCAGCAGAGGCAGAGGGAGAAGCAGGCTCCCCACCGAGCAGAGAGCCCGATGCGGGACTCAATCCCAGGACCCCGAGATCACGACCTGAGCCGAAGGCAGGCGCTTTACCGACTGAGCCACCCAGGTGCCCAATAATACATTTTTAAATGAAGAAATAAGACAAGTTGTCAAGACTCCTAGAAGGTACAACACCAAGAGTGAATCATCTCTGAAGACCATCTGGTCTCCATCATGGCTACTCAGGTTTGCTATTACGAGGCAAAAGCGGCCATGGGCAATAAGTGAGTGAGCAAGCAGGTGTGTTCCAGAAAAACTTTGTTTATAAAAGTAGGCAGTAGGTCCAGAGCTGTCTGCAGGCCCCCCGGTGCAGAAGCACCAGAAGGATCCTCCCGCCAATGGAGGAGAAAGCTGAGAAGTGAGCCCCAGATGGGCCAGCAAAGCCAGAAAACAGTGTGGTTCTTTTCTTGCCTTTGCACATGGCTTGTACCAGCATCGACATGGATTCTAAAGATTGATTTACTGTAAGCTCAGTTTCACACAGTCTGACCCCGAGAACAGAGGGTCGCTGATAGCTGCAGACACGGGGAGAGCAAGGGCGGACCACGTAGCTGGAATGGTTTCTCCAACAACGACTGCCTTGCCTCCTCAGGCAGGACACAAGCCCGCCCGGGCCTCTCCTTCTGCACACGTAGCCCCAGGCTTCCGGGGCCCCCATACACCCCTAGCTCTGCCCCTGCTTTCTTTCTCTGAGGAACCTGGAAATGTGGTTGTGAAGGTCAGCTAAAACAACCATGGCTCTCATTTCACAAGAAAGATGAAAAAGAGAAATTACACAAGATACTTTTGGCAAACAGTGAGGTCGTGGGGGGCAGGAAGGAGGATGGTGGGTGTTCTAGCCCTGAGCTACAGCTCGGCACCAGAGCATGACTGAGCCTGAACAGACCTGGCCACGCAGGGAATTCATCCCCTCTGATCAGAAGGACTTGATGCGTGAAGGTCCCGCCACCGACCCTGTGTAGTCCTCTGTGTCACCCTGTCTGTTAGGATAATATTCCCATTTTGCAGAAGAAGGACACGAGGCTTAGAGAAATCGAGTAACTTCTTTCAAGAAATGATAGCTTCAAAATTGCTGAAAGCTGGAGCTGACTGAAGACACAGCCTGTCCACCTGACCCCTACGTGTCCTGACTTTGAGCCCCAAGCCCTGTGAGATTGTGTCTGCCATCACATTCTATCAGTCTTGGGCAGGTGTGTTTACAGTTTTGCCAGACTCAGGTCTAACCTGTGTCAGACCAAGTGACATTGGTCAAGGTCTCCAGGTAATGTTTTGGGGTGGGGGTTTTGGCAGAGCTCCAGGGTGACGTGAGCAAAGTCTACCCATCTCTGTCTCCTTCCTCTTCCTCTCCTGGCGGCTCTGCCAGAGTCCATGTACGTGTTACTCCAGCTGTGACTTACGATGTACATGTGCATGTCACCACCCCACGGGAGGGCCTGACTCAGCACCCACACCCGCTGAGCTTCAAGGAAGACCAGAGGAATTTTCCCCAGGCCTGACTCAGACCCGATGTGCAGGAAAGGGCCGCTCGTAAGGGAGCCCTGGTGAGGGGTGGTGGTGAAAGTCTCATTGTCACCTGTGTCAACTCAACCCTCGAGTGCCATCTCTCACACGGCCACCCTCTGAGAGCACTGGGCCCGGGGTGGCAATGCCCATCCCAGGTAGGCAGAGTGGATGGCAGCCCCCTGACATGGAGCATATCACTCCACACAGTGCTCAGATGGTGATGGTGATGATGGTGATGGTGGTGATGATGATAATGGTGGTAATGGTGATGATGATGGTGATGATGGTGATGATGATGGTGATGATGGTGATGATGGTGATGATGCTGGTGATGGAGGTGATGATGTGTGATAGTGATGATGATGGTGGTGATGATGGTGATGATGATGATGGTGGTGACGATGATGGTGGTTGTGATGATGATGGTGATGATGGTGTTGGTGGTGATGGTTGTGATGATGATAGTGATGATGGTGATGGTGGTGATGGTTGTGATGATGATGGTGATGATGATGGTGGTGATAGTGATGATGATGATGGTGGTTGTGATGATGATGGTGATGATGGTGATGATGGTGGTGATGAATAACGGCCCACAGCCCTCCTGGTCCTAGGATAAATTGAAGGGTCTAGGCCACAGTGGCAGTCTTTGCTGCCACAGGGGGAAAGATCTGTTGGCACGGAAGGCCAGCCAGTAATGTTCAGGAGAAATTCCTCCCTCTGAACGTCCTTGTGTGCTTGTGAAAACAGCGTCAGCCCTGGACCCCTGAAGGTGATGTGTCTGGGCTCTGGATTTCTAAGAGTGTCTGAACAAGCCTCCAGGGGCAGCAGCTCTGGGGCAAGAGTCCAGTGGGGAGAGACAGGTTGGGGTTGTACACACGGATTGATCACCGGAGGAGACCTGGGTCCAATCCCACCACCACCTGTCATTGGCTCTTGTGACAAAGCGACAAGGACAGTCGCCTTCCCTGTGCTGTAAGGCTCACAGGTACCCAGGGGAGCACCCCTGAGTGAAAGACCATTTTCAGAAGATTCTTCAGGAAGCCACAGATTTTGATTTGGGCAATAATTTAAAAATCCTCTTTTTCATAATTTCATGGTGAATTTCTTAAAGGAATTTGGAAGCAAGGTTGCAGGACAGAGATGAGGGAAGCAAGTCACTTTGTTCCTTGCATGCTGAAATTTCCCTCAGGTTAACATTTCCTTATTACTTTGGTAAACACACGTGGATATTTGAGTAGACAGACCACCGATCTCGAGCTGCTTCCTCTCCTACCCCATCTCCTCAGGTGGGCCCTACAGACATCTCAAGCGCTTAAAGGAAGTAGAAAGGCCCCAGATATTGGCAGAGTGAGCCATCAGTAGCCTTGGCGCCCTGGAAGCTGATGATCACGGAACTTCAGAGATTTGCCCCGTGTGCCCAACTCAGAAATGGCAGCACTGGGATGTGAATGCCCAACACGGGGCTCTTCCCATCATGTCACTTGCACTAATGTTTGCAGAAGCTCAGTGTCAGGGTCAGAATCAGTTCTCCACCCTTCCACCTGGTGTTCCCCAGAAAAGGACAGAGAGGGTGATTCTTCCCCTTGGCAGGACAGAAGGCGTCAACCCCAGCAGGAAGGCAGAGGAGCAGGTCTTCTTGCTCAGATGCCCCTCTGCCCATCCTCTCCTGGGACATGTGCTGGGGGTTGGGGTCTGTCTTAGGGCTGCCACAGCTGGTGGATTTCCTAGGACCTCCCTCCAGAGCAAAGCTCCTGGAGCACTGCCCCCCTCCCCCAGTTGGCCTTGTGTTAGGGAGCACTGGGGGGCCAGCCAGACAGGCCGGAGAGAGGTGTTCTTCTGACTTGGAAACTACCGTGGAAACCACCATGCTTGCAGTACCCCCCTCCCAGGTTCTAAGAGGAGCCCTGAACGTGAGCATCACACATGCCCTGGGGACACTAGCCCCTCAAAGGCATGTGTGCACACCATCCTTGCCCTCTGTGCAAGCAGTGAAGGCTCAGATGGGCAGAACGGCAGGCTGAGGACTCAGGTCGCCGGACCAAGGCCCCCTGGCAGAGCAGGCAGGGTAGACACCAGGACCTTCACTGATGTCTAGACAGGGAGAGAAATGAGGCTGGATGCAGAATAACATCATGGCAGCATCCAAAGAGTAATTTGTGGGTGTGCTCTCTTGTCAAGAATGGCTTCCACTCACTCATGTGTTGGTTCATTCATGCATGCATTCATTCATTCATTCACTCATTCATTTTTCCCTCTGCCTGGAATTATCTCCTCCTGGATGGCCACATTCTCCCTCCCACACTTTTTTGGGTTTCTGCTCAGGTGCTCCCCCTCAGAGATGCCTTCACTGTGGCCGCCCCCCATTGGCCACCACCTACCCTTGGCCCATGATCCTAACCTGCAGCTAACGTCCCACTTGGGGGTGGGCAGACCTCCCGTCCCACCAGCGGGAAGAGTCCTGCCTCTCGGTCCTTCTCTCAGGTGGGAAGGGTGGACGAGGGTGATGCTAACTCTGAAACCGTTCACCCCCATTTCACTAGCAACCCCAACCTCGCTCTTCAGCACCAGGACCAACAGCTTTCCACCACAGCTCACGGGGTTCCATGCACCCCTCATTGTCTGTGCTTATTGTTCGTGTGTCCGGGAGAGTACCCACCTGTGGGGGCGGCACCCATGTCACCAGCCCTTGGAATAATGCCTCGCACCCTGTGTGCACTATTTAAAAAGAAAACAAAACAATTATGCTTTCTTATCACACAAAGCAGAAAGATCTGGGACATTTTTTCCCGTGTGTACAAATTAACCTCATTCTTTGGGGGGTTGTGTCCTATTCCATTGTAGACGTGTCATAATTTATGCAATTAAACCTTTGCTGATAAAAATGTAGGCCATTTTCAGATTTGGCTCTTATCCACATGTTGCAATAAATATCCAACATGCACACTTTTGTGCCCTTGGGTAAGTGACAGACACACTTTAGGAGCTGGGTCAATGTGTATGAAAGGTTTCCATCTTGTTAGACTTTGCCCAATGGCTCTTCTGAAGGCTGTACTGGGTTACATTCCCTCCAACAATGTTCTAGAGGGTGACTGTGCTCACATACGCACCAGGAATGCTTTCAAATCTTTATTTACATGGCGTTCAGCACACAGTTTTAGAAACCGTTTGATCTCATGGTGCCATCTTTTTTTTTTTTTTTAAGAAAAATTAACAGCTTTATTTTTCCTCAATATACATTTTAGAAAATAGGTCTAAGGAAAGGTTTCATGAAACAGACCAGAGGACTATATACAAAGTGAAGAGCTCCAAATCAGCGAGACCAACTTCACGGACGGAGCACTCTTCCCCGAGGGCCACAGCAGCCTAGGACCGTCCCATCAGAGGGGAGGCAAGCTTTTGGATGGCTTTTGAGTTCAGCTGAGGAATTGTGCTGATCTTCAGGAGTTTGCTGCTTGCATACTTATTCTTGATGGCGATGAATTTTGTGAAGTTTTCATTAACTTTCACTACATTTTTGGCCATGTGCTGCATGACTTCCAATACTTCATTTTCTGTGTATCCAGTATAATACTGCTGCTATAAGTTCCATTTTCCTTGGCCCAGAAACTTCTGGGACAGGCAGGATGCAGCCGCTGCCACCTTTGAAGGGTGATAATGCACCATGTCATAGTGAGAGTCAGCTCCATCAGATATTTGGCTAAAGTGTGCTATTCCACATGGACGTCACCACCTTTTGATGCCCGCCTTAAGAAATGTAGTGGCAAAGGTCGACCCAACTCAAATTTCAGTTCTTTCAAAATCAGTGTTTCCATCTCTCGGATTTGGGAACTGGTATAAGCATTGTCTGTGATGTAAACGAAGTCTTCAATATTTGGAGAAAACATCTCCTCATATTTGGAAGCCAAGAGCAGAGCTGTAATCCCAACCAGTTGAAGCTTCTTACGAGAAACCGGCTGAACCTGTAAAAATCGGTCCATGATGGCGACGCACATGTACAGAGTCTCCTGAAGCAGCCTAAACTTGGAGTGGACTTGCACCAGCCAGTCCACCAGGATGGCGCGCATGCGTCCGTTTATCTCTCTTCCATCTAAGAAGTGTGGATTTATGGATTGCAGAACCTCAAGCTGCCGTAGATACTGGTAGATATCCTTAACGTAGTCGCTGCAGAGCTGAGGGTTCTCCCAGTCCTCACGATCAATGTCCTCGATTTTGCAGAGCAAGGCATCAGAGAAAGCTTGGCAGAGATTCTCTTCCTTCGTGGAGATATCCTCCTGTGGGGGGGAAGGACCCTTTGGAGCCAGCACTTCCATCTGTACTGGTTTCACAGAAGCAGTAGGTTTCAGTTGTTTGTTGACATTTGTTTTGGTGGGTTGAACAGCTATTTGGGTGTTCTGAGCTTTCTTGGCTACTTGTGTAGCTCTGGTTGCAACTCTATTTGCAATTTCTTCTAAAACTGCCCGTCTGATTGTCACATGACTCTTAGCTTTAGAATTAACTCCAGTGTCAGCATTCTCTAAATCGGTGGACACCGTCTGGCGTCGGAGCAGCGCCATGTGGGAAGGGGCAGGCAAGAACGCCAGCCCAGCCCAGGGAGGGACGCGGACCAGAGAGGGAGGACACAAACTTCCGCCATGCCGTTAGCTCCGCACTCCGGCCCGCACCGCTTAAGACCTTCTCGTGGTGCCATCTTAATGGTGTGCATTCATTCTGATGTTTCAAGCATGCGTGTGTGCACCCGTGTGTGTGTGTGCATGTGGTGTGTGCACGTGTGCTTGTGTGTTTCCACGTGTTGTGTTGCACACACACTGGATTATCTGAATGACCACTAAATTGTCCGCCACCACACAACCTTGTTCCCTGCAATTGCGTTGACATCTGGTCCTGATGGACGAATGAAGGCTTTCTAGCTTACCAAGCAGAGCAAACCCAAGTAACCCTGATGCAGACCCGTGGAGGGATGCTCCCCGCCCAGAGCCTGCCCTGCCCTCTCGCATCGAGGACGGTCCTCCTGCTGGGGGTGGGCAGATCGTGGGGCTCTCTCTTTGTAGAAACCCCAGCAGTTCACTAGCAGTCAGGGTAGTAGAAAAAACAAACAAATGAAAACCACAGTGTACACTTTCTCATTACAAGTTAATTTTTATTATGTTTTGGGGTAGACTCATAGGTGTTTAGGATCATCAAAGTAGTGGATTGGAGATTAGACCGAGTTCTTTGTTTAGAAAGAGAGGCAATCATTTTAACAAACAAAACTCAAAAGAGGGACGGGGAGACCAGAGGCTCACAAGAGCCAGCCAGGGGGCCGTGGGCTCCTGGAATTACGCTGCCTGACCACAGAACGACTCTAAAGAGAAACTGAAGCAGGACCCCGGAACACACCGTTGGGGTGGGAAGATGCTGTCAGAGGGGGAGGGCAGTGACTCGGGGGTCATTCCAGCCCTCAGAGCTGACCTGCGAGCTCGCCGCTTTGGTCCGCAGAGCTCAGGCCGGGGATGTTGCGTGAGCAACAACAGACTGTCCCTGAAGCCTGGGAGGCAGGACTGTCCCACATGGGACGGTCATTGGCAATGCTGCCCTGGCTGGACATGAGGGTTGTTTTCACTTGTCATGACCTGGAGTAACATATGAGCTCTTGGAATTCTCCAGGCCCAGAAAATTCTCTCTACTCATTGGGGAGCAGACCTTTGAGCTCCTAATTAAATGCTCACCCTGGCACTTAGACAGATTCAAGTCTGTTGAGGGAATCTTTCGGCCTTTCCCACGGGCAAGCTGCCCACCACGTGGGAGGGGGGCCTGCATGTGCGTGAGGCCGGCGCTGGCTCTTCGGGGTGCGGTCTGGAAGCCCATGCAGACTTGTCATCTGTCCACCGGATCATTTGGTTTTCTCTTCAATGAGCAACACAAAATATGGAACTGGCATTTTTGGGCTAAGTTGACGGATTTCCAGTTCTGGCCAAAAACATACTTGAAATACCCAATCCTGGATCCCCATTGTTTAGATGGCCTACCAGCCGTGTTTAGTCTTCAAGTTTCACACTGTTCCAAGTGAAGAATCATCAGAAAGCAGCAGACTCTTCCTAGCTTGGCCCTCCCCGTGAATGAAACACTTCACTCAGGAATAAACTGAAGCCGTGCTCAGAACTACAAGTGCGTATGTATCTCTTGACCCAATAATCTAACTTCTGGAGTCTATGCTACACCCCTCCTTGTGTGTGTGCAAAGGGATATTATGTACCAGATTATTCATCACAGCGTTTTAAATAATGATGAAACGTTGGAAAAGAGCCGCATATGCATTAGAACAGAAGAGTGAGTACATTTACAGAATTTCCTTGCTAGGGAAGTCCTCTTATCTGTAAAAAAGAATAAGGGAGCTCTCCGGGTACAATAGGCAGAATAATGGTCCCCCAAAATGTGCACATCCTGATCCCTGGACCCTGTGACTGTGTCACTTTGCCCAGCAGGGGGACTGGGCACCTGTGATTAGATCAGGGACCTGGAGACGAGATTATCCCAGCTGATCCAGGTGGGTCCAGTGTCATCACAAGGGTCCTTGACTGATGTCTGAGGCAGAGGGAGGGGAAAAGGACCCGGAAGCAGGTCTGAATAAAGTGGCTGCCGCCGTGAAGATGCAAGACGGTGAAGGCGGTCAGCCGAGGGCTGCGGGCAGCCCCTGGACACAGGAAAAGACAAGGAAATGGATTCTTCCATGGGGCTCCAGAAGGAACCGGCCCTGCCGACATACTGATTTCAGACCAGTGAGACCCACGATGGACTTCCGGCCTCCAGGACACCAAGGTGGTAACTTTGTATCGTTTTAAGCCACTAAGTTTGTCGTAGTTGGTTACAGCTGCCAGAGCAAACAAATATAGGAAGGAATGAAACAGTGGGAAGCAATGAAACATTGTTATTTTTTTAAGATTATTTATTTATTTATTTATTTGAGAGAAAGAGAGAGAGAGAGAGAGAGAGAGCGCACAGGGGCAGAGGGAGAGGGAGACGCAGACTCCCCCACTGAGCGGAGAGCCTGATGCAGGACTCGATCCCAGGACCCTGAGATCATGACCTGAGCCAAAGGCAGATGCTTAATGGACTGAGCCACCCAGGTGCCCCAAAACATTGTTAATTTTAAAAAGAAATGAAAGAAAGAGAAGAAAGGAGGGAAGGAGAGGGGGGAGAGAGGGAGGGAAAGGAAGGGAGGGAGAGAGAGGACAGGGAGAGATAAGGCAGGTGCAGCACTGGTGGAGAGAGGATCGGGTAGCAGGGCGGCATCCAGACTCCGGATCATTTGCTGAGCACACGGCTGACCGGGGCCGGTAACTTAACCTCCTTGTGCCTGGGTGCCTGGGTTCTTCCTCTGCTAAACGGAGTCAATAATTTATTTACCGCCCGCTGTAAATACTAGCTAGCCAACACACAAGGGCGCCCTGTCTGCTGGGCAAAAAGAATGGGAAATAAGCATGTCTGGTTTTCATTTGCTTGTATTTACCTAAAGAAATGCTTGAAGGATACGTTCGAAACCAATAAAGGGTTGTGTAAGGGCAAAGGGCTGAAGGAGGGGGATGGAGGGATTTTTGACTGTATGTGAAATATGCGCTAAATATATGCACATGCATGTTATACTATGTGCGTGTTTTTGAATCTGTATTTAAGCCATGTGAATGTGTTACCTATGCAAACACACACATATAAATGCACGTGTATCTTTAAGGCCCTCGAGAACTTCTCTGCTGGAGGGAGGCAGCCTTCTGGTGGGCAGGCATCCTGGGGGTGAGGAGGACCCCTCACCAGGCTTGCGCGCAGTACCTGGGAAGCATGAGCTCAAGGCAGCTCTCTCTGCAGGAATGAGCTCACCGTAGATGTCCCCCTGAGGCGTCTCTGCTCTCACTTTATAACTTTAAGGGAATTGTCCTGATTTATATACTGTGGTTCAAAATCTTTTAGGGCAGAGGACAGACATTCTATTTTATTTTATTATATTTTTTATTTTTATTTTTTAAGATTTTATTTATTTGACAGAGAGAGAGAGCACAAGCAAGGGGAGCAGCAGAAGGAGAGGGAGAAACAGGCTCCCCTCCCAGCAAGGAGACCGATGCAGGACTCGATCCCAGGACCCTGAAATCATGACCTGAGCTGAAGGCAGACGTTTAACTGACTGAGCCCCCCAGGCGCCCTGACAGACATTCTATTTTAAATAAATAAATAAATAAATTGCAAATACTAACAACTTTAATTTCTCGAGCTCCTATTAACAGCCAGACGGTGTGAGATGCTTTACGCTCACCCTCTGTAATCGTCCTGACAATCCTAACCTTGCGATTCTTATGCCCATTTGGCAGAAGGGGAAACTGAGGCCAGGCCAGGCTGAGTCACCACCCCGAGTGGCACAGCTGGTGAGCAGAGAGCTGGGATTCGCAGCGAGGTCTGCCTGACTGCAAAGCCCTCTGCCCACTCCTGCAGCCCAGGGCCTGGCTGGAGAGGGTGACTGCCCTCAACACCAGACATCCAGACACCAGCTGAGGCCCTGCCCTGCCCCTCCTCACTCCACCCTGCCCCGAGAGAAGGTGACTGCACATCACATCCTCCTTCCTCACCCTCACCCACAGACCGCAGGTCCTGAGGATTGTCAGAATGTCCTTGCCCATAAGCACGCATGTTATTATTTCCTGGTCCTGTGCTAGAGCATAGTAAGGAGGAAGTGCTTTGTCAGCGTGAATCAGCTTCCTACTGCTGCTTAGGGACTGGGAGAAACCAGATGCTTCCCCTCGGGGTCTCTGTTGTCCTCAGCCAGGACAGCATCTCCATTCCCTGCATTGCTCCTTCTCCTATGCCAGGCTCACACGGGTGCTGTCCCCTCTGTCTGGCCCGAGGGGTGGGGGATGCTCCCCGCTGCTTGTCCTTCAAGTCTCCCGTTGCACCTCCTGGCACTTGTCCATTGTCTCTCTTGCTGGCCCATGTGCTCCAGAAGTGGTGACCACGTCCAGCACAGACCCTGACCCATCTAGCCCTGAATAGGCCACCTGGTCAGCAAAACTGACACCAGACCCCACATTCACACAGCGCATCGGAACTTAGCCCAGCATCACCCACTACATCATTTCCAGTGCATTAGGCCATCCTAGTATCATCCAACCGTGGAGGCCAGGCAGCTCTTCATCCCACCCTCTCCCACACCTGCTGGCATGCTTCTGTCTCAACTGGACTCTGTCTTCCTGGGATTTATCTTACCACGTGCCCTTTTCCCCCTTATGTTATTAGTCATGAGATCAGAGCTGAAAATTACAAAATTTTATTTTAGTCTTACTTTTAAAGATTTTATTTATTATTTGAGAGAGAGAGAAAAAGTGAGAGAGAGAGAGCAGGAGCAGGGGGAAGGGTAGAGGGAGAAGCAGACTCCCCGCTGAGCAGAGAGCCCGATGCAGGACTCAATCCCAGGACCCTGGGATCATGACCTGAGCAGAAGGCAGACGCTTAACCGACTGAGCCACCCAGGTACCCTGAAAATTACAAACTTTTAAGCAAAATAATAAACTTTGTTTTAAACTTATTTTTTATTTATAAAAGTAATTTAAAGAAATAAAAAGTTTATTTATTTAAATAAATAATTTTGCTATAGAGCACACGATTCCTATTATTTCCTTAACTGTCTGCAGATCTTATATATAATCTCACAATTAAATCATTCCCTTACATTCTTTTTTTCCATTACCTTCTACTTTCTCACAAGACAAAATGTACTCTTACCATCCACCCCAAGATAAGTCTGTCTGTCCGTCAGTAAGAAAAAGAAATTTACTACCAGCAGCAAAGGACCCACAAGAGTATCCAAGGTACGATGCCCAGCAGGAAGTGCTAAGCCCTCTGCTGGGTCCACACGGCACCTTTGCCTCTTTATCGTCCCAGGGAAACATCTTTAAATTTATAGGCTTTCTATCAATATTTCCTTTTGTTTTCTAGTGTAACACTATTCAGACTTGCAATACTGGTTTCGGAGCATTTTCCAGAACGCCCAGGGGTAGTTCTTTCAAAGCGCGTTTAAGAGAATGTATAATGCAAAGTTCTATTCCGATCTTTTTTTTGAAGTGATACACCTCCTTTTCTAAATTTTTAATTCTTTTTATTTATAAAAATATACTTTGTTACAGATCAAGTACTCTCTTTATTTAACATATGTGCATACACTCTTTAAATAGAACCCAGGACCATAGTTGACATTCAGCATATCCTAGAAGGATGACTTTTTTGACGCCCGTGGAGGACACTAGTCATAGGCTAATAAATGTTCATTTCCCTCCACATCATATGTTATCAGGAAAAAGCAAATTAAAACAACAATCCAGATGCCACTGCAAACCTACTAGCATAGCCGAAATCCAGAACACAGACAGCACCAAATGCTGACAGGGCCATTGAGCGACAGGCGCGCTCATTCACTGCTGGTGGGAAAGCAAAATGGTGCAGCCACCTTGGAAGACCGTTGGGCGGTTTCTTACAAAATGAAACATACTCTTACCATATGATCCAGGATTCATGCTCCATGGTATTTACCCAAAGGAGTGAAAAAACTATGTCCGTATGAAAACCTGCCCACGGATGTTTATAGCAGGTTTATTCATAACCGCCAAACCTTGGAAGCAACCAAGCTGTCCTTCCAGCGGGTGAATGGATAAATAAACTGGTCCATCCAGTCAATGGGAGACTACTCAGTGCTAAAAGGAAATGAGCCATCACACCATGAGAAGACACGGAGGGACCGTGAGTGCGGATCACTGAATGACAGAAGCCAGTCTGAGAAGGCTGCATGCTGTAGGATTCTACCTATATGACATTATGGGAAAGGCAAAACCATGGAGACAGTCAAAAGATCAGGGGTCGAGGGTGGGGAAGATAAACAGGCAAAGCACAGGATTTTTCGGGCAGTGAAAACCCTCTATACGATGCTATAGTGGTGAATACGTGCCACGATATGCTTGTACAAACCCATAGAACATACAGCACCAACAGGCAGCCATATGCAAACTACGGACTCTGGGCGATGATGATGTGTCAATGTAGGGTCCTCCTTGGTGAAAAACTTACCGTTCGGTGAGTGATGTTGGTAATAGGGAGTCTGTGCAAATGTGGGGGCAGAGGGTCCATGGAAAATTCCTCTGCCTTGCTCTCAATTTTACTATAACCCTAAAATTGCTCCAAAAAATAAAATCTTAAATTAAAAAAAAAAAATTCCATTCCCAAGGATGTTGTGTCTCTCTCGTCTAGCAACTGCAGAAGCTAGGGAAGTCTCACCTCTGAGCCTCCGTTTCTCACGTGTCTTCTGGGTGAGGCTTGGAATATTCAGCCAGCCAGAGGCTCTGATGGATGCATTTTCCTTCCCAGCATGAAGCATGCCGCCGGGGGGGTGAGGATTCAGTGTGTTTGGTGGATGGCTGACTGAAGGAGAAGCCAGCAGGCACGGGTTGATTTACAACAGGTGACAGAGAGCCAGGAGCGTGCGTTTTGTGACCTCGTGGGAAAGCATGGGCACTCTCGAGCATCCAGGCCAGAAGCTGGGACACGGTTTGCACCTGGCTGTCTGGAGCCTCCCTCCAGTGAGACTGGCATTTCGTCCTGGTACCTCTGGCTGTCCTCTGGGCCCCTGCACCCAGCGCTGCAGGGGAGGGAGCGAGCTGGGATGCCTGGGCTTGTTCCCAGGCCTGAGCTGCAGCGAGCTTCCCACACTGCGCTCCAGGACCCAGATCAAAGCCCCGGCCAGGCCCTTCAGCTAGAGTTGCTGGAGGCGGGCACACATTCCTGTGTGTCTTGGCAGTGGGGCTTTCTGGCAGAAGGCAGGAAAGGAATCTGGGAGGCGCTGCCTTTGTTTTGAGGACGATGCATCCTGAACCCAGATGCACAGATGCCCTCCTAGAGGCTGAGGCCTGGCCTGGCCGGATAGCCCTGGTGCTGGGGCTGTGGGCCACACTGGGGTCCGGGAAGGGTGTAAGGCCATACTGCCACGGCGCCCTGCGGTCAGTTCTGCGTGAGGCTCCCCATCCTTCCGGCCTGTGCCCGTGTGTGGGGTCCCATCACTCAGCCAGACCCTCTGCTCCCAAATGCGCAAACTCAGCCTGCCAACCTTCATTTGCTCGGGCTCAGGGAAGCTTCAGCAAGGATGGGAAGGCTAGGACTCCCACAGCAGGATTCAGGGCATTTAGCAGGAACCGGTTTTACTAAAAAAAAAAAAAAGGAAAGAAAGAAAAAGAAAAAGAAAAGAAAATGCCTTTTTCATTGTTGCAGTGCTCAACACAAGGGCAGGGGACATTCACATCACCTTCCTGAATACCCAAGAATACAGAGCAGTTGTTAGCAAAGGGACGAGAGGTGGGCTTCAGGCTTTCTACTGCCTCCCCATCCCCATCTCCTGGATACGGGTGCTTCTCGGTGTCTCTAGCACCCTGTGTTCCTGGGTCCGTGTGAGCTGAGGCGTCTGGGAGAGAGCTGGGTGGCTGCCCGCTTAGCCTGCAGTCAAGGCAAGGGCTGGAGCTCCCTCGTCTGGAAGCTGCCTCTCTGAACCCAGGCGTCTGTCCTGCTGCGGTCCAGCCAACAGGAATCACAGACAGCCTTTGGCTCAGAGAACCGACCCGTCTGTGCACAACACGTGTGGGGTGGAGCCCCAGCAGCCAGGCTGCGTCCCGGGTCCCAGGGGCGGATACTGGTGCCGCACCGAGGATGGCCTTTCTGGCCCCGGGACGCCGCGCCGTCCACCTTCCCCCGAGAGCCTTTGGCACAGGATCCAGCTGTGCTGCCGGCAGCTTAGTGCGAGAGCTCGCCGTCTCTGAGCAGCGAGCTTCAGTGCTGTTCAGTGACGCAAGCATTTTACTGCACTCCCCTTCTAATAAAAATTAGAGGCAATTGAACAATCTAGGTAATATAAAACACAATGCAATAAACCACAATGTCTTCTAGATGCAACCCATGTGAGGTGAGAGTGGAAGCTGCTTGGCCGGAGGAAGCAGACCCCGCCCCCTCGAGAGGAGGACCCCTGGACCCCAGGGCCGCCCGCGCAGGAAGGAAGGGAAGCCAGAATGGAAGAAGAGGCTCAGGATGAGACGAATGCGTCTGAGACAGTCATCCCTAAAGGTGGGCAGGAATTTTAATATTGTTTAACTCTCTGGACCTAGGGTCCGACATTTGCACCCTTGTGCCCAGGGGATTCATTCCTCAGGGGGGTGGGAGCTGTCCCCGTTCCGGCCCACTGAGCCTTGGGGCTGCTCATGAACCCTGCAGGGAAACACCAGGGAGGCAAGGAGGGCATCTTCCAAAGCAGGCATTTGCAACACTGACTTGAGAAATTGAAAGCACACAAACAGGTGTCAATAAAAGGAAGCAGACAAACCCCAGGGAAGTTTCTGGAATGTCCTGGCAGAGGAAGAGGAGCAGTCACGGGCCTTTGCTTCTACGACGTGGAATGACTCTTAGACCTCAGTCCTTGAAGAGACGCACACATGATATTTATCAGTATCTGATTTATAATGTATCGCACGTACCTTAATTCTCCGGATCGCATGCCCCAGGGCTGGTGGTTTCTTGCGGCTCCTGGCTTACCTCTCCTTTCTAATATTGAGCTAACGCCGCGGTGTCTCTCCATGACCATTTCTCAATGCGTTCCTATTATTTGAGCATGGCTTCGTTCATTTTGAAACAAGGAAGCAATCTTTTTAAGAAAGTGAATTTACATCATCTCAAGTCCCTGAGAGCCCTCCAGTCCATCCATGGTGGCCTCCAACGAATAGCAGAAATGAAGCCCCAAGTACAGCCTGACCTTCCTCAGCAAGGGTTCATGGTCACAGGTCCGGGGACCCTGCCGAGCATCCTTGCTCTGGGAGTGCGCAGGGGAGAAGGCGCGAGCCACCCTGCCCCCTGCTGGCCAGAGCGCACCAAGTCACCCCACTTCTGCCCGGTGTCTTCTCTACCTCCTTATAGCCCTTTAGCAGCTAAAGGAAACGTGTTTTGCAGCATGCGTGGGTGGGACATAATCACAGCGGGCCCTCAACACATCCCCAGGCCTCTGGGAAGCGAGTGAGCTTGCAGAGGCTGTAAGGGGGACCTGTTCTGGGAAAAAAGCCGCCAGGGCCCCCTGTCTTCTATCAGCAGGCATTTTTACACCCACTACCTGGTGCTCAGCATTGTGCTGGGCCACGTGGGGTCCTGGAAAGCCCGAATCCAGCCCTTGTCCTTCCAGAACCCACAGATGACTCCTGGCCTTCCACGTACCAAGTGCAGACACGGACCTGTTTCTACCAGAGGCTGGAGGATAATGAGCCCAACACACCTTGTTCCCCCCATATGGTCCACCCAAAGACTGTGTGGACTCTTACCGCCACCCTCCATAAAGCAGAGTGAGTGGAAAGAGGGAAAACGTGGGCATTGTCTTCCTTGGCAAGGGGCGAAGGCTCCCCACCCGCCCCGTGAGCCATCAAAACCAAAGACACTTTGATGAACGGCCCCCCCTCACATGGCCCCAATCTCGACTCTGGACCCAAAGAGTGAACACCGGGAAGGCTCTGGGAGCGTACGCTGTGAGTCTCAGGCCCAGCAAGCTGACATCTCGTCTCCAAGGAAGCCAGGGGAAGGGGGGCGGCCAAGGTGAGGCCTCCCTTCCTGCCTCGGTCAAGCACGTCAGGAAACTGTCGGAAATCTAACGCCGGCCACGAGAGGGAGCCACGGATGTAGTGTGAGGCTTGCCCGTAGCCACATTTGTAAAAGTTAAACAAAACAGGTAAAATTTATTCTAATAGTATAATTTAACCCCATATATCCAAAATACTATCATTTCAACATGTAACGATAAAAAACCATTAATGACCCATGTTACATTCTCCGCTTTGCGCCGTCTTGGGAGACTGCTGAGCGCTCCACGACGGGGCGTGAGCTCCGAGCAGCCGCTCGCCGGCCCCGGGTCCGGGTCCGAGGGCGCAGCTCTCCCTCCCGGCCTGGGAGCAGCGAGGAGGGCCGCGTGTGGGGACACAGAGTTCTAGACAGAAAAGGCTGCAGACCCCACCAGCACACCCCTCCCCACAAAATAAACTCTACACCTTGCATCCAGCTCAGCTTTGTGCAGGGAAAAAGAGGTGTGACTTTCCTTTGTCTGAGAACGTAGCTCGGATCTGCCAGAAATTCCAGCGTCCCCTTCCCTTCCCAGGAAGACAGCGTGGCACCGGGCAGACCGGCCTTGGGACCCACGGGCCAGCGCCCACCACGGGACTTCATGCCCACCCGCTAGTCTCAACGTCTAGAAGCTGAGCACAGCGGACTAGCCCAGGATGGCCTGCATGTGTCTGCACCCCCTCTTCTTTGACATATTAGTAAGTGTTAATGAAAGAGAAGATCCTACTGACAGAAACTCGACCCATTAAAAACTCCGGCTTTAACTTTTCTGTTTGCTCTGGGGCATCTCAGATCCGGTGACCTGCTCCTATGACTGTCCCTACAACAGGGGACTATGGAGTGTTACGAGGGGGTCCCCAGCTTTGCCGGGCCTGACGCTTTTTCTCTCAAGCCCCACTTCCCGTCTTAAGGGGCACTGGGTGCCACGGAACATGCATGAGGGGCGCTGGACGGGAAGTCCCACAGACACGCTGTCCCTGTGGCTATAGCCGTGGGGCTTTCTGTTGGGGGGCTGCTTTAGATTCAGAGCCAAAGAGAATGCCCAGACATATCAGGTGCTGGGGATGCTATAACAAAAGACAAAAAATGCTGGAAACAACAGAAAGGTATTCTCACCCCTCTGGAGGCCAGAATTCTGAAATCAGGGTGTGGGCAGGGCTGGTTCCTTCTGGAGGCCCCGGGGGAGAATCTGCTTCAAGCCCCACTCCGGGCCCTGGTGTTGCCGGCCACCCTTGGAGTAGTTCCTTGGCTTGAGGACGCGGCACTAGGACCCCTGCCCCTGTTTCCGTGTGCCCCCCCACCCCCTGCCGTGTCTGTGTGTCTCAGGTCTCTCCTCTCTCTTATAAGGATACTTGGGATTCCTTGGATTGTGAGTGCACCCCTGCACCCCTCCAACCCTCCAGCCTCCACCCCTGCCTTCACATGGCTGTCTCTCTGGGACCTTTCCCCCTCTAATAAGGACGCCGGTCACTGGGGTTAGGGCCCACCGGATAATCCAGGATGAGTACATTCCAGGTCGCATGCAGGCTGTGCCCAGAGCTCTTTCCTTTTACTAATATCACCAACTTGTACAGGATGGTGGAGACGAGCATTGACAAAGCAGGTCGTGCAGGGCCCAATGAGAACGGAAAGGGCTAGCTTGCCCTTATTAGTGTTTTCCCCTGTATGTGGCCACTGGCAGAGGCCGCATCTGCCACGACTATGTGATGCAAGTATTAACTCAACCTGGCTTTAATATGAGATTCCTGGGCTCTCACTCCTGTGAAGTCTGGGAATGGGTTGGTTTGACCAACGTGCTCAACGGTGTCATTGAGAACTTGCTGACATACTCTGTCTGCTCTGCCCGAAGGGCCTCCCTCATGGTGACAAAAAGGCTGCCACAGTTCCAAGTATCACATCTTCATACTGTGCCATCTGGGAGAATAGGCTGGCTTCCAGAATGTCTCTCAAAGAGCAAAGAGCCTTTTGTTCCCTTAGGCCTCTGTGAGGACAAATGTCCCCCGAGTCTTCATAGCAGTAAGCAGGCTGCAGGCTCATTTCTGAAGCATCTCTCTGGTCATGGGAATTCTGTATACTGACAAACTTAGGCCAAGGTCACTGACTAATCCCTGGGCTCTTAGACTCATCTGGCTGGTTCAAACAATTGAGGCCACCATCCTCAAACCTGTACCATTACATGACGTGGGGGAGTTCAGGATTCTGGAAGTATGTCTCTGTAGAAACCCTGTCTGGAGGTTACATCAGACCCGACTTCATTTCTAGAAATGATCCTAAGGAAATGCCCAGAAATGTAGGAAATTGTTTATGCATGGGGAATGTTCATTTTGGATTACTTTTAAATTGCAAACAGTTGGAACCAATCTAAATAAAATTGCTTAGCTATTTGATAGAATATTATAGAACCATTTCAAGGAACATTTAATTACATGGGAAAATAGTGATAATATTTTACAGGAAAAGTGTGCAGTATAAACTAAGCTTGGTACCCACACACGGGGCAAAAAAATGGAAGGGCCTATACCAAAAAGTGTGCATCCCTGAGAGGTAGGGTTATTTTCTTCTTTACGATTTTTATACTTTCCATATGCGTTCAAGAGGCATGCATTTTGTGCATGTATGTACATGTAGTAATGTCCTGGCGCGGCTGTGACGAAGTCCCACAGACTGGGGGGCTTACACAACAGAAACTTCTCATCTCGAAGTCTGGAGGCAGGAGTCCAAGACTGCCGTGCGGGTCGGGCCGGCTCCTCCCGAGGCTGTGACGGGCACTCAGCTCCAGCTCCTTCCCCGGCTTCTAGGGGTTTGCCGGCATCTTTGGGGTTCCTTGGCGTGTAGATGCATCATTTGCCTTCTGCATCACATGGCCTTCTGTGTGCATGTCTCTCTCTCTGTCCAAATGTCCCTTTTATAAGGACACCGGTCACATTGGGTTTAGGGCCACTCTACTCCAGGATGACCTCATCTTAACTAAGTCCATTTGCAATGACTGTCTTTCCCAGTAAGGTGACCCTCCGAGGTCCTGGGGGTTAGGACTTGAACATATGAATTGTAAGGGGACACAATTCAGCCCATAACTATCTGCGTATATATGTTTACACACACACATTTTTTAGAAAGGTAATAATGCAATAGATTTTTTTCTTAGCCTATATTTCTGAAGTGTGGGAGCTGGCTGGGGGGCGCAGCGGGGACCTTGAGGGGAGAGCTGCTGACCAGTGAGGAGGGCTGCCGTTGGCCGGGAGAGAGAAGCCAGCAGGTACCTGAGGTTCTGGGAACACAGGCGCCACTTCCCCGTATCCTCAGGAGGCACGTCGGGCTTGGACCCCAGCAAGTGGGTGCTGTCCGCGCTCGGCGGCACCCGACTCCGAGCAGCTCGCGTGGACTGTGGGCTCCTCGCCGCGTTCGCAATCCCCGTGTGGCCATGCAGTGATGCGGACAGGACTTGCATCAGGCTCTCCCCACATAGCAAGCCAGAGCGGGTAGCGAGGAGCAGCTCGATGATTCTCGAGTCACTATAGGACGACAGAGCCGAAACTGCCTGTGGGGCCCGGGGCTCCCCAGGCCCTCAGGTGCCCCTCCCCAGGGGGCCGCATGGTGGGCGAGCTTCTGGGAAGGAGGCCCGCTGGCCCCGCCAGGCTCTGGCCCGCCCGCTGCCTCCCTTCTTCCTCCTTCCCTGCAGGCCTGATCCCAGCCAGCGATGCCGGCCCCCACGCCTCCCCACCTTGCCCTTCTGACTCCGTCTCTGGGGACAGCCCGCTTTCCTCCATCTGCTGTTTCAGACCCCAAAGATAGGCGTTTAGTGATTGTCACCGAATTCGCCATCATTACCTAATGCACGGCAGCCCGGGGGCAAGGGAAGACCCTGCCTTGGGTTGATGGCAGGGGAAATAGGACATGGACCACGGCAGAGAATTAGCCCCTGGCCCATTGCTGAGTCCTCAGTCTCCTCGCCTGACCTCCCCCCCAAGAACGAGCTCCGTGCTGAGCAGGGGCTCGTGTGCGGAACCGCAGTCCCTGCGTGCGGGGAGGCCACTGTGGACAGCAGGGGACACAGGTGCACGAACCGCGATTAACCCCACCGTGTGTGAACACCTGCATGAGGGCCCCTTCTGAACATGGGGGCTTCCCAGAAGGCTTCCTAGAGGAGGCAACAGAAAAAACGGGGGTTTCCCGGTCTGGAGAGCAGGCTAAAGGGAGTGGGCGGGCACAGGCTAGCAGGGGGGCACGGCTCTGGCGGGGCAGGCGGCGTCCCCTGGGAGAGTGGCGGGAGGCGGGGCAAAGAGGGAGGCTGACGCTGCACCGGCCCATATGGTTGAAGCAGGTCTTTACCCTGGAGGCCACGGGCAGGGCTGCGGGGGGCCGAGTGGGGAGGTGGGTAGCAGCATGGGGTCAGAGGACGAAGGCCTGGCTTGGCCAGGAGGGGCTAGGGGAATGAGTGGGCAGCTCCAGAGCCTCGGGAGAGAAGCCCCTTCCCTTCTGACCTTGGAGATGCCCCAGGACAGAGGAGAACAAAGCTGGGCAGGGTTTGGGGAGGAGAAGGGAGCCTGGACAGACGCCTGGTGGAAATATCCAGCAGGTGAGGGGAGAGAATGCAGTTCTGGGCAAGCGGAGAGTCCCCCCCCAGGGTGGAGCCAGGACACCCGAACCTAGGGAGGCCCTGGCAGGACAGGGGGCTGATGGGAGGGCCGGGGAGAGCCCACAACTCTCTTCCTGGCCTCTGCCTCCGGTCTCGGCCCTTCTGCTTGGACATTGTCTCCTGGGCCTATTGGCGGGACGGGGATGGCCTGCCGGGCCGACCAGATAATCCGGAGTTGGCTTCCCCTCCTCACCGTGTACCCACGGACCTTTCTCTGGGGGTCCCAGGCCCTGCCACTCCGTGTGGCTTTCCCTTCCCTATTCCACTTTCTTTCCGAGGGGGGGTCACAGAAATGTAACAGGGGGGCGGAACACCGCAGACAGCCTGGTGGAGGTGGGGCCGGATCAGGGTATCAGTCCCTGGACAGACTGGGCGGCTCGAACAGCAGGAAGTTCCTTTCCCAGGCTGGAGGCCGGAAGCCAGAGAGGGGGGTGTCTGCGGGGCCGCCTGTCTCCAAGGGCCCGAGGGCAGGATGCCTCCCGGCCTCTGTCCTGGCTGCTGGGGTGGCTGGTGACCCTCGGCGTTCTTTGGCTTGCAGATGCATCACCCCAGTCTCTGCCTGTCTCCTGGTGTGTCTCTTTAATTCCAGGACGCCCGTTGTTGGATTTGGGGCTCAGCCTTGTCCAGACTGACCACATTGTACTTTGATTTCCAAATCCGGGCACAGGCACGGGCGCTCGGGGCTGGGACTGAGCCTGAGCTCTCTGTGGGACACGGGGAACCCACCATAATGGGAGAGAAGCCCACATGCAGCAGGGCCTCACGCTTGGCCCCTCGGCCCTTCGGGAGCTTTCTGCCAAAACCAGAAGTGTTCCCCAGGGAACAGTGGGGTGGTGAGAACCCAGCCCGCTGCTCCAAGGGAATAGCTGAGAAACCTCAAGAATGCAGAGCCCCAAACTTCCTTGCCCTGAGACAGTGAGAGTCCCGGATCAAAGCATCCTGAGAACAATGCCCCGAGCCCGCGGTGTCTCCTGTCAGGCCCCAACACGCTTAGGTTCTCAGCGCTGTTTTTAACCCCTGCCAGCACCGCGTGCGCCGGGCCCCCAGCTTCTCCGGCTCCCCCGACTCCCCCCTCCCCGAAGTCACCAGGCCGGGGGCTCCAGCTCTGTGTGTGCAGCGACCTGCCCAGCTCCACCCTGGCCCAGGGCTGCCGGCCTGGGGCTGCTCTCGTGACACAGCTCCTTCTCAAGCACCTGGGGCCTGTTCCTCGAGCCTTTGCCCTCCTGCACCCGGAGGGCAGGCTGGCCTGACCAGCCTGGGGAGCGGCTCTGAGCCCGGGAGGGGGCTGAGCTGGCGTCAGGAGCTGGTGAGTCGCAGTCCTGGCCTGTCCCTGGGCTTGTGGCAGGGAAGGGGTGGGTTCTGGCCCATCCAGGCTCAGCTAGAGCCACACCCCCTGCCTCGGATCCGCCTCCACCCAGGTTCCAGCCCAGCTCTGCCTCCGCAGCCTCAGGGACTTGGCAAAGGTCCTCACTTTCCTCATCTGTAAAGTGGGCTAATAGGAGCACCATCCCCAAGGCCGTGTGGGGTCAGCCGGCACTGTGCCCGTAATGCACCAGGGTGGAGCCTAGCGCCACTCCCCGAGGGACCCTGGAGCCTTGTCACTGTGGGCCTTTCTTTCCTCATTTGCATATTGAGTGACCAAACCCCCCGGGCCCCTTCCAGGTCCCTGCCCCGCCCGCGCCCCTTCCAGGGGTCAGGGCAGTGCCCACGCTTGCAGACAGGCAGAACTCTCACCTCCTGCCTGAAAAGATAAACGGAGACCTATTAACACGTTTAGGAGCTGACTTATTTGATCGAAAATCAATCTGATCGGGCTGTGCCAAGCAGAGGTGTTTGGAGCGCTCCCCGACAGAGGCCGGGGGCAAGACTTACAAACTGCAGAAGCGACAACGAAGTTTTGGGATTGCTGTAGCTCAAAGCCCCACTGGCCGCTTGTGGTGCATTGTCCTTCGACCTTTGGCTCGGTGACCGTGAGGGACTTCCAGACTCGGGTTTCATTTCGCAGAGGCAGGCCACCACAACTTTGGAGCCACCTCGGTGTTCATTTAACACCTGCTCTGGGACACCCCCGTCCCCGAGGTGACCCTGCCCCCTTCTGCCCTGTGAGGACCAAGTGATTTCTCTAGGGCAAGCCCCTGGCCAGGCCGACCTCACAGGCCATGACCTTGACCATCTTCCAGGGTAGAACTCACAGGGCCCCGAGGTCCAAAGACCCTGAGGTCACAGGGTCCCCAACTCACAGAGCCCCAAGGTCACAGGGCCCCGGGCTCAAAAGGGCCTGCCCCCAGAGGGCCTGCACCAGGCTCATACTCTGCTGCTGCCATCCAGAAGGTCTTACTACTACTTGAATGTTCATGTTGTCCCGGGCCCCCCGAAGTATGGGGCCGCGCTGCCCCCTCTAAAGGGATCCGAGAGCTTCCCTCTGTCAGACTCAGGCCCCGTCAGGGAAGGTATGTGACCTCTGTACCGGCAGGAGGAGAAGGGAGAGGTGGAGACCTGGCTGAAAACCTTCACACAACACAGACCCCAGTCCCTGAGCGGCTGTTCTGGGCTTACGGGAGGGGTTGGGCATGAAAGAAGGGGCAAAAATCTCATCTGAGGAGGCCTGGCTGCAGGGTGGGGGCGGGGGGCTCCTGAGCACAGGGAGGAGGGTCCCCACTAAAGACGGGTAGGACTGAGCGTGTAAAGGGCCGGCAGGGACCGGAGGGGAGGACACAGGAGAGACTGACTCCCAGAGCGAGGCCAGGGGAGTGCAGTGCGGGGGGAGGGGGCAGTGACCGAGGAGCTCCCCTCCCCTCTCTGCTCTTGTGGGGGTGGGGCTGAGCCTGGAAGGCAGAAAGCTGAGAGGCCCCCTTGCTCGGCCCCACTGCAGAGGGAGGCCGCTTGCTGTGGGCTGGAGGTGGTGCAGGACAGAGACCCAGCGTGGAGACGGCTGCCACCAGGGACCGGGGTTGACACCTGCTGTCCCGCACGGAGGGTGGCGTGGGTCAGCCCAGAGGCCACTTGAGGCTAGCTGAGCCGGCAAGCGTGACCTTTCAGTGCTTCCTGCCTGAGCCTGTGGGTTTCCTGTGGGGCCCGGGGGGCGCAGGGTTTTGCCAGGTGGGTGGGAAGGAGCGAGGGGCTGGGGCCGGGGACTGGGGGTCTGCAGGCAAACGCGCTGTCAGCCATGGACTATGAGGTGAACAGGGAAGACGTGAAAGGAAAGGGGATGGGGCAGGTGTGGCAGGGGCGCCCGGGACCCGGGAGGACAGAAGGTCACAGCTTGGAATGCTCAACAGGACCTCGCCCAAAGAGAGGCCTGGCCTCGCCCAGTGGCTGCTGGGAGGGGGTCTCTAGGCCCCCTGCAGGGCCATGCCTGGGGGCTTGGGCCTCACTGAAAAGCCTAACAATGTGCCTGGAAAGGTCTCCCCCCACCACCCCCCACTGCGGTAGGAAGTAGCCCGCAGCGGTGGAGGAGACAAAGCATCTCATCGGGGACTCTCTGGTTGCATCGGCCACGGGGACTGGGCTGCTTGGCTCATCCTGGAGCAGGAACGTGGCCAGGAGGAGCGAGGGTCTCCTGACCCTGTCCCCGGAGACAGGACAGCGTGAGGTTTACATGGATACAACTAAATCCCAACCTCACCCCACCTCCCCCACCCTTGCCTTGCGGTCTTGCCTTATTCAGGCAGGTCTCAGGGGTGGGGGTGCAGGTGCTCTGCAGGGAGGCTTTTCTGGGGGCCAGGGGCTCGCTGCGTGTCCATCGGGGACTGGGCGGGCCCCCTACGGTGGGCAGTGTCCGTGAGGACCCACATTCATTTTCTGGGGCTGCCGTATTGAAGGGCCACGCACCGGGGCCTAAACAGAGGAATGTGTTCCCTCGTGGTCTGGAGGCCAGAGTCTGAGACCAGGGTGTTTGCAGGGCCGTGGGGGGGGGGGGGGCGTCGTTGCTGCCTGGCCCCCTTCCTCGGCTTGTAGGCGCCTCGCCCCAGCCTCGGGGGTCACGTGGCCTCCTCGTGCATCTGTGTGTCTCCAGTTCCTTGTAAGGACGCCAGTCATGGGCTCAGAGCCCACCCTAATTCAGGGGGGCCTCACTGAACTTGATGACACCTGCAAAACCCCTATTTCCAAAGAAGGTCACTTTCATGGGTACTGGGGGTTAGCACATCAGCATGTGTTTTCGGAGGACACGATTCACCGCACACGGGGACCTGGGAGGGAAGGGCTCAGCTTCTCTTTAATGATAGCACAGGCTCTTATTTGTTTACCCCCTACCCCTTCACCCCTGCACTGCCACATGCCATCCCTCTCCACCCGCTGCCCCCAGGACTTCCCTGGAGACTTGGCCTCCCGCCCTGACCTCCTCTCCTCCTCCAGCCACCCCACCAGGAGGTCACCTCCCCCAACCCCCACTGCTCAGCGGTCTTCACCTCCACACGCTTGACCTCGGCTTGGCCACCCCCTTTCCCCAGCCCTGTCCCTTTCTGTACCACCCCCTCCCTGCCAGCGCCTGGAAGGAGAGCAAGCTGCAGGGTCCCAATTCCATGGATGGCGCAAGGGGGTGCTTGAACCTGGGGTGGTCACCACGCTCATTTTGCTGGCTCCTTAAAGGGAAATGCAGATCAGACTGTGCATGAAGATCCTCTCTGCAGGGGGGGCTCGGGAAGGCCCTCACGGTGGAATGCAGGCCGGCGATGCACCCGGCTGGTCCCACCACCACCCCGTCGTTCTCAGTCATCCCGGTCTTCTAAGTGGTCCTCCTATCCTGGCTCTTAAGTATTCCATGTATCCTCCCCAGTGTACCCAAGGGGACGGTCCATCCCTCTCTGTGTGAGCCCCCCCACCCCCCTCCCCAGCTCCAGAGCCCCTGCCGGGGAGCCCACTCACCTCGCACTCCCCTCAGCTACAGTCATCCCCACACGATCCCTGGACATACTTTTATTGTCTGTTCTCAATACAAAATGAATATATGTTCATGCTGATTTTTTTTTTTTAATTCCAAGGAAAAAACAAAAGCTTCAAACCACCTGTACTCTCACCATCCAGAAAAAAACCACTTGTAACGTGTTGGTGTCTTTCCAGTGTTTTCTGTAGGTAAGTGCTGTGGTCTGAATGTTTGTGTGCCCCCCAAATTCACATCTTGAAATCCTGAAGTCCGGTGTGACATTAGGAGGCGGGGCGCTTGGGAGGTGCTTGGGTGAGGAGGGTGGGGCCAAGGGCTCAGTGTCCTTCCTTATAAAAGGGACCCTGGAGAGCTCCCGCCTGCCTTCCCCAGTGCGGACACAGTGAGAGCCGGTGCCCGCCCCCGGCCAACCAGGCCCCCTGCAGAAGTGTGAGGGACACATTTCCATTGTTCACAAGCTCGCGGCCTGTGGTATTGGGGGCTGAGCCAGTAAGTGTGCCTTGTGTTAACACGTAAGATGAAAGGGTAAGGTTTCGGGTCCTGCTTCCTTCACTGGGTAGCACAGCAGGACCATCCCTGCGCCATCCCCGCATCTCCTATGCGTCTGCAGCCTCAGCCCAAGGAGGCTGGGAGCCAGAGTGGGCGGCTACTGGGGGCACTGGGGTGGGCTGATGCTCCAGCACCACCACCCGCCCCGCGGTGACACATGTTGGTGACTGATCACTTCCGACGCAGGTGACCCTGGGTGCTTTGGAGGGAGCTCCTCATGCATCTCACTAGAAAGAAGCTGGCAGGAGGAGGCCACCATCCATCTCACGGACGTGCCCCCTCCCTGCACACAGGGCCTGAGGGTGCTTGCGGCCGCGGCGAGCAGACGTTCCTGGACCGGAAGCCCAACAGTCGGGGCCGCGGGACTCTGAGGCTTTTGATGCCAAGCGCCCAACCCCTGAAGTCACCCTAGGGTCACAAATAGGACATAAAAAGAGGGAGAGAGAGAATAAGCGGGGAAGAGAGCTGGGGAAAGAGAAGATAGAGCGGCAGAGAAATTTATTGAGTCTGGAGGCAGAGGTGAAGGTGATGAGTGGGAAGAAGGGAAAGCGGTTCTCGGGGTAAAGGAAATGGACCGCCAGCTAACCTGAACCTGAACCCTAACCCTAACCTGGCCTACGGAGTGCTGTCAGCTGCTGGGCGCCATTTTAAGACCACATGTAACAGCTCACTTCACCTTCCCAACAGCCCTGTGAGTAGGAAAGGGAGGCACAGAGAGGTCAAGAGACTTGCCCAAGGTCACACGGCCAATAGTGACAGAGCTGGGACTCCAGCCCAGGACGTCAGCCTCTGACCCCTCAGCTCGGTGGGGGGAGGATGGGAGGCTTACAAGTGCCTGACCCTCCCTCGCCTCCCTTCCTGGCTGGAGGGACAGAGGGCAGGAACTGCTTTAGGGCAGAGTCGGGGGCTGGTGAGGGGGGCACCTGCCACCACATGGTCAAGCCGGGCATCTCAGAGTGGACGTTCCTTAGAGCTAAAGTTTTATTTTTATTTTAAAGCGAACAGGGACTGTCTATGTCATGGAACAGCAATATTTTGCAGCCTTTAAAGATAAAACAGAAGTCTTCCCAGACATGTTGACCTTCAGCGAGGGAACTTACGGCCAAAGATGGCTTGGATGTGCCCCAAGCTTTCTCTGCTTCCAGCAGGGGTCCAGCGGAGTCACCGGGAGCTGTCCTCATTCAGGAGCCACCCGGTGGGTCGGGGCCTCTCCCAAGGCACCCTCGTGCCAGGCAGACCGGGCACCGAAACCAGGATTTTCTTTCTTCAAATATTCAGCGACTCCGTGCAGTCTCCTGAAGGCTTGGTGGGTGTCCGATGGGCCAAGAACGAGACGCCAGGCCCGAGCCTGGGCAGCCAGCACGTGGCTGGGGGGGGCAGGAGCACCCGCTCACCATCCCTCTGACCACCCCTCACCAGTTGACCTAGCACCGGGGAGGGCTGTCTTCTCTTACTTGACAAACGGGTTTTCGGGACTGTGGGTGGAGTGGGGAGAAGGTAGTCTGACCGGGCCTTTGCACACCAGATCATCTCAAATCCGGTGCATCGAGGACAGGGGTGACCTCTGGGTGGCTGTGTGGCTCACTGAAACCAGGATGAGGTTCCTAATAACCCACCACTGTGATGGGGGGCAGGATATGCCTCCCCACTTTGGCATACGGATGATTTTGAGCTAAAGGTGCTTGAAAACAGCGTGTAAAGACAGGCTCTCTTGAGTCCCCTTCCTTCCTAAAAGCAGGAGATGAAAGTCCCACGGGATGGTCCCTTCTCTGTGGCAGGAAGAAGGACGCATTCCCATCAGCAGAGGTAGGAAGTTCTATACAAACAGACCTCCGACCTCCCTTTCCCTCCCCGTATACGGTAGCTATGTTCACATTCGCCTCTTTGCTCAACCAATTGCTTTAAATGCATGTAGGTGTTGCCCGTTCTTTGGGTCTTCATTTCCTTATGAAGGCTCCCATGCCCCATGCAACTTGCATTAAATGAGTGCATGTGGGCGCCTGGGTGGCTCAGTCAGTTAAGCGTCTGCCTTCGGCTCAGGTCATGATCCCAGGGTCCTGAGATCGAGCCCCACATCGGGCTCCTTGCTCACAGGGAGCCTGCTTCTCCCTCTCCTCCCAGCTTGTGCTCGCTCTTGCTCTCTGTGGCTATCTTTGTCTCTCTCTCTCTCTCTTTTTTTAAAGATTTTATTTATTTATTTGACAGAGAGAGAGAGCACAAGTAGGCAGAGTGGCAGGCAGAGGGAGAGGGAGAAGCAGACTCCCCGCTGATCAGGGAGCCAGACGTGGGGCTCGATCCCAGGACCGCAGGATCATGACCTGAGCTGAAGGCAGCCACTTAACCGACTGAGCCACCCAGGCGCCCCTCTCTCTCTTAAATAAATAAAATCTTTAAAAAAAAATTTTTTTTAAATGACTGTGTGCTTTTCTCCTATTCGTCTGCCTTACATTGCTGAATTCTGGGGCCCAGCTGGAGATCCTGAGGGCGAGAGAAATTTCGGCCCCCCTACAGTTGTATGCCACCAGGCATGGACCCATGAGATGGACACTGTCCAGGGCCCTGGGGACTCCATGAGCCAGGGCTTACCTCTCTAGGGAGGTGCCCACTTGGAGGGTCTTGGGAAGCAGCTATATAAGGACCAGACCTGCTTCAGGGACAAGAGCACTGTCTCCGCCGTCAGCTCGGTCTGCGAGGTTGCCGGCCCCTCCCGGGCAGACACTGCACTTTGCGGTTCCTTGTGGTCCCCGTCACCCCTTCTGCAGACACCATGGGGGCTTCTTCAAAGAGTAGGACTGGCTCTTGTTTTTGTCTGTGGATCTCCACGTGTGCCTTGTACGCGGCTGGGGTTAATAAGCAAGGAATGACTTGAAGAGATGTGTTTGTCGACTGAATAAACAACTGTGCATGAAGAGGGTGTGGCTCTGTATCGTTAGCTGTTGCTGTGTAACAGATTTACCCAGGATGCTCAGAACATTTATTATCTCACACTTTCCGTGGGGCGAGAATCCAGGAACAGCTTGGGAGAGTCCATGTCTCCAGAGCCCCTCCCAAGGTTGCAGCAAGGTCGGTTGGGGCCACGGGTTGTCCCAGGGTTCAGCCGGGCGTGTCTGCCTGCAAGCTCACTCAGCAGGTGTCAGCAGGATTCGGCTGCTTGAAGCCGGGCTGTTGGTCAGAGGCTTCCCTCAGGTCCTGGCACGACGGCTCGGGCCTCTCGAACAGGGCTGCTCGCTTCATTGGAGCGTGCAGGCAGAGAAGGTGGTGGAGAAAGTCCCACGAGATGCAAGCCAGTCCTGAAACCTAATCATGGAAGTGAGACTCCATCGCTCTTGTATTCTGTTCGTAAGAAGCAAGTCACTAGCACCAGCCCCCACTCAAGGGGGAGGGATGGTGCAGGACGTGAACACCCCAGGGCAGCATCACCGAGGGCCGCCCCGCCCAGAGCCTGCCTGCTGCCCAGCCCTGAGCAATGGGGTGGAACTGACCGGAAGCAGCAGCAACAACAGATACTCACCACGGCTAATTACGTGTCCGCCCCAGGCCCAGGGCCTTACGTGAAATACCTCCAACCACAGAGGCCCATCCCCTTGCTGTCTTCCGCTATCATCTGATAATGTAGAGACTCAGGGGCGGCGAGTGACTTTCCCATGATGATTCACGGGGGACTAAGCCTGGTGCTCACCCTGATTGTCTTGGCTACATGGGTTCAAGCTTACTGCGTCCTGATCTCAGCCTTTCTCAGCGTTGAATGATTTACTCCAAGCAGGCTTCCTGGAGGAGGTGGTACCGGGTGCAATCGTGAAGGAGGGAAAAGACTATGGCCTGATGACTTGGATGAAGGACGTTCTCACTGGGGAAATGCCAGATGCCAAGACTGGGCTCCCCTGACCTCAGCAGCAGGATTTCGGTGCTGGGATGAGGAGGCAAAAGCATGTCCTCGGGCTGCTAATTCCACCGCACGTTCTGGAAGCTCTACCGTATGAAACATGCTTCTGCCCTAACACTCCTGAGAACACCCTGTCGCCACCAGCCAGGGTTTACTCTTGGCAAAAGGACCCGCAGCCTGGGTTTACGGGCGACAGAACACCGAACTGTGCCCGAGCTACTGTGACAACATGCTAGGGATCCTCTTGTCGTGGGCCCTCCCAGAGGCATCACCGCGAGGTCCGCTGCTGGCCGGGCTCCTCTGTACACAGGCATGAGCCCCCAGAGGCAAGACCAAGAATCGCGCAAGGACGGGGAGGAAAGACGCTAACCCCACGAGGGGCCCTCCCCTCGGCCAGAGCGGCCTCGCCGCCGAAACTCTGCATTGTCACTTCCAGACACGTGAATGCCAGCACCTGCCCACCAGCCCCACATCAGCGAGTCCTTCTCCCCGCTGCGGACCCTTCTTGCCACTGTTACATGTTAAAGGGTCTGCACGCTGCAGATGAATGAAGATCCCCTTAGAAGACAGACTGCTCTGGATCACATGCAGGAACAACGAGATGGTGTTTGGGGTCAGGAAACCGTGAGGCTGACCTTGGCAGTGAAGGTCCCATCTAGAGAGTTTTCTTCTGGGCTGCACGTTTGGTGGGGCTCCGTGTGTGCGGCGGAGTGTCCTGGCTCGGAGCCTGCAGGACGTGAGAGGGGGTGAGCTCCCCGGAGCGGCTACGGGAGAGCACCACAGATGGCTGGCTGGGAGGCACAGAAATGTACCCTCTCAGCGTTCTGGAGACTGAAATCCAAGATCAGTGTCATGGGGCTGGTGAGGGGACACTCTGTTCCTTGCCTCCTGCAGCTTTTGGTGGCCGCCGGAAATCCCTGGCTGGTGGCTGCTTCGCTCTGATCTCCGTCCCTGTGGTCACATGGCCTCCCCCATGTCCTGTGTGTGTGTGTGTGTGTGTGTGTGTGTGTGTGTGTATGTGTGTGTGTGTGAGAGAAACCTCCCTCTGCCTTTCTTTCAGAAGGATGCTGAAAAGGCATTTAGGGCCTATCTGGATAATCCAGGACAATCTCCCCATCTCAAGATCTTTAACTTAATCACACCTGCAAGGTCCTTTTCTGCCTTATCATGACACATTCATAGGTTCCAGGAACTAGGACATGGGTCCCTTGGGGGGGGCACCGTCCAGCCTTCCCCAGACGGTGACTGCAGGGTGGAGGGCTGCCCTTGCTTGTGCTGCCAGGCTCGGGGCACCTCTGACCTCTGCCTCCCCACTCCAGGTGGGCACCTCAGGCCCCTCGACACCCACGGGGGAGCAGGTGTGGATTGGCAGAGGTGAGGACACATGCTGGGATCCACAGAGGACCCCAGAGAGCACCCATTTCCTCCCTTCCTCCTGGCATACTCCGTGCGGCATCAAGACATCCACCATGCCCACCCCCACCCAGAACAAGCCAAGGCACAGAGAGTCTGGGGCTGCCTTCCCGGAGTGCTCCACGTTCGGCTGCCCGTGCATGGGAATCCAGCTTGGCACACTGACCCCGAGGCTCAGTGTGAGTTTGAATCCTATCAGGACTGTGATTTCGGGCCCTTTGCATCCTGGGCCGGGTCCTGCTCTCCAGGCTGTGGTTCCTACAGTGGCCTACGAAAGCAGGTCAGTCAGGGCCTGAGGACATGGCCACGAGGGGCGTGCCCTGCAAGGCTCATGGTGCCGTCAGGCCCGCCGCCCTGGCGCAGGCCACTCCCTCCCAGGCTGCTGCTTTCTCCTCCCCCAAAGCTGCTCGCCTGGGACTTGTTCTTGTTTTTTAAGATTTTATTTATTTATTTATTTATTTATTTATTTATTTATTTATTTCAGACAGAGAACAAGAGAGAGCATGAGCAAGGTGAGGGCTGGGGTAGAGGGAGAAGCAGACTCTCCGCCGAGCAGGGAGCCCGAGGCAGGACTCGATCCCAGGACCCTGGGATCATGACCTGAGCCGAAAGCAGACGCTTAACCGACTGAGCCACCCAGGCGCCCCTGTCTGGGAATTGTTCCCACCCCAGCACACACTCCTGGGGGCCCATGGAGGGGGTCAAAACCCTGAGATCCAGCTACCCTGACTGCTTCCTCCACAGCCGGCCCCGGACACTGGAGAAATGACAGTGAAAGCAGGTAAGTCACAGGGCTGACACAGGCTCGTTGCTGCTAATAGGAGGGCCTCGTGGGGCTCGGTGACCCCCAGGCTGTGGTTTGGGAGGAAGGATGCTGCAGGAGCCCCGCCCCCACCCCGTGGAGCTCCTGGAGGCACCTGCTTGCCCAGAGGGCGGGGTCTGGGTTCCCACAAGCTAGTTAGGGGCTGCCACCATCACAGACGCTGTCCCGCCTTTTCTCTTCTTTACCGTCCTGTCAGTGCCCTAGGGCTGCCGTGGCGAAGCAGCACCAATCAGGGGGCTTAGAACAACGGACATGCTCTGTCTCACGGCTCTGGAGGCCAGAAGCCCCAGATCAAGGTGGCCTCAGGACCGTGTGCCCTCTGAAACCTGCAGGAGAGAGTCCTTCGGTGCCTCCTCCAGCCTCTGGTGGCAGCCGGCGGTCCCTGCTGTCCCTCAGCGTGTAGCTGCCTCGCTGCCCTCCCTGTCCCCCTCTTCACGTGGCTCCTTTCTGCATCGCTATCCGAACTGCTCTCTTCTTACAGGGCACTTCCTATGGGCCGGCCCTCACCCAGTGTGACCTCATCTGCAAAGACCCTATTTCCAAATGAGGTCCCATTAACAGATACCAGGAGTTCAGCCTTCAACATATCCTCTTGGGGGGCGAGGGGACAATGTGAACAACAGCCCCAAGGGTGAGCTCTGAGACAGAACCCCTAACAGCCCGGCAGGCCGACAGCGACAGCACGCGGTAAGAAGGGAGCTTGCGGCTCATTCTCTGTGGGCTTGGGGCGCAGCCCGTCGCGGCTCCTGTGGTTCGGCATGAGCTCCTGGTTGTCAGCTCCAAGAAGCAGCACGAAAGCAAGGCGAGGATCTCACTGGGAAGGGAAGCAAGGTCTCAGCGGAGAAAACAAGGAAGCCACCTGAGCTGCTTTGGGGATCCTAGTCTGTCCTTGGGGTTTCAGTCGTTCGATTGCAAAGGCTAAAAATCACACCTTCCTATCCTCTTAGAACATCACGGAAATGATCAGAAACACCAGCCTTAGATTTGGGGAAGAGCAGTTGTGAACTGAGATCTAATCGCAAGGTCAAACCGTTCTCCACGGGGCTTTTGCGGTGCTGGAAAGACGTCCCACCACCGAAGCCTGGGTCTGTCTTTTTTTTTTTTTTAAGATTTTATTTATTTATTTGACAGAGAGAGACACAGCGAGAGAGGAACACAAGCAGGGGGAGTGGGAGAAGCAGGCTTCCTGCCGAGCAGGGAGCCGGATGCAGGGCTCGATCCCAGGACCCTGGGATCATGACCTGAGCTGAAGGCAGACGCTTAACGACTGAGCCACCCAGGCGCCCCTGGGTCTGTCTTCATTAAGTTTTAGGCTTCCTCCCTATTTCAATACAGCTGATCATTTTAATTGTGCAAACAATATCGACAACCCATACTTGGAGGATAACGGCTAGCATAGTGATCCCTTTTACTCATAAGTCTGTATCACAAACAAGACTTGTGGAAAAAAAGCAGGAAACCAATTTAGACCAACAGCATGACCAGAACTTTGTAAGAGGGGCGCCTGGGTGGCTCAGTCAGTGAAGCATCTGCCTTCAGCTCAGGTCATGATCCCAGGGTCCTTGGATCAAGCCCCGCATCGGGCTCCCTGCTCAGCATGGAGTCTGCTTCTCCCTCTGCCCCTCCCCCGGCTTGTGTTGTCTCTCCCTGTCAAATACATAAAAAAAATTTAAAAAATAAAAAGAACTTTGTAAAAAGCACAAGCAAACTCCCTCCCACCGCAATACACACCACACAAAATACAGAGAAAGGATTTTTTTTTTAACGTACCAAAGTCTGAACAGTGGTTCTCTAGGAAGTGGAAATATGGGATGACTTCTTTCCCTTTCCTTTTAATAGGGATTTTGACCTGCAGCGTGGCAGGAATCCCTGAGGCTTGTCCTACAGCACTGAGCAGATATAACGCTTGCCCTCTCTTGAGTCTGGGACTGTGAGATTTTTGAAAGCACCCTGTCTCCTTTGGGTGAACAAGTGGGGTTTCTCTTTGTTTTTTGTTGATTGTTTTGTTTTGTTTTGGGGGGTTTTTGGTGCCAGTTTACTGTGGGAGGGGAGCAACTAGACTAACTTTCCCAAGGAAATACCTTAACGTTTCCAAGATACTTGAGTCTCAGGGTAAGCAAATGCTTATCTAGGATTATTTGCCTGGTGATCCAAGTGGCTCTTTGAAAAGCCTTTCCCCCGCTGTGTCAACAGTAACTCTTAGTTAAGATGTAAATTATTAACACGTTCTTCTAGAAGGAGATGCAGAATGCCCGTGAGTGCGATGTCAGTCGCCTACACCATCTTATTTTGTACTTGCTCAATATACTTACAAAGCATAAAGGCTCTAAATGTCAGGGGAACCAGGAAATCTCTCGTTTGCTTTGCAGCTTTACAGATTAGAAAGTAAATGGAATGGATCGTATTTCAAAGAGTTTTCTTAACGCCTATTGTCCACTTGCCCAAGGAATCCCTCCGGTTTGGGAAGAAAGGTTATTTCTGAGAATTGAAAAATCTGGCACCTGCTCGGGTGCCAGGCTTTTCCCAACGCCCCCTTACTGCCCCTTGGTGACTTTATAGAACTCATTTTCCTTTAAGGGGGGCTGTCGCCTCCACGGTATGTGCGCTAATAATCAACCAGGGTCAAGTGTCACGGGAGTGGGACAGAATAGTCCACGCACGTCATTGCCCTTCTCCAGTTGCTAGGCAGCACTTCCTTCACCAGAGATGGACAAAACAGGTTGGAGGAGATACCAGAAGAGAAGCCTTATTCCAGGTCAGCCCCACCGCCCGCTGGAAAGGGACAAGACAGAGGAGCCTCTCTCGAGGCCACCCACTCAAGAGCAGCGTTGTCTCCTTTCCTCCAGAGCCCTGCCTTCAATGGAATGGATCTGGACGCGCCTGGGCGCGGGGGTGTGTGTTACCAAGTGCGCTCCCTGGGGGCACTCTGCCTGCCCGCTCTCTGTCTCATCAGCAGCCTCGCCTCGTTACCTCAGGACTGCCCCAGCACCGAGTGTGGGGGCTCCTGGGCTCCATGTGTTTACTGGATACCAATGTGAGACGTGTCGCTCGGCCAAGGGGAGGCTCACGGTCCCCAGGTTCAGTGACTGCTGGTTTCATATTGTCAGATGTTTGCAGCGGCTGTCAGCGGGGTGGGATGCTCCTGCAGCCCCCTCTGGAGGCTTCTACAGTCAATTCATTCATTGTCTCCAAGAGCCCCCTGAGCAGGAGTTCTCAGTGGAGACCAGGGCTGGTTGTACACACGTGGTCGGCTGTGCTCTGACTATAGCCTTGGGCATCCAGTCTTTCAGAGCCCACTGACTCTTCCTTTAAAAAGTGGATATTTCTCCCAGGAATCAGCCCAACAGAAACGCTTGCACAAAGATATACATGTTCATGATCACACTGTTTGTGATAGCAACAGTAACAACAAAAGACACAAGATGAAGACCATTAATAGAGGAACAATGTTATTTCAGCATCTCTGTATAAGGAAATACCACACGGGCACTAACAAGAACAGGGTAGATCTATGTGTGTGGTCATGGAAGAAGTGTCCTTGATGTTTTACCCAGAGGATCAAATTGATGAAGGATAAGCACCTTACAAAACTCTGTGTGTGGATAGACACATATCTTTTCTATTTATGTAATGTATACACTGCTAGCATTTATAGGAGTTTGAAACACTAACCTATAAACAGTGGAAAACTAATACTTACTTCAGTGGGATTCCTGTTGTGTCCCCTTTGGGAACAGACCTCCTTTGGGAACCAGGACCTCTAAACCCATGGAGCTCACAGTGGTGGGGGTTGGCACACACAAATTCCCCGAGTGGGTCGCTGGGTGAAATGGTAAGTAGGGACCCTCCTGGTTTCCATCCCTTGGTTTCCAGACTCATGCTTTCTATCTATTATGGACTCAATACCATATAAAGGCCACTGATGAAGGCGCCTGGGTGGCTCAGTCGTTAAGCGTCTGCCTTCAGCTCAGGTCATGATCCCGGGGTCCTGGGATCGAGCCCTGCATCGGGCTCCCTGCTCAGCGGAGAGCCTGCTTCTCCCTCTCCCACTCCCCCTGCTTGTGTTCCTGCTCTCACTATCTCTCTCTCTCTCAAATAAATAAAATCTTAAAAAAAAAAAAAGGCCACTGATGTGGAGTGTCTGACGGTGCTCTAGAGGATGGTGCACCCTCCTCATGAGATGTCACCTCCAAACTGGCCTTCAACAGCCTTCTATTCCTGGAAGGCTGGGTGCTCAGCAGCAGCAGGTAACTACATAAGTCTCAGTAAAGAGCATAGCCCCCTCTCCTCACCCCACGGCTCCCGCACTCATGCATCCTCTGTGCTGGTAATAGAGACCGGCTAGCCACGGCTGGTCATGTAGTTTTGTCTACCTGACCATGTAGCACCTCTTCATGGGGGCTGTTCTCTGAGTCGTGGTAGTCTGGCCCAGCATGCGAGAAGCTGGAAGTCACCACTCTGTCCTAACAACAAGTAAATAGCAGAAGAAATTGAAAAATCAATGGTTCTTCTTAGATCTGTAAGAGAAGTGAGGTCACAGGGCAAACCACTGCCCCCCCCCCCAAAGTGGAGGCACCTACAGGCAAATACAGAGAACCACAACTTGCTGGGGCTGGGGCCAGGGCAGGGAAACCCGGACAATAATTCACAAGTTGCTGGAGGCTCAACGTAGACAAACCTGAGAGATTAAAAACTTCAGGGGACCCAGTCATGGGTGGGGGGGCTCCTGCACTTTTGTGAGTTTTACCTCCAAAACTCTTGGTGGTGGAGGAAAATCCCCTCATGCTTCTGGCGGGGTGAGGGGTAAAGGAACTGTCTTGAAATACAGCAGAGCATTCTTAACAAGCCTCCCTCAGAAAAAACTATTAACCAGAGCTTAACCATCGAGGGATTTATCAGCCTAACTGACCCACGGGAAGGAAAATACCCAACTCAGCCCCTCTAGCTATCCTCTCTCATGTAAGGGGGGAAGACTGAGAAACTCTTGAGAAGGCACAGGCTCACTGGAAGCATGAGCCCTGATCACAGGACTACAGAATGCATCTCCTCCCCCGACCCCCCCGCAACACCTCACCACCACGGTACTAAAGGTTATTTACAGCAGTTTTTTCTACCTAGGGCATCATGTCTGGCTATCGAGAAAAAAATCACAAGGCAAAAGGCTAAAGAACACATTTGTAGACAGAGAACACAACAGAACCAGACATGGCCGACATGATGGAATTATCAGCCGGGAATTCAGAACAACTCTAATATGCCAGAGGCTCTGATGGGTAAAGCAGACAGTGTGCAAAAACAGATGGGCAAACATAAACAGAGAGATGGAAATCCTAAGAAAGCACCAGAAAAAAACACTAGAGACAAAAACACTGTAACAGAAATGAAGAATGCATTTGATGGGCTTCTTAGTGGACTGGACATGGCTGAGAAAGCATCTCTGAGCTGGAGGATATATCAACAGAAACCGGCAAAACTGCAACACAAAGGGAACAAAGACAAAAACCAGAGCAGAACGCCCAAGGACTGTGGGACGACACAGAAGGTATGACCTCTGTGAAGTGGGAACATCAGAGGAGAAGCGAGAGAGAAAGCAGCAGAAGATGTACCTGAAGCAATAATGACTGAGAATCCCCTAAACTACCGTCAGACAGCAAACCACCTCCCCAGGAGGCTCAGAGAACACCAAGCAGCGTAAGTGCAAAAATCAACTACACCTGCAAACATCATTTCCAAACTCCAGAAAATTAGAGATAAAGAAAAAAATCCTGAATGAAGCCAAAGGCAAAAAACACCTACCTAAACGGGACCACAGACAAGAATTACACGAGCTTCTCCTCAGAGAGGAGAGCGAAATATTTAAAGTGTTGAGAGGGAAAAACCTGTCGCCCAAGAATCCTATACCCTGCAAAATTATCCTTCAAAAGTGGAGGGAAAATAAAGACTTTCTGAGACAAATAAGTATTGAGGGAAATTTCTGCCAGTAAACCTGCTTTGCAAGAAGGTCCTTAGAGAAAAGGAAAGTAATATAGGTCAGAAACTTCGATCTATATAAACTAAGGAAGTACAATGAAGAAGCAGTAAGTGGAGGTAAAATAATAACTTTTATTTTTCTTATTTTTAATTGATTTGGCATAATGGTTTGTTCAAAATGATAATACCAACAATATATTTGATTATGCTTATGCATATACTATATACATAAACATAAGCATACACATCATGCTTATATACATATGTAGTATATAAGCATATATAGAAACACATTTATATGAAATAATTAACTATGGTTTTATATTTAAAGTGGGATTTCTGAAAAAAAAATAAAGTGGGATTTCTGGTAGATAGCACATAGCTGGTCTTGCTTTTTTATCCAATTTAAAAATCTGTCTTTTGATTTTGGTGTTTAGACCTTTTACATTTAATGGGAGTTGTTGATATACTGAGGTGTAAAATACCATCTTGCTGGTTGTGTTCAATTTGTGCATCCGTTCTTTTTTTCTCTTTCTCTTCTTTTCAGGTTTAGCATTTTTAATTATCCCGTTTCATCTCTACTTTTGGCCTCATCAGTTACACATCTTTTCGAAGTGGATTGGTGGAGAGTTTATAATTTACACCTTTAGTAGAACACGATCTACCTCCAAATGCTATTATGCCGTTCCTCTGTGGTGTGGGGACTCTGTAGCAGTGTACTTCCACGTCACATCGTCTGAGGGGCTGCTGTCTCCTTTACCTCTACACGTGTGAAGAACCCCCAGTGCATTGCGACGGTGTCTGCTCTAGACAGTCGATTATCTTGTAAAGCTTTTTATATTGAGCTTCTCTCTAGAATCATTTCTAGAGCCATTTTTTCCCTTGCATACATCAGGTTTCTCTCTGCTCTCCCAATCACTGGCTTGAAGAAATTTTCTTAATATTTCTGGTAGTGCATGTCTGTGGTTGGTTAATCTCTCTCCGTTTTTGTTTATCTGAGCAAGTGTTTATTTCACTTTAACTTTTACTTATTTTTTTTTAAGATTTTATTTATTTGAGAGAGAAAGAGAATGAGCAAGAGAGCACAAGCTTGGGGGGGGGGGTGGGTGAGAGGTAGAGGGAGAAGCAGGCTCCCTGCTGAGCAAGGAGCCCAATGCAAGGCTCGATCCCAAGACCTTGGGATCATGACCTGAGCCGAAGACAGATGCTTAATGGACTGAGCCACCCAGGTGCCCCTTACTTTAATTTTTAAAGATGCTTTCTTATAACCTTCATAGGGTTGACAGATTTTCCTTTTAGTATCTTAAAGATGTCTTTCCATTGTCTTTTGAATTGTATGCTTTCTAATTAGACTCTGAAGAAATTCTCATCTTTGTTATGTATGGAGCATGTCTTTTTCATGCAGATGCCTTCAAGATTTCCTCTTCTCTTTTGGTTTTATAGTCAGATTTTCATGATGTATCCAGGTCATTATTTTTTGTAGGAGTCAGGGGCTGATTTATCCTACTGGAGGTGCTCTGAGCTTCTTGGATCTATCATTTTATGTCTTTCATTATTTTTAGAAAGTTCATAAATTTTAAGAAATTAAATATTTCTTCTGCCTTATTCTCTTTCTCCTGTTTTTCTGGGACCTTAATTACATGCATTAGTGATGATTTAATATTGTCCTAGAGCTCTTTGATGTTTTATTCTTGTTTTTTCCTCTACTATTTTTCTCCTTGGGTTTTAATATGGGCTATATCTATTTACTTATCTTTGAATTTAATGATTCCACGCTTGGCTGTGTCAAGTCTACTGATGAGCCCATTGAAGGGATTTATTTTTGATATTGTATTTTGATTTTTACATAATCTTTTTGACTCTTTCTTATAGTACCCATCTCTCTGTTGAAATTCTCCATCTGTTCTTATATGTAGTCTATGTTTTACCCTTGATGATTTAACTTATTAATCTTAGTTATTTTATTTGTTTATTCATTTGAAGTCTTACATCCCCCACATGATTCAATGCTTTAGTCCATTCTGAATGTAACTGTTATTCTAAATTTAACATTTATCATTCCTATGCTTTTATTTATGAATTTACCACACATGTCCCCCCAATCATTTAGCACATCTCTTAACTCCTCTTACATATTTGCTACTTTTTAAACTCTTTTTGGGGCATTTAGGATATTTTCTTTGGATCTGCCTTCTGATTTCTCTAATTCTCTCTTCTGCTGTGTCTAATATTCTCTTTAAGTTTTCAACTAAATTTTTCATTTTTATTACTTGATTTTTTTTATTTCTAGGAGTTTTCGTTGTTTCCCTCAAGTCTGTTTGTTTCTTCTATTTTAATAGATTCTTGCTCTGTTCTCGTATTTATAGTTCTTTTATTTCTTTAAACATATTAACTTGGTGTTTTTCTTTTATAGGAATGCTGTACATTACATTCCCCAACTCATTTGTCCTATAACTGGAAGTTTGTAACTTTTGACCACCTTCACCCATTTCACCCACTCCCTGCCCCCACCTCTGGAATTATTATTATTATTATTAATATTATTTTGATTCCACATATAAGTGAGATCATACAGTACAGTTGACCCTTGAAGAACATGAGTTTGAATTGCATGGATTTTTTAAAAAAAATACAGTACAGTAATGTAAATGTATTTTCTCTTCCTTATGGTTTTTAAATAACATTTTTTCTCTAGCTTACTTTATTGTATGACTACAGCATATAATACATTAACATACAACATATATGTTAATTGACTATGTTATCAGTAATGATTCTGGTCAACAGTAAGCTATTAGTAGTTAAGCTTTTGGGGAGTCAAAAGTTATATGTGAATTTCTGACTTGCAAGGGGTCAGTGCCCCTAACCCCCACATTGTTCAAGGTCAACTGTATTTGCCTTTCTCTGTCTGACTTATTTCACTCATCATAGTTATTTTACTGTTTCTGTCTGATAGCTCTAACATCTGGGTCATTTTTGAGTTCAGTTTTGTTGAGCTTTGAGTCTAGCTTTGTCCCTTGACAATAGATTGATCTTTTTTCCTTGCTTTTTTGTATGTCTTCTAATTTTTTATTGAATATCAGTTATCATGTATTAATTGAAATGGACATAAACAGTGTTTCCTCTGGGAAATGGGTGAGTCTCTTCTGTCAGGTCATCATTGTGGTAGGGGAAGTTTGGATCAACCTACTCAGATGTTGACCTTGGTTTGGGTTTTGTTGTTATTGTGATGACCTCCAAGGTACCTAAGACTTTGGATTCCCTTGTGGTGGGTTTCCAGGCATGTACTTCAGGCCAGGGCTAGAGACACAGTGCTCTTGCTCTGCCCTAAGTTTTCAGCTCTCTCTGTGTGCCTGGTACACGGAGGGGACCTCTACACGGGCCTGCCTCCCCCCAGGGATTGCCACTGCTCCTGCAGCTGTACCAGCCAGGCTGAGCTGGGGCCAGGAGGGCTCCATTGTCCTATCCCAGGGTCAGTCTTGAGCAGGCCCTGGGTGCCTGGGTCTTGGAGGGTGAGGCTCTCTCACTTCCTGCTACTCTTCCTGGCAATGGCCAGACTCCACTTTGTAGTTGGGGTGGGTGTGTGTGAGCTTTCCCTGCCCTCCCTGTCGTAGCGCTCCAATTCCCATCCCCTATTCAGTGCGGGTAGTTTTTCCTCTGCCCGTCCCCAACTACGAATGAGTCTCAGGTGGTGGATGTGGGGAGGGAACCTTCCCCCTGCACCCTCCAAGGACCCCCCACCTCCAGCTGGGCAGTTGGAGAGAGGGCTCTTTGAGGAGGGGCTGCTCTGCTTATGGCTGCATATGTCTTCAAGAAAAGAACTTCAAAATACATGAAGATAAACCAGAAGGACAAGCTGTATCAGGAAAGCACGGTTTATTTGGCTCACACAGGGCTGGTTCCCTGCTGGAGACAGAGGACCCCGGAAACCAGGGCCTCCCAGAGGGGACACGCAGGGTCACAGAAGGATCCAGATCATCCTGCTACATCCTTGCCACAAGCTTCAGAGGGTCCGCTGGGCATGTTCTTCATCTGCCCTGTGCAGAACCTGGAGGCCACTGAAGACTTGTTCCAGGAGGGGAGCAGGTGTGGCCCCCTGTGCCCTGGGAGCAGCTGGGTGGGAGGCTCATGGTCAGAAGCAGGATGGGGTGCTACAAGAGATGGGTCTGCAGAGCAGGGTGGGGCGGGAGGGCTGGCAGCCCCCGGAGGACTGGCAGGAGGGGGCCATGAACACGAGGGGCTTGTAGCTCACGGGCAGGCAAACAGAGGACTGGCAGGAGGGGACCACATACACGGTGGGCTGGCAGCTCACGGGCACGTAGCAGGACGCCTGGCAGCCCATGGAGCAGCTGGTGAAGCTCATGGTGGCGCGGGGCTGGAGTGGAGTCAGGGAGGAGGGCGGTGATGTCTGGAGGCTCCTTCCCCGGGCGGCCTTTATACCCGGGCTCTAGGCGTCCGGGAACACAGAAGCACAACTTGTTGACTTCCTCATAGTTGTTTCCACCATGTTTCCCCCAACATCTGTGGGACGCACTCTCCTGTGTTATGCTCCTCTATAACACATTTAGCTTAGAGGCCAATTTCTTCTTCTGTAAACAGGATCTTCTGGTTTGCCTGTGCGTGGGGTTCGTGCTATGTCTCCAGGCCAGTAATGTGCACACAACACCACGCTCCACTCAGGACTGCGTCCTTTATTCCTTTTCGTCTCATGCCCTTCAGTGGTGACTTCGAGGCAGTGATGCATTTTGAGCTTTTATTTTGTATAGGAAAACATTAAACTAGGGATCTGTAAACTGGGAAGCAGGGAAGTCTGTGGGACAAATCTGGCTTGCTTCTTGTTTCGTAAATAAAGTTTTATTGGAAACAGCCATGCTCATTTGTTTACGTATTGTCTAGGGCTTGCACTATAATGCAGAGTGGTTATGAGAGAGACCATGCCCCTGCAAAGCCTGAAATATTTACTATTTTCCCTTTATAGAAAGGTGACCAACTTCTGCCTCCTAGTAATCTATACAATAATTGATTTGTTCATGCAACAAATATATATTGTGTGTTGGCTACAGAGACGTCCTAGGCTCGTGAGCCTTGTGGGGCAATGAATAAACGAGAGCATGAAAGTTAATGCATGAAATGATTCCAGAGCGGGCTGAGTCCCAGAAAGGAAAACAGGTTCAGCAGGTAGAGAGGAATAGGGGTGCTGGCGAGTGGTTTGGGGACCTCTGTGTGGAGGCGATGCTGAGCTGGCATGTGGGTGACATGGATGGGGCAGGGGTGGTGTTCCAAGCAGGAGCAGCCGTGGGGGCGTGAGGACGCTGCTGCAGAAATGGGCATGTTCCTGGAACAGTGGGAAATCCTGCAGTGTGGGCGCTGGGCTGCAGGTGCAGGTGGACAAGTGCAGACCACACAGCTTGAGTCCAGGCATCACAGTCCCGGGCCGACAGAATAAGAAAGACTGTCAGTATGAAGACACATCAGTAGGAATTACCCAATCTGAAAAAGAGAGAACAGAATTAAGAATCATGAAGAGGGTCTATGGACAATATCAAGAAGTCTAATAATAAGCAATTTTAACCCAAGGAGAAGAGAATGATATTGAAGCATAAAAAATGGACAAAATTCCCAATTTTTTTTAAGTAGGCTCCATGCCCAGCGTGGAGCCCAATTCAGGGCTTGAACTCACGACCCTGAGATCAAGACCTGAGCTGAGATCAAGAGTTGGATGCCCAGACGACTGAGCCACTCAGGCACCGCCCCCAAATTTGTTTTTTTAATTCTAACTTACAGACCCAAGAGCCTCAGAAAACCCCTAAAGTCCCAGCATAATTTGGCACAACGATAAAGACCACAGACTCCAGAGTGAAACTGAGCAGCTTCAAATTCCTGCTTGTTCACCCCAGTGGTGCGAGCGCACAAACATCATGGAATCTAACTGCGCCTCCATGTAAGAGGGGTATCACCTACCCCTTGGATGGCAGCAAGGATTGGTGACTAGTCAGTGATGAGCTGATCCAGGTAAAAGGCTTAGCACGGTGCTGGGCACAAAGCTGGGACTGGATGACATGGTGGATGACATGGCCACGGCTGTCCCCAGTAAGGAGCCCAGCGGCTTGGCTCTGGTCCATTGGGAAGACCTTCTGGATCACGGAGTTTCCAAATCAAAACGGGGGACCCCTGGTCTGGCGAGCAGGATGGTGCTTATGTGGACAGAGGACAGGGTATGTAAGCTTGGGGAGGACCTTGAACATCCTGATGTGGGGTCTCCTATCCCCAGCTGATGGTCCTTCACCATCCAACCTGGGCTCTGAGTCCAGAAATCACAGGGCTGCTGGGTCACACTGAGCCTCCAGCTGTTGCAGAGTTTCCTGAACCGAGTCACTTCCCCCAGAAACTCCAGGAAGAGACGCACAGAGGAGGAGGAGGAGGAGGAGGCAGACAATCAGGCAACCAGGAGGAAGGCACCTGTGTGGCTTGTTGCCAGGATGCCACAGCCCGGGTATAAAGGCTGCCTGGGGAAGGAACCTCCGAACCAGCCCTGTCCTCCACCCTGACTCCACGCCAGCCCCACACCGCCATGTACTTCACCAGCTGCTCTACGGGCTGCCAGCAGGCCAGCTGCGCCCCCAGCTCCTGCCAGATGTCCTGCTGCGTGCCCGTGAGCTGCCAGACGTCCTGCTACGTGCCCAGTCCCTGCCAGGTGACCTGCTGCACCCCCAGCTCCTGCCAGACGTCCTGCTGCGTGCCCAGCTCCCGCCAGACATCCTGCTGTGTGCCCAGCTCCCGCCAGACATCCTGCTGTGTGCCCAGCTCCCGCCAGACATCCTGCTGCGTGCCTGTGAGCTGCAAGCCAGTTGTGTGCCTGCCCGTGAGCTACAAGTCCATTGTATATGTGGCCCCCTCCTGCCAGTCCTCTGGGGGCTGCCAGCCCTCCTGCCCCACCCTGGTCTGCAGGCCTGTCCCTTGCGGCACCCCTAACTGCAGCTGAGCCCATGGCCTCCTAGGACCCCTCCTCTGTGCGGTCAGAAGTGGCCGCTCTCCGAACTCCTACCAGGCGGCCCAGACATCATCCACTTCAGACCTTCTGGACCCGACTGACCATCTTACAGCTAACCAGGCAGAGAGAGTCGCCCCCAGTGTCCCTGGCCCCGGCCTGGCCATTCACCCAGCACCCACCTGGCTGGTGCGGAGTGCCCAGGCTCGCAGCCACCAACACAAAGGTCTAATAAATCCCAGAGTGCATTCGAAGTCCACCCGAGTGTGTGCGGTGTCCCTTAGCATCTTTCCCTAAACTGCTTCCTCCAGGGGGAGCTCCCCGAATCCAGGAAAGCTCCCTCTGCGGAGAAGCCACAGGTTACCAGATGGCCGTGCACAGGGCACTGACCACTCAAAGGCGGCCTCTTGGGCGAGTGGGCGCTCCTAGCTCAGCCTGATGGGCCCCCAGGGCTTCCTTTGTCCCACTTTGTCCCTTGAACCAGTGAGGTTATTTCTTACTCTGCTGGGTGGGACTGAGGGCGAATCCCTAACTTTCTGATCTGACCCCTTTTAGGTAAAAAGGTCTCCTGCTCAGCAATTAATATGCGGAGCCAACCTGGTCTAAAAATTAAAAGTGTACGCTCCCTAGAAGAGTATACCTCCTCCTTCTCCCGTTCGGGGGGACAGGGCTTTGTGGGTAACTTCGTGGCCCCGGAGATGTCCACGTCCTCATCCCCACAACGGGTGGATACAGCCTTATAGGCGAGGCGGCTTCCCAGACGGGGTGAACTGAGGGTCTTGCAATGGGAGCCGTCCTGGACTGGCCGGGTGGGCTCGCGTCATCCCAGGGATTTGGGAGGAGGGAGAGGAAGGGCTGCCGCGGAAGACGAGGCCGTGGGAAGCGGGGCACCGTGCTGCGGGCTTGGAGCACCGTCCCCGCCGACTCATTCTCTCCCGGGCAACGGTAGCCCGCTGACCGTGTAGACGCCCCGTCTATGAGCAGTCTGGCTGACAGTGTAGATGCCCCAGCCTGGAGCAGTCTGGCTGACTGTGTAGACACCCTGTCTGTGGAGCAGTCCGGCTGACTGTGTAGACACCCGACTGTGAGCAGTCTGGCTGACTGTGTAGACACCCTGTCTGTGAGCAGTCTGGCTAGCTGTGTAGACGCGCCAGCCTGGAGCAGTCTGGCTGACTGCATAGACACCCCAGCCTAGAGCAGTCTGGCTGACCGTGTAGACACCCTGTCTGTGAGCAGTCTGGCTGACTGTGTAGACACCCGACTGTGAGCAGCCTGGCTGACTGCTTAGACACCCAACTGTGAGCAGTCTGGTTGACTGTGTAGACACCGCATCTGTGAGCAGTCTGGCTGACTGTGTAGACACCCGACTGTGAGCAGTCTGGCTGACTGTGTAGACACCCTGTCTGTGAGCAGTCTGGCTGACTGTGTAGACACCCTGTCTGTGAGCAGTCTGGCTGACTGTGTAGACACCCTGTCTGTGAGCAGTCTGGCTGACTGCGTAGACACCCCGTCTGTGAGCAGCCTGGCTGACTGCGTAGACACCCTGTCTGTGAGCAGTCTGGCTGACTGCGTAGACACCCTGTCTGTGAGCAGTCTGGCTGACTGCGTAGACACCCTGTCTGTGAGCAGTCTGGCTGACTGTGTAGACACCCTGTCTGTGAGCAGTCTGGCTGACTGTGTAGACACCCTATCTGTGAGCAGTCTGGCTGACTGTGTAGACACCCGACTGTGAGCAGTCTGGCTGACTGTGTAGACACCCTATCTGTGAGCAGTCTGGCTGACTGTGTAGACACCCTATCTGTGAGCAGTCTGGCTGACTGTGTAGACAACCCATCTGTGAGCAGTCTGGCTGACTGTGTAGACACCCTATCTGTGAGCAGCCTGGCTGACTGTGTAGACAACCCATCTGTGAGCAGTCTGGCTGACTGTGTAGACAACCCATCTGTGAGCAGTCTGGCTGACTGTGTAGACACCCCATCTGTGAGCAGTCTGGCTGACTGTGTAGATGCCCCATCAGTGAGCAGTCCAGTCGACCATGTAGATGCCCCATCTGTGAGCAGTCTGGCTGACTGTGTAGACAACCCATCTGTGAGCAGTCTGGCTGACTGTGTAGACAACCCATCTGTGAGCAGTCTGGCTGACTGTGTGGACACCCTGTCTGTGAGCAGTCTGGCTGACTGTGTAGATGCCCAGTCTGTGAGCAGTCCAGATGACCATGCAGACGCACCACCTGTGAGCACTCCCTCTGACCATGTAGATGGCCCATCTGTGAGCAGCCTGGCCGACCATGACGACGCCCCGTCTGTGAGCAGCCTGACTGACTGTGTAGACACCCATCTGTGAGCAGTCTGGCTGACTGTGTAGACAACCCATCTGTGAGCAGTCTGGCTGACTGTGTAGACACCCTATCTGTGAGCAGCCTGGCTAACTCTGTAGACACCCCATCTGTGAGCAGTCTGTCTGACTGTGTAGACACCCCATCTGTGAGCAGTCTGCCTGACTGTGTAGACACCCTGTCTGTGAGCAGTCTGGCTGACTGTGTAGACACCCTGTCTGTGAGCAGTCTGGCTGACTGTGTAGACAACCCATCTGTGAGCAGTCTGGCTGACTGTGTAGACACCCCATCTGTGAGCAGTCTGCCTGACTGTGTAGACACCCTGTCTGTGAGCAGTCTGGCTGACTGTGTAGACACCCCATCTGTGAGCAGTCTGGCTGACTGTGTAGATGCCCCATCAGTGAGCAGTCCAGTCGACCATGTAGATGCCCCATCTGTGAGCAGTCTGGCTGACCATGTAGACACCCTGTCTGTGAGCAGCCTGGCTGACTGTGTAGACACCCAACTGTGAGCAGTCTGGCTGACTGTGTAGACACCCCATCTGTGAGCAGTCTGGCTGACTGTGTAGATGCCCCATCAGTGAGCAGTCCAGTCGACCATGTAGATGCCCCATCTGTGAGCAGTCTGGCTGACCATGTAGACACCCTGTCTGTGAGCAGCCTGGCTGACTGTGTAGACACCCGACTGTGAGCAGTCTGGCTGACTGTGTAGACACCCTGTCTGTGAGCAGTCTGACTGACTGTGTAGACACCCGACTGTGAGCAGCCTGGCTAACTCTGTAGACACCCTGTCTGTGAGCAGTCTGGCTGACTCTGTAGACACCCCATCTGTGAGCAGTCCGGCTGACTGTGTAGACACCCTGTCTGTGAGCAGCCTGACTGACTGTGTAGACACCCATCTGTGAGCAGTCTGGCTGACTCTGTAGACACCCCATCTGTGAGCAGTCCGGCTGACTGTGTAGACACCCTGTCTGTGAGCAGCCTGACTGACTGTGTAGACACCCATCTGTGAGCAGTCTGGCTGACTGTGTAGACACCCCATCTGTGAGCAGTCTGGCTGACTCTGTAGACACCCCATCTGTGAGCAGTCTGGCTGACTGTGTAGACACCCTATCTGTGAGCAGTCTGGCTGACTGTGTAGATGCTCTGTCTGTGAGCAGCCTGGCTGACTGTGTAGACCCCCTGTCTGTAAGCAGTCTGGCTGACCATGTAGATGCCCCATCTGTGAGCAGCCTGGCTGACTGTGTAGACCCCCTGTCTGTAAGCAGTCTGGCTGACCATGTAGATGCCCCATCTGTAAGCAGTCTGACTGACCATGTAGATGCCCCATCAGTGAGCAGTCCAGTCGACCATGTAGATGCCCCATCTGTGAGCAGCCTGGCTGACTGTGTAGACCCCCTGTCTATAAGCAGTCTGGCTGACCATGTAGATGCCCCATCTGTGAGCAGTCTGGCTGACTGTGTAGATGCCCCATCTGTGAGCAGCCTGGCTGACTGTGTAGACCCCCTGTCTGTAAGCAGTCTGACTGACCATGTAGATGCCCCATCTGTGAGCAGTCTGACTGACCATGTAGATGCCCCATCTGTGAGCAGTCTGGCTGACCATGTAGATGCCCCATCTGTGAGCAGCCTGGCTGACTGTGTAGACCCCCTGTCTATAAGCAGTCTGGCTGACCATGTAGATGCCCCATCTGTGAGCAGTCTGGCTGACTGTGTAGATGCCCCATCTGTGAGCAGTCTGGCTAACTGTGTAGACCCCCTGTCTGTAAGCAGTCTGACTGACCATGTAGATGCCCCATCAGTGAGCAGTCCAGTCGACCATGTAGATGCCCCATCTGTGAGCAGCCTGGCTGACTGTGTAGACCCCCTGTCTGTAAGCAGTCTGACTGACCATGTAGATGCCCCATCTGTGAGCAGTCTGACTGACCATGTAGATGCCCCATCTGTGAGCAGTCTGGCTAACTGTGTAGACCCCCTGTCTGTAAGCAGTCTGACTGACCATGTAGATGCCCCATCAGTGAGCAGTCCAGTCGACCATGTAGATGCCCCATCTGTGAGCAGTCTGGCTGACTGTGTAGATGCTCCATCTGTGAGCAGCCTGGCTGACCATGTAGACACCCAACTGTGAGCAGTCTGGCTGACCATGTAGATGCCCCATCTGTGAGCAGTCTGACTGACCATGTAGATGCCCCATCTGTGAGCAGTCCAGCCGATGGTGTAGATGCCCCATCTGTGAGCAGCCTGGCTGACCATGCAGACACCCGACTGTGAGCAGTCTGGCTGACTGTGTAGATGCCCCATCTGTGAGCAGTCTGGCTGACTGTGTAGACCCCCTGTCTGTAAGCAGTCTGACTGCCCATGTAGATGCCCCATCTGTGAGCAGTCTGGCTGACCATGTAGATGCCCCATCTGTGAGCAGTCCAGCCGATGGTGAAGATGCCCCAGCTGTGAGCAGCCTGGCTGACCATGCAGACACCCGACTGTGAGCAGTGTGGCTGATCGTATAGACACCCCATCTGTGAGCACTCCCGCTGACCATGTAGATGGCCCATCTGTGAGCAGTCTGGCTGACTGTGTAGATGCCCCATCTGTGAGCAGTCTGCCTGATGGGTAGACCCCCCGTCTGTGAGCAGTCTAGCTGACCCTTAGCCACCCTGACCAGAAGCAGCCTGGCCACAGGGTGACCGGCCGTGTCTTCCGCAGCTGTGAACGACTTTCCCGCAGGAGCCGTGAGAAGGTCCTGGATGTTCTCGTGCCGCGGGGCCAGAGCAGGGGTGCATCCTGCAGGGGCTGCCGCCCGTCCCTCCCATGCACTATTTGCCAACACTGTGGTTTGCTGGTTTCCACGTGAGTCAACATCCCTGTACTTCACTCTTTTTGGTTACGGATGAGGTGGAACCTTCCTCCAGGTCTTTAACTCTGTGCCGTGAAGAATCCACTGAGGTCTCAGTATCTATGCAGACGGCCATGTTTTTTTTAAATTTGAAAGAACAAGTAATGGGCACAGATTTTGGATGAATTCAGGCCAACTGAGGGATTTAAGAGTCAAGGCGGGTTTACTACCCAGCCCCTTTCTCTTTAAAGGCCCCCTTAGGGTTTTTGCTTGGTCTCCTCTTCCCTGGGGTAGAGCTAACTCGGGGTAGGGGTGAAGCCAGCCTCTGTGAGGAGATACCTTCTATTCCTCCCTCCACCTGCCAGACCTCTGCTATTCTGCTCCTGTGGGCCTCTTCCGTCTGTTCCTGGCACAAGGGATCAGTAGGGAGCCTGATGCTGACCTGGCTGGTCTGACTGGTGGCCACTTGACCCTCTAGTGCTAGAGGTCCACTGAGACTGCAGGCTCATCCTCTTCCACGGTCCTGAGGATTTGTCAACAAGGCATCTTTTTGCTCCCTGTCTCCTCAATCAGGCCTTGAGATCTTGAGTAGAATGAATGATGTCTGAACCGACCCCTGCACCCCTCTTGGGGCCTACAGGGATTTGCTGGTGCTTCAGAGCATCAGCCCTTGTGCCCAGCCCAGCATGCAGGCATTCCTCTGTGTGGACACCTCTCTCCAAGGGAGTCAGCACGGTGCTAGGTACTGGACCCTCCAGTTCCCACCAGTTAGGGTTGTGCTGCTCCCCAGCTCACCTTTAACCTACACGGGCAAGGGCCCAGGTGTGGGCTGGAGCTCTAAGCCTTGTGCAACCACTCTCACCCCCCGGGCCCAGGCTTGGAGGGCTCTTCACTGTGGGGAGGGTGGGGCTGCGGGGCGGGAAAGGGACGTGGAGTGTGCAGATCCACATTCAGACATCTCTCAGGTGCTTTGAACTTGGAATTTGAGAATATGTCTTTATTGTTTGCTTCCCCCAGGCAGAGCTCCAGTCTGGAGTGGTCTCTGGGCTCCGAGGAGGAGAAAACAAACACCAGTCTCTAGGTCATGACACAAACATTTTATTGGTTATAGCAATTGGCCTTTGTCACGCGGAACACAAGCAACCAATCCTACAGAAGAGGGTTCCCGGGGTGCCGCAGTCCACCTCCGCTGAGGGACTTGTGGGCCATCTCTTGGCAGAAAGGGGTGGCGGCATGTTCGAATCCCCAGTAGGCAGCAGCTGTGTGTCCACCGAGGGGCCGAGGGGTGGTCCTGGTGCCCACAGAGGGGCGTCAGGGCTCCTGAGAGAGGACATTTGTGCCCAGGAACAAAGGTGGCAGCACCAGACACAGAGGTTCAAGCTGGTCAGCAGCAGGACTTCTGGGCCGAGGCGGGCACGCAGCAGGCCTGGCGGGGGCCCACGGGCCGGCAGAGCAGGGACACGCAGGAGGCCCGGCGGCAGCAGCTGGGCTGGCAGGAGGCGGGCACGCAGCAGGCCTGGCGGGGGCACACGGGCCGGCAGAGCAGGGACACGCAGGAGGAGGGTCTGCAGCAGGACGAGGAGCAGGGGCTGGGCCGGCAGCAGGAGGGGGCTGAGCAGGGGGAGGCCTCGCAGCAGACAGGGGTGCAGTAGACGGGCCTGCAGCAGACAGGGGTGCAGCAGACGGACGGACCGCAGGCTTCCTGGCAGGGGGAGGAGCTGCAGCAGGAGGGCTGGCAGCTAGACTGTTGGCAGCATGAGGAGGCCGAGCAGGGGGAGGCCTGGCAGTAGACAGGGGTGCAGCAGACGGGCTCGCAGCAGACAGGGGTGAAGCAGAGGGGCTTGAAGCAGGCTTCCTGGCAGGGGGAGGAGCTGCAGCAGGAGGGCTGGCAGCTAGACTGTTGGCAGCATGAGGAGGCTGAGCAGGGGGAGGCCTGGCAGCAGACAGGGGTGCGGCAGACGGACGCGCCGCAGGCTTCCTGGCAGGGGGAGGAGCTGCAGCAGGGGGGCCGGCAGGAGCTGGTGCAGGCTGATTGGCAGGGGCTGGACCCGCAGCTCACGGGGGTGCAGAGGAGGGTCAGGCAGGAGGCCGGGGTGCAGCCGCTGGACTGGCAACAGCGGGGGGCGCGGCAGGGGGGCTCGCAGCAGCTCTCTGGGCAGCCGTCCACCTGCCAGGAGGAGTCGGGGCAGGAGTCCCAGGAGCCGGGCAGGCAGACGCGGCTGCCGTAGCTCCGGTCGCTGGAGCAGACGGACAGGGTGGACGCGGCCATGGTGGGGGCGGTGGGGCTGGAGGAGGGTGTGCGTGTGAGTGTGAGAGTGTGTGTGTGAGTGTGTGTGAGTGTGTGAGGTGCTCAGGCTGTCTGTCGGCTTTTATACCCTCCAGCGTATTGTCCAGGCGTCAGCTCACCACGCCTCCCTTCCTTGTTGGTCTGAGAGCTGGTTACAGGGAAGACCTCATTAGCGCCGGCTGATTTTCTACAATTAGTTTTTACTCAGTAAACTGCTGAGTCTGTTGCAGGACTCTGTTTTCCTGTCAATTCTTTGCTGGGCTCCAGAAAACTTGTGGAAAATATTTGAGGCAGGTTTTGCTAAGGGACCACCGCGGTTTCTAAGGTCACATTCTTGCAGGGGCTGGTGTGAGATCGGGATCCTGCACACCAGCCACACTGGGGTGTGAACGCTCGGGAAGGACTCCCAGGGCCATTGCAGGTCCAACTGTAAAGCATCTACAAGGAATATCAGGAGGGTAAGAAATGCACAAAATAGTAAACCTTGAACAAGGAACACACGCAATGTGTGTGCACTGGGGACCCGAGACAGTCATGGGCCAGAAACTTAGGGCGGTAGAATCCTCCCCTTGCCCCCCGATCCATCATCATTGGTGTCATTTCAATCAAAGCCCAAAGGCATCTTTTTGGCACATAAATTGAAGATACTGGACGGCCAGAAAATATGGGTAGGATGCATGATGGATGAAAGGTTAATATGAAATTTAAAAGTCCTTACAACCAAGGCAGGAGAGGGTACAAAAGAATCAAATACAAAATCGAAAACATTCAAATTTCCAATAAGCATCTGGAAAGCTACCTGAGCTCATTAATGAAGTTTCTCAGATTAAAACATAAATGTCCCACCTGTAAGATCAACCAAAATTTACCATGTTAATAATTTCCAGTGCTGCTGAGCGTGGGGGCCTCACCCTTAGAAACCCCCAGCAGGCATGATTTTTACAAATGAACCCATAATATATAAAATTTATGATTTTACCCATTTTAAAGTGTACAAGTCAGTGGCATTTAGCAAAGTCACAATGTTGTGCAACCATGACCACCATCTAGTTCCAGAACATTCTCATCACTCCAGAAGGAAATCCCGAACTATTAAGGGGTCCCTCTGCAGCCCCCGTCAGTCACTAATCTGCTTTCTCTCCCTATGGATTTGCCTCTTCCACACCTTTCACATGGAAGGAATCACACAGTGCACGGCCTCTTCTGTCTGACTCCGTTCACCGAGCATGAAGTTGTCCAGGCTTGCCCGTGTTGTAGCGCGTGCCTGTGCGTCACTCCCGTTCCTGGCTGAGTAATGTTCCAGCAAAAGGGTTCACCATATTTTATTTCTCTGTTCCTCAGTCAGTGGACATTTGGGTTGTTTCCACCTTTTGGCTGTTGCGAATAGTCCCGCTATGAACACTTTTGTACAAGTTTTTTTGAACGCCTCTTTTCAGTTCTTCCGGGTGTATAGCTAACAGTGGCATTGCTGGGTCCGGTGGTAACTCTATGTGTGACTTTTGAGGAGCTCCAGACTGCTCCGAGCCGCTGCACCACATTACACTTCCAACGGCAGGGCATGATGTTCCAGTTTCTCCACATGCTCCCCACCACTGCTTCTGTTCTCTTCTTTTTCCAAAAAAAAAACTGCAGCCACCCTAATGGGTGTGAAGTGGCATCTTCTTGTGGTTTTGATATTCCCTGATGCCCAGTGGATTTTGGGCTTCCTTTCAAGTGCTTGTTGGCCGTCTGTGTATCTTCTTCTGGAGAAATGTCTATCCAAATGTTTAGCCCATTTTTTAATCGGGTTGTTTGTCCTTTTGTTGTTGAGTTACCAAATTTATGCATTCTGGACACTAGACCCTTATCAGAGTTACGATTTGCAAATATCTTCCCCATTCTGTGGCCTGTCTTTTCACTCTCTTGATAGCATCCCTCAATACATAAAGCTTTTAAATTTTGGTGAACTCTGACTTATGTATTTTTTTGTTTCCTGTGCTTTTGGTGTCATATCTGTTGCCAAATCTAAGGTCATACAGATTTACCCCTATGTTTTCTTTTTAGAGAATTATAGCGTGAGCTCTTATGTTTAGGTCTTTGATCCACTACGAGTTGATTTTTGTGTATGGTGTGAGGTAGGGTTCAACCGTTGGTCTTTCTCTTCTCTGATTTTTGGCAGCTCTTAAGTATCAGGGATACGGCACATTTTCTGTGGTACTAGTTGTGAATATTATTTCTTAACTTGTTTTTGTCTTATACTTTCCTTACGACATTATCATTTCATATCTAGCTATCTATCTATCATCTATCATCTATCCATCTTAATGTAGAACAAAGGGAACAAAAATAATTGAAAAATTCTACAGTTCACTGATGGTTTTGTCTTTCCCATTTTAATTTCAGTTTCTTTACCATACAACCAAACCCTTTACCCAGTAGCTGGGTGTTGTGAAAGGAATGTGTGAAAATTAATAAAGACAAATCTCACTAAAATGGAGTAGGGGGGCTGGCAGGGGGCCTGATAGCCCTACCACTCATCTTCAATTGCAAAGCCAACAGGAAGAGCACCTTGCTCGAAGCTACTACTTTATTACACGGGCAGGAGGAAGTTTTCTTCCTCCCAGGGCAACAGCCCAGCCAATGAGGAAAGCCCCTACGCTTCCAGCTCCCAGTTTACTGCAATGGACCTTCTGTTTACAGCAGTGTTTCCCAAACCTCACCCCACCCCCAATCCCCTATAAAAGAGCCTCCTCTCTTCTATTCTAGCTTGTCCCAGATTGCAATTCTTTGTTATTCCCAAATACACCCATCTTTTGCTGGCAAAATAACTAGCAGTTTTATTTTTAAGGTTAACAAGTGGAAAAATAATAAGTAATTGTTCACTGAATGGATAAATTCAGGAAGTGCTTTATTCAGAGTAAGAGAATCCATTTCTCGTTCCTCACAGTGGCCCCCATGGGGACTGGAATCACTTTCTGTGTGTTTCTGATACTCCACCTGTGCAAGCATTGAACACCTACTGTATACAAGCATGGCCGTTGTGGCCAAGGCCACTGGTGCAGCTCCCAGATGCTCTCCGACCCTGTCACCCACCACACCTACCCGCCTCCTCTGACTTCTGTGAGGGTCTGCTTCTAACAGCAACCCCCCACCCCCCTTCTCTCCTGGGAGGACTGCTGTCACCACACAGCCGAGTGAGTCCTCAGTGCCTGGGGATTTACAGCCACCGGCGCTCCCCCAGCCCAGCTTCCTTACTCTGAGCTGTGGGGGACACTCCAGTGCTCCCCATGGGATCAGGCTGGGGCTTGACCTAAAGTCCCACCTTGTTTACCTTCTTCTGGTTCCCTGGTCTGCCCGCCCCACTCCTGGACTTGCTCCTCCTGGAGGTTCTTCCTGAGTCCACCACTCATGCCTGTGTCCTTGTCACAGGCTCAGCTCCCGGGAGACCTGCTTCACTCCCGGGGCCATGATGGGGACGAGACGTGACCGTGTGTGGAGAGCACCATGCCTGCTGGGTGCAGTGTACAGGGGAAGAGGTGCTCCCTCCATGGCAGCCTCTGCTGTCTGGCTAGCCTCCTCAGCACCCACTGGCCCTGCTGTGCCCACCCCACCCTGTTCCCTTCTCCATGACCGAGCTTGGAGCTTTTCCCACGACTCCACTTCCCTGGCCTCGCCTTTCATCCCGAGCTTCCCCTTTCAGGGCTCAGATAACTTCATCTTCTTTTCAAACCTCCCCCCGTCTCCTTTAGCACTGGCTGGCACTTCTCCTTTCTGAATCCCGATGCCCTGTGCCGCATCATGCTGGGGTTCATAATTGGGGATTGTCTTGGTTTTAGAATTTATTTCATGCATATAAATCTGGTCTCTCCAACATGATAGCCCACGTCAAGATAAGTAACTATTTCATTGACTCAAGGCCACATTCTAACATCTCTGTAGTTGTTATTTTTGCTGAGAGGTACATAAAGTCATGGGGCATTTTACTACTTTTTTTAAGATTTTATTTGTTTATTTGAGAGAAAGTGGGGGAAAGGGGGAGCAGGAACACAGGGGAGGGGCCGACGTAGAGGGAGAAGCAGACTCCCCACTGAGCAGGGATCCCGATGTGGGACTGGATCCCAGGACCTAAGATCATGACCTGAGCCAAAGGCAGATGCTTAACACACTGAGCCACCCAGGCATCCTGCATCTTTACTATCGGTTGAGATCTGAGTCTTGATAAAATGTGACCTGTCTAGGATGTGTGTGTCTTCTTCAGTACTTCGCCCCAAACGGGCCCACTCTGAGCATCACACACCTTGTGATGTGAATTACCTGAAATCCTCACGCTAAACCAAGATGCCTAAATTATTAGGATATCACCACACTTCTTGTGGGGTTTCAAATGCAAATAAGAGTCCTTTCCTTCAAGCCAAAAGCAGCCCCTTTTCTCAGTGAAACAAGCATTGAGCGCCTACTGTATACAAGCCCCATGCCTTGAGCCAGAGATTCCAAGCAACAGCATGGCCCTGACTTCCGCAGCGGGTACAGCCCAGTGGGGCCGACCTCTGTTGTGTAGAGAAGAAGAAGCCTCAGCCCGTCTCCTCCATCTCCCGCCCCCAAGCTGGGCTAGGAACAGTCAAGGTTGTCCACAGGAGTAATAGAAATAAGAAGTGCTGATGGTAAGTAGGAGGGGCAGATAAGAATGCCCCCCACTGCTGGGTGGGAAGGCCAGAGCAGGGCTGCTAACATGGGTGTCCACAGCAACAGGACCTCACAGCGGTGGCTGGGCTTGGGTTTCCCTGGGCGACCGTCCCCGGGAAGCCCAGAGTGGCTCTTCCCGAAGGAGGCAGAGGAACACTTCACCGTGTGACCTCTGTCCTGTGTCGTTCACGGAACGCAGCCAGATGGGTCTGGCCTGAGGCTGAGTGTTTGCAGAGCAAGGGCCACAGGTCAGAATCACTCCGCGACGTCTCAGCAGGCTCACCCAGCAAGCAGGGTCAAAGGCCTCACGTGACCGCCCTCAGGAGCCCCCAGCCATCCCCATCTCGGGCAGGACCTTCTTGCCCGTGTATGTGCTGGTTCCTGATCCAGCAGACCTGGGAGCGAGATAAGTCACCTGGAATGTAAATATTTGGGTTCGGGGTGACTGAGTTCATACCAACCCTATTATATGCTTCGTGTGCATTCTTGTACAACAGGAAGAAAAACAAAACACTTCTCCGATTAAAAATAGTTCTGTTTTATGTGGAAACGCTTTCCCGCTGTTGCCCCAACAGTTCATGGTCGTTTATCAGAATCAGGAAAGGTTTTCCAGTGAAATTTCTCTCTCCCTTCCCCACCCCCACCCCACCTTGTCCCCTTAAGCTGGGCAAAGAGAAGGCTACATGCAGAGAAACCCTAATTCATAGCAAGAACAAAGAAAGTCGACCTGACCAGCAGAACCTGAGGTCCGGAGAAGCAGAGCTGCTGCCTCAATGTTGTGCATCTCATCGGGGGACTCCACCGAGCCCACGGCCCAGACGTGCGCCCAGCCACGTGTGGGGGGTTCTGGGGGCAGGCCGGGCCTCACAGTGCTTCAGGGGTCAACTCTCCTCCTGGGGGTCCCCTTCTGTGTCCTCGTGAGCAAAAATACAGGTAGGGCCAACGTGTCCTCCTGACTTCAACCCCGGTCTGTCCCGATCCCAGTAGAAAGCCTCCCGTAGGAACTCTCATTCACCCGCAAACAACACACACCTTGACGAGCCCAGGCCCCATTTTGGGGCGGTGGCCCCCCGTGCCATCAGGGACCCTTGGTCCTGCCACCTCCCTGCTCGACCATCCTTCCCCAGATCATGGCTTTGTGATTGCAAGAGGGCTCCTGCCGTCCCAGGCGTTGCTTCTGTGGCCCAGGGAGGAAGAGAGAGTGGGAGAAAGGGTGCCTGTTTCAGGGAAGGAAAGGGTCCCCAGATGCCCTGGCAGGTTCCTGCTCATGTCTTGTTGCCCAGAAGTGTCCTGTGACCACCCCTTGCTTCAAGAGAGTCTGAAGAGCTGAATACTTAGGGGCGCCTGGGTGGCTCAGTCGTTAAGCGTCTGCCTTCGTCTCAGGTCATGATCCCAGAGTCCTGGGATCGAGCCCCGCATCAGGTGCCCCGCTCGGCGGGAAGCCTGCTTCTCCCTCTCCCACTCCCCCTGCCTTGGTTCCCTCTCTCGCTGTGTCTCACTCTGTCAAATAAATAAATAAAATCTTTTTAAAAAATAAATGAAGAGCTGAATACTTTTACCTGGAAGCCTTATCTGTCCTGTTCATTAGGACGTGGGGGGATGGATGCGGGGCTGACCGCCACGGGTGTCCACCCAGGGGGTGTGCGGTAAGTGAAGAAACCGAATCTCTGCTTATGAAACACTAGATCCAGTGTGGGGAGGGGCCAGCACACAGCACCAGGCCCTGTTTTCTTCGTGGCTTGCGAAAATCACGGGGCCCTACTGCTAACGTCCCGCGACTCTTCGGGACACGGTAACAGAATTTTAACCTTAATGAACAGAGATCACTGGGTGCTGGTGCATTTCAGCCAAATGAAATTCTGTTTGGGTGGCCTGGAGAATTCCATGCGCTGGGACAAGCATGACACTCATGAGGCCAAGGGAAGGAGCTGGCTCTGGATGGTGTGGGGGGGCCCCTCGACAGGGCAGAGAGTCTGAGAGTGCCCACGGCACCCCATATGCCCCCTCTCAGGCCCGGTCCAACCAGCTCCAGCCTGCTGTGTGGGATTTTCAGTTTGGACCCTCGGCTTCCTGACTGCAGTCAGCAGGGAAACTAGAAAGCCCCTCAGAGCAACATTATTCTGGATCCAACTTCCCTGACCCACTTTTTCCTCTGAAGAATAAACCTGAATCCAGGAGTGTTCACTGTTTGGGAAAAAAAAAAAAATGCAAGAAAAAATGGCAAATACTGACACAGGCCTGGTAATGCGCTGGGCACTGCCCTGGGTGGGGGCCTGCATGGGCCACGTGGGAGTCGTCATCATCCCCGCGCGCACGAGGAAAACAAGATTATCCCTGACCTCGCTCCGGTGGGGAGTCGGGTGGGCAGCCCCCTGAGTCCCAGTTCACATTCACACACGTTCCCTAAGGATGTACAAGGGGCCAGAGTCCCAGCAGGACTGCCGTCACCTGCTGCCCCCGGCGGGCGTCCCCCCATACACCTCTGTGGGTCTCCTGCCAGATGCCCCCTATGAGCACCAGGCACCTCAGGCCCCAGTGGCACGGTGCGCCCGCAGGGAACCCCACAGCCGGGCCGCCCTCCCCCAGGCTCCCCTGGAGTCCTTCCCAGCCCCGGGGAGATGGGTACTCCCTTCCTCAGACATCTGTCAGGGCAGCACCACTCAGAGAAGCCAGGGACAGCGGGCCTTTTGTCCCACCGTCACGGATGGAAGCGAGACCCCAGATCGGGCTCTGCGGACAGTGGAGGACCTGGGACGCGTCAGTCCAGCAAACAGAACACAGAGCCCAGGGTGCGTGGTGGGGACACGGAGCGCCCCCGGAAGGCAGGAGGGGGGCAGTTTCTCCATCATTAGTCAGACTAACCGAGGCTCAGCTCCTGGTCCCCTGTGGGCTGGGGGGTGTGGAGGGCCTGCTGCAGCTTCGCAGCCTGTCCCAGCGGGGGGCCAGGCTCCCTCCATCCAGTGAGTCTGTGGGCCGCCGCGGCCCAGGTCAGCCTGGCGCCCGCACAGGCCATGAGCAGCCCCTCCCGCCCTGGCACCCCCACGGCCCCACCCACCCCATGCCCACCCTCGGGGTGCCATCTTCAGCCCTCACCACCCTGCTTCCATCCTCCTGGGCTCCAGCTCCTGTTCCCCCATCCTCTGCAAGGGGGGCCATGGTCTGCTCCCAGCAGGTCAAGTACATCCAAGACCGAAGGCCCCCAGGGAGGGCCAGGAAAACACCTCAGATAATGAGGCCATGCGGGCCACGCAGACGTGCTGGGTTTGGCCGAGGACTGGTTGTCATAGTGGACCCTGGAGCCCAGGCCCCTCTCAGGCAGACAGGCGGCCCCTCTGGGGGTGTGGGCAGCTGGGAGCCCGCCACAGCCCTGACCCCTCCCTCTTCTGCTATCTTTGCCCCTTTCCCCAGCTCTACCTTTTACCTCTGCACACTGTGCATATCTGCAAGCCTGTGAGTCCTCCAAGCAAGATAAACAGGTAAGAAACAGGGGCAGAGCTCGGCGGCTGGCCCGGGGGGAGCCAGGCACATCCCCACAGTGCCAGGCAGAGAGGGTCACGGCGGGCACCACGCAGCCCTCTCCCCTGCCCAGAAAGTACACTCCGGCCACTCACTGGCCCTTGGGCAACCTGCCCAAAGCAGCTCTTTGACTGGTTTTCCTACTTGTGCTGGTTCTCTGATGGATCACCATACATGCAGAGAGACAGTGACAGAGACAGGGACAGAGGTACCCCTGCCTTGTTGATCTGTCACTCCTCAGCCTCTTCTGCAGCTGCCTCCCCCTCCTCCTGTCCCCTCGGCCTCAGCCCCCAACACAGACTCCGGGACACTGTTCCCCAGTGACTGCAAACATCTCCCCGTGGGGTTCTGCCCGAGGTTGGGAATGATGCAGTCTGTCCCTTGTGACTCTGGTTTGGGGACATATAGATGCTCCTTGTGATTCATTATCGGTGGCTCTGTCCCAGCCCGTATCCCAAGTGGGAGCACTACCCTGCTCGGTGTGGGGAAGCTCACTCCGTTTCAGATCAGAAAGCCCGGATGGCCTCTCTTAGAACGGGATGTGATGTTTGTTTTCAACCTGGAATCACCGTGAAGTATAAGGCAATGATTACTTTTCAGAAGGCCCAGGTGTGGCCCGGGCAAACAGGGTGTGGAGGAAGCTGGCCCGTAAGGCCGGCCGCGACGCGAATTCCCGGTCCAGTCCCAGACACCCTCAGGCCCGAGCCTGCTCCTGACTCACAGAGGAGGCCGAGTGCGTCTGCACCCACCGGCCCATCGTTGTGTCCTTCTCGAGTGGACCAGCATGCTCTGTCTGGTCTGCACCTGGGTGAGTCACTGGGCTGGAGGACTCAGGAAGGTGGGGGACTGGGTCATTGTCAGCGAAGCAGGGAGACAGGAGAAGGGCTGTCAGGAACCCGAGTTCTTTGTGGCCGAGGTGTGGTCTCCCACTTCACAGATAAAGAAACTGAGGCCGCCTCTGGCCAGGCCCTTCTCCCCTGCTTTTCCTCCAACCTGTCCCGAGGGCCGCTCTGCCCGTCCCCCTCCCGGCAGCAGTCCGCTGCCCAGTCCCCAGGGAGGACACCCGGCCCCTCTGTGCTTCCCACAGCCCGGCCAGGCAGTCCCACCCCTGAGCCCTCAATGCCCCCTGTGGAAGGCAGGTGGTCCTCTGGCCTCGCGCAGCCCAAAATACCTACGGCTCTGCTCTTGGGGGAATGCAGAGACCCCAGCACCCATGGGGGCAAATCTGCTGGGGACCTAGGTTCCTGTTGGGATGGCTTTCAGGAACGGCTGGAAGCAAGGGCCCTGCCCCCTCAGACTTGAGGAAGCAAAGCCTAAAAGCCATCGACCGGCCCCCCGGCCGGATTTCATCATAGCCTTTGCTGGGTTTGCTGAGCCCAGTCATCTTCACCAGCAAGTTATCCTAAATCACTTCCCTCAGGAGAAATAGCAGCAGGTGGGCCATCACTCCCAGACCTGGGTCCCTGCACACCGCCACACCCTCATTGTCCCCGCCACCACTGCGCACCCCCGCCCCGGAGAAACTGTCTGCCAACAGCCAATTGGTAATGTTGGCCTCTGTTCGTTGATTCTGCAAATTAAGTGTCAGACCTCTTTTCCAGCCCTGACAGGATGACAGTGGATTCAATGCACAAAGTCCCTGATGTTGCGGAGCCCCCCATTTCCGGGTAACAAGTGCCCCAGCTGGTGGTGCAACAGAGCACCTGTGTCTCAGCAGGTTTTTTGGGGTTTTGGGTCTGTTTGTTTGTTTGTTTTAAAAATAAGCAACCGGTAGAGAAGCTTGCTGTGGACATGAGATCATCTCCCTTTATCAGGTACATACTCTTCGCCACTGGTAGAGGCTTAACTGTACCACCACGGGGACCCTACAACAGCCCATACCCAAGAGCAGAGGCGTACACAGACATGTTTGTGTTACAAATCCCCTCTTGTCAATCGTTGGGCCACATCTCACTTGAACAGACCTAACTGCTTATTCAGATCCAGTCCATCTGTCTGTGTGTTTTTTCTTGTTTGAAATAAAGAACCCCACGTCCTGTGCAGGTTATGAAGAGTAATCTTGAATGGATCCCAAAGAATACAAATGAACCACTGTTGCAGTGTGAGTCATAAATTAACACTTTGGTCTTTGAGTCTATTAAAGTGAATGGCTGTGGGTTGTATAAACTGAGACATAAATATTTGAAGTGTGGAGCACTGTTTGACCAAGACTCAGAGGAATATATTAATGAAAAGAGAGCATATGATAACTAGTGTTTATTCATCAGGGTTTTGAGTGAGTTCCACTTCTGGTTATTTGGACTGAGTAGATAGTTTGGACCAACAACCCCAGTGAAAACAACTGGGTAAAATGTCTTTTAAAACTGTTTAAAGGAATTGGAGCCCTAACAAAGTGGTAAAATGGTACGGATGAAGATCCAGGAGAAGATGAAAATCTGGAGAGGAACGGCCAGCATTGGGTGCTGCCTCCATCCTGGGGGTGTCTGCGGATTCAGGAAGAGGAGGCCAAGCAGCTGAGCAGCACGTTGGCCGCCTTGTGAGGCAAAAGGTCAAGAGCAGGAATCCAGGCCTGCCAAGTTTGGGTTTTCATATATCCTTGAAGCCTTGAGTTGGGAACCCAATGGGTCATACCCTAGAGGTCAGAAGGAAGGAAAAGTAACTCAGCCCCCACATGGACCACCACTCAGCTTCGAGTCACCCAACTGGTCCCAAGTATGTCAACCACTGAAATTGTATTAAGGTGATCCCAGGTTGGTGGTACCTCCAAGTAGCTGCCTGAAATAAAAGAAAATCCTGTCTGGAGAAAGGAAACATCCTACCAGGCCTCAAATTATTTCTGAGCAGTCTCTGAAATACAATGTTTGGCACTCTATCAAAGATGACCAGAAACACAAGGAGATAAGACAACATAAATTAGAGCTAGTAAAAAGAACAGACGATAGAAAGAGGCACACAAGGGCTCTAGATAAAAGAATTATCAAACACAATCTCTAAAGTAATTATGCTTATGGTGTTCAAGGTTAGAAAAGACAAGATTTAAACTTTTTAGCAGAAAACTGAACCCTTTTTTAAAAAGTGAGAACAGTTTGGAACAAAATAAAAATTCTAGAACTGAAAAATGCATCACAAATTGAGAATACAACGAGTGTGTTTTATACCAGATTAGACCCAGCTGAAGAGAGAATTAAAAACTGGAAGATAAGTTGGGACGCCTGGGTGGCTCAGTTGGTTGAGCGGCTGCCTTCGGCCCAGGTCATGATCCCAGGGTACTGGGATCGAGTCCCACATCGGGCTCCTTGCTCAGCAGGGAGCCTGCTTCTCCCTCTCTCTCCTTCTGCTTGTGCTTTCTCTGTCAAATAAATAAAATCTTTAAAAAAAAAAAACAAAAAAAAAAAAACTGGAAGATAAGCTAGAAGAAAATATCCAGATCCAAGTAAGCGGAGACAAAAGCCAGAAAAAACAAAAGAGGGTACTAGACATGAGGATACAGTGAAAGTGAAGCATTTCGGAAGGAAAGGAGAGAATGGACAGAGCAATATTTGAAGAAATAGCAGCTGAAAAGGTAATTTATTTTTCCTCTTTATGTTATAGGGAACTGAGCTCATAGTTCTTTATGAACTTTCTTCTTAGGGAGCTGAAGTGCTTTAAAAAATACTCAATCATCACTATCAGATAACTAGGGTGAAAAGACTATTTTAAAGATAGGGAAATAGAAGAATTTAAAGGCCTAAACAAACTTATTTTCAACTATTACTGTTTAATTTGACTAATAAATGAATAATGAAAATAGGATTACTTTAGCTAACACACTATTGGTAACTGTTTTGGTGCTTTGGGAATATAGGTGAGCAGCTTTTCAAGCACTTGAAACTAAAAACTACTAAGCTTGTCCTCTGACAGTGAAACTGAAATACAGAAATATCTCATGAGGGCAAAGATAAGCAAAACTTTCTTAATTGTATGGAATAGCTCCCGGAAAGCTTGACTTGACAATGCCCTGAATGATGTAATGTCTTAAGTAGGCTCTACACCCAACATGGGGCTCAAACTCACAACCTCAACAAACTCACAGATCAAGAGTCACATGCTCGGGCGCCTGGGTGGCTCAGTCGTTAAGCGTCTGCCTTCAGCTCAGGTCATGATCCCAGGGTCCTGGGATCGAGCCCCACGTCGGGCTCCCTGCTCCGCGGGAAGCCTGCTTCTCCCTCCCCCACTCCCCCTGCTTGTGTTCCCTCTCTCGCTGTGTCTCTCTCTCAAATAAATAAATTAAAAAAAAAAAAAAAAGAGTCACATGCTCTACCAACTGAGCCAGCCAGGTGCCCCAACAATGACCTGAATGATGTACTATCTTAATCTGGATTAGGTGTGTGAATGTGGGGGCAGATTTATCAGCCTAAGGAAGCAGAGAAAAAAGATGGTCACATAGACAGGTATTGACTGGGCTCATAAAGCACAGTCCAGGGCAAGGACTGTGACCATTCCCATACTCCAGACAAGACTACCCATCAAAACATCTTGTACATCCCATTCATTCAACTAACTCCTTTGTTTTGGGTCCAGATCTACCATTGCAATTTTCTGGTTCTGGTTTGGTTTCCCAAGCTGAGTGTCCAGAGTGAAAAAATTGTCCCTTTTATTGTATAATTTATTATAAATTATAAGTGTTATGGTTTATACATCAGTCTCTGTTATGTTGATTAATATGAGTCTACTGCTGCAGAAGTATCAACTCAAAAGCCAGGGGTCTGAATCCATACGTCTGAGGGCCAAAAACTAGACCATGTGATGTTTGCCAAAATATACCAAACTCTACATCCTCTTAGATTTGTTATTCATTCTCTGGTTGCAGCCCTGGTGCTATTATTGACTAAAATAGTCTTATTTTTCTAAACGTATCTTTTAAAAATTAAAGCAATATGATTACACATAATGTAGGGTCATCATAAAACAGCTTATCTCTCCCTCACCTCTACCCATTCCAATCCCCAAAGGCTATTAAGGTCATCTCATTTCTTCTGGAATTTACTATCATAATTTTTAAACACTGAGTATATTCTATTTATGATTTTACTGATTTATGTGGAAGAAAAAACTGGAAATATGGTGAGCTTCTACCTTCTAAGAGTTTTCCTTGTCTTTCTTCCTCCCTCCCTCCCTCTCTGTCTCTCTTGCTTTTTCTTTCTTTCTTTCTTTCTTTCTTTCTTTCTTTCTTTCTTTCTTTCTTTCTTTCTTTCTTTCTTTCTTTTTTCTCTCTCTCCCTTTCTCTCTCTCTCCCTTTCTCTCTCTCTCCCTTTCTCTCTCTCCCTGTCTCTCTCTCTCTCCCTTTCTCTCTCTCTTTCTTTCTTTTTTTTTTTTGAAGATTTTATTTATTTGTTTGACAGAGAGAGAGAGAGAGTACAAACAGGAGTAGTGGCAGGCAGAGGGAGAGGAAGAAGCAGGCTCCCCGCAGAGCAGAAAGCCCAATGCAGGGTTCAACCCCAGACCCTGGGATCATGACCTGAGCCGAAGGCAAACACTTAACTGACTGAGCCACCCAGGTGCCCCTCTTTACCTTTATTTATAACTTAATTTTTGAAATTTTATATCAATGATTAGATTGATACTTTACATACACGTCTTCCTTTTCTCTTATAGCTTCTCTTTCATATTATACTGTGTTTCCTTTATGAATGCAATAATTTTAATATCAGAAAAGGTATTCATGATAATTTTTTTAAAAAATATTCTATTCACAGAATAATTTCTGTGTCCTTGACATTTTTCAATTCTGTTTATTTATTTGTTTTAGCTTTACTGGTATATTACAGCTTTTCTGGAAAGTCAAATAAAACTTGGATCTACACTTGCATTTGTGGTAGGCAGACTCTTGAAGTGGCCCCTGCGACCCTCCACTCCCAGTCCTGGGGTTCACACCCTGTGCAATGCTCTCCCCTCGGTGTGGAGAGATGTGCAACTTGCTTTTAACCAACTGAACACCACAATGGTGTCCAGAGGTATGTGATTCCAATCACATAAGCCTTCAGCATTCTTGCTGGAGTCCCTCCCTCTCTGTCTTCCTTTCCCTCTCCCTCTCCTTCCTCCCCTCCACCCCAACCTTGCTCTCACTCTCTTGCTGGCTTTGAGGAAACAAGCAGTCATGGTGGACAACCCTGCAGGGCAAAAATCTCGGGATGGCTGTAGGGCTGAAGATGGCCTCTGGCCAACAGCCCATGAGATAGTGAGACCTCAGCCCAACAACCACGAGGAACTGTACAGTCAGGGTGGGCTTGGAAGTGATCCTTCCCCAGTCAAACCTCGGATGAGAATGCAGCCAATCTGACACCTCGATTACAGCCTGCCTAAGATTCTAAACAGAGAATCCAGCTAACACATGCTTGGATTCTATCTATTATTGAAGCATTAACAAGTTTATAGGAAACTGTGTCTCTGAAATTAGAAGACTATAACCATACTGAGTATTGTCAAGTTGTAGCAGCTTTTTATATATTCTGGATACAAGTCCTTTGTCGGATATTTGTATTAGAAATATTTATTGTCTCCCAGTCTTTGTGTTGCCTGTTAACTTGCTTCATGATTTTTATTGGAAGATCCTAAATGAAATCTAATGATCAACTTTTTTTCTCTCATGTCCAGTGCTTTTGGTGTCCTGCCTAAAAAAATCTTTGCCTGCCCAAAGATAGAAGTTTGCACTTTTAGTTATTACATTTAAGTCAATAATCCACTGTGCATTAATTTTTGTGCATGTCATAGGGGAGGGGCTGAGGTTCATTTTTCTGATATGGATATCCCTTTATTCCAGCTTCCTGGCTCTCCAGTCTCCACTGAAATGCGTTGGCTCCTTTGTCAAAAATCAATTGACCAGATAAGTGCGGGTCTATCACTGGACGCTATTCTGTTGCACTGGTCTATCCTAGGCCAATACCACTCTGTCTTGATTATTATAGCTTTAAAGTAAATCTTGATGTCAAGTAGTGTGAGTCCTACAATTTTATTCTTTTTTAAAAAAATTTTGGCTCTTCAGGGTCCATTGCATTTCCATGTAAATTTTAGAATGAATTTTGAAAACTTTTACAATAAAAAGACTCTGAGATTTTGTTTGAGATTGCATTTAATCTGTAGGGTGATTTGGGGACAATGGACATAGTATTGTTTCCAATGGAATCTTTGGATCTGAAAACATGTTCTATCTCTCCTCTCCTACTTAGATATTTTTATAGTTCTGTCTGCACTGGTTTTTAGTTTTCAGGGTAGACATTTCATATATATATATTTTGTTAAATTTATCTCCACATATTTCATTTTTTGATGCTATTGTGAACAATTTTTTTTAAGTTCATTTTCTAGTTAAGCGTCCAATTCTTGATTTCAGCTCAGGTCATGGTCTCAAAGTTGTGAAATCAAGCCTTGTGTCAGGCTCTGCGCTTACGGGGAGTCTGAGATTCTCTCTCCCTCTCTCTCTGCCCCTCCACCTCACTCTCTCTCTCTCTAAAAAAAAAGACCTTGCATTTTGCCACCTTCCTGTATTTGCTCATTAGTTGCATCCATTTGTTTGTACTTTGTAGATTCCTTAGGATTTCCCATGTGGCATACACAATCCTGTTGCCTGTGAAACAACATCATTTTACTTCTTCCTTTCCAATCTTTTCTCCTTGTGTGCATTTTTCTAGTAAAGTGCAGAGCTGAGGTGGAGAGTAGACACCCCTGTTCCTTCCCCATTTTAAGTATGATTCTATGTCTATGATTTTCCTTTTCTGTTTTGGTCCTCTGAAGCTTTTCTATGATGTGTGTAGATATGGATTTCCTTTTTATTTATTTGCTTTGGAGTTATTCTTCCTCCCAGACCTAAGAGTTGATGTCTATCGACATTCTGGAAAGTTCCTAATCATTACCTTTTCGACTATTGTGGCCTTCTCACTGTCTTTATTATCTCCCTGCAGAATTCCAGTTAGATAATCATCAGATTTTCTCACTCCGTCTTCCAGGCATGTCACGGTCATGCCTCTTTAGTCTCCTTTATTCTGGTCCCTCTTTGCCTTTCACGACCTTGACTCTTTGGAGGAGTACTGGCCGGTTATGTAACAAAATGTCCTCCCACGTGGGTTTCCTGGTGTTTCCTTATGATTAAATTCAGGTGATGCATTTTTGGCAGAAACGCCACAGCAGTGACGCTGTGTTCCCCGTGCACCTGACCAGGAGGCACTGAGGTCTGTTCGTGCTCTTTCTGGGATGTGACCTGTGCTCACTTCCTCCCTACTTAACAGTGAACTTGGGCCATGGTGGTGATGAGTCTTCATGCAAGACTTTTTCCCCTCCACTCAGAATGAGCTCAGTCTAGGAGCACTTGCTGGCTGGCTCCTTCTGAGCAGTGGGTTTATTTGTCATTCATTTGCCATTGTATGCCCTGGGTATAACCTTTGGAGACACCAGCTGTCCCCATGGGCCCCCATCAGTTTCCCTCGTTGGAGGATCCAGGGCTTTCTCACCTGCCCTTTAGCTCTGTGCAGCCCCATCTGTACTTAAACACAGGGAGTCCCTGTCCTCAGGCGCAGGGCTCCCCCAAGCTCCCAGTCCCCTCTCGTGGAGAGGTGCACCACTTCCCACTAGGCTGGATGTCTCCAGGGAATGTTTCTATGAGCAAATGGGCTCTAGGACCAGTGACCCAGCCACCTCTCCATTGTCTGGGTGACCAGGAGGGCTGCTTTGGGAGAGGGGATTGAATGACATCAATCATGTCTGCGGGCTCCATTGGAGAAGCTCACCTGTGTTCAGGGCGTCCACCTGAGAGCCAGGTGATCAGCCAGCAGCCTACAGATGTCCTCTCTGAGGTCTGGGCACCTCCTGATGCCCCCGGATGGGGCTGCAAACAAACCTGGACCGAGAGTCGTACAAAGATTACGTCAACAAGCTAACAAAGTGTTTGCTCTTGAAGCTTAGCTCAAGGCAATTTACAGTAAAATTAGCAAGATACGGCTGGCAGTGGGGTCTGTGCAAAGCTCACAGCCTGATGTGTAAGGCAGAGGCTCCGGGATGACAGCAAGGGGGGGACCTGAGTCCTGCAGGGACTAGAACCACCTGCTGGGGCCAGCGCGGGGAGTCCAGGGCCAGGCAGCCACACCACACAGGAGACGGGCAGGACCTCAGAACCCCCGGGGCATGATCCTTGCTCGGTGCTGTGAGGCTTCGGGATGCACGTTCCCCAGGGGTGGGCTCCAGCAGTCCCCTTAGGGCAGGTCACTGCCGATGGGTCCAACCATGACATCCTGGTCCCGAACAGGGCCTGGCACATAACCAGTTGCTGAATGCCACTCCGTCAGGAGGAAATGGGACTTGGGGACAAGGCAAAAGAGCCAGAGTGGCCTTGGGCAGCCGAAAGAGTGTTGGGAAACCTCAGAGCAGGGCAGGTCTCGGGCATATATGGAGCTGCTTGGGGACCCGGAGGGCCCGACACACACATGCCGTGTTTCCTGAGCTGGGATCACACCTGCTCGCCATCATCTGCCACAGAGGAGGGAGTTGACCCTAAAGCCAGACTTGCTCCTGCGATGGTCCCCATTCTTTATAGTTTTGGGCGTCAGATCACTTCTCTGGGGCTTTCAATGGAAGCAGAGCCCATCCAGCAAAGATAGCAAATTGGACAAAGATTATATTCAGGGCCCTTTCATTCCCTCCTGGGACTTTAGGTCCCTAAGCCTTTTGTGACCCAGGTGCTTCCCCACCTTTCTCTTTTCTATATGGCTAGCTGTCAGAGGGCAGGAGAAGGGCAAGCTAATACTAATTCTCACTAAAGTGTAAAAGATGGATCAGGTTTGTGTTAAGTTATGCCTCATGAGAGAGTCCCATTTAACCTAGAAACCGGGCTCTAACAGTGGCTCCCAGCCATTATTGGCAAGGCTAATAGAACTCATTCACTCATTTCACTGGAGAAGCAGATGAAACCACCCCCTCCCCCCGCCCCGCCATGAAACCACCACCAAGGGGCAGGACACAGGCCATGCTTACTTCTGTGTGGGACAGTGATACCCTTTGCACTTGCGCTCCACAAGTGTTCCCAGGGTGGAGGCCGGGGAGGTGTGCCCCTGAACCCTCCCTCCAAGAAAGCCCCACCTAGGAAACAGGAATTCAGCTCCTGGGCAGTCCCCACCTCCTGGGAATAGCCCGGAAGGACTGCATTGCCCCTTTGCCCTTTGGATTACAAACCAGGGTTCAGGGAGCCCTGAGGGAAATCAACTGTAGGACAGTCTTCCGGATAACTCAGCCAAGGCCAGATCTAATTTAAGAAAATGTTGGGGAATCTTTAGCTCAACGGCTAAGAGTCTGGCTTTGGAATTCAGACTCTAACAGTCACCGGCTGTTGGCCATTGGACAATAAACTTACTATCCCTAAGCCGCCATAAAATGGGACGGGGCTGGTGACTTCTCTACAGATTTATTTACGGTGATAAACCTAAAAGCACTTATGACGGTGAGTCCTTCATCCGGCACACTCGACCTATGCACGACCCGTGCCTGCTTACTGGGCAGGAGCAGGTGCATAAAGAGAACACCGCCGACAGGTGTCATCCAGTCAAACAGGCCAACTGCAAGGGACGCGTGCTACAAAACCATAAATTCTGGGGGTCTGAGCCCATCGAAAGGTCAGGGAAAGCTTCATTGAGGAAGGAAGGCCTTGAAGCCAGAGCTGAGGGGGATTCCGGCAAAGAGGAGGGAAGAGCCTCTAGGTAGAAGGAACAGCATGTGTGGGGTTCCTGAGGCGAGAGTGAGTGAGCAGTGAGTGTGGCAGGAAGAGAGAGCAAGGGAGAGTGTGCCCTGCAGCTGAGGGTGGATGAGATCCGGCGTGAGCTTGAGGTAAGGCTTCAGTCTTTACTCCAAGCCTTTGGCAGGGTTTTACCAGGAAGGGGATATGCTCAGGCATCAGAGTTTATTCAATTTTCCCCTTCTCACTATTTGTCTCCATGCACTGAATCTAAAAATCAAACCAAAATCCATATTTTCTTGATTATTCTTCATTAGATTATGGTGATGACTTTCATCACACCACATTAATAAATAACATTTTTCCTAAAGATCGAGTAGAGTAAGTGGGTCCCAGAACACACACTATTTACACAACACTGAATTTTGTGTCATTTGAGGGAGATCCCGATGACAAGCCGTGAATTCTGCCAGCCAATTGTAAACACAACCTTTGGGAGACATAATTTAAAACGCATATTGAGGGGCGCCTGGGTGGCTCAGTCGGTTGAGCGGCTGGCTCTTGATTTCGGCTCAGGTCATGATCTCAGGATTCTGAGATGGAGCCCTGCATCAGGCTCTGTGCTCAGCAGGGAGTCTGCTTGAGGTTCTCTCTCCCTCTTCCTGCTCTCTCTCTCTTTCAAATAAATAAATACATCTATTTTAAAAATTCAAAAAAAATAAAATGCACATTGACAGTTGCTTGAAAGACTACCGTATAATAAAAACCTGTTTGACTCGACTCTTCAGACTGATCCACTACATACTGCAACACTAACATCTGAGTAATATTATCGGGAGACCTACTCAGAGTTCTGGGGAGAAGAAGAGGATCACGAGGGCGTGAGCAGCAGGTGATGATTCCACATGGGAACACGCCGTGTGTTGATTAAGGGCCATGCCGGGGCACCAGGAAATCAGGTACCTGTTCTTGAGCTGTCGGGGATGGTAAATCATATGAGAAGACAAGGGGAATAAAAGAGGGGACTCCCCGAGGAAGTTCACGCTGCGCTGAATATCCCTCAGACGCCCTTTGAATAGAAAGCTCTAAAAAAATGATCATATTTAGCAACAAGGAAGCAACCAGGCGCTGGGGAAACTCTAGTTTCTAGGGACAAGTGACTCATAAACCTCACCATCCACCCCGAGAAACCAAGCATTCTGCCGAAAGGTGGAGAAAGGCACGGGCTGTCACAGATGCGGCAAGTGTGTTGTAGGCATTCCCTGGGAATTTACAACAATCATTCTAGTGTCTCTCAGCAAGAAACTGGCCATGGGCAAGGTGAAGGTGACCAGGGTCGCTCACTGGAAATGCCAGACCCGGAGTCAGGTCTGGCTGCAACCCGCCTGCCCCTTCTCCCCGGGCCAGTCCCTGAGAGCAGACCTGCGAATTCCAAAATGTTTTCCTTCACAGAACATCATGATCCCCAAGCTGAAAGTACACGCATGAGGTCTAAAATCAAAGTGAATCGTAGTGAACCTCTGCCTCTTTCTAGAAGCATCATAAAAACAAAGCATGAGGGATGAAGGAGGGCACCTGCCGTGATGAGCAGCAAGTGATGGATGGAAGTGTTGGATCACTCTATTGTACACCCGAAATGAACATAACCCTGCACATGAACTCTACTGGAATTAAAATAAAATACTTTTTAAAAAGGACCCATGAGGGGCGCCTGGGTGGCTCAGTCATTAAGCGTCTGCCTTCGGCTCAGGTCATGATCCCAGGGTCCTGGGACTGAGCCCTGCATCGGGCTCCCTGCTCATCAGGAAGCCTGCTTCTCCCTCTCCCACTCCCCCTGCTGGTGTTCCCTCTCTCGCTGTGTCTCTCTCTGTCAAATAAATAAATAAAATCTTTAAAAAAAATAAAAATAGATAAAAGGACCCATGAAAATGACCCAAGAGGGTGGAGGTGTGTGAGTCTTCCAGATACAACCATGAGAACGCCCACCTGTCCCTCTCCTCGGTCATTGCTGGCCGTCTCCGACTTCTGTCCCCTTCCGCATCCCAGCTTGGTGAACGTGCCGGTCACCCAGAAGACTCTGAGTCTTGGAGGCTCCCCTGGGACCCGTCCCCTCCCTGTCCCCGTCTCAGAGCCTCCAGTTCTCAGGGTAGCTCTTCCTTACTTGCCCTCGAACGTCCCGAAAGAGCAGTGCCCCGCAGCTTCCCCACCCACCTGCTCTGTCCGCCCAGCTGGCAGCCACCGAGACACACTCCTCGCTGCATGGAACCTGCTGGAACGAGAAGCTAGAAAAGACACCTTCCTTCCAGAGCCCTTCTGCTCCACCAACTGGGGCCCCCACCCCACCCCCTCCAGGCCCCTTGAAACCTGGGGGCTAAGGATCTACCAACTGGGGCTCCCGGGCCCCCTGGGCCACAGGCCACCCCCGGCTGGGGGAGCAGGGAGGCCTGGCTGTGTGGACGCGAGAGCAAAGGGAGGGCAGAGGCAGGACGGGAGAGGCGGCGGCTCCCGGTGCTTTCCGCAGGGCTGGAGCTGGGCGAGGGGCAAAGAGCCGTCTTTTCTACCCTCTGTGTTGCGGCCTCTGCTCAGCCGTGTCGCCGTGGAGCTGCAGGTGCCCTGGAGCAGCCCCTCCAAGGACGCGCGGGGGAGGCTTCCTGGTCCAGAGCTGCCCGAGAGACAGAGCGTAGGACGGCGAGGCGGAAGGTCGGCTGGTCAGAGCAGGACACACAACGATGCCAACGGGCGGAGTGTCGAGGGGAAGAAGTGAGGAGCATGGAACCAGGGACTCCTCGACGGCATCCCTTTGGAGGCGTGAAGGAGGAGCAAGCAAGGGCCACAGTGCGAGAGAGGCAAACATTTCGAGGACGCGCACCTGCTGGCAAAGTCAAGGTCCGGGGAGCGTGAGGACCGCGTGACGGCTGGCGGACGGACCGAAGGGGGCTGGTGTCAGGGCCGTCTCAGAGCGACCTCCAGAGTTCCGGGTGGACGCCGGACGGCAAGACATTGCAGAGCGACAAGCAGCAGGTACCACAGCGGGAGGTTCCACCGGGACGGGCAGGGAAGGGACGGTGTGAGGCCGGGTCGGCCTCAGTTCAGGCTGCTGCAGCCGCGTACCATACGCTGGGGCTTAGAGACGACGGTGGGCATTTGTCCCTCACAGTCCTGGGGGCTGGAAGTCCAACATCCGGGGGCTGGTGGGTCTGGTGTCTAGTGAGACCCGCGTCCTGGTTCCTAGATGGCGTGTCTTCCTGCCGTGGCCTCACGTGGTAGAGGGTGGCAGGGAGCTCTCTGGGGTCTTTTTTATAAGGACGCTAACCCCATGCAGGGGGCCCTGCCCTCATTCCCTGAGCAGCTCTCAAAGGCCCACCCCCTAATACATCACCGGGGGCGGGGACGGGATGGGGGGTGTTAGGCTCTCACATAGGAATTGGGGAGGACACAAACATGCAGGGCACAGCAGGGTCAGAGTGGACGTCACCTGCCGCCTGCAGGAGCCACGTCCCCATGTTGGTGACCCCCTGAGGCAGCATTTGTTTGGAGACAAGCCCGGCCCTTGAGGAGTTCGGGGGTGCTGGAGGGATGCAGTGAGGGCAACTGTTCATAATTCTCTTCTTCTATAGAGTGGCTGCTGGGGTTTGCGTGTGTGTGTGTGTGTGTGTGTGTGAGAGAGAGAGAGAGAGAGAGAGGCAGAGAGTGCTGTAAGCCCTTTACCTTCCCTCCTGAGAGATAAGAGATGAGTTGGCAGACCCGCCAAGTTCCATTCAAGACAAGCCCCTGAGCAGGGAGGGTGACCCTGCTCCAGGTAGAGCAGGGGGTGATGATGGGGCGGCGTTTGGGGTCCCTCCCCACCCCCACCTCGGTAGGGCCACAGACCCAGGCTCCAGACAAAGGTCTCATCGAGTCAACATACCGCAGACGTCCTGTGCTGAAGGAGAAGCCCCCAGATTGGTGGGAACCGGCTCCTCCCGGGCGTCCACACAGGAGAGTCTGGTGAGGCCAGGAGGAAAAGGGGCGAGGCTGGAGGGAGCAGAGGGTCCAGAGGAGGCCAGCTTCTGTCTCAGTGCGGGACCGGGGGGTGCCAGTCGCCTTTGCGAGCCTCAGTTTCCCTATGTGTAAAACGAGGGGATCGAACCGGCCCAGCGCTCTCAGAGACACACTAATAACCCAGCCCTCCCAGAAGCACGCCCTTAGCGGGGACCCCGAATGGTGCCATCAGCCTGGCCCTGGATGGCCATGCAAGGTGACAGTGTCACCGTGGCAACCGAGTCTACAGCAACGCGGCATGGATACTCGTCGCGTGTTCCAGGAAAGAAACCATAAACCATTGTTCCGTATCCTCACGGCAGCTAGTCAGCTAAGCGGTGGATTTCGGGGCGTTGCGGCAGTGACCCCTGCTCTGGGGACATCAGCCTCAGGAGCCGCACAGCGGACACACCTGGCCGTCGGAGGAGGATGGAGCCTGGGGGAAGGCGGGTCCAAACTTGCAGAGAGCGGGGTCGCGTTTCTCCAAGTGGGACCACTGGCTCAAAATGCAGATTCCTGGGCCCTGCCCCGGGCGCACTGACCCGGAGCCTCTGAGGGTAGGCCCGGGGAGTCTGTGTTTTGCGCCAGGTACCCAAGTGGTTTTCATGCACAGTAAATGTGTCGAAAACACTGACAAGCCAGCCAGCAGAATTTGAGCTTTAAAACGAGTACCTGAATCCTTCTAAAGTGGGCCAGCTTTTATTTTATTTGAGTCAACAGATCTCACCTAAATCAGCCCAGAAATGCGCTGGTGGAGGAGACAGCCGTGTTGATGAACACCTTGATTTGAGCGCGGACACAAACAGCCTCTATTAAGGCATCTGCACCCGCCCAGGATCATTGTCTGTTCCTTAGGCATTTAAGTTTGCAACTCCTGTTCCAGGAATGGTTATTCGGGATGGATTTCAAGTTTCAGGGCAGGGATGGTGTCTTATTCATCCTAGACTCGGCTATATCAGGGCAAGAGGCTGTATGTAGTGGGTGCTCTGTGTAAATAAATGCCTGTTGAAATGAAATAAAAAGAAATGTTTGGACAAAAGTCACTAGGCTTCCACAGAAGTCCCAGGTAACCACCCTATCTTCCATTACCACCCAGTGCCTTCCTGAGAGCACGATATCAGGTGACTCCCTAATCACATGTACACTCAGGACTGGTCAGGCCTCCCCACCTCACTGTTAAGGAAGTAACCCCATCAAACAATGACTTGATTTGTCCAAAGTCCCCCCAGGTAACAGCATAGCTGAGATAAGAGTTTTGAACCCATCACGCTCCCACGAGCCGACAGGGGTTCCAGACGTGAAGTGCAGAAGTGGGCCCAGGAGAAAGAGAAGTCAGCAATACTTCAAACTAGCTACAAATTCTCTAGATAGTGCCAGTGAGTCCAAAAGACATTAATTTGGTTAATGCACGAATTCTTTGTCTAAAATAATCCTGAAAATGAGCCATATTTGTACCTTTTAAAGGGCTCGGCAATCCATTAATTCTAGGTTTCCAGAATGGTTCAGTGCCTGAGTCTGCTTCCTCTGCTTGTTCTCATGTCCTTGGCAGAAAATTCCTAACTCAGTGGGTCTCTGTCTCGGCTGCCCATGCGGAGATCTGAGAGCCCTGTCACTGTGGCCTCACCCCGTAGGCGCTAAAGTGGAACCTCAGGGCCTAAACCCCAAGCATTAAAAGGTTTGAAACACTCCCCAGGTGTTTCCAGTGTGCTGCAAGACGGCATCCGCTGCCTTCCTCCGCGGACTCCCGCCACTGAACAGACCTTTCTCCTCCAAACAAAGGTCAATCATGTAAAAATTCACCTGGGATAGAATGAAGCCAGAGAAATTAGATTGTCCAATAACCAGCTCACCCAAACCGACGAAGTTATTGTGGAGGATTTTTTTCCCCCAAAACAATAGTCCATTATATTAACTGACCTACTCTATTGATTCCTGTTCTCTTGGGAGCCTCTCCTGGATCCATTTTCCTTCTTCCTCAAGTTTTTAGGTAGCATAGTGATTTCAACACGGGCTGAACGTTGGACCCACCTCGGGAGACATGAATGAGCTGATGCGTGGCTCTGGGTGTGGTCTGGGCCCTGGAATTTTTAAATTTCCCCCCAAGGTGGTTTAATGGGCATCCAAGGTTGAGAGGAAAGCCACTGATTTTGTCTTTCTTTCATCAAAAGCCTGTGCTAAACTCTTCATTCTTTCTGAGTCTGAAGTCTCTTCTGTATTTGATCTTAATAGTAATTTGGTCCCTTGTGGAATTCTGGGTTGGAAGTCATTTTCCTCTGCCTTTTGAAAGCATTCTCTCACCACCTTCCACTGTCAGTGTGAAATGTCGGCTATCAGTGTAAGTATCATTCCTTTGTGTAGGTTGTCTGTCTTTTTTCCTCCCTGGCACCCTTTAGATGTTCTCTCTGTCCCTGACGTTCTGCATTCTTACTGCAATGCATCTGGCTGGGGGGTTGTTGGTGCGTATCCTGCTTCCTCCTCTGTGCTATCTTTCTATTTGGAAAGTCGTGCCTTTCTTCAGTTTTGAAAAGTTGGCAGCTATTATAATTTGGACACTTCCTCCACCCCTTCTGTCATCTGTCATCCTGGAACTTCTATTAAGATGCATATTTCAGCATCTCATTTCATCCTCCATGTTATGCCATTCTCTTTCACGTTTTTCCTTTTTCATCTGTCTCATTAGCATGAATTCCCTGGTGCATTCTACTATTTCACTAACTCTCTCTTTAACTATGTCTACTTTAGAGTAGCTGTGTTTCACTAAACCGTTTATCTCAGTATTTCCAGTTTTCTTTTTTTTAATTTCCAGGCTCTCCAATCAGTCATTTTTCTCACCCACTTCTTGATCCCTAGCTGCGTGAGCTGTTTGTTTCTCAACAAAACCTCTGCCTCTGTGTCTTTGAAGAGTGTTACAGTGAGTTGAAGTTTGGATTTCCTCCGAGGCATTGTCCCATTTGTTGTACTTATTGGAAATGCTTTCAAGGCATTTATTTCTCTCCTGTGCTCGGGGACATTATTTTGCAAGCTCCTATTGTTTTGTCCTTAGTGACCCTCTCCTATTATGGCTGCAGGCTTACGGTTAACTCCACCTGTGTCTCCACCCCTCCTCAAAGCCAGAAAAACAGTCTTTATCGAAAGCAATCAGTTTTTTGTTCACAAGAGGAAAGCCATCGCCCTGCTCTTTATCTCCCAGAGTGAGCCAATTGCAGGCTCTTGCCACACACGGGGCGCCATTGGTGTCCTTTCCTGCTTACAAGTTGACGTCCCGGCGGCCCTGCCTCTGTCTGGGCCTGGACACCAGTAGGCAGGTTGTTTTGGGCCCTTCTATGAGTTTGCACATTCAATTTATAGCCAATATATATTTATATATTTAGAATAACTGTGTATATAAAGTATTTTGTGTGTGTATATTAAGATGCTTTGGGGTGCCAGAAGGAGAAAAGCCAATTCAACTTGACTTTAAAATAAGGAACTTTGCTGTGTCATGCAGCTGCAAGCCTGGCTCTACTTGGTCCATTTACTCTGTGATGTGCGGGGAAGCTTCCGTTCACCCTTCCAGACTGCCTCCCAGCCGTCTCTGGGCTGTCTACCCCAGAAGTCTGTCTGGATGGACGCCCAGTTGAATTTTCCTAAGGGCAAGCATCAACAGAAGATCCAAATGGGAAGTGGCTGTGAGGTTGGGCATTTTGTCTCCCAGCTCTCTCCTTGCAGGGACCCCTCAAGCTGGCTGCAGCCCCCACAGATGGACCCAACTCCTCAGAAGGCCATCTTCACACAGCCCCTCTGCCTCCAAGTTCTGGGAAGGATCCTCTCCCCTTTCAGGACTTGAGGTGTGGAGGTCAGGACAGAACAGCTGTCCTCACTGCTACTAACTCCAAGTGGGTACTGTACTTACCCCTCGTACACTTTTTAAAACAGTTACATTATCAGAGTCCCCCACATTATCCCGATTCCAATGTGCCATCTACTGGGACTTCGCCTGGTTAAAAAACAAAGTCACCAAAGATCAAGGTATTTTTGAATCTCCAATCTGCCATCTACAGAGCAACCTTCCTCCTAACAGTGGTTGGTTGTCAGACGGCGCCAGGAATAACTGTGCGGACATGTTAACATTCAGTGAGAGAGAAGAGACCAGCCCTTCAAAGACAAAGGAGTCTTTCCCAGGGGCTGCCGACCAACTTCCCTTGATGTTTCGTTGGCCAAAACCACTCATGTGTCCATGCCTGGGCTAGCTCCTGGCCACCAGGGAAAGGCCATGTATTGGTTGGCTTCCATAGAGTGTTCAGACCCAAGCTGCTATGGTTGGCTTAGGTTTTCTAGCCCTGAGATCCATCCTCCAATCACAGGGCTGTTGCTACAGCAGGGATGGAATGGGTGACAAGGAGTCATTCACCATTTCTGCTAAGTTTGGAGAGACCAGAGGATGACATGGTGAATCTGAGGATGTATTTCCATGACAACTCCCTTTGTTTGGCAGTCCATAGAATTTTGTGGTTCCTTTTTTTTTTTTTTTTAAGATTTTCTTCATTTATTTGAGGGGGAGGGGCAGGGAGAGAGGGAGAGAGAGAGAAGGACAAGCAGACTCCCTGCTGAGCATGGAGCCCAACACAGGGCTCGATCCCAGGACCCTGAGATCATGACCAGAGCCGAAATCAAAAGGCAGACACTTAACGGACTGAGCCACCCAGGCGCCTGGAATTTTGTGGTTCTTCTGAAAACACTAGTTATTTGAAAGTAATGACTCCTGAACCTTCATAAGTCCCCAAATCCAAGACTACTACCAAGATGCAAAATGCTCTCAGTTTCCTTAACTGAGAGCATTGCCTTGAATCCTTGAATGAGATCTTGTGTCCCATAAGGACGTCCACACCAGGTAGGGTGGCAGCCAGCCAGGTTCAGGTATAGCTCTGGGACTGGCTCTTATCCTGCTCTGTCCGTGATGCAGTCTGCCCGTGGCAGCATTCCAGAGGACCATTGTCAAAGGCTGGGGGGTTGCTCATGATGGGTCCAATGCCAAATGAGTGTCAAGTGTCAGGTACCACACTCTCTCTCTCTTTTTGTGAAACCAGACCTGGAGACAGTTTTATTTCAAGATCCATCATTTACGTAAGTTTCTTCATGAGAAGAGAAATGAGAATTTCCATGAACTACATCAGATCACCACATATACCTATAAAAGGTGATTATATATAGGCAGTGTATGAAACTTGTAATGATTCTTCACCCCCTTTCCTTCTTTCTTCCTCCCCTTCTCCTGTCAGCAGGAAAATTTGAAGCCAGCCCACTCTCTCTGGGTGAATCTTGACCTAGAGAATAAAATTGTTTTTTCTATAAAAAAAGATGGACTTGGTGACTGCAACAGAGATGAACAGAAGTAGATACTCAACTTGCCCTAGAAATGTATATTAATCATTTAGTTACACCCCCATTAGAAAAGACTATCAGTCTATCTATACTACTTGATATTATAAACAACGCTCTACAAAACTCTAAATCATCCAATAATTTTAGTATGCTTTCCCTGAGAGAATTTTGCAAACACTTTAATCTGCGTGGATTCACAGGCAGCACATTGTCATAGCTCCGAGCATGAGCCTCCTTCCACGCCTGCCTGGAAGGGGGCGGGTAACACACGTGAACGCCAAGGGTACAGGGCTTAGTTATCAGAAAGTTCTAGACCAAAAATCCAATTAAGGCATTACTGTAACCAAACAACCCAAAACCAGTTAAATTAATAATAAAACTAACCTAACAGCAATTGATAAGCAAAAACCATAATAGTGACAACTAAAAGCCACTGATGATACCATGACATCAAAATCTTCAGCGATCACAGTCACTGCTTATATCCCTCAGTAAAGTGGTTTCCCCCCAAAAAAATCATCCCCCAGAAAAGATTAGGTTGCCTTCTATTAAAGTTCATATAAAGTTTTTCATATTATAAGGCGCTCCTACTCGCTTTTCAAACAATGTTTGTATTGTGAAGTATAACATTAGCTGCTTTTTCACAAAAGGCAAACTTCTTTTTCCTGGAAGCATGATGGCCTGAAATGACCTCAGTCCATGCTCATTTGGGATGCTTTGAGTAGCCACCTCGTTGAATCACTAACAAGAGATAAAGAAGAAAAGATATTTAATGCGGATTGAATGATGCCAGAAGGTATGACCTCACACTCAGAGGACTAGAGTGTTAAAAGTAAGCTTTTTTTAAAGACCACATTAAAAGCCATAGGATGTCCGTGTTATGCCAACTCACCTACAGAAGGAATGACAAAGAAACAGAGTTGTTATGTAAGTAGTACAGTTTGAGATAAAGTTTCTCGTGACAACACCCTGCTCCGGTCAGCTGGCTTGAGCTCAAAGGAATTAGAACTGAAGACCATACGATGGAGAGCTGGATTGCTGCCCGGCGGCTCAGCCACAGCACCCCTGCACATGCATAGGACCGACGGCACCGCTCGTTCAGCGGGGCACGGAAAACCAGCCCTATCGTAATTTGGAATTTATTTGTATGATAGCTGATTTTTTTTAAAAGATTTTATTTATTTATTTGACAGAGAGAGACACAGCTAGAGAGGGAACACAAACAGGGGGAGTGGGAGAGGGAGAAGCAGGCTTCCCGCGGAGCAGGGAGCCCCATGCGGGGCTCGATCCCAGGACCTTGGGATCATGACCTGAGCCGAAGGCAGATGCCCAACAACTGAGCCACCCAGGCACCCTGATATCTGATTTTTTTAATGTGTGTAAGGAAATTAATAAATGCTATATTTTAAGTAAAGTTTCGACTATTTAATCTGTCATTAAATCCTTTATGGGCTTTCTCCACTTGATCTTAGCCAAAAGGCCGAGAAAATGCCTTTGATGGCCCGTGTCCCTTGTCTTCAGGGCCATGAGGCAACTGTGTGAATTTAAGCAAAGTCGGAGGCACTCCGGGTGTCAGCACTGGTTACTGCTTTTGATTTTCAGCAAAGGAGCAATACGGTAATTGTATCTAGTGCCTATAAAACATCAGTAATCTTCACTAATTCATTTTATAGGCCACAAGTAAATACCCCACTGTTTTGCACAAAAACAAAAGTCAACATAATTATGCCTTTTTTTTCAGATAAGCACCAAAAAAAAAGTCTACTTCTTTCCACCCACCTTGGCTCCTCAGTAACGCCCTTCCTGCCCTCTGGCTCCTCTCCTTGAGACCCCACTGGGGGGCAGCTGTCTTCAAATTTTCTCTTGTATAACTTCTGAAGTATTTTTGCAAGATCATGTGTCCCTTGTCTTTCCTAAGCTGATAGGTAAACACCAGCATACACTTAAGCAGTGAAGTATGGAATCCAGCCCATTGTGAATATTGACATTTTTCAGAAAATTTTCATCATCTTTAAAGTGTATCCAGTTGAAGGCACCTGGGTGGCTCAGTGGGTTAAGAGTCTGCCTTCCACTCAGGTCATGATCCCAGGGTCCTGGGATAGAGCCCTGTGTTGGGCTCCCTGCTCAGTGGGGAGTCTGGTTCTCTCTCTCCCTCTACTCCCCCCCACACTCCTGCTCTTCTCTCTCACTCTCTCTCAAATAAATAAATAAATAAATAAAATCTTTTAAAAAAAATATAGTGTATCCAATTGAATCTAAATAACTCAGCGATTTGACACCAAGAACCAGCTCTTCTCGGATAGTCAAGAATTTTACGTGGATCCTTTTCTCTCTGAGCTTGCACCTCCACCCTCTCACCCCTACCGATGCCACCCCAGGGTAGTATATTAAATACTGACAGTGTTGAATTTTGCCGGAGGGTTAAGAAATCCCCTTTCCCTTTTGTGTCCCAGTAAATGATTGACTCCAAGGAATGCCTTTCCTCACGTGACTTGGTAGGACTCACAGATGTCCCCTTGTTTACCTGGGACAAGTTCAGGCACAGACCCCCAAATTCCCATTCTTTGCCTTATAAATAATTAGCTCAACTTCTCATCCCCACTGATCCATTGAAACAAAATGCTTGTTAACAGAGTTAAGGTCCTTTCCTTCCAGGCCACTGAACTTTGGCCTGAGTGGGCAGCAACCTCTCCTAAGAGTAGCAGGTGTCTCCAGCTTACTGTGGGATCTTGCTGTCTCTCCTCCACCTCACTTCCCCATACCCTGTTCCTTCAAGATTTGTCTACTCCGTTCTAGGAACAACCGTCCCCCCTTGTGTGGCTCTTGAGATTCGGCCAAATCTTCAGTCAGCGTGATCTTACTATGACCACGGTCCCCTCCCCTTGGTCAGTGTCCCTTTCTTCCCTTGAGACTTTGTTCAAAGTCTCTCCTTACTAAAGTCCACATTGGTTTTTAATTTGATAATATATATTTATGGCTATCTGAGTTAACCTGACATGCTCTCTTAGCAGAAAATGAAATTTTTAAATTATCTGGGACATAAGGCACTGAGTATGGGAAAATGGCCCTTGCATTGTAGTTGTCACCCTGATTAATGCACAGCTGGGGACAGTGATGATGTAGGTACGTAGTACAAACTTTGACATGGTTGTAGCCTCTAGCTTGACTGTTTATCAGAAATGCATCTGTTAATAAGATGAACTGATTTGAGAACTGAAACCACACACACACACACACACACACACACACACACACACACACACACACCTTGGTCTAAGTAAAGGATACCATCCCACTGTGTTCACTAGCACGACTTTACCACTCCTGGCATCTGCTTCCAGGCAAATTGCTTGAGCTTTCAGTGTAGAAAATTCCTGAATGACCCATCAACCTTTCAATGGACAGTATTCACAGACAGCCCAAATAATCTCTCAATACCCTCTCAAAATCCTTTCCTGGCTGATGCCACCAATCCTGTGACTCTAGCCAATTCCAAATCAAGCCCCCGCCTAGACGGACTTCAAAGTTACAGTGAATCCTGACCCTGCCTTCCCCTCAGTGACCGGACTCTCCCAGAGCCTCTGTCCACCGTCCACCCAGTCCTAGAGCAGCCGGGACTCGAGAGGGACCCGACAGAGTGACCTCATCCCACCATCCCTTGCGCTGGGTCCATGGAGACAGTGCCCCCTCTGTTGAAGGCACCCTCAAGTTGTGACGAGGTTACCTACGTCACAGGTAGGCCCCTGAGTGACATGCAGGAGAAGAAAAGGCATTACGCAGAATCGTCACGTGATGGTTCCCAAACTGTGCGTCAGGGCACCCTGGGGAGCCTCCGCAAACTTACAGGGGCACTCGTGGCTTATTTAAGATTTCTCAGGGGCACACAGAGACACCTGATGGACACCACACAACCTGCTGGTACTGAGTTGTTTGGACCTCACAGCAACAAGTAACCGATAGAACTCTCCAGTATTTCTTTTGGTCAGGGGTGAAGGGGCCGCTTGGCAGGAGGGTTATCTTGAGCTGAAGGCAACTGAGACCCTGCGGGCTCAGGAGAAACTTTGCCCCTCCCTTAACTCCATACAAGAATCTGAACTGGGGGTCTTTCCAGAATAAGGGTTCTCAGCAGGGATACATTTTATCTATATGGCGGGGCAACCATCTAATCAGCAAACAGCTGCCCTTCTTGCTCTTCTTGTCGCCCCGTGAAGTGCGTCCCTCCAGAGTCCCAGACCCCCGGCCCTTCCTCCTCCGTTCAGGATGACATGTGTGCCTCCCGCCACCTGACTATCCGGAACATCCATGTTTGTGTGGATCCCATACACGCGCTGTTAAATTAGATTTTCTCCTGTTAAACTGCCTCGTAGCAATGTGATTCTTAGTCCAGCTTCAAGGACATTGAAGGGCAAGAGTTCTTGCTCCCTGACACCCTGTGCCCTCCCGTCTGCCCGTGGCACCTGCAGCCTGCGTCCGTCCCCCGGCTAGGGTGGGGCTGCCCAGCAGCGGGGTTTCCCCCATTTCCTGCGACAGCTCCCTTGTCCCCAGGCCTCCCAGGTTTGTAAGAACACCTTAGGAGAGAGGTCTGTACAGATCGGTTCCAGCCCGTGCTTCAAGCCCCAGAGTCTGATCCGGTTCCTCATCTCTCCAAATGGCCCTGGGTGTCCATGCCCCCCTCACCGGGAGCCCACCCCAGGCCCCCTCTGGTCAGGCCGTGGTGCTGAGCACTCTGGTTTTCAGCCTACGTCTGTCTTCTCTTTACATACTTCTTTTTTTTTTAAGATTTTATTTATTTATGTATTGAGAGAGAGAGAACGAGCAGGGGAGGGGCAGAGGGAGAGGGAGAGAGAGAATCTTGAGCAGACTCCACGCTGAGCACAGAGCCTGACATGGGGCTCGATCTCACGACCCTGAGATCATGATCTGAGCCAAAATCAAGAGTCAGACGCTCAACTGACTGAGTCACCCAGGAGCCCTTTCTTAACTTAATAACTTAATAACTTCTTGTTATTACTGTGTGTTCAAGACAATGAAAACGTTTCAAGATACCAGATACTGTAGAACCTTTTTATTTCTTTATATATACATAAATTTCTGCAACATTTGAACTATTTCAAATATTTATCTGCCCATTTGTTATCAGACAAAAATTCAAAATGCAAACTGGGAAGGTCACGGTCAGTCCTCACCTGACTTGACCCCCAACAGCTTCGTGACTGATCACCCCCTCCATGGGGCACAATTTCTCTTGGGTTTCCACACCCCTCACCCCAGAGGAGTCCCGCTGGGGCTTCCGGCACAGTCCTACAGCCTGGGAGGCTCAAACAACAGGAATCTCTTCTCTTACAGTCTGAAGGCTGGAAGTCTGAGACCCAGGTGTGGACAGGACTGGTGTCTCCTGTGGCCTCTCTCCGTGGTCTCTCTCCATGGCATGCAGACAGCCGCCGCGTCCTGTGTCCTCACGTGGTCATCTTCTGTACACACACCCTTGGCGTCTCTGTGTGTCTGCATTTCCTCTTCCTCTGACACCAGTCGGCTTGGACTAGGGCCACCCTCATGCTCGCGCTGTAACTGATCACGTCCTTCAAGGCCCGGCCTCCAAGCACAGTCACCTGCTGAGGTCCCAGCAGCCAAGGTTTCAACGTATGAACTTGGGGGGTGGCGCACAATTCAGCTCAGGACCCCACCCTCTCCCATTTCCCCCCTGCCCCACTCTGCATCCTCTGCTGCCCCAGGGCTCCATCCGAGCTGCTGCCACCGGCTTGTTGCTCAGGACCCCGTCCAACCTCAGGCTTTACGGTCGCCATCTCCGCTTCTGAACACTAATGATGCCAACATTTCCAGCTCCCCCCAGGCCTCTCCCCGCAGCAACCCCAGACTCGAGGCTTCAGCTCCCTCCCTCTCTGCCCTCTCCATGTGGGCCTGCAGGTAGAACTTGTCCAAGCCTGAATGAGTCCCTCCCCGCCCACGCTCTCCTTCTCATGGGGGGTCCACCATGACGCCCTCCCTCCTGCCTCCGACTGGTCAGGCCCAAACGCCTGAGGGCGCTGCTCCTTCCCGCTCGTCATTAGGGAAACGCAATGAGCTCCGGGTGCCTTTCTTCTAAACTAACCAAATGAGGCTGCTGAGAAATCAAGGCACAGAGGCTTGTAATCGCAGATGGTGCCGGGAGGATGGGGTCTGGGCTCAGTCGCGTCTCCTGTCACCTGCAGAAGCCGGCACCAGAGGGCTGGGGTGGGGGCAGGTGGAGGCCTTCCCAGCAGGCCCGCTCTGTCCTTTGGCAACAAGTTCAGCCCTTCAGGGCCCTGCAGAGAGGCTGGGCTTTGTTCCAGAGGCTTGCGGTGGAGCGCAGAGCGGGGTTTCCCCGGGAGCCCGGGGAGGGCGCTCATGTGGTCACAGCTTTTTGTGAACATGGCAAAAGTGAAATATTTCAACTGCCACCATGAGGACCACAGCCTCTTTCTGCTCACAGTTTCCGTTTATTCCAGCTCTCTTGGTGATGCTACAGCCGCCTCGGGCATATTTGGACGGGTGCTGAGGGGAGGCTGGGTGGGGGGTACGGTTCAGCTGGGATGAGTAATTTCTACATTGTCTGCCGTCATGTGTAGGTAATTTGTTGGTAACTGGAAGGGGTGGGAATGGCTTCCAAGGATGCTCCTACCACCCACAGTGCCGGCCGGGTACGCCGACGGTGCCCAGCACCCTACGTTCGTGGGTTCTAGATGGACGGAGCCAGAAGCTACCAGGCTGAGGAACGGCAGAAGGGTCCATCCATTCCCTCCACAGAAATGCTGTGTTTAAATTGTGGTCATAAGAAGTAAGCAAAGCATATGCACCCCAAAATGGAGTTAAAATGTTATTACAGAATTAACAAAACTCTTAGGTCGTTTTTCTGGATTTATGATATTGTGGTACTGTTCGCTTTTTAGCATTCATCATTTACTGTGGTTTCTTGTCTCCTTTGAGATACCTGCTTCAGATCTGCTCTTGTATTTATAATTTTGTCTCTTACTTCTTAAAGACGGTCCTCTTCCCTTGGATAAGCTTCAGCCCCGCACAATACGGGCCCGACCCGAGTAGGGCCTCTTGCAAATATGCACTAACCTCTCCGGCACCAGGAGATGCTCAGGCCTTGTGTAAATAGACTGGTTGTTTCGCCATCGGTCACTTCGGGCAAGAGCTTGAATACGCCAAGACCGAAGAAAACGCAGTCCCACCAGCTCCCAGTGACTGGGTCCTGCTGGTCAGGGTTGGGATTTTAGGTTTGGTTCTGTGCGTTGGTTTAGCGCTTTTATCTCTTTTTAAATCGCCTTCAGATCCATCATGTCCTGGGACCGCTGGGGCCATGACCGGCCGAAGTGAGGGCTCAGTCATTGGCAATGGGGGCTCAATCCTTGGGTCCTGGAACCCGAACCCGGCACTCAGTCCTCGCCTGGATGCATATCCAGTGAATGTGGACATAGCCAGTGAGGGTCATGGTCTGAAATTTCCAGGGACAGCCAAGATGTGTGCAAGGAAATATTCTCTCCTCCAGGCCCAGAGGAGGATGCTCACAAGCCCCAGGGGTTAATGTACCTCAGCAGGCATTTTCTGGTCCAACTGGAAAAACCAGGCCAGGCCTGGGGTGATTGCAGGCTGCTCAGTGGGAAGAGGAGAAGTTTCTCCAAGCCAGCAGTGAGAAAAGAAGGTAAGAAAAGAAGCTGAATCACTCAGCAAGTAAACACACCACCCAGATTCCCACTAGCAGAACCGGTCCTGGGGGGCTCTGGGCCCCTTACCCCAGGCACCCTCCCTGGCTGCACGCCCCAGCTGAGGAAGGGTCAGGGTTCCCGCAGTCTCCTCTCCTCACTGATTCCCATTTCTACCTGCTCCCCTGGCCTTCATCCTGTCTCCCGGCCGCCCACGCAACTCCCAGATAGGACCGCTGACCCTGCGTCTCTTCTAACAAGCTGCCCAGCTCTCCCCTTGCGGCCTACAAGTAAACTTGGAAATGTGAGAGACCCAACCTCCTGAGAGAGGCCATCGGGGGGTTGGGGGAGGGGGCGACATAGTCTCCAGGGCTGAGGCCTGGGCCTGATTCTGTTGTGACCCACCCTGAGGGCAGGGGTGCTGGCCCAGCCTGGTGCCCACCCCCACATCTCGCCCACCTTGATGGTGGTACTGATGTGGGAAACAGAGGCAGAGGAAAAATTATTACATTTCCTTACTACCTACAGCCTACTGACAAGTCCTTGAAACAAGCAGAGTGACCTTCCTCCAGGGACTCAACTGCCTCAATGTCAATACTTTGCTAAGGGCAAAAGGCAGTCCTAGCCTGAGGCCCCCAACGCCCACCCCGCCCCCACCCCCAGGATCCTGTAAGTCTACTTTAACGTATAAAAATTCCTTTGGAGGGCGCCTGGGTGGCTCAGTTGGTTAAGCGACTGCCTTCGGCTCAGGTCATGATCCTGGAGTCCCGGGATCGAGTCCCACATCGGGCTCCCTGCTCGGCGGGGAGTCTGCTTCTCCCTCTGACCCTGCCCCTCTCATGCTCTCTGTCTCTCATTCTCTCTCTCGCAAATAAATAAAATCTTAAAAAACAAAACAAAACAAAACAAAACAAAATTCCTTTGGAAACTTCCTCTATCTCTACCCTCCCAAGATACATGTTGACAATCATCCCCCAAGCATATGACCCGATATACATGTGAGGGGTCTCATGATTAATTACAGTAATAAATGACCTTTTCCTAACAACAGCTAGCCGCCTTAAGGTCCTGGAAACCTTGCTTCCAAAATTCCTTAGAGACTGACGCTCTCCCTAACACCCTCCCAACTTGAAAGTATATAATGGGCCACTGCTCATGACCCCGGTTCAGCTTTTTCTGCCCACGGGTCCTGTCCCCGGGCTTTAATAAAACCACCTTTTTGCACCAAAGACGTCTCTAGAATTTTTCTTGGCCATCGGCTTCGAACCCTAACTTCTTTCCTACATCAGTACCACACGGTGCCCAGCCCAACTACCCAGCTGGAGGACATGCAGGAGACGTGAACTTCACTCCATCCCCTCTCCCGAATCCTGGCCCAGCCCCTGACCACTGTGCAACTCAGAAGGACACGCTCGAACTCTGTGCCTCATCTGGAGAACCGGCTAATAGCCCCTGACTCCTAGTATCTGCCCAGAATCTAAGGAAGTCACATTCAGGAAGCACCATCAAAGTCCTGAGCACAAGGTAAACCCTCTTAAAACTTAAAAAAAAAAAAAAGATGAAACTTCTTGTCTTAGTCCTTTCAGGCAACTACAACATAGACTGGGTGCTCAAACAACAAACATTTCTCACAGTTCTGGAGGCTGGGAAGACTCAGATCGAGGTGCCTGCCCCCTGTGAGGTCCCTCTTCCCGGGTCATAGCTGGCCGCCTTCTCCCTGTGTCCTCACATGGGGCCAGAGGCCAGGGAGCACTGCGGGGGGCCTCATCCGTGAGGGCACTGACCCCACTCATGGGGGTGTCATCCTCATGACCTACTCACCTCCCAGAGGCCCCACCTCCTACCACACTGGGGGTGAGGATTTCACCATGCAAATTTGAGAGGGGGCCAGAAATATTTAGTCCATAGCATCTATGTGATTACATTTCCATTAAAAATAACAAAAATTTTAATTTGTATATTTATTGTACTCATTTAATATAATTGGTATCACAGATTATATGTTCCAAAAATATTGACCATGAACTCTCCCTTCTCGAGTACTCCTCCTGAGCCTTGGGTGCCTTTTGTTGGCTGCCACTGAACAAGAACCAACATGGCGCCCGGAAATTCCTTTATCCTCCCAAACTCCTCCCTGACAAAAAGGTGCCTAGTTACTACCTTCCCACAGGAAATTACATTAGTCTAGGGTTTGTAAAAATAAGCATGCACGTGGTTCTCCTTTTACCACCTCTTCATTAAATTTCAGGAGGAGGGAAGACATTTCACACGTAGAAGTCAAGCTATCCTTGGGTAGGAGTCAAGCTTCATGTCCATATCACCAACGCCATGGTGAGATTACGAGTTTAAAGCTCATAAACAACCACACAAGAATGCCCAGGTTCTGAGAATTGGGCCACAGGCTCCTTTCTCAAGACCAGGACCTCGGTGTTTTTAGTCCTTGGGAGGATCATCCCACTCACTCCCACCATCACTGTTATTCTGTAAAGATAGAAAGACTCTTCCTTTCCCTCTCTATCTTCTTGGTGGCCGGGGCCTGGAGAACACCTGTGAAGGAATTCTGACATTGGTCAGATGCCATCCAAATGTGGTAACGACAGGCTGGGTACAGCAGAGCCTGGCAAGTGCGCGTTCTTGCCTTCTACACCTGTGTCCCTTGCTCGTCCTCGTAACCCACTGTGTCCGGCTTGGAGAATTTCAGCCACTTTTCATGACCACATTTCATGAATGACGGTGCCAGGGCTTGTCTGGGGCGCCTCAGTGGCTCAGTCGATGAAGCCCCCATGCGGGGCTCGATCCCAAGACCCTGGGATCATGACCTGAGCTGAAGGCAGACCCTTAACGACTGAGCCACCCAGGCGCCCCACAAAATGTCTTTTTGAAGAAGATTCCAGGCCATTTTATGAAAAATTAAAAGTAATGAGGCAAGGGGCACCTGGGTGGCTCAGTCAGTGAAGCGTCTGCCTTCAGCTCAGGTCATGATCCCGGGGTCCTGGGATCAAGTCCCACATCAGGCTCCCTGCTCGGCGGAGAGCCTGCGTTTCTCTCTCCTTCTGCAACTCCCCCCGCTTGTACTCTCTCTCTGTCAAATAAATAAATAAAATCTTTTTAAAAAAATTAAAATAAAACCAGTTGTCTGACTTTAACCAGCTTGACCTGAACACGCTGGTCAGCCAGCCCCTCTCCAGGGAGCACCTACGCATCCCAAGCAAGAGTTAATTATTGGGATCAGAAGGTGGCTGAGGGGCCATGGCGTGTGGCTTTTAGTTCCAGCAAAAGTCTCTTTCAGGTAAAGAACCACTTTTTAATGTTTTTTTATTTTTTTTGTTTATTTTTATTTTATTTTATTTTATATTTTATTATTTTATTATTTATTTTATTATTTATTTATTTTATTACTTATTATTTATTTATTTATTATTAATTAATTAATTAATTAAGAACTGCTTTTTTAAAGACCAGAAATCATCCTGGTCATTCACTTTTCTCAGTTTGCTTCTCTCCCTGCTTCCCTTTCTATCTTACACTGTCCAGCCAGCCCCATCCCCAACCCCCGCCTCCACTGGGAGGCACCACAATGGATTCTGCTCCCAACCCCTCTCCAAGCCTCCTCCAAATGCTCTACTCTGCCTGGCCCCCCCTGCCACGCCCAGCAGCCCCCTTCAGTCCCCGTCAGTCCGCCACAACGCCCCCCACATGTCCTCCAGGCACCCAGCGCAGGTGAGGCTCCTCGGGCGGGTTCCCCACTCAGTGCTTCCAAATGCTCACATGGGTCATTTAACAGGAGAGCCCGGTTGGCTCTCAATATGACTTGTAAAATACAAGATTATCAAAAATACTGATTATCAGTAGTGGATGTGGTCCCTTTGGCTACTCACCCATGGAACAGAATCTAAATCCAGTCCTCTCTTCATCTCCGTGCCGAGGGCATCCCAGGGACAGCACGCTGGGGACAAGGTGGGGAGGTTTGTCAAAATATTGCTTCGTGACTTGGGATTTAATCTTAACCGTCACAACGCCGGTGTGAAAGCCAAGCTGCAAATGTGTCACCTTAAATATGCCATTTTCTTTCCTGATGATTTTTAAAAATTTTAAATTAACAAAAGAAAGCCAGCAAGACAGCAGCCTCTGGGGGCCTTTCGGTCCAGTGGTCACCATGGAGGACAGGAGGATAGCTCCCCAGGGAAGTCACAGCGCAGAGCTGGCCCTCACCTTCCAGATGAAACCCCACTCATCCGATGACAAGACATAAAAGCCTGCTGGGGGCAGCTTCCCATCCCCCAGACCCCGGGGCGGCTTAGAGGGGTGTACGGACTGCCTTCCAGACCACCAGCATCAGCCTCGCCCCCGAAACCACTGAAGAAGGCTCTCGGAGGCAGGGCTCATGCATTTGCATTTTTTTATCAAGCTCTTTAGGTGATACTTCATACATGACATTGGAGAATGACTGGAGACATCACACTCATACATACATGCAGATGACCTCCACGGTGGCCCTTTTCCCATCTTCCATGTGTGAGCAGCCCTCTCCGGTTTTGTTTGTTTGCTTGTTTCAGCTGTATCCACACGTTCGACTGAATTCAGGTAGGGTCTCGCTGGTGCCTGGCTGTTTTATCTCCAGCATGTGGCATTGGCCACCTATGCTCTCATCCACTGTGAACTGACTTGCACAATTTTACTGTCAGAAAGCAACTGTTTGGGGCGCCCGGGTGACTCGGTCATTAAGCGTCTGCCTTCGGCTCAGGTGGGATCCAGTCCCACGTCCAGCTCCCTGCTCAGCGGAAGCCTGCTTCTCCCTCTCCCCCTTGCCCTGCTCATGCTCTCTCTCTCTCTATCAAATAAATAAATAAAGCCTTAAAAAGAAAAAAAAAAGAAAGAAAACAACTGTCCCATTATTTTCAATTTCTTGGGTCACCTCCCTGTCCCTCCGTGCAGGACAAAAAGGGCTTTTAAACAATCCTGTTGTTTTTCACTAATCTCCGGTGACAAAGGAGTCTGCGAAGCCACCTCGTCGGGCGCGGTGGTATTATCTATGGTTCTGTGTGTGGCTGGATAGTTTTAAGCATTAATTCATATGCTTTCTTACTCTCCCTCTTTCCTCCCGGTCCGGACCACGCTGGCTCTGGACTTTGTTTCTCTGAGCTCAAGGTAGACTGAGGGAAGTGACCAGAAGCGGGTCTTTGTGGTTCTTAGAGTCCAAAAGCCTAAATCCTTAGGAGAATGTTCTAGAAGCACCCTTTTAAAAGGCTGTAAAATGAAAGGAGGAAGGGAGTTTGCTTTGAGGGAGAGGAAGTTCCCTTTGCCAGGGCAGGTCCTCCTCCTGGCACTGCAGGGCCCAAGGGGACAGCGCCTTGCAGGCGGTGCTGGTGACAGTTTCCCGTCATTCTCAGCAAAACGTCGAGGCCCGACGTGCTACCTAGCAGCAGCGACCCCTTATCTCCAGCTGTGCTCTGCGTTTGTGCCTTTCTTTCTAAGCCACTGCGAGGTATCGAATTATAAATTTTTATATTGAAATGAGGAGATTCATTTGGTTTGAAAATTCGAGAATTAGATGTCATCGTCATCGATGTAATGAAAAAACATACCTTAAAAATAAATCCAGGGGCACCTGGGTGGCTCAGTCGTTAAGCGTCTGCCTTCGGCTCAGGTCATGATCCCGGGGTCCTGGGATCGAGCCCCACATCGGGCTCCCTGCTCGGTGGGAAGCCTGCTTCTCCCTCTGCCTGCTCGCGTGCTCTCTCTATCTCTCTGTCAAATAAATAATTAAAATCTTAAAAAAAAGAAAAAGACCTGAACAATAAGGTGACTGAAATAAACAAACAACAGAAGAGTGAAGAGCAAGCAAAACAAAGCAACGGACTATAGAGGTGGACACAGTCAATTTGCTTCTGAGCTTCCTGGAAACCAAGGGCAAGGCGGGGGGAGCGCTCTGAGTCATATGGAGGGAGAAGCAGAGTAGCTCACCGTAGCGGATGATGGTCCTTTCCAGAAGCACCCGATTCTGCGCTGCCATCCCCCGCCGGCATAGACAGGGCTGCGTGGGGTCTGGGAGAGCCAGTAGGAATGCCCATTCTCTACACTGGCTGTTCCTTCTATAGACAGTGTAGAAGGAAGTCCTCTATTGTTGGAGGGCCCTTAAGACTGTGCTTCAGAAGGGCATGAGGTGTCACCTTCTCTCGTTTTCTCCTGACTCCCCAGCCAACCAGGCTTTTGTCACCGCGGGTCCCCTAGAATTGCCTCCGCCATGCCCCCTGGATCCAGTCTGGCCTCCCGCACGCCACAGTCCGCTGCTTCCTTCTCCTTGGACCCTTTTGTCACTCAGCCTCCCAGGCGCTCCCCTCCCTGGGCCGGCCCCCATCCCACCTGATGACAGGCTGCCCCTTCTCATTCTCCTTCCATGGGTCCCCCTCACCCTCACGCAGGTGCCCCTAGTAGCATCTCTCTGCTGACCCCCACTCTGTGTCCACTCCCTCGACTCCAACGGCGTACTGACCATCTCCACTTAGAGGGCTAATGGCCTCTGTGTTAATTTCCCAGGGCCACCGTAACTAAATACCGCAGACCGGGCAGCTCAAGGGATTTCCTTCCTCACAGTTCTGGAGGCCAAAAGTCCAAGATGAAGGTATCAGCAGGGCTGGTTTCTCCTGAGGCCTCTCTGCTTGGCTTTTGCGTGGCGGTCTTCTCCCCATGTCCTCAAATGGTCATCCCTCCGTACATCCAAATTCCTCTTCCTATAAGGACTTGAGTCAAACAGGATTAGAGCCACCCTAAGGGCCTCATTTTAACTGAATCACCCCTTTAAAGGTCCTATCTCCCAAGTGCAGTCACTCTGGGGCCCTGGGGCTAAGGCTTCTGCATGTGAATGGGAGAGGGAGAGGAGAGACAATTCAGCCTTTAGCAGTATCTCAAAATCAGCATGCCCATGGGCCATGTTCTTGGTTTCATCTCCCAAATCTGCTTTCCCATCCCAGTCTATGGCACCTGGTTTCATCCCCCAAATCTGCTTTCCCCATCCCGGTCAACGGCACCCCCGTTGCTCTATGTTGTTCAGACCAAAGTCGCTGGGGACCTCTCTGACTTCTCACTGCAAGGCCCACATGCATTTGGCTAATGTGAATCCTATCCGCTCCAAACCCGCCCCCAGGCACCATGACCCTCTGGGCACCGCTGGACGTACCTTCTCCAAGGACCCTCCTCACCTGCATGGCTCCCCAACAACTCACTCATCACAGGAGAGAGCATAGTGCTCCTTCCAAACACAAGCCCGGTCCTGTGATTTCTCTGCCACCACCCAACTCAGAATACAACCCCAAATTCCTTTTCTTGCTCTGAGGACTTGCATCATCTGCCCCACTCCCAGTCTCTTATATTTTGCGGTTCTTATCTCTTGGGCTTCTCCTCTGGGCCCCATGTCTACTCCTGCAGGGACCCCTGCCTGGAAAGCTTTTCTTCTGGCAGATGCACCTGTTACCTCTCTTGCCCTACTGAGGGACTCGCCCTGCCTCTGGTATGAGCAGGAGCCCACTCCTATCATCGCTCTGCCCCCTTGCCCTGGTTTTTTTTTTCTTTCTAGCCCTTAGCACCATCTGATTCTATTTATTGTTTATGAGTTTCTGCCTTCTCTGATGGACAAAAGCTGCAGGATGACTCACCGTGGCCTCCCTCTGTGTCCCCAGCACAGGGCCTGGCACTCTGCAGTTGCCCAGCAAATGTGTGTGGCCACCGCGCAGATCAGAAGCAGAAGTGTGCGAGTGGGGGCCCCCTGCTGTTTTCCTCCTTGCCTCTAAGCTGAGGAATTTAAGAGGTGAGGAGGGAGGACAGAGAAGGCAAAGAGGTTTCCTACTTAGCAGTAGCTTCTGACCTCAGCCCTCCAGGGAGACAGGGACCCTGGGACAGGCTGCAAGGCATCAGCGGTCACCCAGACCCAGCACTTTCTGGAATAGCCCATGGCGGTTCCAAGCCTGTCCCATGCCAGGGCCAGCCACTCGGAGGCCATCCCTGCTCCCTATGACCCGTGCAAGCCGGCAGCCAGATCTTCCAAGTTGTAAAGAGAAGCTGGATTTTTATGTGAAGTTTCTCAATTTTAAACTATTAGTGCAAATGGTTTTAGCATTCTGTTTCTAGTAAGACATGTCACACTGGGTTTGGCCCACCTCAACCAAGTAAGAGCTTTGTTATAAATCAATCAAAAGTGGATTGACCCATTTTTAAAGTGATTAATGCCTTTACTTCTGGTCTCTAATCATATATTTAAGTCAAAGACCGATTAAGATACAAAACCATGATTCAACTTTACAGACCACGGGGAGGAGAGTACTGCTGTAGGGTTAGTTTCTCCTGTCTTACAAGACAGTGCACGGACAGGCAGCCTCACGAGGGGCTCGTGCAACATTTTCATATGAACTGGAATAAATCACCTTCTCCACTAGACATTTTCTGGCATCTGCCGGAAACCTGCCATATTAAAACTGCCATCCAGGGGCGCCTGGGTGGCTCAGTCGTTAAGCGTCTGCCTTCGGCTCAGGTCAGGATCCCGGGGTCCTGGGATCGAGCCCCGCATCGAGTCCCGCATCGGGTTCCCTGCTCTGCAGGAAGCCTGCTTCCCCCTCTCCCACTCCCCCTGTTTGTATTCCCTCTCTCGCTGTGTCTCTCTCTGTCAAATAAATTAATAAAATATTAAAAAAAAAACTGCCATACACGTGACCACAAATGTGAAAAGCACTCCCTGGATTTGCACAGTACGCAACCTGCACAGCCACACAGGACAACCCCGGGTATGGATGTCTCTGTCCAGGCCATCCTAGGCCTAAACTGGTTTGAGAATTGTCTGAATTCTCCCTTCCTTAGAAAAGATGACAACTTTTACTTGCCTAGCTCTTCATGGTTTGCAAAGTCTCCATTCATTGGCTAATTGAATCCTGTGCAATATAGAAAGGTGTTATTATGCCTATTTTATGGATAAAGGAATTCTCAGAGAATTTAAGCAATTTGCCTGTGAGATTCTGCAAGTACTTAGAGGCCAAGTGGAGCACCAACCCCAATGCAACCCCAATGCTCTGACCTAAGGGGTCCCTGAGGTCTGGGCTGCTCCATCTGACGTGGGTGGCACTTCACCCTTATCCTTCTGGCTGGTGGGCACTCTCACGCCCACTCGGCCCTTTAGCTCACTCAGCAGTGATCTCCAGTCCCTCCCAGGGCACGCAGCCAGGGAGATATCTGGGGGGTACTGTGAACAGTCCTTTTTGAAGTCAGTAAAGAAGGAAGTAGATTTTTGTTTTCTTCCTTCTTTATAGTGGAAAAATTTACTGTTTTACAACCGACATTTTGTACCCAGGACTGAAAGACTTTTACAACCGGGAACATGACCACTGTTGTATTTTATTACTTTGCTGAGTAATTTATCACTCTGCGGGGACCCTGGATGGCTCAGTCGTTAAGCATCTGCCTTCGGCTCAGATCATGATCCCAGGGTGCTGGGATCGAGCCCGCATCGGGCTCCCTGCTCGGCGGGAAGCCTGCTTCTCCCTCTCCCTCTCCCCCTGCTTGTGTTCCCTCTCTCGCTGTGTCTTTCTCTGTCAAATAAATAAACAAAATCTTTAAAAAAAAAAATTATCACTGTGCATCTACATAAAATTGTCCATTATTGTGAGGTGTAGGCTTCCCAGATAACCATCAACACACCAAGACAAAGACCAATGTATCAGTCATGGTGATAAAGCAGAGCCTGCGAGCGATGTCTGGGAGAGCGGAGGCCCGGCAGGACCGACTGAGGACTGGAAGTTTAGCTTAAGGCGGGGCCTTCAGGGTGGGGTGGGGGATGGTTTGAGCGGAATTGGGTGTGGATCTTGGACTCTAGAAACAGCCCGGCAATGAGTTTGAGGCAGGGATTTGAAGAATCTCGGGGCATAAACTGTTGCTACTTGCCACTGAAGAATTGCTGGGCCTTCCCAGAGGCTTCAGTAATGAACCATCAAGTCATTGGCCTGGGCCAGAGTCTCCTGGAATAGGGAAGTCACGCTACTGAAGACAGCAGAACAGTAAGACCTTGTTAATGGAGACAGTGAGCTGTTTGGGGAGTGGGCCTGAGTGGTTTCCGTGCTCATTCTTGAAAGGACAGATTCACTAAAGCAGTTGTGGTTTCTGAAAACCAGTGAGAAAAAAAAATATATATATATATATATTTACACATACATATACATATTGTATATATGTGTGTGCGCGCACACACACGTGTATATACACATACATACATATGATCATGTGTGTGTGCGTATTTAAATTGTGCTCAGCATGTCTTAGATCGCCAAATGAATAGAGCAAGAAGCATTCAAGTCAATATAAACTATGCTGTTTGTCGACCAGCTACGGTTCATTTTCTAAGTGAATGTAGGTGCGACAACCCAGTTGCAATGTGCAGTGTCCTCGTGCCTGAAGAAAGGGAAGGAGGAGCAGGGCTCACAGCAAGCTCTTGGCTGTCCCGTATGTTCCTGTTCTGTTTTGGAGCGCATGGACCCATCCCAACATAGCTGTTGCCCACTTCACATGTTATAGTGGCTCTCATGGATGGACATTGTTTCTCTGGGGAGAAAGATGTAAAGGTTTTATGAAACTTTGGGCCACCCATTACCAGGAAAGAGACAGAGAACAGGTACAGCTCCCTAAGTTGACTTCCTAACTCTGAGTAGTAGATTTGGAGAGGGGGGCGGGTCAGGAAGGGATGGTGGTAAATTCAGCAGCCGTACCAAGGTCTGGCTATGGAGACTTTGTGAGTCCCAAATGTCCACTCAAAGTCTGAAGGATATTTAAGTGTGAATACCTAAGAGATCATCTGTAGAATCACCAAGCTGGTTTAATCTTTTTTTTTTTTTTAAGTTATTTTTGAGCATTTTAGCCAGAAAAAAGAAATCATATATAAGCAAGGGCGGGGGGGGGGGGGGGGGGGACATGTTTAATGATGAGAAATACCTTTAAAATTTTTTTTAATTTTAGATCTTTAAGAACTTACTATGGGGGTACCTGGTGGACTTAGTCAGTTAAGTGTCAGACTCTCGGTTTTGGCTCAGGCCATGGGTCATGAGATCGAGCCCCACATCAGGCTCTGTGCTCAGCAGGAGATCTGCTGGAGATTCTCTCTCTTCCTCTGCCTCTCCCCCTGCTCACTCATGCCCCCTCTCTCTCTCTTTCTCTTTCAAAAAAAAAGAACTTACTATGAATGAAATATGTCTAATTCTTCTCTCATTCAAAGAAAAAATTTATCCAGATCAACATCCCTAAAAAGACTTCTCTTTGTAAGGTGGGGGTGACAGGAGGGCAAAACTCCAGGGGTCACACAAGGGGTTTGGTGAGACCCATTTCATCAGAGCAACCTTTCTTGAAATAGAATTGCATTTGGTAGTTTAATACATTTTAATTTCTCTTGATAGACCAGAGGTAACGTGCTGATGGGGAAGAAAAATTTTCCTCTACCCTTTCAAAGTTCTTGTGGCTGGTCTAAGAATTAAATTGACATGAGACAGATTAACAGGAAAAAATAAAATTTAATTTCATAACTTGAAAACCCTACATATATGAGAGATTCCAAGACAGAAAGGTAAAATGAGGTTATCTAGTCCCTCTTGAGCTAAGGAATGGGATAGGGGTCTGGGTTTTAAAGGGGAGGAGGGCACTTCACAGGGAGATAAGATGAAGAACAGATGTCTGGTAATCAGATGTCCGCCCTGCCCACAGATGGGTCACCCAGATAAACTTATCTCTACTAATAACCCCAATTCTGGGAAAGACCCTCAATTTGGATTCTTCTATGTAGTTAAGGGAGGGGCAAAAGTTTCTCTTGAGCCCAGAGGGTCTCAGCTGCCTTCAGCTCAAAATAGTCCACATGCCAAAGGGGTGCATTTTGGGGAGACTTACTCTGAACCCCTTCGGTGCATTCTGAGATGAATAATAAAACCTGCACTACTCATTTAGAAACAAATTTAATAAAATGCTAAAAAAAAATAAGAGGGCTGGAAGAACATTTGCTATACAAATGAGGCTGAACACTATTCCTGGCTTCTAACTGCTCCGCACCCCCCTGCTAACACCGCCCCTCCCTGCCCCGTACCTGAGTGGGGGAAGGGAAGGAGGCAGAAGCCAGAGGTGCAAATTCATCTCACCTTCCCTCTTAAACCCTTAAGGATGCCCCCCCCCCCCCCGCACTGAGATCAAACCAGATTCTTTGCATGGATCTTGGAGCTCTGATCCAGCCCACTTTCAAATGTTGTCAAATGTTTGTTCTTCCAGTGAAATCTGGCGCACCCTCTGCAAAACGCACCCCAGCAGAGGACAAAGGAGGGGATTTGGACCTGCCAGCGCCTGCCCTGCCTTGGTGCCCACCACGGGCATCTCCATGCCTGAACAGGAGCGGCCCTGCCCTACGTAGTTTGTCCCAGCACACACAAAGTGAGCGCACAGGTCTCCCTGTCAGGGGGGTGGGGTGGGGAAGCGGCTCCTTTATGTTCCCTGACCCATACTGGAGCCACTCACTGCCTCCCTCTTGCCTCACTTTGAGGAGGCTGCCAGTCTGGCTTTGTACACGTTTCTGGTGCAGAGAACTTCCAGTCCCTCCCTGAAGAATCCTCATGGACAAGATAGGCAGCAGGTCTGCTGGGCCCTGGTTCTTCTGGAAAGCAGGACGTGCAGAAGAAAAGGCTATGGGGCAGCCATCCCACCTTGCAAAGTAGCCCCTTTATGCCTCTCCAGTCCTGACTTCTATCACCTCTCATTCAAAGCCCAGGAGGTGGGCTTGAAATAGAGTTCTGGAGGCTGACCTTTAATGAAGTTTGTTTAACGATAAACTGTTATTGTTAGAGCTGGTGCTGCATTTATTAAAATGTTTTAAAGGGCCCTGCAGGTACCCAGGTGGCATCTGCACTTTCCCAGGAGCCTGTGATGATGCTGTCATTTATGTCCAAAATGTTGGCATTCAACAATGGAATGTCAACCTTAGTCTTGACACGATGAAAACAAGTTTTGCATTCACTAACACAAACTGAGCATCTTCCACTGGGCCCCCTGAGAGAGAGTAGACGGAGTGTAGACTGCACTGGGGAGGGCAGTCTTGGATGCTCCAATGCAGACATGTGGCTTGACAAGAGGCAGAACTTAGGACTCCCCAGGCGGAGGTTGGTGGTTCATCCATCCAGAGGCTAATTGTAGAGTGGATTAATTAGAAATGGATTAATTCACATAGGTAGGAAGTGAGTACCTTTATTTTATGGTTTTTAGAGCCACAGGTACCATCTTGAGAGTCTGGAATATGTCCCCAACGTGATGAGGGTAGGTGTTTTGCTAGACGTGTTTTAGGAGAGGTGGTGTAGCTGAGCGTTTTTCTAGTAGTAGGAGAAGTAGCGGTGGTAGTAACCGGCATTTAGTAGGTGCTGGGTGCTCTTCAAAACCTTTAATATGTTGTAACTCCTTTAACCAGAGTTGCATCTCTATGAGACTCTACAGAGGATTCTGCGGCATCGAGAGGTTAAGTAGCTTCTGTCCTGTTCTGGGTTCTCTGGGAGGCAGAAAGTTTCTTGGGGAGTGGTACTGGGGTCGACCTTTCTGGGAGTGAAGGTGGCACAGTCAGGCAGAGGAAAGCATCGAGCTGTGGGGCCGTCACCCCTAAGGCGTCCTCCCCCACCCTGAGCAGCTCTGGCTCCCAGGGCGGCCCATCCGAGTTGTCCCGCACTGGAGACAGGGGCTCCAGCCGACCAGCCATTGGATGCAGATGGCCTCAGAAAGGGGCTGAGCTCACAGGTCAGGCGGCTGTCGGCAGGGTAGCTGTGGATTTTGTAGGCCGGGGTGGGGCGAGGTGGGGGGATTAGGAATCGGGGAATCAGCTTCAGTGCAGGGGCTGGGGGAGGGGGCGGGCAGGCGGGAGGTGGGCGCGCGTGGCCAGGAGCTGACCAACATGCAAGTGAAGAGCCCGCCCTCTTGGCGGCACAAGCCCGGTAGCTCAGGAATTCATAATCTGTAGAAGAGAGAAGACATCAAGCAAGAGAAAGGTCACAAAGTCATGTGAAAGGCCAGAGGGTGGCCTCCCCTTCCAGGCCTGGTTGGCAGAGGGGGGCGTCTCCCAGGGAGGCAGTGGGACCTCTTTCCTGCACCTCTGCTCTCTGTGAGAGGACACCGGCCATCAAGGCCAGAGGCCCAGGCTTGAGTCTAGCTTGGAGGAGGTGTCCGACCAGCGCTCTGGCAGATGCATACCGCACCCCGGGAAGCCTGGCACAGACCTGAGGCCAGAGATGCCCTGGTCTAGCCCAGAAAAGCCTGTCGTCCCTCCCTCCCCCCACTTCCAGGTGCCTCCCCCGGGTAACAGAGGGTGGCTCAGGCAGCTCCGAAGCAAGGAGAGCCCCCCACCACCACCCCCAGCCCACTGGACCCAGGAAGTCCTCTGAGGGCAGAGCTGGGGGCCACCAGGACCTCTCAGGTTAGCAAGGCAGGAATCCTGGTCCTTCCTGCTGGACAGGGTCAGAGGGAAGCCATGCGACCACCAAATGCTGCTTCTCCTTCCCTCCTTCTCAAGCGAAAATTTTTTATCACAATTACCTTATTTTCCGTCCATCATTATGAATCAGGTGTGTTGGGGACAGTTAAAGTTACAACTTAGCCTCCGGAGCCAGGCCCAAGGAAACTCACTGATCTCAGCAAGGGTGCACCAGCCAGCACCCCGTCCTACGTCCTGCCACGTGGGGTGTCTCCCCCTGGAGGGGAGAACAGCTGGGAACAAGGACCGAGGTCTGCTGCGTGGGACTCGGGGCACGGGGGGAGGCTGACAAAGGGAAGCAGGAGATGAGAGGGGTTCTTCCGTCACTAACAGCGTCTGTGGGCTCCCTGCACTCCCCGGCACACCCCCTTGCCCCTGGAACTGCCTGCCTCTGGGTTCTGGAGCCAAGGGGCCTTTAGGATTTGGGGGCTCTGATAGCGGAACGGCCTCCCTTGCAGGAGCCCCAGCCCCTCATTCCTACTTAGCTGTCCAAGAGACACCCAAGACCAGACACCCAGTTCTGGTCTCAGCACACCTGTGGGACCCGGGGAGCTCTGTGTCCTCCCGGAGACCGTGTGTCCTCAGCTGCACAATGGGGACCCCTATGCCCATCCCGTAACGAGGTCACCGGCATGCCGGATGTTTAAAAAAAGGTCATTGTTATTTTTACAGAGCCTTGGAGCCAAGCCTTGCAACTTGCTTCAACGGAGACAAAGAACAAATACTGAAAACTTTTTCCTTGTTTGAACAAGCGGGATGCGGATTCCTCTGAAGAACTCGCTGAGAGCAAGGTGTCTGCCGCAAGGGGCGCGAGGAGTGGTGGTGTTTTGCCGGGAGGGGTGTTTAGGAGGGCGCCCCCCCATCCCTTCAGGAGGCACCAAACCTCCTGCGCTCAGGTTCCAAGTGGCTGAGACACCTGTCACTCCTCAGAGAGCGCTCCACTGGGAATAAATTCTCTGTCCCATCTTTTCCAGGGATGTGTTCATTCTCTTTCGCTCCTGCTGACCGTGGGTACCAAGGGGACTCTTGGAGCTGCTTAACTCGACAACTAAAGTACAAAATTATCTCCTCCATCATGAGTAGCTTGGCGCCAAAGTTCTTATTAATGGCAGACCATGAATTATTCCCATCAACAGACTTGCTTTCAGGGCACACATTTTATTTATTTATTTATTTTTAAGATTTTTTATTTATTTATCTGAGAGAGAGAATGGGAGAGAGAGAGCATGAGAGGGGGAGGATCAGAGGGAGAAGCAGACTCCCCGCTGAGCAGGGAGTCCAATGTGGGACTCGATCCCGGGACTCCAGGATCATGACCTGAGCCGAAGGCAGTTGCTTAACCAACTGAGCCACCCAGGCGCCCCTGGGGCACACATTTTAAAACCAGTTAGTTCAATGGTTAGGTGTACAACACTTTTTATTTTTATTTTTTTATTTTTATTTATTTTTTTTTTTTTAAGATTTTATTTATTTATTTGAGAGAGAGAATGAGACAGAGAGAGAGAGCATGAGAGATGGGAGGATCAGAGGGAGAAGCAGACTCCCTGCTGAGCAGGGAGTCCAATGCGGGACTCGATCCCGGGACTCCAGGATCATGACCTGAGCCGAAGGCAGTCACTTAACCAACTGAGCCACCCAGGCGCCCCTGTACAACACTTTTTAAAACTATGAAATATTCCATACATACAACAGAATACATAGAATGCAAAAAGAAGGTATAAAGAGAAAAGAAAGGGGACACTTATGTCGTCCTGGTCCTGGCTAACAGATCGTCACCAACACCCACCGGTCAGTCCCCTCACTTCGTATCCTCTCCCATCACACGCCCCTCATTCCCACTGGGGGAAACCACAATGCCAAATCTGGGTTTGCCCATTTCTTTCTACGGGTTTAGTATGTACGTATATCTGTAGATACGTCTAAGCAATGTATCATCTAATGTTGCACGTTTAGATATTTATGTAAATGGAATCACCTGCGTGTGTCCTAGGACAACTTGCTTTTTTGCTCAACGTTTTGTGGGATTTATTCATGGTAATGGGTACAGCTATGGTTTCCCCGCTTTCAATCTTTTGAACATACCAGTATATAGGTATCCTGTTTCTTATTAGAAAGAGCTGACAGGAGTTTCCTGTCAGCCTTTGGGTGATTTCCAGGTTTCTGCAATAGAAACAGTGCTTCTGTGAACACTCCCGTGGAAGTTTCTGGGCACACTGCAAGAGTGTCTTTAGGACGCACACTTAAGAGGAATTTCTGGGTGAAAGGTTTACCTATCTTCAACATGATACTGAAAAGGTTTCCAAAGTGGTTCTAGCAGTTTAAACCCTCCTCCCTTCTCGCCATCCCCTCCACCCCCCCCCCGCTCCCCTAGCTGACTCAGTTTGGGCCATACATAGTATTGAGCAACTTTAATTTTTGCCAGTCTCATGTGTATGTTTGTGTGTGTATGTGTGTGCTCGCGTGCGTGTGTGTTAAAATATGCACTACATAAAATTTACTATCTTAACCGTTTTTAGGTGTGCAGTTCAGTGGTTTTTAAATGTATTCACTTTGTTGTGCAGCCATCACCACCCTCCATCTCCAGAACTTTCCATCTTGTCCAGTTGAAACTGTTCGTCTTAAACAGTAACCCCCTCCCCCCGGCACCCCCCGCTCCATGAATCTGACGACTCTGGGGACCTCGGATCAGTGGAATCGTATAGGATCTGTGCCTTCGTGTCTGGCTTATTGCACTCAACATAATGTCCTCAGGGCTGCTCCACGTTGGAGGACTCACTGAGTTTTATTCTGTGGTCCATGTACTATGATGGTGTGTGTGTGTGTGTGTGTGTGTGTGTGTGTGTGTATTTTCCAGGGGATGGGTTAGAGGACTTGAGACCACGCAGTTGAGGGAACTGTCCACCAGCCCCTGTGTGCCCCTTGTCTTCACATGTGATGCGGAAGCTTGAAGAGCACAGGGCAGGGAAGGATGTTGTCTTGGTCAGCTCGGGCTGCTACAGCAAAATACCACGGGCAGGGCACCTTCCTTAAACAACGGATGTTGATTTCTCAGAGTTCTGGAGGCTGGAAGTCCAAGATCAGGATGCTGACCGGTTTGGTTCCTGGTGAGGGCTCTCTTCCTGGCTTGCAAATGGCAGCCTTCTTGCTGTGTCTTCAGCGGGCTTTGCTTCGGGTGTGCGCATGAAGGGAGGGAGACAGAGACAGAGACTGAGACAGACAGACACACATACAGAGATCTCTCTTCCTCTTCTTATATGGGCTATCAACCCTACCAGTCACCAATCCACCCCATGACCTCAATTACCTAAAAGCCCTATCACATTGGGGGTTAGGACTTCAACATACCAATTTGGGTGATCATAATTCAGTCCACAACAGATGTAAAGTGGGGGACAGCAAAGACAAGCTGGAATCCATATGCGCGGGCTGGAGCCCATCAGGCCAGACGGTAGCCCGTGACCTTGATGAGGGTGTCCTACGGAAGCTGGGGCAAGGGCTCATCATTGCAGAGCTAAACACACACATCTGGCCCAGGAGCTGAAGAAGCCGGAGGATCCGGGGGCGAGGCCTGGCTACTGCTCATGCACGGAGGTGTGTCAGCTGACCAGCAGCACGCGACAGGAGCAAAATCCAGTCCTGCTTCACTTCTGCCCTCCAGACCCCCCAAGATCCCTTATGGCCCAACCCCATCCCCTTCGTGCACACAAAGTAGGGCATTCTGGTGAAGTCATGTCATTGCAAAGCTACCATATCTCCCAAAAGTTCTAGCACTTTTATTTTCACATATGGTCTTTAATTCACCCGAATTAACTCACACGTCTGATGTGACGTAGGATTCTAACTCCATCTTTTTCCATGTGATACTCGGTTTCCGTGAGACTTCTCCACACATGTGTACGCCACCTGTTAACACTTCACGTCTCCATACATATGTGGTTCTGTCTCTTGGCTCTCTGCTCTTCCCCATTCACTGTTTCTTCTTTTCCCCGGCCAGGACCTTGTATAGTTTTTTATAAGGAAGTCATCAGACTCAATCTCCTACAATTGGTCTTCTGAGACAGTTTATTTGGGAAGAATCCTGCTGCGTCTATGCTTTTGACAGGTGTGTCTTGGCCCTTTGCTCCTTCATGCTCTTGCATATACATTTTAGACTAAGCTCAGCGATGAGCTCCAACACACAGGTGTCAGAATTTTGGCTGCAATTGTGTTAAATGTATGACATCGATTTGAGGGGACAGTTGACAACCTTATAATACTACATCTTCTATACATGAATTGTATTTCTTTCTATTTATTTAGTCTTTAATACCTTTCAGTAAAGGCTTATAATTTTTTCCGTAAGAGTTTTCCCATATTTTGGTAAGATTTATTCAAGGTAACTTATTTTTTATTGCCTTATTACGTGGTATACCTCTGTAGTTTTCTTTTTCAACTTTTCATGATGACACATTTCAAAGATGCAGAAAATCTGAAAGATTAGTACGATGAACACATGTACACACTCCTCCTAGAGCCAACAACTATTAACATTTTCCCATAGGCGGCATTTTTTGATGAGCCATTTGAAATTAAACTGCACACATCATGACACTTCATGCCTTAATATTTCCACATGCCTCTTTTGAGAATGACATTCTCCCACAAAATCAGCTACCAATTGTTACAGTAAACGATACATTTAAAAAGAGCACTTCCAGCGGCTGGTTGGAATCATCTGCAAATAATGACAGACTAGTTCCTTCCATTGTAATTCTCATCACGTTAATTTCTCACCTTTGCTGAAACACTCCATACAATGTTGAGTAGAACGCTAGCAACAATCCCTTCCCTTTCCCCATTAAGGGTGATATTTTTGGAGATTTTTATGGATCTCCTTTAGCATGTAAGAAAGCTTCCTTTTATTTCATCTTTGCAAAGGACTTCTTTTTTTTTAATCACAAAGGCATGTTGAATTTTATTGAACGCTCTTTTTAAATATATTAAGATAGCTTTATGATTTACGTTATTGTGTTGAACTATACTGATAGCTTTTCTAATGTTAAAGCAATATTCTATTACCAGGATAAATCCAACTTGATCATAATCTTTTTTGTAGAGTGGTGGATTCGTTTTGTTAATATTTGTTACATTTATATTCATGAGTTAGATTGGCCTGTAATTTTCCTTGAACTATTTTTGCTGGTTTAGGTATTGATAAATAAGTGAATATTTTCTGTTTTTCGATTCCTTGGAAGAATTTTTGAAAGACTAGAATAATAAGTTTCTTAACTGTTCCTAGGAGTTAACCTGGAAAATCATCTGGTCAATTATTTGGTGTAAGTGTCTATTTATGTCCATTAATATAGTCTGCTCATTGTGTTGACGAGGGAGCAGAAAGCTAGCTGAGGAGAAAGCAGACACCCTCCCCCCACACCCAGATGGGATATATGTGACATTCTTCAGGCACTCCCAGGGGCCCTGAAGCTAAGGAAAGGAAAAACAAATAGTTAACTTATTGAGATCACAATCCTGCAAGACAGAAGTCTCCCTCAGTTTACAAAAGTCTCAGCAATTTACAAGAACAAAGCATTTCTATCAATAACCTAGCTTCCAGAAGGAAAGGTAGATACAATTAAATGTCCTTATAACCTGCAGCCCATTGAAAGATACTTGAATTGGGCAGAGTGTACTGTTCCTCCAGGAAGCTCCCAACTATTTTAATGTTAATGTCTTGCTAGAGGGAAAAACAACGTTAACCTGACAATGGCAAGGCCTCGGGTATCCAGTGAGTCTTCTTTAACATATGAAAATCCTTTTGAAACCTCCCTTTTCCTTACCTCCCCCAACTCCCAAGTATATAATCAGCCACGACTCACAACCCGGGTGCAACAACTCTTTCTGCCCACCGGTCCTGTCCCCGGGCTTTAATAAACCACCATTTTGCACCAAAGACCTCTCAAGAATTCTTTCTTGGTCGTCGGCTCCGGACCTCACCCCACCGAACTGCACCTATATTCCAAAACCACATCAGTGTTGTTCACATCTTCTGTATTTTCACTGATGTTTATTTGTTTATTTGACCTTTGATGGCCAAGAGAGAAGGTGGTGGATTTGTAAAGATCTTGTAATAATAATAATAATAATATATCCCCAGGTCTTTATTCCCAGGTCTATTTTGCCCATTATTAATGTAGCCATACCAGCTTTCTTTTACATATGTTCATTCTACATATGTCTCATAAATAGCATAGCGTATGACTGTCTTTAAAAACTAGACAATCTGATAATCTATGTATTTCTTAATCCATTCATATTAACTGGACAGTTTAGAGTATTTACAGGTATTATGATCGCTGATGTATTTTGCATACACTTCTACACGTATATTTTGCGCTTTCTTTTTGTCCTGTTTTTTCTGGGTTGAGTCTTACTCCTTTTCCCCCCTCAGCATTCTTTGCTTCATTTAGTTTGGCTGCATTGAGTTCTTTCCCACTTACTTCATTTTTTCTTCTTTAGGTTGGACAGAATCAATATACACTTTATTTCTTATTCTTTTTTTTAAGGTTTTATTTATTTATTTGAGAGAGAGAGCGTGTGTGAGAGAGAGAGAAAGCGCGCGCGAGCATGAGCTGGGAGGGGAGTGGAGGGCAGAGGCAGAGGGAGAAGCAGGCTTCCCGCTGAGCAGGGAGCCTGATGCGGGGCTCGATCCCAGGACCCTGGGATCATGACCTGAGCCGAAGGCAGACGCTTCACGACTGCGCCACCCAGGCAGCCCTCTGCTGAGTTATCTTTAAAAATCCTTGCTTCTAGGGGCGCCTGGGTGGCGCAGTTGGTGTCCTGGCTCTTGGTTTTGGCTCAGGTCATGATCTCAGGGTCGTGAGATCCAGTTCCATCTCGGGCTGTGGGCCTGCCACTACGATGCCTTCTTCACTTCCCTAGATACATACGCCCATTTCACTTTTGTTGCTGAGGATTTCCCAAGTTTTCTTGCACATTCGGCTGTAATTTTAAAGGACATTAATAATATACACTCTAGCCAGCCTTGTTGGTTGTTTTGCAGTGTGAGCATTATTTCAGGATATCTACTCTGCCATATGAACAGAACTCTGTTGCCGATTTTTAACATATAATAATAGTATTTTATTTTCATTGTATCACAGCTACTGCCCTTGGTAAGCAATTCTGATTTTCCACTTGTATTCATGAAAGAAGTGGTAATGTGGGCTTGACTTCAGAGTCGATTTGATTCAGTGGTTCAATGATGCCAGGAAGAACTGGTTTCTAGTCTTCTCTATGCTGTCATTTTTGATGGGAGGAGCTTTCTTTATCTGGAGCTAGCTTCCTGGTGATGGAAGGACGGTGATCAACAATTCCTGAGACTACTCGCTTCTCCCTCCAAGCACAAGGAAGTGGGTCTCTGCAAGTTCCCTTAAAAGAGTGAGAAAACCTCCAAACCTCCTTCCCTAAGCCCCACATCTCACTGGTCATAAGTGGGTTGTGTGTTCATCCCTGAAGTGGCAATTCTGGCAGGGAATGAGATTAAGCTGCTGAGCTAGAGACTGGCTGCATGCCCACCCCTAGCGCTGCGGTCAAGTGGGCTACCCAGGCTGATAGCTGGCTCCGGGGAGGTATATATACTCCAACAAAAATTCCATGAAGCTGTCAAGAGAAGGAGAAATGCACGTTGAGAGAGTAACCCTCAGAAGAGGGCTGGATATAGAGACACAAGCCACCTGGTATGAATGTGGACATCAGGGGTTTGGTGGAACAATGGTGTCATTCCTAGACAGCTCCAAGCCACTACACAGAAATAAGTGACTTGCCAGGAGGACACAGTCTGACCTATGTGCTGCACCTGGTCCTGGAATGTCTTCTACTTGGGACGACCTGGACACCCGTGAAGTATGAGAGATGGGTGGGTCCTGGCATATTTGGGACGGTCCCCTTTGTGGATCTAAGCATGGGAGCCCAAGGACAGTGTGGGAGGGAAGAATTTACTAGGAAAGTCCAGCTCCCAGGCCAAAGAGGCATGTGATTTGGAATGAATTGGGTTTTCGTCTTCCACTTTATTGGAGAGCAATCCAGGTTGCTTTGTGTTTTGCAAACAGCACTGGAAAGAGCTTCTGAAGGACAGGGAAAAGAAGGGCCTTTTGGACTAAGGTTTATCTCACCCTCTTTCCTCTCCCCCGTCCCTTGCCTGCGGTGCGTGGGAAGGCCTCTCGCCATTCCTGGGGGCGTCGGGACGGTGGGAGGGGGACTTGGAAGCTGAAGGCAAAGAAAGCCTGGCCCAGGCAGGCTGGAGGGTCCTCGGCGCACAGCCCTGTGTCCTCGGCGCTGGTGCCTGGGCCAGGGGTCCTCAGGGGCTGGCTCTCGGGTCCAGGAGCTCAGGGGGAGCAGCAGCTCCTGGGGCTCACGCGGGGACCCAATCTCCCCAGAATTCCCTTCCTTAATCCCAATTCGAAGCGCTCACAACAGGAGCGGTCCAGGGGACGAGGGGAGGGAGACACGCTCCTACCGGCCCTACACTGCCCGGGGGGTGGGGAACGAAGCCGGGAGCTTCAAGGGGTCCCCCCAGCCGGCCTGAGTCAGGAGCGCTTCTCGGGCTTTCCCTGGGGGAAACTCCTCCTCCCGTCGCCCCCGCCCGGACCCGCCCCGCGCGGGGCCGCCGCACCGGCCAGTCCCCTCCCCCCGCCGGAGGTGACCCGGGACCGCGTTTAGGGGTGTCGCCCTGGGCACTCGGACACCGCCTCCCGGGATTAAAGCGAGAGCCGGGGAGTGTCGGGGAGTTGGGCGCCGGGCAGAGGAAGACGAGCTCCGCAGGAGGCGGAGGAGGTGGAGGAAGAGGAGGAAGGGCAAGGGGCGGAGAGCGCCGGGCCCCGGAGCCCGGCAGGTAAGCCGCGCGCGCTGCCGGTTCTCCGTGCCGAGTCTGGGGTGCAGGTCCCGGGCGCGAAAGGAAGGATCTGGGCGCCGGGGGACAACCCAAGCGCCCCCCGCGCTGGGTGGCGGCGGCTGGACGTGAGGCCGGGTGTGAGCAGCGCGAGCGCAGCAGGTGCGTCCTCCCGCCGGCGGGACCCTCCGGGCCGGGCCGGGCAAAGGGCCCTCGGTGGGGCTGGAGGGTGTGGCCGCCTGGGACCCCGTGGTGCGCCGCTCGGAGGCTCCCGGGCCACTGCGTTGGCTTCGCGCGGCCCGGGCACGTTGCTCCGAGTCCCTGGCTCATTGGTCGGAGCAGAGGGTGCCTCGGGGTCGGCCCCCTCGGCCAGAGTCGGCTCCTGGACCACCTGCCTCCTGCGGCCCGGGGCTGGGGAGCAGGGGAGCCTTTTCTTTTGGGGGACAAGGAGGACAGAGAGTTGTCTATCCCTTTCTTTGTTTCGGGAAAATCTCTGCGGCCCCGGACTGTTACCTGAACTCCTCCTGCTTCTTGGTTCCCTCCCGAGGTGGGGAGAAACTGGAAACTCGCTGAGATTCCGGGAGCGATAGGGCGGGCGCGGCGGGGAAAGGCTCCCCGAGGGCCCCCGGGCGAGGCGCGAAGCTCGGGGGTCCCGGGGAGGGGCTGTCGGCAGCCCGGACCCCGGCGGCGGCGACCAGAGCCAGGCCGCCTGGGCACCGGGGGTCCGCAGGAGCCCGCCGGGGAGGAGCGGTCCTGGCCCCGGGCGCGTGCTCCCTGCCGGGGACCAGGCGGGCCCCTGGGCGCTTCCGTGCGCCGCCCGCGGTCCAGCGGGACCCTGGAGTGTGGCCGCGCGGCGGAGCGCACCAGCCTGGCAGCGGACGTCCTGCCCGCCGCCCCACGGGCCCTGCGGGAGAATTGCCTTACGGCCCCGAAGTTCGGGCGTCCCCGCCTCAGAGGGCACTTGGGTGCCCGGGGCACAGCGTGGTGGCCCAGAATTGCGAAGCCCGAATCCTTTTTCCAGCGCACAGGCGGCGGGCCTGGTCACGAGGAATCTAGTGGCTCGCGACCCGAGGTCCACCTGGTGGTCAGGCGTCACCCCGGGCTCCGCTCTGACAGCGCACTCCTCGATTCCAACTGGTGCAGTGGTCCTGGGACTAGGATGGGGGTGCCCAGGGGGCACGCTGGTCTTGGGTCGTGGAGCTGGCAGCTGCAGAGGGTCACCCGAATCATGGAAAATTACAAAGGCTGCCAAGCCGAGATCAAGGTGTTTAGGAAACCCGAAGTGAGCGGAGGCTTGTTGACTTAGCCTAGGAGGTCGGGGAAGGTTTTCCAGGAAGTGAGGCTGGCACCAGTCTCCCCTGAAGCCGGGGGGCCGCTAGGAATGTGGGCAGAGATGACCCAGGCCCGGGAACCTGGGGGCACAGGCACCCACGGAACCCAGGCTCCCAGGCTGCCCCTGCTGCGCCAGGTGAGGGGAGCCTGGTGGGCCCGGTGAACGGGAGCCGCTTCGTTTTCCCAGCTTTTGCAGAGCTGAGGCTTTCCTCCCTGCCCCCAGCGCAGCAGACCTTAATGGGAGGTTGGGGTTATCTGGAAAGGCAGGGCACCACCACCACCAAGCAAGCAAAGGCTAAGCTCCCTAGTTGGGGGAGTCCCCTCAGTGGGGGGCTTGTGCCTGGAGGTCCGTCATTCAACACCTTCCTCTCTGTTTTTGTTTTGCTTTTTGTTTTTAAATATCAGCGGGTGGGCAGCATGGGCCTTTGCTCTTGGCCTGGACAAGTCCAGCAAGCAACTTTCCTCTTCAGCATCCCCAAGGTCACCCTTCTCCGGCCGAGTCTGTGCTGCTGCTGGAGCCCTGGACAGGGCTCGGAGCTCGGGCCTCGCACCCTGGGCTGCTCACCGGGACTGTAGGAGAAAATGTGGCCACGTCGGTATTATAATAACAGCAAACATGGATGAGGCACTTTCTTCCTGTCAGGCGTCATTCCAAACTCTTTATAACATCCTTCACTTCACTGTGAGTTAACTGAGGCAGAGAGGCAAGATGCTTGCCCGAGGTCTGTAACCCGTGGGGAGCCACGGGGCTGAAGCCTGGCCATCTGGCTCTGCGGGGCTCTGGCCGGTCCTGGGACTGCCTTTTCCAGGAGAGTGGAATGTCACAGGTAGCAGTGTGGAAGGCCAGGGTAGTTGAGAATGGGGCCCAAGGATTCCTCAGGCAGCAGGGGCTTGCTGGCGGCCGGGCTGGCTCCCCCTGCCCACAGCCCCACCTGGGCTCTGTGCGGAACCTTCCAGAGTGACCAGGGCAGGAGTGTCTGGGACTCCTCGGTGGGGCAGTGCAGAGGGCTGAGCTCCCTGGCTAATGGGGCGATGAGGAACACGACTCGGGTCGAAATGTCCGGTAGACAGTGCAGCCCAGACACATGCAGGCCTCCCAGGAAGTGAACACCAGGAGTCCAGGCTGGTGGCCCTCACTCTTTCCCACCCACACCCTGTGGCAGGAGTCCCGGGAGAGCTCTGTGGTCATATGGGGTCACTGCCCCGGTTCCAGTCGCGGCATCAGACGGACAGGGGATCTCAGTTCTCTATTTTTCTAAGCCCTCCAGAAAAATCTCAGGTTTGGGGGGTCCGGAGTCAAGTCCAAGCCTTGGTAATGGGAGGAGGAAATGGAAAGGAAATTGACTGGGTCCATTTAGTGGCCCCTCAGTTTTGGTTACTTAAGGATTAGAAGCTGGCCTGCTGGTGAGGAGGGTGAAGGGGGGTCTGGAGAGGCACTAAGGCTCTGCACGCTTTCCCACCTCTGCTTACTCCCACTGCTCAGGATCTCCTGGGGTCATCCCGCTTCCCACAACTGCTGAGCCTTTCCTGCTTTTCCTTGCCCCCCTTTCCAGGGCAGCTGCAGGGACCCCCTGACGTTGGGTCTGCCCCAGGACATGTTGGTGGCCCCTGGGGATGGGGTGTAAGGGCATCATGTGAGTCCCATCCTGGCTTGGTACTGGGGACCCTAAAGGCCATCTCAGGGAACCCTGGCTTGCAAGCCTCCAGGAGTAGTGGGCCTGGCTGTGGAGGAGGGGGACTCGTACGCTCTGTGCCGTTGACCATCGTGGCCCCAGCTGCATGTGGAATCCTGGGGAGTCGCAAAGGGCTTGGCTGATCAAACAGGCAGTTTCGGGGGACAACCTAGAGGCAAAGCTTGAGGTCAGGAAGGAGAAGAGCCAGCCTAGGACTTGGTCTGTCCTGGCCACTGGACAGTGGTCGGGAGCAGAGGACCCAGGGCATGTGGAAATGTCACGGTCAGCCTTAGAGGCATCGAGGAAGAAGGCAGACACTGATTTTCTGGTGGGGATGTGGGCAGTTACTTGGATTGTGAACAGGGAAGAGGGAAGGTGGCTCAAAGACACACTTGTAGGGGCACCTGGGTGGCTCAGTTGGTGAAACTGTCTGTCTTGGGCTCAAGTCATGATCTCAGGGTCCTGGGATTGAGTCCTGTGTTGGCTCCCTGCTCAGCGGGGAACCTGCTTCTCCCTCTCCCTCTCCCTCTGCCCCCCACCCCCACTCCTGCTCTCTCTGATGCACGCGCGCTCTCTCTCTCTCTCTCAAATCAATGAATAAGATCAAAAAAAAGGAAAAACAGGTTTGTAGAGGTGAGTGCAGGGGAGGAGGATAGGGCTTGCTCTGGGTGAAAACTCCAGGCATTTTGTCAGTGTGGATGGCGCTCAGCTGTGAGGCATCACCGGGGTGTGTGTGCAGGGGGCCGAGGGTGCAGAAATAGGATAAGAAAGCACAGAATGGGGGCACCTGGGTGGCTCAGTCATTAAGCGTCTGCCTTCGGCTCAGGTCATGATCCCAGGGTCCTGGGATCGAGCCCCGCATCGGGCTCCCTGCTCGGCGGGAAGCCTGCTTCTCCCTCTCCCACTCCCCCTGCTTGTGTTCCCTCTCTCACTGTGTCTCTCTCTGTCAAATAAATAAATAAACTCTTTAAAAAAAATTTAAAAAAAAAAGCACAGAATGTTTAAAGGGCACCTGCCTTGGCAGACACCATGGCTGAAGTCTGGAAGTTCGTGGAGGTTCATGGAAGCGCAGAACTGACAGAAGGATCACGTGGATCCTTCAAGTGGAACCGGGAAGAGGCTGCGGCAACAAGCGGACGCTCGACAGAGAAATACCTTCAAGTGAGAGCTGAACTGGAAAATGAAACAGCCCAGGCTTCATGTGGCATGAGACTCAGCGCCAGCATCCCGCACGGCCCCTGCTCCCCAAGGGGCCTTCCTGGTGGGACACCACGCGGACCTCATTTCAACCCTTGATCAGAACTCAGGGGATGCGGAGCCTGTGTTTTCTAGGGATGTCGGGCTTGGGGTTCCTTCTGCGAGTGTCTGACCACGGGCAATATAAGATCATCCTGCCTAATCCCCCAGCCAAAGCTCAGTTCTGTTCTAGAACATGCTTGGATAAAATACTTGTGGATAGCCCGCCTTCCATATTGGATCAAACATTTCTCAGTTTGAAGAACTCTTCTTTCGAAGGCAACTCGTCGATATTTTTTTGTTAAAGATTTTATTTATTGGGGCGCCTGGGTGGCTCAGTCGTTAGGCGTCTGATTTTTTTTTTTTTTTTTAAGATTTTATTTATTTATTTGAGAGAGAGAATGAGACAGAGAGAGAGAGAACATGAGAGGGGGGAGGATCAGAGGGAGAAGCAGACTCCCTGCTGAGCAGGGAGTCCGATGCGGGACTCGATCCCGAGACTCCAGGATCATGACCTGAGCCGAAGGCAGTCGCTTAACCAACTGAGCCACCCAGGCGCCGCTAGGCGTCTGATTTTATTTATTTGACAGAGACATGGCAAGAGAGGGAACAGGGGAATGGGAGAGGGAGAAGCAGACTTCCCGCTACGCAGGGAGCCCGAGGTGGGGCTCGATCCCAGGACCCTGGGATCAAGACCCGAGCTGAAGGCAGGCGCTTAATGACTGAGCCACCCAGGCGCCCCCAACTCGTCGATATTTAAACCTGCATTGTTGGAAATGTGGTTTTCCCGGGTTGAGTTAAACCTGCCTTTCTGATATTGCTGACCATTTGGATCCTGCTTGCTTTTGTCCTTTGGATTTGCACAGAATAACTGAATCTATTTTGCACATAACCGTCCCTTCCATACTAGCAGGTAAACCTTAGTTGCCGTCATGATGTTATTATTGTGTGCCCATCATGTGTGTTGGTGCTAGAAACAGACACACTCGGTCCTTGAAACAACCCTGTTTATTGATTATCTCATTGCACAGATGGGCTTGGACGAGGTCTAGAACCCTTGGCCGTGGCCTTTGCACAGCCTCGGTTCTCCTCCCTCCCGGAGGGACCTGGGCTCCTCTCCAGCCAGCCTGTCACATTAGGTATGCAGTCAGTGCTGTTCACCTGCCTCTGTGGTGAGGTCTGAGGTCACCCACGTCCTCACCTTGGAGGCTGGTTTTGTCCAGGTGTGGACTTCCCAGCCTGCTCGCTCTCTATCGAATTCCATCGTACTCATTTGGCCTCTGGAACTCGGAAAATATCGGAACACTTTCTTGTCTGCTACAGAGCTTAGCTTGAAAGAAAGCAAGCAAGAAAAAAGGACCCGACCCAATTCCTGCCCTAAAAAGTTTGCAGTCACACCGGGACAATGAGGCATTCATAGAAAAAGAAACGTGGAAGACGCAGGCAGAGCTTCTCCTGAGATTCTGTCTCTGCCTCTGTCTCTGTCTGTCTCTGTCTCATTCCCGTGTGAATCACTGTGCGGACCTTTCGTCCGTCCACCTTAACTGTTACTTAAACCCACCACTGGCCCATAACCAGCATCGAACTGGGCTTTGAATCTGCGACAGGACGCGGCAGCGTCTTTTTGGATGATGTCATTTTATGCGGTGGTTGAGACATTAGGGGCTCTGAGCGACCATTTGTTTATTGGATAGGGAGTGTCTATTGGCCTTGCTTGCTTTGGAGTTTGAAGGAGGGGAACGGGGGTCAAGGACGGTGGGGCCTCGTCATCCTGCCACACCTCATCCCCGGGTCTTAAAGGCGCCCGGTGGGGTTCCACAGCAGCAGATGCTTGAAAGGTGGTGTGCGGTGAGCTCAGCGGGGCCTGCATTATAAGGAAGACCCCAGGGGGCCCCCTGGATGGGAGTTCGAATCTATGCGATTGGCCTCATTTGCACTGATTTGCTGGCTTTCAAAATACGTCTCCAGGAAATGCTTTCTGAGATCCCCAAAGAAAAGACCTTTGTGGTTGGAAAGGGCTTCGTCACGCCGTGGGCAGGCAGGACGGCACCGCACGGCCCTGGCACGGTCCTGCTGAGCCGCGGCCCGGCAGGTGCTCGGGGATGACTCAGCTCTCTGAAAAGAGCCCGGAGTGACCGAAACCGCCGGGTTGTGTTGTGTTGTGCTGTGTTGTGTGACTCAAGTGGGCCACTCTGTCCGTGTTGGCACGGGAGCCGGCCGAGGACAAGGAAGGACGAGGAACTTTGTCACATATTTGCTCTTTTGTCACTTGCAGGAAAAATGCGTTGTTATGGCTGCCTTTCCGGAATCAAGGACAATCATCTGTGTCCTCAAAGTGACAGGAGAGCATTTGAGAGACCGTGTCGTCTCTCACTCCCTCGGCTGTCTTGTTCTGTTCAAAACCCAGGGGCAGAGATGCATGTCACTGCGGGGATGCCTGTGGTTTGTGTCTGTGTGTTTTGCTTGGTTTTGTGTGTTTTTTGGGCGCACAACGTTATTTATGTAAATGCCTGTTTTGAACATGAACAGACCCCGTGTGGCTCCTGGTCCTGTCGGACGACGGTGGCTTGCAGATCCAGTTCCAGAGGGAGGCACTTGTCCTTCCTTGCTCTTCAGCCAGAGAAATTACAGGCTGAGCACCACTCCTGTCTCCTGTTCCAAAGTCCGCGGGGGCCCATCTGGGCGCACTCGGTGTTTCTGGCTCAGGTTTTGCGGGCCGTGGGAACTCTGGACGAGATAGGATTATCCTGTGATTACTTAGGGGTCCTGTGGCTTTTACTGGACCGTTCGTGGCCGCGGCCGCCTGCGCTCCTTCCTCCCCTGGCTTCCTGGTCTCTCGCTGTTAGGGATCACGAATGGATAGGAAGCGTGGATTTCGAGGCCTGACTGATCGTTCCTTTCAGAGGGCTCTTAAACTGGGAACGCCGCCAGGGGGATCAAATTCTCATTTCCTGAAACTGCACCCAAGCCTAGAACTGGTGAGATAGCTCAGAGGCCTGAGAATGTTCAGGCAGGACGCTTCGGAAAGTAACCCCAGGGATGTGCTGCGATTTTCTGCCCCGTGTGGACCAGCGTGGAGTGGGGGTACTGTCTTGATGTATCTAAGGAGCAGACATAGGACAGGTTTATTAGTAGGTGAGGATCACACCATTTAAAGGATTACATGGTGATCCTCCCACCTGTATATTGGACAGTGTACTTTCCTTGTACCCAGAAAGGTGTTGACCTTTTATTTAAATTAAAAAAAATCTCAGAGCTGGGGCGCCTGGGTGGCTCAGTCGTTAAGTGTCTGCCTTCAGCTCAGGTCATGATCCCGGGGTCCTGGGATCGAGCCCCACCTCGGGCTCCCTGCTCCTTGGGAAGCCTGCTTCTCCCTCTCCCACTCCCCCTGCTTGTGTTCCCTCTCTCTCAGTGTCTCTCTCTGTCAAATAAATGAATAAAATATTTTAAAAAATCTCAAAGCTATTAATAGGAACTCATTCTTGTATTTTCTTTCTTTCTTTCTTTTTTTTTTTTATTAAGGAGGCTTCAAAGCCCAGCATAGACCCTGATACGGGGCTTGAACTCACGACCCTGAGACCAAGACCTGAAATGAGATTGAAAGTCGGGAGCTCAACCGACTGAGCCACCCAGGCGCCCCCTCATTCTTGTATTTTAGCTTTACGTGAAAAGTAAATAAATGACCTGGTGCATTTTTATTGTGACGAATTCATTGGAGGCTTCCCAAGACTAAAAAGCCATACTTGCATTTTTATTTATAGCAAGTTGATGGTTTTTTTGGTGGGTTTTTGTTTGTTTTTAGTTTAACGAGTCCACTAATAATTGTGCTTTGGGGATAGAAGGCAGTAAGTGGGCTGGGGCTGGTTCTATTGCATTTAGCTCCACCGGCTTTTCAGAGCTAGTGGACTTGGGACTTTGGGAGAAACACCAGAGGAAATCTGCAAACCTGCAAATGCCGCATATTGGGCGCCTCCCCCTTGCCCGCTGGAAGCAACATCTATCAGTTTTATAATCACTTTTTTCTTTTAAGATTTTTATTTATTTATTTGACAGAGAGACAGCGAGAGAGGGAACACAAGCAGGGGGAGTGGGAGAGGGAGAAGCAGACTCCCCGCGGAGCAGGGAGCCCGATGTGGGGCTCGATCCCAGGACCCTGGGATCATGACCTGAGCCGAAGGCAGACGCTTAACGACTGAGCCACCCAGGCGCCGCCCCTATAATCACTTTTATTTGACAAAAACAGAGGCAGCACTTACCATATGCCAGGCACTGAGCGCTACCTTGGTACCAGCTCATTTCACACCCCAACAGCCCTGCAGTGGGTGCTACTCTTAATCTGCTTTTGCAGATGAGACCACTGAGGCACGGGAACGTTAGCTGACGTGCCCCAGGCCACAGGTCCCAGAGGTCATGGGCTTAGCCACCGCCCTGCCTGCTGCCGTTTGGGCAGCTACTGTGTGCTGGGGCGTTTCCAGGTGGTGTGAAGCCCAGAGCTTTCTCATCGGGAACGTGGCCTTGCGGATGCAGGATCTGGAAGGCTATTTCTCGAAGTATTCTTTGGTCGTTCCAAGACAGCAGGGAGGGGCGGAGAGAAGCCCTTCACGTGCGCTCAGGAGGGAAAGAGTGATGCCAGAATGGAGGCATTCCGTGCTGATGGTTTTTCTAGAAATTACTATTAACTGTTCACAAACATCTGCAAACAACAGAGTTTACTGCAAACCCTAGAAACTGTCGAAATTAGTTCTGAAATGTTTTCTTTTCTGGATTTGGGGTAGTATGTGAAGAAATGGGTGCGTGTGGATGTGTTTTATGGAATTTTTTCCCCAGGTGTTTATTAAGAAGTGGGAGATTGCATATGGCTTATTTAGAAAGTCAGGTGTGGCCTCCATCTGGTACTAAGTTCTGGGCCACCTGCTCCACAGCGGGTGCCCACCCCTTCCTCCCCGTGGACTGTCTGCAGGAGCGAGCCAGGGGGCATTTCAGGGCCTGCTGTGGCTCACTGGACCCCCTCCTTAAGTCCTCACCCGAATGGGACCGTGCCCACCTCCACATCCATTTCTGTCCCAGATTCAGGGAGGTGCAGGCAAAGGCCTGATGACGCGGCCAGGGAGTGGCAGTGCCGTGAGTTGACCCCCAGTCTTTGCCCCCCCAACCTCCCCTGAACGTGAGGGTCAGTGAGTCACCTTTGTGTGCTTCCAGTCCCTGCGACCTCCGTAGCCAGAGGCAGCCTGGGGGACGTCTCGGCCGCGAGAGCCGTGGTACCTACAACCAGCCCCGGAGCTAAGGCAGGTGAGCACCAAGCTCCTTGCACGTGCGTTGTGTGGGGAAGAGGTGGGCAAGGTGAAGGCCAAGGTGAATGGGAAAACTGCCCTTTGTTCCGGAGAGAGCTAACTCTCCTCTAGTCTTCTAGTTCTTTCTCCACGTGTCTCCTAAAAACGAACTGGTATCGAAATAACACAGTCTTATCGTTCTTTCTTCTAGGTCATCTTAAACGTCCCAAATCTTTGCCATTACCTGATGCTGCTGATAAAATCAGGATGGCTTTAAACTCAGTAAGTGGTTAATTATTACCTTCCCAGACTTTTCTTTGTTTCCTTATCCCCGCTGTGATTTTCCAAAGTGTGTGCTGGGCGGCATTTTAAGCCCTGGCTGCAGGGACAGCGAGTGCTCTGTGGATGCTGGTCACGGCGCTCTCTCAGGTAGGGTGCGTGGGAGCGGGTTAGGGTGCAGACACACACACCACAGCTGCGCCCGTGGAGAGCGCCCCAAAGCTGTCGGGTGGGTGTAAGGTATGTGCACTGCTCAAACCTGGGCCTCTTCTCTTCTGCCCTGCGGGTGAGTTTCAGGGTGAGCAGTCAGGACAGCCGGGGCAGAAGGGTGCTGGGAGGGAGTAAGTCCCAGGGGAGAACAGGTGTGTGGGGCATCCCCGGCCGGCAGACCCCTGCGCAGCCCGGTGTCCTGATAAACTGGGGGAGGCCGTGATGGAATGTAGCATTGGGCTGACTGTCCCTCTCCCTGGATGCTCCCCAGCCCCGCAACAACTGGAGACAAATGCACTATCTTTGTTCCCCATTATATCTCACGGGTTCATCTTATCCCTGCGAATGGGGGCATGCGATACAGAGTTGTGGTCAGTAACCAATATTTTCCATATCTTGTATCTGGAAAAGAGCCCTTTTGTTTTTCCTTCTTTAGCAGTTGCTGGTTTTTAATTTTCACTGGTTCCATTTTAAATTGCATATCCCCTGCACAGGGCTTCGCCGGGACAGACCGCCCTGCCTGCCACAACCTTTCCTGGGTGGGACAGCATGTTCTTAGATGCTTCCGATAGAGACCAAACCCATGTGCTCTTTTTTTTTGGCCTTTGGTGCCCCATTTAGATTAGAGATTACACTTGTTTCCCTTTCTGTCCACTGCTCTGGTTCAGAGTTACAATCTTTGCACTTCTGAAGGAGAGCATCGGTGAGTTATTAAGCAGAGGTTAACTCTGGCCGCCGGCACTTGGCTCATTCCAGTATAATCTCGCTTCCCTGGAGGCCCCCCCTTTAAAATGCTAAGCATTGCGTTGCCTCGGCTCAGAATACCGGTCCTGTCCTGAGACCACGGTCAACAAGAAGCAGGAGGAGAAATGAATGAATGAGTGGGAAGAAGTTTGAGGGGCCCTCAGATAGGAGGGCAAATGTGGCCTCCCCGCATGGCCCCGCCAGTGGGTGATTGGGGAGGGCGGAAGCAGGGGACACGCAGGCTGGCCAGCGGGGGTCTTGCAGGGGCAGCCAGAGAAGGCAGTGTTTAAGTGGGCAGAGGGCGAGGAGAAGGGTGTTCAAGGAGATGGATGAGGCAGGAATAAAAGCTGTAGCTGGGGCAGCACCTTCCATGCCGTGTGCGCAGAGACCCGGCGGCTCCCTACAGAGGCGCTCGTGCCTTGGGAGGATGCTCCTCGCAGCAGGACTGCGCTGCAAACCCTTTACATGTCCCATAGTAAATGGTGACACGTCTCCTAAGGGAGGAGGAGGTAGAAAAGGAACTTTTAGAATAACATGGATAGTATGAACCTTCAGGTAAATTTTTTAACCTCTATCACTCAATGTTCTTCTCTGCAAAATGGGTCCATGAGTCACGCCTGCACCTTCGTAGGGGTGTGGTCGGGTCTCCAGGAGGCTGCGAGTGCAGACGCCTGGCGGCCCCTCGAACATTACCTTTCTCGCTCTAATCTCCATCTCAGGGTTTGGGTGTCAACTGCTGCCCAGACTTCTACACATCTTTTTCTTTAAATTTTTAAAAAAATTTTTTTAGTAAATCTTAGTGTTGACCATTTACTTTCTCTTTATTTCAAAAAATGATCAGTGAACAAACAAATGCAAAAAACCGTTGACAATTAATTGAAAGTTCTGGTTTAGACAGTCTGGGTAAGTTCAGAGAAGAATCTGCAGCAGCTTTTCGGCCCCTTGCCTAAGTGTGACGGACACGCGCCTAACCTTGGGGGTAACCGGGGTTTTATATCATGCACCTTCTCTGTCATTGTTTAGGGGTCACCGCCAGGAGTTGGACCTTACTACGAAAACCATGGATACCAGCCTGAAAGCCTCTATCCCCTGCGGCCCGCCATGGTCCCCAGCGCCTACCCGGTGTATCCGGTCCCGTACTACCCACCCGAGGGGCCCCAGTCCACCCCGAGGGTGCTGACGCACACTTCGACACCCGCCATCCGCGTGCAGCCCAAGTCCCCATCGGGGACGGCGTGCACTGCAAGTAGGACCCTTTTGCGTTTTCTTTCCTACAACAGAACCGGCGCTGGGGTCTGTCTTCTCCAGGGGGCTCTGTCCTCTGTCGCTGACTGCCCTCCCTCTGCTGGGGCTGGTCCCATGCTCTCCCCCTCTCCCTCGATGTCCCAGCTTTCACCCTCTTGCCTCCTGCCTGGGGCCCTTGGAGAGCTGCCAGGCTGCAAAGCCCTTCCTTCACTTTCCTTAACTCTCCTGGGCCAGCTTGGCCCGTACCACCCGGGTGGTCTTCCAAGCCGGGCCTCTCTGCCCTGTTCTTACCGGCGTGGCTTGTTGGTGCGTCATCCTGAGTGAATGGTAAGCTGTGATGCGGGAGTCACCTACCCATCCTTTCTTTGTGGTGTGGTTCCCTGGACACAGCAAGTCACGCTTAAGATGCTGGACGAGGGCGGCTTGGCGCTCAGCGAAGGAAGTGGCTGGTGTGGTTGGCACTCGGAAGGATGTCTGGGCTTTAAGGGTCTCGTGGACAGAGCAGAGGGGGCGTAGAGCGGGTGAGGGCTCCAAGGACTGAGCCCTTCAATGCCACGTGCTTCTAACTCCTACTCATCTCCTTTCTTCTTGCAGTCCTCCCAGCTTTTTTTAAAATTTTTTTGTTATTTTTTTCCCAGCTTTTTTTAAAAAAGATTTTATTTATTTATTTATTTATTTATTATTATTTTTAATATTTTATTGATTTATTTGACAGAGAGAGAGAGCAAGAGAGGGGACATAAGCAGGGGGAGTGGGAGAGGGAGAAGCAGGCTTCCTGCTGAGCAGGGAGCCTGATGCGGGGCTCGACCCCAGGACCCCGGGATCACGACCTGAGCCGAAGGCAGACGCTCAACGACTGAGCCACCCAGGTGCCCCTAAAGATTTTATTTATTTGAGAGAGAAAGAGAGAGAGCAGGAGCGGGGGCGGGGGGGGAGGGTGCAGATGGAGAAGCAGATCCCCGCTGAGCAGAGAGCCCGACGGTGGGGCTCGATCCCAGGACCCCGGGATCACGATCTGAGCCGCGCAGGTGCCCCGCCCCTCCCAGCTTTTAGTGCCAGCCAGCGCGAGTGCTGAGAACTGCCAGGTAACAGCCATTCGGAGTACTGGTGGCTAAACAATTAACATTTTTGCTGACGATGTTTTCTCTATTTTGCGAGCGTGCATGTACACACAGGGTGCACAGTTAAAGAGTAATAATAAAGTGAATTTCCACGTGCCCCCAGCACATCATAAAGCATGGAAATGAGTCCTTAACACCTGTGCTGCTAGAAGCCCCGGTGTGCCCCTCCCCAGACCCCGCAGCCCTTAGCCAGCGCTGTCCCCCTTCTTCCCGCCTGACGCTGGCCTCTGCGTCCCTCATCCTTTGCAAACGGCTCTTGGTCCGTCCTTCTCCCCGTTAACGTCTACTCTTGTTTATTCCCTCCTCCACCCGTTCTTCTCTGATCAGGGAAATCCTGGTCTCTGCGCTCTTGTCTCTCTGGTGGCAGCTGGGGAGGCTGAGACCAGTGGTTCTTAATCGGGGGTGATTTTGGCCCCCAGGGATCTTGAGAGTATCTGGAGACAGTTTGGGTTTGTTGTAACTAGGGAGAGGCTGCGACTCTGGGTGGGTGCCTGGGATGCTGGTGACAGCTGCGTGCACAGGACGGCGTCCCACAACCTAACACCTGGCCGACATGTCAGCAGTGCCGCGCCCCAGGGGTCCTGGTCTGAGGTCGTCGTGGGGGTTGGAAGGAAGCCAGGGTCAAGAGAGTTCAGGAACCCCCGACAGTGGTATCTGCCTCCCCCCAAAAAAAGGGCTGTGGTCAGAAACCAAGGGTCCCCTCTAGAGGTTAGCACGTCCAAAGGGTGGACTTCATACTAGTGACCGTCCAACCCAGGAGGACAAGATGACCCTACTTACCTGACACCTGCATCTCCACTTTTCCAGGGGAAAAACCTGGTGATGGCAAGCAGTCGGACGGGAATCTATCAATCCCTTATCAGTGACTTCATAAGGGAAGAGCACCAGCCTATGGTTCTACATTATAAAACCGGCCTTTCAACTCAAAAATTGCTTAGTGAACTTATCTTGCTATTTTATTTTTTAAAGATTTTATTTATTTTATTTAACAGAGAGAGAGAGAGGGAGAGCGCACAAGCAGGGGGAGCGGCAGGCTTCCCACTGAGCAGGGAGCCCAATGCGGGGCTCGATCCCAAGACCCTGGGATCATGACCTGAGCCGAGGGCAGACGCTTAACCAACTGAGCCACCCAGGCGCCCCTTACCTTGCTATTTTAAAAACCATTTTATTGACTTACACAGAAACATGTACATTTTATAAGTTTAATGTTTGGCCTTGGAAGTATTTTTTTTAATTAATAGACTATTTTTTAGAGTAGTTTTTGGCTTACAGAAAAATTGAGTACCAAGTTCCCATATACCCCTTCTTTCACCTCCAAGTTTTTCCCATCATCTTGCCTTAGTGTGCTACACTTGTTACGGTCGATGAACCAAGGTTGGTACGTTATTAACTAAGTCCATAGTTTTATTAGGATCACGCCTTTTTTGTTGTGTATTCTGTAGCTTTTGACCAATGTATAATGACATGTCCATCATTACAGTAAAATACAGAAGAGTTTCAGTGGCCTCAAAATCCCCCGTGCTCCGCCCACTCGTCCCCGTCTTGTTCCCCCAGCACTTGGCAACCACAGTCTTCTGTCCCCGTAGTTCTGCCTCTTTTCACAGTGTCATGTATCTGGAATCATGCAGTACGTAGCCTTGTCAGAGCCTTGATAGTGTTTTGCAAGTTACTTAAATAGCACAAATCCAGAAGAACCCATCAGGAGTGCAAGGGCCACCCAGGGACTCCCTGTATCTATTTGCTCTAGCACCAGCCCTCAGTGTTTCACAGAGTCCCCACGCATACACGTCTTCACGTCTGGGGTTTGGAGAACTGAAGGTCAACAGTCTGTGATGCAGATGGTTGGCCCTGGACATGGTAGGGCTGAATCAACCACAGACGAAATTGGTAATGATGAAGGCACATGAATAGTATGTTGTAGTTAAACGCAACAGTGGTGCAATTGTCAACCAGACAACTGATTGCAAGATGCCTGCCCACCAAAGGTAGGATCGGGGGTTCCCGCTGCCTGCGTGCTCCTCGCAGGAGCTGGGCGGATTGCCATACGCTCGGCGAGAGGTTCAGAATACTTGATTTAATAGCTCTTGGCTCACCAGGCACATTATTTTATGCTACAACAGGAAGGCCCCCCACAGGAAGAAATCGTCCTCGGCTAATGAGTCTAATCGGGCATTTGGAATTGCCCCTGAGTTTCCTCTGCCACTCCGCCCTGCCCAGCCCTGAGACACAATCACTGTAGGCCCAGTTCTGATCACGTGGCTCGGTGGCCCGTGGCTCTCCTCAGACCAGTGGCCGCCTCCCCCGTGAGCCTGCTAGGACCGCAGATGCACACCTCCCCTTCCCCAGCAGACTCTGAGTTCCCGGTGATGAGGGCCAGGAAACGGGGCGGGGGGGGGGTGCCCGCCCTCCCCCACACTCCGGGACACCTAGCTGGCTGTCCTCCTGTAAACTGAGGGGGTGGGAGGGTCTGTGAATGCCTCCCCCCCCTCGCCTCTCCCCGATTCCTCTGAGGAAAGCTCGCACCTTCCTAGGAACTGCTGGGCGTGGTGTGCTTGGCGCTTGCTAGGCTTTTGGTTTACACGCTGACCAGCAATGACCTGTCGGCTTGTTTTAACTGGAGAACGTTGGTGACCTTCTCCAGATGACTTTATTCTTAGCTGCGATGTGAGCCCCGTGCTGCTCCTGCCTCAAACCAAAGGGCGGATGTCAGCCCTGCCGGTGGGACATTCCACAGGGACGGGATTGGTCTTCCTCTGCCCTCTCCAGTAGGGCAGCCCCCGGCCACAGGGGGCTGCTGAGCATCTGAATTTACATAACTATGAATAAAAGACTTTAATAAATTTCATGATAAGTGACTGAAGTGCAAACAGCCTCACGTGGCTAATGGCTGTCGATGGGACGCTGCGGGTCTGCGGCATCTGTTCCCTAAACTGTCTTGGGTAAGACAGTTTACTGTGCCTTGAGCACCACTACCAGGGAGGTGACAGTCGGGGACGTCATTGTTTCCCATGCTAGTAATCACCAAAACAAGGCATTTTTCCTCTTTCAGGCAGTTTTTTACATGAATCATTTGTTTGACTATTCTTTTTTTTTTTTAAGATTTTATTTATTTGACAGAGACACAGTGAGAGAGGGAACACAAGCAGGGGGAGTGGGAGAGGGAGAAGCAGGCTTCCCGCGGAGCAGGGAGCCCGATATGGGGCTCGATCCCAGGACCCCGGGATCATGACCTGAGCCGAAGGTAGATGCTTAACGACTGAGCCACCCAGGCGCCTCCTTATTTGATTATTCTAAGACCATACTTTTTTTTTTTTTAAGAGTTATTTATTTATTTATTGGGGGTGGGGAGCCCAATGCAGGGCTCGATCTCACAACCCTGAGATCGTGACCTGAGCCAAAACCAAGAGTCGGATGCTTCACCAACTGAGCCACCCAGGCGCCCCAAGACCATCCTTTTTAAAACTCAAGTATAGGTCACTTCATATCATGGCTTCCTGCTTTTGTGCTCTAAAAAACTGAGTGCTGTGGGAGAGGTAAGACCTCCCCAGATATGTTCTTAAAATTGCAAGTCTCAATAAGTGTCTACGAAGTTATTGCTTGATATGCTGTCCTCTAAAAGTAGTGTGGGTAAAATTTGAGAGTGTAACTTCTAAGAAACTCTGCGACTCCATTGTGTGCCCCCCTCTTTCCCCAGAGGCCAAGAAAGCGCTGTGCATCACGGTCTCCCTGGGGGCCGTCCTGGCGGGAGCCATGGTGGCCGCCGTCCTGCTCTGGAAGTTCAGTAAGTGTCGGAGGGGGGCCCAGTCTTCCCGATGTGCCTGCTCTCCATGGGTGGACCTCCAGCCCTTCCTGCAGTTTCTCTCCCCCAACCAGCTGTCTTGTCTTTCCTTCTCTTTGGTGTTGGGGACACATGAATAACCATTCTCGTCCGATCGCATTGTCCTTGTGGTTATGAGTGACTCTTGTGCTATGAGTGGAGTACTGACCCGTTCCGACTACATCCAGTGCTTTGGGGCGCTGGGCACCGCCCGGCACCGGGGAGCACAGACTCCCCGCCTTGGGGCCACACCTGTCCCCGAATCTCGGTGTGCCGCATCACCTGCTAGGTGCTGGGGCGTGCCCGTCCTGTGCCAGCTCGTGAGCCACAGCCAGCCTTTTCCGTCAGCCCGGGGCAGTGCACACTCAGGCTTTGATGGAGCACAGATGTCACTGTGGCAAAGGGGACGTGGGCTGCTGTCCGAGTCCAAGGCTACAGGCCCCTCCCACTCGATGCACCGGGGGCTACTTTGCTGCCGACTGCCGGCCCTGTTCGCTTTGCTGTCGATGGTGGCAGGGACACATCTGCTCCTTACCAAAATAAACGGGGGAAGGTTCTTCTCTCCTGTTGCTTGGGGCCCGGAGAGTGGACTCCGGAACTCGTGGCGGGTACGTGAGGTTTTCTTGGCGTCTCAGGCTGACTGGGTCTCCCTCCTGTCTTTCTGCAAGTGGAGAACAAATGCTTGGTGTCCGGGGTAGAGTGCGGCTCCTCGGGAACCTGCATCAGCCCCTCTCACTGGTGCGACGGGGTCCTGCACTGCCCCAGCGGGGAGGACGAGAACCGATGCGGTAAGTCAAGGCACCGTGTGCACCTGCGGAGGCCACCAGTCTGCCCTGGTGCCCAGCCTGCGGCCCGTACCCGGCGTGGTGGCCAGCCCTGTGTCCGGCATGGCCACCCAGTAGGTCACCGAACCGCGACCTGGAGGCTGCGCCTTTGGTCTAACCCCAGATGAGGAGCCAGGCTCAGAGAGGGTGCGCTCCTGGCCCAGTGTCACACAGCGATGGGAGGGAGACGGCGGGGCTGGGGCCACTCGGACGGTGTGCTCCCAAGCGGACAGTTGGGAGTGCGCTCTGTATTTTCAGAGCCAGCTCGCCTTTAACGTGATGTGTAGGTCTTGTCACAGAGCGGGCACCTGGCTCTGGCTTTTTATTATTTCCTGTTAATTGTTAGGAGTGATTTCAAGGGTGGTGAAGTGGATGTCCTGGAAATGGTGCCTGAGCAGGCGTGGTGCCCATATCCACTGGCGGCCACCCCCAGCGTGACCCTGACCCCGGGGTGGCACCTGTTTCCCAGTCGCCTCCGTGTCGTGCGGGTGGGTGGACCTGGAGGGGCCAGCCTCGTCCGCCGTGCATTTAACTGACCCCCACCCTTGCGTGGAGCTGGGCCATTTCTCCTGACGAGCTTTTAGTTTGTCCTCCCGCAGAACGTGTTAGCCGACCAGCCTGGCCGGACACGCGGGGCCGTGGCCGTGGTGCTGCGGGACTGTGCCCCCGAGTCCTGCTTCCTGCTGCGCGCTCTGACATGCTTACCGGAGAACCTCTTGTTTTCAAACAAACAGACAATTCAAAATTGCAGCGTCAGAGGGATCACCAGGAACACCACGAGCAGCTTTCCTCTTCTCCCCTCACGTTTCTCCTAACTCCTCAGGGTTTCATTTAAACACGGGCGGGGCCCTGGCGGGTGGAGGATGGATGCAGGTCCCCTTTCTTGTCCTGCACCATCCCCTGTGGGGATGCTGCCCTGCACGCCCTCCCCGCCCGGTCCCAGCTCTTTGCGGCCCTTGGGGTCACCTGTGTCCGAAGTGGATGCCACTGTGTCCCCCGATCTGCGCCCGCGTCCCAGGGACTGTCTGCACTTGGCAATGACCCACTCGAGCCTAAACTTTCAACACAGCGCCTTGCCTGTGTGTTGGTGATGATGTGTTTGTCACCATTCCCTTAAGTAAGGGGTGTCAAGGCTCATAGCGCGCGGTTAAGCTATCACACGTGATGGCTTTTGTTTTCATACATGTGCATGCATGTGTGCAAGGAGAAACTCGAGCAAGACAAACTTGTTCTGTTCCCTGCAGACTCTCCCCTCCCTCCCGCTCTTCTTAATGTTTAAGTTGTGTTTATTTAAATACTTTGAGTTAATATCCTCAAATAGATCAAAATCAGGAAGTACCAAAGGATGTACAGGGAAAACTCCTTCTCCCCCACTGCGCTCACACACACACACACACACACACACACACACAGCCCGTTCACCAGCCAATCACGCTTCTTTCTCAGGGGCAACAAATACACGTTTCTTGCTTCTCCTTCTGGAGAGTTTTTAAGTGCGAAAGCAAATACATGTGTGCATATTTCCTACTGTCCTCATTGCTCAATGCTCACTGCCCAGCTGACCGCACAGGTCTTGATGACACATCCTAGGGACCCTTTCTGGCTGGGACAGGAGCCCCCCTTTCCCGTGGCGGCACACCCCGTCCTCCGGTGTGTGGCTCCAGAGCCCTGGGCGTCCTCTCTTCTCGATGGACATAACACGCGTGTTCCAACCGTAGGAGCACATCGCTCGGGAACACGCCCAGAAGTAAAACTGCTGGGTCCGGAGCATTTGCACATTTGTAATTTGGTAGACCCACCTGAATTTGGGATTGTAGAATTTCCACATCAGTTATTTATATAAAACAAGATAGATGAATACAGCATTGTGTATGTATTCTGTATCAGATCAGAACACACATTTGATGTGCTTTTAATTTGTCCACCTGTCGAGCGGAAATTATTCTCAATGAAATGCACATCTTCTGACGATAAAGAGCATCACCCGTCCCGTGGATAAAGTTCAAGTATACGTGGAGAGCTTTCTTTTCCTAAGAGTATGTGTGTATATGTGTGTGTGGGTGTATGTATATATATATGTGGAACGTATGCATATCGTTAAGATTAATTTACTTTCTACATCTTGCCATGGTTTCGGTGACCGTTCAATGTCACAGGAGAAACCGAAGGGCGGCTCGGGGTGACCCAGTGAGCACACGGTTTTGTACACTTGAGACTGGCTGAGAGGGAAGACCTCAGGTGTTCTCACCACAGAGGAAAGTGGTAGCTGTGTGAGGCGACGGGTAGGTCACCCAGCCTGATCGATCGTGGCACCCACTTCACAGTGTATGCATGCCTCCGAATGCCAGGTCATACCCCTTAAGTATATACCATTGTTCTTGGTCAGTTGTACCTCAGTAAAGCCAAAAAAATTCCCAAGACTTAAAAAAAGAGAAGAACTTGAGCTTGAGACCATCTCCAGCTCTCCTGTCATGTTTTCCTAGTTAGCATTTTTTTTTAAGTTTTTATTTAAATTCCAGTTAGTGAACGTACAGTGGAATATTGGTTTGAGGTGTGCAACACAGAGATGCAACCCGTGCTCATCACAGCATGCGCCCTCCTGACTCCCCATCACCTCTCCTAGTTAGCATTTGATCGCAGACACACGGAAGGAAAAAAAAGTCTCTAAAATGACCATAAATCAAGAAGGCAGTGTCTCCTTTACTTTCTGCTGTGCCGCAGCGTCTGTTTTATTTTTAATTTTGGAATTATATTTAATTCCAGTGACTTTTTAAAAAATCTAATGAACTTTATTTTTCAGCAGTGTTGAGTGTATAGAAGATTAAGCAGATAGTACGGACTTCCGTGTCCCCTCCCCACCCCCACACCTGCCGCATGTTTAACACCTTGCGTTGGTAGGGGGCTTTCATTTTAATTGATGAGCCAATGATTAATACATTCTTCTTAATGGAAGTTCTTAGTTCATACTAGGGTTCTTTCTTGGCGTGTGGACAAATGTACAATGTATTTACATTTGGACAGTGGGTTTGAATAAATGCATCATGACCCATATCCACCGTTACGGTATCATACAGAGCATTTCCATTGCTCTGAAAACCATCTGTGCTCTGCCTATTCACCCCTTCCTCCCTTGGCCCCTGGCAACCACCAACGTTTTTACTGTCTCCATAGTTGTGCTCTTTCCAGAATGTCACGTGTTGGAATCATATACCTTGTAGCCTTTTCAGATTGGTTTCTGTCACTTAGTGACAAGCACTTAAGCTTCCTCCCTGGCTTTTCCTGGCTTGATGGCTCATTTTTTTTTAGCACCAAATAATAATCTGTTGTCTGGATGGAGCATAGTGTGTCTATCCACTCATGTAGCACGTGGCTAGCTTGCACATGGGGTTTGGGATCACTCATCCCAGAAGCATCAGGAAATAATCAGACCACAGCCGTTCATTTCACAGGGAATGAGCCCGGAGGTGTCGGTCAGAAGGTCAAGGGAGTTGTGGCCACAGAACGGGGGATGGGAGGGGGAGAATGAGGTCTGTGATAACCAGGTCCTCATTTTATATTTTACATCTCGTGTATCCCCCCCCCACAGACCTCTGAGCACGGTTTCACATGCTTTTAGGCTTTGCATAAGTGACGCCGTGTGGAACACAGCATTCAGCAGTGTGCCCTCACGCTGTTTTCAAGGTCGTTTGTTAGTGCATGACTGGTCAATCCTCAAGCCACATGGGATCCCACTCTGTGGCTGTGCCCCTCTGCACGCAGCCACCCACACAAGGAAAATTCTCAGGATTCTGGATTGTGGGAAAAGGCACTGGAATAGAGAGAGGCTTGAACTATGTCTGTAATGTTTCATTTCTTTAAACAAAAGAGTTGAGGTCGTTTGGGCAAAGCGTTGCTGGATTTAGAGGTAGAGCGGGGCACCAGGGCACTTGGCACATCTTGGGGTGCTCTGCCAGGATCCAGGGTGTTGGGCAAGAGGGGTCAGTTTGTTGTTCAAAATGATTGTTTAAAGATGATTTTTAAAAAACCCTTTACCTTATTCATTTATTTAAAAAAAAAAATCAGCTTTATCAAGGTGTAATTCACATACCATAAAATTCGTCCTCCAGAATATAAAATTTGGTGGTTTTTACACGTCTGCGAGTAAGTGCGGCCATCCCCACATCAATTTTGGAATACTTTCATCACCTGCTAAGGGAACCCTGAGCGGTCCCCCGCTTGTCCCTCCTCCTGCCCCCAGCCCCACCCCAGGCCCCAAGCAACCACTCATCTACCCTCTGTTGCTGTGGATTTCCTACTTGGGGCAGTTCATAGAAACCGGGGCGTACGCGGGTTGTAGCGTGGGCCAGCGCTTGGCTCCTTCCAAGGCTGGATGATGTTCCGTGGTAGAGATGGACCACATGTGTGCGTTCGTCCGCTGACGGTCGCTTAGGTTTTCTCACCCTCTGGCTATTGGGAATAATGCTGTTGAACATCTGCAGGCGAATCCTTGGCTGGTCACCTGCTGTCAGTTCTTTGGGGTAACGAGCACTTGAGGGCCCGGGAGGGATAGAGCAGGGACACCCCCTCGGGTGTGGTCAGTGCCTAGGGAACAGGGGGCCCAGTGCGGTCACCTCCGAGCCTTTGTGTCGAGGGCTGGGAGGGCTCAGGACAGCCTCCCGAAACTCACAGAGCCTCTCCTCTATTGCAGTTCGCCTCTACGGCCCGAACTTCATCCTCCAGGTGTACTCGGCCCAGAGGAAGTCCTGGCACCCAGTGTGTCAGGACGACTGGAATGACAGCTACGGGAGGGCCGCATGCCAGGACATGGGCTACCGGTGAGTGTGGCCCCAGCCGCAGAAACGCAGGAAAGATCCTCTCCGCCCCTCCCTGGACATGCCAGCACACCGATGCTGGGGACAGTGGTCTCGTGCCCAGAGCTGGTCGGTGAAACCAGCAGGTGCCACACCACATCCCCCCAACCCCCCTGCATCTGGTGATCAAGACTCACTGCCGCCTCCTGGGCCTCCATCCACACCCGGTTACTCGGGGATGTCCGGTGCTGCGGTCACCAAGGTCCAAGGTGCCATCTGAGGGCCTTGGTGGCTCTTTTGTCCCAGAGCCTCTGGCAGCATTGAAGCCTCACCTCCCCAGCCGCCCTGGGTGGGGCCTGGGCGGGGCCAGAGGGAACAGATCGTCCTTGACCTTCACTGTATGCACGCTTGGAGGAGGCCCCGAAGAACGGGAGAGAAATGACATCAGATTTATATGGAAGAGAATTCAGTCCTGCATGGGGCCACGGGGAGGGTGGAAGAGGCAGGAGGGCCCCTCCCAGGGATTCCCAGCTGGGGGCTCACCGGAGTACCCCGTGAGTGCATGGCAGCCGTCTGCCCCATGGGGAAAGGCTGTGTGATCTTATTGCCACCACCTCTTCCTTGGGGTGTCCCCATATGACTTCTGTGCAATACTAAGGGGTTCCCATATGCCAGTTTTTAAAATTAATTACTGCTTAATAAGAAACTTGGCATCTTAGCTGGTAAAATATTTCAAAATGCCATCCTCAAATTGCAATTGAATGACATAGTGAGGCCCCCGTCACAGTTCAGGACCTTATGGGATTTTATAGCTGGGGGTGTTTTAACTTAAGTTACATCTACTCACACATCCCTATTCTCGTGGTTTCTTTATCCAAACCCAAACCAGATTAGAAAAAGACCAACCGGGAGCTTTTACCTGACACTTCCGGGTTATTGTGGGGAAAGATGGTTCTAACACAGCCTCACTTGATTAGAACTTGTGATTTTGTTTTCCAAATGCTAAGGTGTTCCTCTTAATCCGAACACCATGCAAGAGAAGTATGATGATATCACAGGATTTGCAATTGCTTATAACGAAGACACTGTTCTAATTAACATTTTCTGCCTCTTTTAGGAATAGTTTTTATTCTAGCCAAGGAATTGTGGATGACAGTGGAGCCACCAGCTTCATGAAGCTGAACCTAAGTGCTGGCAGTCTGGATCTCTATAAGAAACTGTACCACAGGTATTCGGTGACTTCTTTTTTCTTTTAAGAAAATTTGTAATGAGAGCGAGTAGGAGACACCATGGAGAATCACGGTGCCAAGGCTGATTTCTCTGAGCCGTAATTCTGGGTATCGATGAGTTTCTCATTGGGAGGAGATTGGACTGTAAGCGGGGCTGGTTGTTCTGGGTTCATCCTTGGGAAGCAGCTAAGGGTTACGGGCCATTTTGTTAAGCTCTTGATGGCATTGGATAACATTGTAAAATGGAGAGTCCTCCTTGCTGCTTTTCTATTCTTTTTTTTTTTTAAGATTTTATTTATTTGAGTGAGAGAGAGCAAGCATAAGCGGGGGGGCGGGAGGGGCAGAAGGAGAGGGAGAAGCAGGCTCCCCACAAAGCAAGGAGCCCAATGCAAGGCTCGATCCCAGGACCCTGGGATCATGACCTGAGCCGAAGGCAGATGCTTAACCGACTGAGCCACCCTTTACTCCCTGGACTTTAGAGATATACATGCTACGTGAAAGGGTGTGTCTCCAGGAATCCCAGAGAAAGCCTCAGGGTCCCAACCAGGGTGACCAACTGATCCTGCTTTGCCCTGGACTTTGCCAGTTTCAGCCCGGAAGTCCTGCTTCCCAAGGATCTCCTCAGACCCAAGCAGCAGGGACGGCTGGTCCCCCAGCCCTAAGCCACCTTGTCAGATGATGCCGTGCCAGGGGTCGGCATCATTCTGGGGGCCTGGGAGGGGGTGACTAGTTCAGTTTAGCCGAGGTGTCCTGGACCTCGAAGCCAACTTGTGGGCCTGGGCAGGTCATTGTGTGTCCGGTGGTTGGAAATGAACCTGAGCAACAGATCACATGATTGATTTCTTAACTGGTTGGGGGGGTGGAGGAAAGGGTGGGTTTAAGCTGCTTGTTCTGTTTTGCGTATATGTTTAAAGCCTTTGCAGTCTCCTAGGATCATCATTATTATCTGAATGTTCTCTAATGTAAAGGTCACACAGCGTCCTTTGTGCATGAGCCTTGGTCAGCTCCCAGGTCCCTATCACTCATCCCCAGGTGGCTAGCCAAGCCATCTCCTCCCTCTCGGCCAGGTGCCAGGGGCTGCACTTGACGGGAGAATGCGGTAACCACCATGCCGCCCCTCCTTTCCTTTGAGTGGGAGGCTGGGAGCAGTTTGCATTCCTGGTGGCTGCTGACGGCTGTGGCTAGGGGGCTGACTTCCGCCCAAGCCGCTCAGCCTGGCTGTCCCCAGGAATGTGACAGGGTGAGCCCAGGACGAGGGCTGTGCTCGCCAGGTGCACGCAGGAAAACAGCGGGGCTGTGTTCTGCCTGCCCGGGAAGCTAAACACAGCTGCCTGGGCTCTTTGTAAATGCTGGGTGTTTCTGTTCTTCCTGCGAACACTTACATGCAGCATGGGGGCTGAGCAGGGACGGAAGGCTGCCTCCTCTCCACAAGAGCCCCGGGGACTCACCGGGTGGCTGCTGGGTTTGGAGGGAAGACGAGGAGATCATTGCCTGGCATGGGGTGTCCCGTACATGTGGGGGGCGGTGGAAGGCTCCTTTCTCTTTGCTTTGATACCTGAGTCGCGGGCTCCCAGTGGGGCTCACCTGAGTGGCCGTGGCGTGCCCACAAGCTGGTGGCTGCACACTGCACGTCCACATAGAGGACAGTCGGCTTTACGGTTCTTAGAAAACGTCTTCTTTTAATGGGAACGTATCTTCTCTTGGCATTGTTATGCCCCGTAGCCAAAGACCACCAGGACCCGCAGGGTCCATGGAACCGTGGGGCCTCTCGGTGTGAGGGTGTCAGAGGGGACTTTGTGTATAGGACTTGGGCTTGTGTTGGATCATTTTGGGGAGGTTCAGGGAAGAGGGGCTTTGCTTGGATTAGATGCTGTTAGGAAGGGAGGTGATTCTGTGATTGGTATCTTAACGCTGTTTTTCTAGAAGGGGGCGGGCATGAAGCTGGGCTACCTCGGGATTGGCAAACAAGTGCCATCACTCATGGTGGCCAGCAGAGGGGGCTGTTGGTCACCGTGTGGCTTGGACACGGTTCGTTGTCTGGCCCCGTGCGGACCCTGAAATTGCCGACGTTCAGGGGAACACACAGCCGGAGGCAGATGCCTGCATGTTAGGGCTGCTTCTCTCCCTCACGATGCATTAGGGGAAAATTCCCTCTGAGACAGACTGCATTGGTTATTTGTCTTTCAACTGGAACCTCAAACACTTACCTCCCAAACGAGTAACTTTTCTTTTTTTTTTTTTTAAAGATTTTATTTATTTATTTGACAGAGAGAGAGAGAGCGAGAGCAGGAACACAAGCAGGGGGAGTGGGAGAGGGAGAAGCAGGCTCCCCGCTGAGCAGGGAGCCCGATGTGGGACTCGATCCCAGGACCCTGGGATTATGACCTGAGCCGAAGGCAGACGCTTAACGACTGAGCCACCCAGGCGCCCAAACGAGTAACTTTTCTTTGGCTCCCGAGCAGATGATTGGTTGTCTTGCTTTCTGTGCAGTAAGTTGTAAAGCAGTCATAGGAACCCAGACAAAATCAGAGGGTGATTTCAAGGTCTGGGAATAAAAATAGTAGCTCATGTTATTGGGTGCCTGCCCTGACGGCCATTCTGATGGTACCCTCGTTATCCCACTCTACAGAAGGGAGAAACTGAGGCACGGGGCCACAGGGTACACAGCGGCGACTTGAAACCCGGGCTTTGACTCGGTGTCTGCTCTTGGCCAGTGTCCCCCGTGTAGATCTAATCTCCTCATCTGAGTCCTCAATCGTGGGCCCTTCCACGCCTGGGGAGGCCAGGGAGTGAGAACATTGGAAGAAAATGTGTATTTCTAAGTATTTTGAGAGTCAAGTATCTCCTACTTATTATAGTGACCAGAACGTCCCCTGTTCTTTTGCAGTGATGTCTGTTCTTCAAAAACGGTGGTTTCTTTACGCTGTATAGGTAAGTGATCCTTGCTTACCCGCTTTTTTTCCTAAATAGGGAACACACTGTACCTTCCAAAACACGTCCCCTGTGTCTAGGGAGGTGGGGTGATGGGTTGGGATATGCCCAGAGGCTTCGCGCCGTCTGCACCCCAGCTGCCCCCCAAGGAACACCTTTCTGGAACTGCGGTGTGCTGGACATGCCTTCAGCCTTGGGTCCAGAAACAGCCGTCCCGTGAGGATGGGCAATCTCAGGAAACTGACGGGCGCCCCTCTCCTGCCATGTCCAGCCGGGGCAGTTCCCATCTTCATGCTGGGATGAGTTACAGCTTCCAAACTTTGATCAGTGTGGGAGGCACTGTCCCTGCGCTCCCCTCTCTGGGGTGGCCCAGTCCTGTTTTCCAACGGGACACTGGTTCCGAAGCTCAGCTTTTCAGTGTGAAGAGGTGAATCTAGCAGCTGCTCCCGGGGAGCGGGAGCGGGGCTGCGTGACCCAGCGGTCCCGGCCGGCTGCCACTTCCCAGCCAGGCTCAGCTCAAGCTATCTCAGGCCCCAAGAAAATGTGCCCGCCCCACCCTCCAGCCCTCGCCGTCCACCTCGTGGGGCATGAGGCCCACACACTCGAGCAGTTTGCAGGTGCACTGGATGAACACTCACGGAACCCCAGCGTCTTTACGCTGGCGGTGACAGGGACAGGATGGGACTGGAGGGGCTCGGAGATTGATCCAGGGAAGCCCCTGGGACTTCAGCACCCCCTCCAGTCTCCCCTTCTCGTTTGGTTCTGGTCCACCGTGAACTTCTCCCTGTGCCTCCGAGGCCCCCACACCATGTGCCCCCTGCCACCAAGAGCCTCTGTCCTGTAAAGTGGGCTCTTTCCCCACCGGTGCTCCCGAGTTTCCACAAAGGAAGCCTCGTTTCCCTTTCTGACCAAGAACTTGGCACAAGTGGGACCAGGCCAGGCCTGGCATTGAGGGTTCACACTCTCTCCCCCACCTCCCTCTCCCTCCTCCCTCGTTCCTCAGTCTTCTCCCCCACCTTCTTCCTCCCCTTTCCTCCTCCTCTTCCCTCCTCCCTCCTTCCCATCCTCCTTTGCTTTGTTCAGAAGTCTTGGGGCCTCTGAGCCTTCAGTCTCCCCGTGAGTCAAGCAGGCCCAGGCCCTTTGTTATCCAAGACCCCCACCTGGGTATGCAGGAGACACTGATGGGATCCATGCCCGATCCCGAATCAAGTGCCAGCAGAAGTGCGCTTCCCCGCGGTCTGGGGGGCTGGCGGATCCTCTCCTCCCCTCAACCAGCAAGAGACCAGGACACATTCTCTCAAATTCAGACCCCAGACGAATGGGAATAGGAGGCAGCTACAGTGGCCCACCAGCCTGGCAGGAGACCGGCTGGAGCCGGCTGGGCGCACGCTGGGGGGGCCGTGGGGCGGCCCCGCTCCTGCCCACGGGCACTGTGCTTTCGCTTTCAGAGTGCGGGGTCACAGGGAAGCTGATCCGCCAGAGCCGGATCGTGGGCGGGAGCAGCGCCGCCCTGGGGGACTGGCCCTGGCAGGTGAGCCTGCACGTCCAGGGCACCCACGTCTGCGGAGGCTCCATCATCACCCCCGAGTGGATCGTGACAGCTGCGCACTGTGTGGAGGAGTGAGTCCATGGGGGTGGGGGCTCGGGGGCGTGGCTCACGGGTTTGGAGGTGGCTCGGGCCGTGGGACCGGGAGTGAAGTGTCTGACCTCTTCAGGCCCCGGTTTCTTTGCCTGTTCGTGGGGCACAGCTCCCACGGCCTGCTGGAGGGGCAGGTGGGCGCACACGTGGGCAGCGGGGGCCGAGCCCATCCCCCACCCCTTCAGCAGGTGTGTGCGGGAGTCCCCGGTGGGCAGGGCTCTGGGCGGGTCGCAGCGTGTGAGGGGAGCCTGCATCCTAGCTGAGTTCTCAGGAGCCCTGCCCTTGTGGGAGGCCTGGTCTCCCCCGATGCTCGTCCTCAAGACGGCACACCAGGGGACCGCACGTTGCTCTGCCGAAGGTTCCCTGGGACCCACAGCTAGGCAGCCTTGGCCGCGGCGTTGCCCACGCAGATGGGGAGGGAGGGGGGGGGGTAGCCGTCATTTATAGTGTTGGCCTTGTTCCTTAAACGTAGAGTTTTTTTGTCACATGCCTATTTTGGAAGAAAGTCCGCTCCGCAGAGCTGTCTTTCTGATTTATTTTTATTTTTATTTTTTTTTTAAAGATTTATTTATTTATTTATTTGAGAGAGAGAATGGGAGACAGAGAGCATGAGAGGGGGGAGGGTCAGAGGGAGAGCAGGGAGCCCGATGCGGGACTCGATCCCGGGACTCCAGGATCATGACCTGAGCCGAAGGCAGTCGCTTAACCAACTGAGCCACCCAGGCGCCCTGTCTTTCTGATTTAGAATGAGCTTGTACCTGGCTTGGGTGCTGGCCCTGCCATTCCCTGGCTGTGTGGCCTCAGGCCAGTCACACAAGGTGTCTGAGCACGGCGTCCCCTCTGCACACCCGTAGGACGGGCGAGCCTGCTCGTCCCAGGGGCTGTGGGGAGGGTGGAAGGAGCGGTGTTTCCTTCCTCACCTCCTCCCACCTCCTTCCTCCTTCTGATGGCTTCCCAGGGTCTGGGATTCTCTTAAAAAGGAAATACCTAGATAGAGCTAATGCCCTGATGACTGTTTGACCTAGAGTCTAGGCATCCACATACATTTATTAAGCACCTACTGTGTGCCCGAAGATGCCCTACCACATAAAGGTAGGTAGGACCCAGTCCTGGCAGAAATGAGGTTTGAGGGCGCCTGGGTGGCTCGGTCGTTGAGCGTCTGCCTTTGGCTCAGGTCATGGTCCCAGGGTCTTGGGATCGAGCCCCGCATCGGGCTCCCTGCTCAGTGGGAAGCCTGCTTCTCCCTCTCCCACTCCCCCTGCTTGTGTTTCCTCTCTTGCTGTGTCTCTCTCTGTCAAATAAATAAATAAAATATTAAAAAAAAAAAAGAAATGAGGTTTGAAATCTCAGGGAGGCATCAGGCCCAAGAGAAAGCGTTCTTAGAACCTGGAGCGGAGCACAGGAGGGACGGGCTGCGTGGGGATGTAGAGGGGGCAGGAATGGGGCCACGGTGTGGTGCCAAGGAAGGAGCCTGAGATCTCCTCGTCAGCCTTGCCATGTAGCTTCTAGCGGGTCCTGTCACCTCTGGGAGACTTGGCTCCAGCGTGTGACTTTCGGGTATCACCAAATGAGTGTTCACATTCATGCTTCTGAGACGCTGAGTGGTGTTCGGCGCTGTCTTCCAGACCGCTGAACAACCCCCGGTATTGGACGGCCTTCGCGGGAATCCTGAGACAATCTTTCATGTTCTATGGACATGGATACCGAGTGGGAAAAGTGATTTCCCATCCCAATTACGATTCCAAGACCAAGAACAATGACATCGCTCTAATGAAGTTGCAGACACCTCTGACTTTTAACGGTACGTACCCGTGTCCGTGGGGCTCAGGGTGCGTGGATGGCTTTGACCACACCTTACGGACAGAGGTGGATTGGAACGAACCCCGGGCCGTGTTAGCCGGAGGGTGGGGTGCGGAGGGCTGGCTCACAGGGCACCCTGCACAGCCGAGAATGTACCTGCGGCTCTCGGGGAGGCCGTCAGCGGCTCGCCCGTCCTGCACACATCAGAGTGATGATTTCACCAACGCGCGGAAGTCCACAAGGGGTTTCCAGCCACAGCACTGTTGACATTTGGGGTGGGCTGCTCTTGGGTAGGACAGGTGGCAGGAGCCCTGGCGTCCACCCCCTAGATGCCAGTGGTGCCCTTCAGTTGTGACAACAATGTGTCCCGTCCCCCGGGGGCGACGTCACCTCTAGTTGAGAGCTACTGGTCGAACATTCGTCAGTACTTTCCTTTTTCACACGAATCCTGAAGGTAAGATACTTCACAATTTACAACAATAAAAAACACACATGGTTTCCCTTAGCTTCGTATTCGGCCCCCGTTCTGGTCCGTCCAAGGGTCCCTCTGGAATGTTCCAGCCCACATGGGTACAGACGAAGCAGAGCCTTGTCCCTCTCCTCGAGGTGTTGGGTTCAAGTTGGGATACAGTTTAGACCCAGAGGAGCCGGTCGGTGGGGGCTGGTGTCCAGCAGGGGCCTCCGAGGTGCAGGCTGGGAGCGCCCGTAATTGTGAATATTTAGAAGCAGAACTAGCACATAATCCCATTTCCAAGCAGCATACCTCTCAGAGGAGGGAGCAGATTGCCTATAAGAAGGCGGGGCCGCGGGGCCGGAAAGTGGGAGTGCCAGGACACGTCGGAATCTGGAATTTTCCTTGAGCGATGGTGGCAGTCCCAGGCCTAGCTGCGTACAGGTGGGGAAGGTCCAGGTGAAGACTGTTGCGGGAAGCCTTGCGTAGACCAGACCCGTTCACCATGCTTTCTCTTCCTGGAACAGACAAAGTGAAACCAGTGTGTCTGCCCAACCCAGGCATGATGCTAGAGCCGGATCAGTCCTGCTGGATTTCCGGGTGGGGGGCCACCTACGAGAAAGGTGAGGCTCTAGGGCACGCAGCTCTGCGGGTCCCCCGGGACAACAGCATGGGGTTTGGAAGTGGGAGGTCCTGGGTTTAATCCTGGTTCTATTAGCACATGATTAGATGACTTTGGGTGATTCACCCAGTCTCCATGCCTCAGTTTCTCCACCTGCTGAATGGGAAAAAATCGTACCTGCCCTACTTAGCACAGTATTCTGATTAAGCTCCAGCGGAACAGTGTGTGGAAACTGCTTTTCTGAACTAGAAAAGCCGCGTAACTGTGAGAGGTGTACAAGCCCTGTGATCGCACCCCCTTGTTGCTAACGGGTTGCCCTGGAAGCCCGCCATGCCCTTCGATGGCTGAGTGACCGTGGGCTCGCGTGCCCCATGACGGCCAGCGGCAGGCTGCCAGAGCTTTGTCCCTGTGCCCTGACACCCCAGAGAGAGGAGGGCCCACACCGTCCTGGCGCAGGCCTGCTCAGCTGGCTTCCTTATAATTTGCTTTCATCTCCGAGAATACTTTTCAGATCAAGGAATCCTAGCTGTTTCATGTTTATGAAGTGTTGGAAGTGCTTACTGGTACAAAGAAGCATCTTATGTATGGTTTACACCCTTCTGAAAAGTGTTTAAGGCACACACACACCTCCTTTAAAGCAAGGTGAAAAGTACCAGGCGGGGCGATGTTGGGGGCGTGTCGGGGAGGTGGTGGTGGGCTCGGCATCCAGGCGTCTAGTGTGAACAGTTACTGCACGTGAGCCTCCGGTTGGTGTTCGTGGCTTCACAGTGGCCAGGACAGATGGGAAAATCACGGATTTGTGGGGCACCTCTCATGGGCTGGGAATGCAGCACTGAACAAAATAAGGCAATCTCCATGTTTTCTCGTGGATATCTGGGGGCAGAATGTGGTCAGACAAACAGGAAACAAATGACGGAACTAGGTGCTTTCAAACAGCAAGAAGCTGTGACAGCAGGGGCCTGGCTGCTTTGAAGAGGTGATCAGGGAAGTCTTCTTGGAAGAGGCAACATTTGAGCTGAGATCTGAATGACCAGGCTGTTTAAGGAACAGAAGGGTCAGTGTGGCTGGGGCACAGTGAGCCAGGGGTGAGGGTGTAGGCCATGCAGGGCCTCCTAGGCTATGGGGAGGACACTGGCTTTTATTCTTAGTGAGATAGGGAGCCATCAGGAGGTTTTAAGGAGAATAACAGGCACATGGATGGCTCAGTCAGTTAAGCGTCTGACTCGTGATTTCGGCTCAGGTCATGATCTCAGGGTCTTGCCCCTTGCTCGGCTTCGGGCTCCATGCTCAGAGAGGAGTCTACTTGAGGATTCTCTCTCCATCTGCCCCTCCTTCTGCTCACGCATGTGCTCTTTCTCTCAAATAAATCTTATTTTTAAAAAAGGAGAATGACATGATCTGGTGGCCCTTTGGGGAGTAAAAAGGATGCCTCCTGCCTGCAGGAGGGGGGCTGAACTCAAGTGTGGGGAATCATTGCTGTGGTCCTCCCTGACCAGCTCAGCTGTGGGTGGTGGGCTTGGAGGTGGGGACACCAAGCATGTTCGGGACGGAGCCACCACCTTGCAGATGGAGTGAATATCAGCAGGGGGGAGAGTGAGGGATCCAGGGAGGGCAGCTCTTTGCTTCGTGATCTGAGCCCCAGGGTGGGTGGTGGTGCCACTTCCTGAGTCGGGGAGTACGGGGTGGTGAGGATTTGGGGTGGAGGAGAGCAGTGAGAGGCTCTGTTTTGGCTCCTGAAGCCCGTGGTGCCTGGAGGACACCCATGTGGAGGCGGCAAGATGGGAGGGGAGTGGTAGAGATGACAAGGGTCCACGCTGGTTGAGAGAAGTTTCAACGTGCATGGGAGCCGAGAGGTGGGGCGGCATGTGGAGGGCCACGGGGCTGTTGAAGGTGGAAACACAGGAGCACCCCGTGGGCCCGGGAATGGTCTGGTGAGGAGGGTGCCCCAAACCAAGTCGCTGGGTGGTGAGAGAGGAGGTTCTAGAAGACGGACGGCGTTCCAGAGCCCCCGGGGGCAGGGAGGCGTCCCTGAAAAGGAAGAGCCGCACTCGGCACACTGCACCCGTAGTAAGGATGACCCGGTGTCCCGGGACAAGGTTTGGGGGGAGCAGTGAGGGCGGGGAGGGGCCGTGCCCATCGGTCTCCTGTCGCAGGAGCATGTCCCCAGGAGGGAGTGCTCTGTTCCCGCGGGAGCTGCTGGCCCCACAGCAGCTCCGTGTCGACCTCTGTCTCAGGGACGACCTCGGACGAGCTGAACGCGGTCATGGTGCCCCTCATCGAGCCTGGGCGCTGCAACAGCAAGTACGTCTACAACAACCTGGTCACGCCGGCCATGGTCTGCGCGGGCTATCTGCAGGGAAGCATCGACTCCTGCCAGGTGACTGCAAGGTGTCAGGCCCGCCGTGGCCCGCCCGCCCGCACCGAGGCGGGGTCCGCGCTCCCAGACTGGAGGCAGCTCCGGGGTGGCCGTGGCCGTGGCCGTGGCCGTGGCCAGGCTCAGCGCTAACACTGGGGAAGCGCGTGCTGCCACCCACCACCCACCAGCCACCTCCGCTTCCACCCCTGGGGTTTTATTTTGTCAGCTTGTCAGTGGGACAGAAATATGCTTCGGAACTATTTAAAAATACGGTCCACTATTTAGTAACTCCTACTTGGTACAGACTAAAACTCGTCACCGGCGTAGTCTCTGGGGGATTATATTGCTGTCCCTCGCCGGGGGAGACACGAAACCCACACACCCACTCGTAATCGCATGGGGACGCCCACCCCGACCCCCACCCTCGGTGCGTGGCCCGTTGTGTGCGTGGGTCGTGGTCTGAACTTCTGCTCTTGCCGCGTCCCCCAGGGTGACAGCGGAGGTCCCCTGGTCACTTTGAAGAGCCGCATCTGGTGGTTGATTGGGGACACGAGCTGGGGATCCGGCTGTGCCAAAGCTAACAGACCAGGAGTGTACGGAAACGTGACAGTATTTACGGACTGGATTTACCGACAAATGAGGGTAACTTCCCTGTCCCCCTCCTCACCGAGCGCTCTGAGTCTGGTGTCAAAGCCCAGAAGTCTGCGGGGTGTGGCCTGTCTGCAGGAGGCTGACGGCTGACCCCCCTCGCCCCCCAGCACCACGCAAACTCTGCCTCCCGGGGCCCCGGTTTGCAGTCAGCATCGCCCTCCCCGTCCTCCGCCGTCCACCCTCACTGCCGCCCGGGTACAAAAACCCGGGGCGGAGCCTCTCCGAGTCCGGAGCCGAGCGAACACGGGCTTCCCTGTGCTCTGCTGACCATGCTTAGCCCTGACTCAGCTGGCTCTGCTCACCACCCCCCCCCCCGCCCCCGACTCATCAAATCAAATTCCGGTGATGGGCAGAGAGCAGAGCGAGGCAGATCAGCCGGATCTCTGTGCCCTGGGGTGGAGGAGCAGCTGGGGTTCCCTGGTACAAGGAAAAGTGGTGAAGACCAGAATTTGGGTATAGCTCCCCTGGGAGCCCAGGAGCAGGGCCCACAAACACGGAAAGTTGAAAATTTCCTGTATCAGACCAGAGGGGTGCCAGCCCAACTCCTTGACCTTCATGCCGTAGGAGAGATATCTCTTGGTCCCACTCAGCTTGCTCATTTGGTGAGAAGTCAGTCTAGGAGAAAAAAATAATTTGCTACTACCTTTTTATGGCTGAAGAAAATAACATCATTTCTTTTTTCCTTTTTGAACAGGCAAACAGCTAATCCATGTGGTCTTTGTCCTTGGCACTGTTCCTCGAGGAAATGAAGGGGCTGATTCTTCATTCCCTGAGCATAATGTATTTTTAGAAATGATTTGAAGGTCCTTTCATTGTTATTAAATAGTGAATTCGTCTGTCTTTGGCACTCTCCACAGTTATGTGCAGGCCACAGACCCTTTGCTCCCGGACCCCTCGTCTAAAAGGGATGACCAGACCCAGCTGGCTGCGGGCGCCTAGGGGCCGATGCAAAGCAATGGGTTGGAGGCTGCCCCGTTGGGATCTTCCTTCCGAGCCCACTGCGGGGGCCACTTCTGGATGTACCTGGGGTCGGTGACTTCTCAGCTGCTGGATGGCTGGAGATAGAAAGGGAGAAAGCTGGGTGGGACCATCAGGGGCAAGCTTCTGGGGTCACTGCCGGGGAGGGCTGCCCGCGGCCAGTCTCCCCACAGGGGTCTTCGCTGATCAATTTTTAGTGCCTTCTCAGCAGCCCCGGGTGGTGGCTGGAAACAAAGGGACCAGCCCTTCATGGCTGAAGACAAGAACCTCTGCTCCTGCTCGCGAGGGCGAGAGTGTAGACAATTCCCTCCGAACAAGGAAAACCATCGCAAACACGAGCCCCCTGTGCACGGCTGGGCTGGCGGCCGCCGCCGCGTGTTGGGGGGGGGCGCCCCCAAGGGAGACCCAGCCTCACTCCCCACCCTCTTCCTTGGAGATTGTGGGGTGCCGTGGTGACCCTCTTGAGGCCTTGCTGATCACATGGAAATTGAGGTCACCCCAGGGGAAATCAGGGATGTGTGATTGAAGATACACTGTTTCCATGTCGAGTTGCTGCGTGGAACTACCTCAGTGCTCGGCCCGTCTCGGCCCCTGCCTCTAAGTAGTTGCTACTTTTGGCTTTTTGAAACAACACTGTTGTCCTTGCCAAGCGCAAACAGCAGGGACTTGAACTGCTTTGCAAAGCGTTCTGTACACAAGCGTGCTGAAGAGAAAGGGGTGTTTTGGACTCTGCCCCTTCCTGCCCTTCAGGCTTCCCCTGGAGGGAAGGGCCGTGGTTGAATCGCCGAGCATCAGTGGTCATGCTGTGAGTACTGCTTTCCTGCCTCCGCTCGGGCACACTGGTTTCCCAGAAGAAAATGAATGATTCTACTGCTGCTGCTTAACCTTAAAGCGGAAGGTCGTGGGGTCCCGTTCCCAGGATGCTTCTGATCCATGTGCCTCCTCGGCACCATCCCTGGGGACCTTCCAAACCCTCGGCACCCCACCTGCTCCCCAAGCCAGATTTTAAAAAACATTGTCATGGTGAGAACGTGTTACTTCCTTAGCGTCTTTTTCTGTGACCACTGTTTGTCTTCCTTTGTATCTTCTTTTGTTTTGTATCTTTTTTAAACTGTGAAATTCAATTGTGAAATATTGTAAAAATAAATTATACATTTTTTTTTCCCAAATGTTTATGGAGTCTTTGGAGATCTGCACGGTACGCAGAACCAGTCTGTATGTCCCTGTAAGGCAATGATGCTGGGTAACTGCTGCCCAGGGGAGGCAGGGGCGAGGGGGGCTGGTCTGAAGGCTGAGGTGAGGCAGGGAGCGCGGGCAGATGTGGACTTAGGGTTGGTCCGGTCGGCCCCCAGGGCTGGCCTGTCGGAGATGACCCGTGGTATCTCTTGCATGGGCATCACCCATGGCTCCCACTTGCCCCAGACTCAGACCCTGAGACCCAACTCTTGCAGACCTCTCTGCCCATTATCCCACACATCGCAGGCCCAGCCTGTCCAAAAATGCATTCAGCATCTTGTCCCCTAAAGCTGTCTTCCTGAAGTCCTCGTCAGTTCTTGGGGACAGTGCTACCCTCAGCTCTCATGGATGCTAGCCCCGTGGAGTCAGAAACTGTGAGCAGGACAGTAAGACTGGATGAGTTCTTTCTCTGCCTGAGAACAGAAATCCATTCGAATCCTTTGCATTCCGCAAATCCCGTGGGTCCTCCATACATGACAGGGAATTGTCTTCATTATATCAAGATGTGTTAAAATTATGGAAAAAGTTGTAATAAAAGGTAAAACACGCCTTTTTGTTAGGCAATACCCTTAAACACATCTGAGTCCTTCATGGTAATTATGGACCGTAAAACCAACACGAACACTGAAACAGCGAATCATTGCTATTGATTCCCCGCAAACAGGGACAGGGTCAGGTGCCCGTGAGCCTCCAGTCTTTGTGAACCGACCAGTTCATGACCTTGTTTTGTGGGTGTTTGTGTTTAAGGACACCTAACTGAATATACACTGTTGCATTAACACTGAGCTCACGGCCGATGGCACCATGAGTCCTTTGGAGCTTAGCGACACGTGCTTTCTCTCTGAAGCATGTCACAGCCCGGGGCTTAGGACAGCACTTCCCCACTACACCTGGGGCCATTTTATTTTATTTTATTTTATTTTATTTTAATTTTTTTATTGTTATGTTAATCCCCATACATTACATCATTAGTTTTAGATGTAGTGTTCCATGATTCATTGTGCATAACACCCAGTGCTCCATGCAGAACGTGCCCTCCTCAATACCCATCACCAGGCTAACCCATCCTCCCACCCCCCTCCCCTCCAGAACCCTCAGTTTGTTTTTCAGAGTCCATCGTCTCTCATGGTTCTTCTCCCCCTCCGATTTCCCCCCCTTCATTCTTCCCCTCCTGCTACATTCTTCTTCTTCTTTTTTTCTTTCTTAACATATATTGCATTATTTGTTTCAGAGGTACAGATCTGAGATTCAACAGTCTTGCACAATTCACAGCGCTTACCAGAACACATACCCTCCACCTGGGGCCATTTTAAACAGCGAGATCACCGGCAAAAATACCAAAATGCTGGAAACGTGGCACTAACTAGACCAGGAAAGGATGCTTGTTCACAGCGGGAGCTGAAACCAGGCGGTGCTTCACCTTGTCAGCCCTCAGCTGGGAACATCAGGCGACCCACGTTTTTGGCCGCTATGCACACGTCCACCAAAGCGCTGCGAGTGTTGAGTTTGAAATTGCAAATAAATTTTAGCAAGTAGGTGGATTAGCAAATAAAGGATCCGCGAATAACGGATCACAATTCCTAGAATGTCCACATGGCATGGCAGCTGACAATCTTTTCAGTTATATTTTCCATGCTGGAGTCGCCTTGTGAGTGGTTTTACTCGTGGGTGAGGCTGTTTTCACTTAGAAGATCCAGGCGGAATGCTGAAGCTAGGGAGATATTGATACTTTGTATTAAAATCTTTACAGGAGGGGCGCCTGGGTGGCTCAGTCGTTGAGCATCTGCCTTTGGCTCAGGTCATGATCCCAGGGTCCTGGAATCGAGCCCCGAGTCAGGAGCCCTGCTCAGTGGGAAGCCTGCTTCTCCCTCTCCTTCTCCCCCTGCTTGTGTTCCCTCTCTCGCTGTGTGTCTCTTTGTCAAATAAAAAAAATCTTCAAAAAAAAATTGTCTTTATTAAAAAATAAATAAATAAAATCTTTATAGGAGCACCTGGGTGGCTCAGTCGGTTGGGCGTCTGCCTTCGGCTCAGGTCATGATCCCAGGACCCTGGGATCGAGTCCCGCATCGGGCTCCCTGCTCCGCGGGGAGCCTGCTTCTCCCTCTCCCACTCCCCCTGCTTGTGTTCCCACTCTCGCTGTCTCTCGCTCTGTCAAATAAATAAAATCTTTAAAATAAAATAAAACAAAGCCTTTATAAATGATGTAAGTTAATTTACTTAATATAAGTAAATCCCAAATAGTAATTAGAGAAAAGTGAATACACCAGTGTTGATTAAAGTGAATAATTTGTGCTGGTCATTATGTTGCCTCTCGATGCCGGCTCTGCAGGTCACTTCCCAGCATTGAAACCTGTGCCTGCCTTGATGTCCCTCCAGCTGAGTTGTTAATGGGGGACAGTCCTGTCTTGAACCCAGGCTCTGGGCCGGTTCTCAGCCCTTTCTCTCTGTTCTATGGTTTACCTGATCCCGCTCTGATCCCAGAGTCTCTTCCCTTCCATCCAAGCCCTCACCCTGAGCCTGGCTTTGTAAGGAGCTGCACACGCCCCTGGTTGGAGCCAAACCCCACGGCCCAAGCCCTCTGCCACACTGGACTCAGCGAGGGTGATGTATGATACGACACACACCAGAACTCCTTCTCCCAATAAACCCGGCGTTTTAAGAAAAGTACCAGAGTGAAGTGACATCTAAAAATTCACTAATGTCCCAGCTGCCCCATTTTTAAGGGACCAACCCCAAAAATGGTGTTTGCTAGAAGCTCACTGTGACGACAGAGACTGAGCTTATAACCAACTGAAATCCCACAGAACCACTTAGAGCTTTCTTCCCTGGGAGGAAAAGAGTAGGTCTGACAAATGGAAAGCCAAGGTCCCTGTGCCTTTTGCTGTCTTCGCTGCTCCGTGGTGGAGGATTTGTCACCTGAATTCTTGTCCTCTGAAACAAAAACTGGCATCTGGGGGACTTTTCTGGCTGGCTGGTTGCTTTCGTCTTCGCTTTTCCTCGAGAAGGACAGTAATAAAAACAAGGGCTCTGAAGCTTCTCAGAAGACCATCAAGAATCCAGAAAGTCCTCTGAACAAATGCCCAGTGTGTCCCAGACCCCACTCCCTCTTACAGCATTTATTAAGTGCCTACAGCATGTCAGTCCCTGTGTCCTGGAAAAATCCAGACTTCCTATTTCAGTCAGTTCGATTCCATCCAGCCCTTGTCCTTGCTCTGCTCCAAACTCAGCCCCATCCTGTGGGGTCATCGGAGCCCCAGACCAGACTTACCTAAAGTGAGGGTTCATGAGTGGACATTGTAGATATTCTAGCATATTCTTCACAGAGAGATGGACCTTCCTACTAGTGTTCGAGAGTGGGCAGCAGAACCTGGAGAGGCAGGCTCTGATCCTGGCAGCGTCCCTCCTGTGGGGGGTAGGGATGGCAGATGGGAGAACGGGGAGGGCACTTCAACCCCTCGTCTGAGTCTGGCTGTCCTCTGAGCGAAGAAGTCACACCAAGTGGACTCCAGAGCTCTCTCTCTCCGAGTCCCGAACACATGGGAGAAGGGACAGTCCACTTCTCCCTTGTTGATGGCTGGTCAGAACAAGCCTGGGGGATCCCTAGACACCTGCTGTTTGGGGCCAAAAAGGAAGTGACTGCAAGCACCTTGTGAGCAGGCGTGCTCCCTGGGGAAATTCCATTCTCCGGAGCACATACTCTCAGTTTTCTTCCTCCCGCTTCTCTTTCAATCTCCAGGAAAATTGTAACCACAGCGAAGAAGACCCCTGAGCAACACTGACATCTCTCGGCTGCTCCCGGAGATGTTAATCAGGCCGGCCCGGCGGGGGGAGCAGAGAAGCTGGCCTGGATCTATGTGCTCAAGGGGCACATGCCCCCGACCGCCTGCTGTGGGAGCGCCTGCACCACCCGCCTGCCTTCACTCTTGCAAAAGTCTCTGTGCATTGGTAACAGTGTTTCCTTTTAGCCCGCGGGAAACCGGCCCTGCCAGTGGTCAGTAGGCGTGTAACTGGCATGAAAGGCCTAAGGTGCTGCCCCACGCTGGGAGCTGATTGCGACTCGTTGAATGCCCATTCTTCTCCCGGCATCCTCTCTTGTAAGCAAATTCTGATTGTGCCAAAGCACTGCGGATTGTAGCCTCCCAAGGGTCATAAGGGACCTGGGAGATGGGGCTGGATGGGAGGGGACGTGTCACTAGTCGGCTACCTGGGAGAGGCAGTCGCCCGGCTCGGCCTGAAGCCCCCAGTTCCTGGGAAGGCACGGCTCCTGGGGCAGCTCCCCCCTTTCTGGGCACCTGGTAGGAAGTGCTCCCACTGCCCACACTGGGTGTGTAGGATGTCTCCCCGGAAAGCATTCGCTCCCAGCGCTCCTTTGGACGGCTCTCTTGCAGGCAACTCGACCCTCTTTACAGGACCTGCTGGCAGATCCCTTTGTGCCCCGCCTGGCCACAGCCCGCTGTTGGCGGTCCTGCGCCGGAGGCCCCCGCGGCTGGGTGTCTGCGTGTGTCCCCAGCCCTGGCCAGACCAAGGAGAACAGTCGGGACTCTGCAGGGCTCCCCCAGGGCAATTCAAGGTCAGACATCTGCCTGCAAAACCCCGCCGGGCGCCGCCCCCCACCCCCGCCCCAGACGGGCTCGAACAGTTTCAGCGCCGAGCCGGCCACCAGGCGACAGGAAAGCTGGGCACGTGATCAACCACTGATGCGTTTGCTCATTTCTTTTTGTCTTTTTGTGAAATAATCAGTTAACACCCACCACCTCACATACTTAACAATTCTTTTTCTTTTCTTTTTTTTTTTTTTTTAAAAGATTTTATTTATTTATTTGACAGACAGAGACACAGCGGGAGAGGGAACACAAGCAGGCGGAGTGGGAGAGGGAGAAGCAGGCTTTCCACCGAGCAGGGAGCCCGATGCGGGGCTCGATCCCAGGACCCTGAGATCACGACCTGAGCCGAAGGCAGACGCTTAACCGCTGAGCCACCCAGGCGCCCCAACAATTCTTTTTCTTGTGATAAGAACTTTTAAGGGTTACTCTCTTCGCGACTCTCAAATGCACAACATAGTATTGTCAACGTGTTTATCTTCTAACTGGAAGCCTGGGCCTTTGACCCCCTTCACCCACTCCTCCTGTTCCATTTGTATTCCATTGCTTTACCTTTAGTCCCCGTCGGCCCCCGGCCGCTCGTGAACAACCACATTCTCCGCTCGGCCGCGGAGGGCAGCGTTAGTGCCCCATCGTTTGCCCCACTGGGGTCCCACCCGCTGTCATTCTCAGGCTTCTCCCCCCAGAACACAAGGCGTCAGAGCCATGTCTGGTAGAAACGGGTTTATTACAAATCGGTGAAATACAGCTTCTAAGAGTGCCCCCGCACATGGCACGAATGCTCCCAAACATCAGATGCACGAAAGCAAGTGGCACAAAGCAGAAACAAAGCCTTCTACGACGCTTCGCATGCACCGGTCCCCGGCGGGAGACGGAGAGGGCTCGGGAGGAACAATCCCGGGCGCGGAAAATCATCTTTCCTAACCGGGAAGGCGGCGGCGGCAGCCCTCCAGGACAAATCCCGATCGTCGTCACGACCTACATCCTCTTACTAGCTCCCTGCCCGCTCAGGGACAAGCACAGATAACGACTGGAAAGACTGGCTGCTAACTCCTGTGACATGGTTGGGGGGGCGGGGGGGGGGAGAGCGCGCGTCCGCTCCCAGCAGATGTGCCCCGGAGGCGCGGGTGGGACCGGGAGCCCGCCTCAGCCGGGGAACTTGGCCAGGCGGCGCCGAGCCTGGGCCAGCCGCGAGAGCCGCTCCTTCAGGAACTTCCTTTTGTCGCTGGTGTCACTGCGCTCCTTCAGGAGCCAGTTGTAGGCGTCCTTGTCCTGGAGCAGCTGCAGCATGCCCTTCTGCAGCTTCTGGCCGTACGCTTGCAGGATGAAGTACTGGATGATCAGGGGGATGTGGCTGGAGATGCGGTTGGTGGCCTCCTGGCAGGGAAGAAGAGGTCACAGAGAGGGGAGGGGCTGAGTGCAGCCTGCGAGCGTCAGGAGGGGCCCGGCGGCCGGCCGGGCAGGTGCACGCCCCTGCCTGGGTCTCCAACCCAGCACTGTCGTCTGGGCTGGAGGCAGCGAGGAACCGGGCGCAGGGAGCCCCCCAGCCCTGACTCCACCACCCCACCGCGGACTCCTGACCATTCGAGTTCCTTCTGATCAGAGAGGGTAGAATGGGCTTGAGAAGGGTAAATGGACGGACTGCGTACAAAAACTCCATTTCCAATTGATTAGCAACTCTGCTGAAAAGATCTTATGACTTATTTTTAATCCACACTAAAATTATTTAGAAGAAAAAAGGCTGGGCTCTCAAAAGCCGCAGAGGGGCGCCCTCTGCCGTCTCTGCGTGTCTAAAGTCAGTTTCAACCCTCCCTCCTCCCTCCCCAGGCCCCACCTGTTGGTGAAAAGCCTCTTTCCTGAGACAGGCTGCCCTCTCAGGAAGCCGATCCACCCAGTCCCTCAGCAAGCTTGTGCCTCCACTCCCTCCCCCAGAAAATCGTGAGACAATGAGCACCCGGCCTCATGAGATGGTGAAAAAGTTGAAACAAGCTGAAAGGGAAAAGTTGGAAAAGAGGCCAGGTGTGGGGTAAGCGCTCGGTGAAGGCCTCTGGACAGGTGGTGTGGCAGAGCTGGGACACTGCTCTGTGCTCCAGGATGACAGCGAGCGAGGGGCGTGGCCGCCCACCACGTGGAGATGGAAGGGGACGAGGAGCCAGCAGGGGATCCCACAGACGGGCCATGTCTGCAGGAAACGATCTCTTAGGGACTGGAGAAGAAATTTCTGAGTGGTGACAGTCAGCTGCTCTGGCCCTCTGCCCTGACCCTCCCGGGGCCCACGGGGCCATTGTGCCAATCTCTGACTTAGGGACACCTGCCCGATTTCACGATGAACGCACAGGGAGAGGGACGGCTGCAGGGACGTCTGCGTCCTGATCACGGAACAGCACATGCCCTCTCGCTGCAAAGGGGAGTTGAGGATGTAGGTGGAGTTAAGCTCATCAGCTGACATTAAACTAGGGAGAGTATCCTGCATTATCTGGAGGGACCGTGCAAAGGAGGGAGGCAGGCAGCGGATTCAGACGGGGTGTGGTCCGGAAGGAGGAATGAGATGCAGCATCGCTGGCTTTGGAGACGGAGGAGGGCCGCGCACTGAGGACCACGGGCAGCCTCCAGAAGCTGCACGAGGCAAGCAGATAGATTCTCCCCTAGAACCTCAAGAAGGAGCACGGTCCCACTGAAACCTTGATTTTAGCCGGGGAGGATCATACTTAACGGAGAAAAGTTGCATTCTCGTTAAAGTCAGACAAGACGAGGCTGCCTGTTGGCTCCCCTGTTGTTTCCAGTTGTACTGAAAGGACCAGAAGAGGAAGCTTCGGGTATAAGGGGGATATAAAGCCATTGCCATTTGCAGCGTGGTGAGTGTTCATTGGGAAAATGCACAAGAACTGGCTGCAGAAACCATATCTAACAACAAACAGAAGACAAAATGGAAGAAAAGACTCACAGCAGAGATGTAGGAATGAACTTCAGAAGTGTGCACAAAATCTATGCAAAGAAAACATTAAAACACTTCTGAGGCTCCCCCAAAAGGAGATCTTCAAGTGGAGGGACCCTCTATGTTCTTGGACAGAAAAGTTCACGTCATAAAGATGTCGACTCTCCTTGGCAGACTGATAAATGAATATAATCGCAATAAGGACGCCCAGCAGCTCTCTTCTCATGAGGAACGGGATAAGCTAATTCTACAATTCATACTGAAACTGGAACAAACAAGAAGGGGCAGAAAATTTCTGCTTAAAGAGAGGTGGGAGCACAGATCGTTGCCTGCCCATGTTCACAGCAGCATTACCCAGAGTAGCCCGAAGGTGCAAACAAGTGAAATGCACATGGACAGATGAGCGGATAAGCCAAATGTGGTCGGTCCATATGACCGAATATCACTCTACTCTAAAAGGAAGGGCATTACAGCAAAGACAAACCTTGAGGACATTATGCTAAGTAAAATAAGCCAGACACAAAAGGACAGAGATTGCACAAGTCTACTTATCCGAGCTACCTAGAATATGAAAATCCATAAAATTGGAAGGTAGAATGGGAAGGCCAGGGGTGGTGGGAGGGGATGAGGAATCAGTGTTTCATGGAGATAGGGTGGGGACAGTCCTGGAGGTGGACGGTGGGGACAGCTGCACGACAGTGTGAGTGTGCTGAGTGCCGCTGACCTGGGCACGTAAAGATGGTTAAGATGGTAAACGGTATGTGATGTGTATTTTGCCACACTATAGAAAAGAAGAAGAAAGAAGTAGGCAGCATTTGGGAGAGTACCAGCTGCACTGGACATTTAAGCCTTGTATAAAAAGCTGCTAATGTAATCATGTCGATACTGACATGTGAAAAGCAAACCAACAGAAGAGAATTCAGGATCTAGAAAAAGACCCCAGGACACAGAGGAAGAGGGTGATTGATTATGGGCATATTGTGCATCAGTAGGCCCGGGATAGGGTCTTTGGTGATGGTTCTAGGACAACCATCAGCCATCTAGAGCAAGCCTCATTCTGGACATCAAGTAATTCCAAGTGGATCACAGGTTTAAATATAAAAGTTGAAATGATACGTTACTGAAGAAAATATTGTAGACTTTGTTTCTAAATCTCAGAGACAAAGTCCAATGGCGTAAGTGGAGACATTATAAGACAAAAAGCACGGAAACCCCACAAGGAAACAACTATTAAGTCCAATCCATAAATCTAGAAACCTCCAGCATGGTCTAAAACCACCATAAAGAAAGCCACAAGGCAGATGACAAACTCTGGGGTATTTGCACCACAAATCGCCGGAATCTGAGACACTGCTCTACAGAGTTTCTGCTGGAGGGATGGTTTCCTGAACAGGAAACAGAAATAACTCTTATGCTGTGAAACCATGTCCCACCTCATTGTAATAAGAGAAAATACAACAAGATGTCATGTTCCACCGGTCATAATATCAAAAAGCCAACAACTTCAGTGGAGACCAAACTGCAAATGTGGAGGAAACAGGCCATCTGTGGGGAGAATTTACCAATGCAATTGAGTGTACCCTCACCCAGGTATGATACTTTCATAGATCAGCGTGGCCCAGCTAAAGGGCTCAGTTATTCAATCAAACGCTAACTTAGGTATTGCTGTGGAGGTATTTTGTAAATGTGGTTAACATCTCCATTTAGCTGATTCTGAGTAAGGGAGGTTATCTAAAATCACGAGGGTGGGCCTCATCTAATCAGTTGAAGGCCTTAAGTGCCAAACAGAGATTTTCCTGAAGAAGAAGAAAGCTTTCCTTCGGAGATGTCAAGAAACCAGAGAAGGACCTCTTTTGGGGAGAAGGGCTGGCTCAGGACGGGGTGGGTGGGGGACCCCCCTCGCCATCGACTCATTTTCCTCTCGGGATTCTGTGTGTGTGTGAATTACCTCCTCTCAACGCCTCTGTGAGGCACATGACCAGACAGGTGGCAGGCTCGACTGCGGGAGAAGCCAAGGTACACGGGTGCCTCCTGACTTGCCCTTCACGGGCCTCACTCATGCGGGCGCACATCCCAGTGTCTGCAGTCAACGGAGTCTGACCCTTGGCTTAGAGGCTGCTCCTCCAAGTGTGGTCTCTGTCCGGTAGTGTGGGCATCCCCTGGGAGCCCGTGAGAAATGCAGAATCCTGGCCCCACCTCAGACCTGCAATCCACATCTGCATTACAACCAGATCCCAGGAGACCTGTGTGCACAGTCGAGTTTGAGAAGCCTTAAAGCATTCAGATAGTGAGCTGATGGAGATAGCTGGTAAACCAAGAGATGACTACTTGCTTTACGCGTCCAGATTCTGACCTGTCTCAATGGCTCTGAGGTGTGCATCCTTCCCCAGCATGAATGAGACTGCTTTTCACATTATTTGAAACGGACAGTAGCCATCAAAGCATGTGTCTCTGTGAGTGGATTCTACTGGGCACACGGCCATTGCATCCCGACGCTGAGCTAAGGCACCCTACCCACACTCATCTCACTGAAGATTCACAAGAACGGTGAGGAGATACAGCTTTACAGAGAAGACAGCTGAGGCTCAGAGAGGTCAAGTAACTTGGCCAGGGCCGCACAGCCTGGTGACACCAGAAGGGAGTGGCTCCGAGCCACAGCCCCTGCTCTCCTCTCCCAGGCTCGATGCCTCCATGGAGGCTCACGGAGAGGCCTGGAAGACGAGCCGGCTGGTGGTCACCACACAGAGACCGGGAGGCCAAAGAGAGGCAATCACAAGACAAGGACACGTAATGAAAACCGCCTCCCAGAGACGCCCGCAGACTCACCTGACGGTAAGCCAGCAAATGCTCAAAGATTTCAGACAAGGAGATGTTCACTGAGGAAACTTCCTCGGAGCTCATGCTGTTTATTTTTTTGTTCTTTTCCTCGTCCGCCACCTTCTCTCGGACCCTCTGCAATGCACGCTGATACACCTGGTCCTGGCAGTAGACGATCTGCTCCATTTGGAAGTGAAGGCGGATGGACTTCTCAGCTTCTTTTTCTAGTTCAAATTTAATGTCTTCAATTTTGGACTATGGCAAAAGAGAAGCACAACGAAGCGCCCTCAGAAACAAATCACCGGCTCGAGGAAGGAGGTCCTCTGTGGAGCCCACGGCTAGCTGGCTCCCAGGTGAACCAAGACAGCACCTTGCTGTGGGGCAGCCTTCTGCACCCCACACTGGCTTGTCTAGGATGGGACTCCCACCCCGGCTGGGGCTCGGGACCTCCGGGAGCCCGACCCCCCACCTGAACCTGGGAACCCGCACAGGCCAATGTCTCAGCTTCTTTCTTTCTCTTTGGGGGGCTTTCCCATCGAAGCAGGACTATACGCCCCATCAGAGAGCTCATGAGGGTAAAAGGGGGGGCAAAATTTAGATCTGTTCAATTCTGTACGCTTCATGTTTGGAGAATCTGGCTGCCACCAGGCCAGGGTGTAGATCTCTCACACAGAAAATATCTGGACTCCCCTGAGCTCACACTCGGGGCCACTGAGTGTGACACATAGTGCTAGGTGCACCCCAAACATTTTCTTCTGTGTTCATTCTGTGTTCATTCCAGGCAGCGTAAGTAGCCCACCCCAAGCCCGCGAGCCTGCACAAGGCCAAGCCAGTCTTCCCAGCGGTGCTGGGTGCTAGGGGTGCAATGTGTGTGTCCCCCCAAATTTATATGTTGAAAGCCTAATCCCCAGTGTGATGGCATTGGGGGGGCCTCTAGGGGGTCAGGCCATGACAATGAAGCCCTTACAGATGGGGTCCATGCCCTTGTAAGAAGAGACACCTGAGTGCTTTCTTTCTCCCTTACTCTCTCCCTCTCTCCCTGTCTCTCTGTGTCGTGAGGATACGAGGAGAAAGCAGCCACAAGCCAGGAATCGGGCCCTCATCAGACATGGGATCTGAAGCACCTCGATCTGGGCCCCCCAGCCTCCGGAACATGAGCGTTCAGTGACTATCACGTAAGCTGGCCAGGCTGCGCTCTGGGCCACGGGGGCCTGAGCTGAGCCGCGGGGGAGCCCCTGTTTCTGAGAGCGGAAGAGTCTCTCAACAGCGTGAAGTGGGGGGTCTTACTTCCTCCTGACTCTTCGCTCTTGGGAGACGCCATCTGCCCGTGCGGCCTCCTCAGTGACTTTCGAGGTTAGGGTCATTTTCTTCAGAGGCGATAATGTCCCACACAAACTATGGGTCTCCTTCGTTCTTGTGATTTTGAGGATTTTATTTCCATATTCCGTCTCACTCACTCGGTCTGCCTTACTGCTTCTAACCAGACATCGCTGGTGATACCACAACTAAAGTTCACTAACGAGCTTGACTATTTGCTTCTCCAAATACTCAGTAAAGTTGAAATGGTCTTAACCCAAGGAATCTGTTTTCCAGCGTCAGGCTGACTTTTTTGGTTTTTTTTAATAACATGTGGTCAGTTTTACCTTGGTAGTTCTGTAAAGGTTGAAAAATTCAGCAAAATTTGCTTCCGAAATATCTGTGAAGGCAGCTTGGACCATATCTGAGGAAAAAACAAGACTCATACATCATCATAGGTTGCAAAAAACAACAACAACAACAACAAAAGAGGATGAAGAAATGTCCAGAAATGAAGTTTCCTCCCCGCCCTTCTGCCCCTTATTCCCACTCAGGGACGGAGGGCGTGCCTTTTTTGCTGGAGAGCTCTCTGGAAGAATTTCAAAGTCCAATTATCCCCTGGCATATTTCTTTGACATTTAAAATTTTTATCCTGGGGCGCCTGCCTGGGTGGCACATCGGTTGAGCATCCGACTCTTGGTTTTGGCTCAGGCCATGATCTCAGGGTCGTGAGATCGAGCCCCGAGTCAGGCTCTGTGCTCAGCAGGGAGTCTGCTTGAGATTCTCTCTCCCTCCTGCTTGTGCTCTCTCTCTCAAATAAATAAAATCTTAAAAAAAGTTTTTTTTCCATCCTAAGCAGATATAGTTGCAAAGAATGTAATCTCTGGTAGGTTATAAATATATTAATATTTTATAGTAAGACACAGCACTCTCAAATATATCAATGGGCTCTAAATGTCCATGTTATCCATTTAAAAAAAAAAATACGAACATGCTCTTATTCAATCAGAAAATTTACATTATTTCTTTCTATTTTTGAAACTCCTCATATTTCCGTTTGACTTCCTCACAGAAATTTTATCCTAATATGATGTGCAGCATCTTTATGTTTGAAAAATTTTTTAAAGTAGGCTTCACACCCAGCATGGAGCCCAACACTGGATTTGAACTCATGACCCTGAGATCAAGACATGAGCCGGGATCAAGAGTTGGACGCTCAACCGACTGAGCCACCCAGGCGTCCTGAAAATCTTTTATTGAATCCACATCATATTTTTCTGAAACAGAAGTAGGTATATATATATATATATATATATATATATATATATATATATAATATACCCATATACATATATATATATATATATACACACATCCACATATATATATATATATACCCATATAAAACCCATATATATATGTGGGTTTTAAAGTTTTTTTAGTTTTAAAAACTGAAAGTTTTTAAAAGTTTAAAAAAGTTAAAAAAAGTTTAAAAGGTTTTTTAAAAAAGTTTTAAAACCCATATATATATATGGGTTTTAAAAAAATTTTTTTTTTCTGTGACTTTAAGGCTCTAAGCACTACAAATTTTCTTTGAGAGTAAATTAAGAGTGCAAAATGGATCAACAAAACACAATTACCAATTTTAATATACAATTATTAGACTAAAGGTAAAATTGTATTAGAAATACATCTCTTAAGGTGCTGTCATGGGACTGTCCCCAACCTCTACGGGTTCGTGGATCCAGAATGATTATTACTTCTTGCTGAAATGAGACAGCTGAGGTGTGAGTGACAATATGGCGTCAGCCACGGTGAGGACAAAGAAAAGCGATTCCAGTGAACGTCTGGGAAACCAGAGAGCATGGCAGTTACAGGAGAAAGGAGCGGTCAGTCCTGTGGAGGGCTGTGTCTCTCCTCGGTGGCCGTTGACGCTCTCCCACCTGCCGTGACAACACTTGGGCCACCTAGATTCATACGGCACTCTAGAATGCTCAAAACTCTCCTGCAATGAACAGTTATTTAGCTGTCAACCTTAATCCTCAGAGGTTTCAAATAAATGGAGTATTTTGAGTGCTGTGGAAACTCCTGGAGGTGTGGACAATAAGAAATATGTATCTGCTCTGTGCTCCTGGTTCCTGACATGGAGCTCCTAAATCCCTTAGACGAGGTGACTCTTGGTGGGCCCTGGACAGCTTCAGGATGGGGGGCAGTCACAAGATCTGGATGAGAAGCCTGGAACTTTGAGCCCCACCTTCACCCACCGTCCCACCTCGCCACCTCTGGGGAGGAGAGAGGGGCTGGAGATGGAGCTGATCATTGATTATGTCTTTGTGATAACTGATTACACCTCCTTTAAATCCCCTAAATGACAGGGGTCAGAGAGCTTCCAGGTTGGTGAACACACCCACATGCCAAGAGGGTGGCGCCCCCCCCCCCAACGGGACAAAAGCACCTGCCCTCGGGACCCTCCCAGACTTCTCGATGTATCTCTTTCATTCACAACCTTTATAATAAACTGGCAAAGGTAAGTACCTCCTTTAAAATAAACCAGCAGAGATAAGTAAAGTGTGTTCCTGAGTCCTGTGAGCTCTTCCAGTAAGTTATAGTATCTGAGGAGGGGGCTGTGGGAACTCCAATTTCTAGCCTGTCCATCAGAGGCACGGTCTAAAGAGGGGGGCAGTCCTGTGGGGCCGAGCCCTTAAGCTGGAGGATGGGTGCTAACTCAGTTATTGTCAGAACTGAATTGAAATGTTGAACACCTAGTTGGTGTCCAGAGAACCAGAGAATTAATTGGGTTCTTGGAGGTTAAAAAACACCAGGAGGAGAGCTTGGAGTTTAAAAAACACCCCAGGAGGAGAGCTGTGGAGTTCAACACTGGTTTGGGCTCAAGCCTTTCGTTGCCCTAGAAATAAAATGCCTAAAAGCAAAATCAAGAACTCACCAGTTACCATGTGCAGCATACAGACAGCTGGTTCTTCTAGTTCTTTGATTTGCTGTTTTATGATAATCTCAAACGTCTTGTAATTGACAAACCCTGGCAGCTCTCGGCCACGATACCGATTTTCAAATTTCTCGATTTGTTTATATATAGCTTTGTAACCTGGAAAAGAAGAGTTCTGAGTTATTTTATAAAAATAACCTTGTGGGGTTTTTTTAAAACACAATACCATTCTGGACTTTCTGAAAACACAGAGAGGCAAGGAAAAAAAAAACAAATCTGATTTGCAAATTGAAAAAAGAATTCAGGGATAGCAATAAAAAAAAAAACAAAAAACAGATCTTAAGACCTTTTTCCTTAAGTCATCTCAAGATGGTTAAGTATAGAGCCAGGCGTGAGGCCAGAGGGCAGCGAACTGCACAAGCCAGGAGGAAGAAAGCGGGGGAAGGAATTTCCTCTTGGGTAAGAAATTCTGTAGATGTTTACCAAAGAAATTGTACCACCATTCAGAATCAGCGACGCGTCACGTATCCACATAGCCATGTACAATAGCAGGAGTAGAAAGTGTTTATAAATCAGATGAGATAACAGAGTAACCAGGTACATAAGATTACTGCTCGCTACATAAAACACTTTGTTTCTTCTTTATACTATGCGAATTCTTTTTATTCTCAACAAACTGGACTATGGAGGATACCTCCGCTGGTGGAAGTTCAGAGGGCTCTGATTCCTCTTTTGAAGAACTAACCAGAAATCGTGGTCTGGGTCTCCTCTTTTGGTCAGGAGAAATTTTCCCATAGGTATTTTTTTTCGAGATATAATTCACATACTATAAAATTCACCCTAGTAAAGCATACAGCTCAGTGATTTTTATTATAGTAATGACATTGTGCAACCATCCCCACCAGCTAATTCTCAAGTACTTCTATCACCCCAAGGAACCCTGTGCCCATCAGCACACGCTCCCCATTCCCCGCCCCCCTCGGCCCCTGGAAACCACTAATCTACTTTCTATCTCTATGGATTTGCCTGTTCTCGACATTTCATATCAACGGAATCAAAAGACCTGTGGCTTTTTGTGTCTCACTTCCTTCACTTAGCATGATGTCTTCTAGGTTCATCCATGTTGTAGCATGTTTAGTGTTTCATGCCTTTCCATGGCTGAATAATATTCCATTGTCTGCTGTCAAAGGCTGAATTGTATCTCCCCAAAAATTGGTATGTTTGAAGTCCTAATCCCTAGCGCCTCGGAAATGTGATTGCGTTGGAGATACGACCTTTAAAGAGGTGATCAAATCCAATCTGACTGGTGTCCTTATAGGAAGAAAGTAGGACAGAGACCCACACAGGAAAGACACAGGGAGAAGGTGGTGTCTACAAGCCAAAGAGAGAGGCGAAGCATCTGGAGAATCCAAACCTGCTCGTAATTGGTCTTAGACTTCCAGTCTCCAGAATTATAAGAAAATCGGTTTCTGTTGTTTAAGACCCCCAGTCTTTGTGATGAGAACCCTAGCAGAGCAGTAATGAGTACACGGACACATGCTAGCCATCCTAGTGGGTGTGAGGTGGGGTCTCCTGCGGCTTTGGTTCGAGTTCCTCTGATGGCTAATGACGCTGAGCATCTATTCCCGCATTGTGAGCCATTTGTATGTCTTCTTTTAGAGAAATGTCTACTCCTTTGTCCATCTTTAATTTGGATTTGTCTTTTTGTTGTTGAATCCTAACAGTTCTTTGTATGTTCTGGATACTGGGCCCTTATCAGATGTGTGATTTGCAAATAATTTCTCCTGTTCTGTATGTGTGTGGGGGGGTGCCCTTTGACACACACACGTTTTTAATCTTGATGAAGTCCACTTTGTCTACTATTCTATTCGTGTGTGCTGTAGGTGTCCTATCTAGGGCGCCTAGGTGGCTCAGTTGGTTAAGCGACTGCCTTCGGCTCAGGTCATGATCCTGGAGTCCCGGGATCGAGTCCCGCATCGGGCTCCCTGCTCGGCGGGGGGTCTGCTTCTCCCTCTGCCCCTCCCCCATCTCATGCTCTCTCTCTGTCTCATTCTCTCTCTCAAATAAATAAATAAAATCTTTAAAAAAAAAAAAAGAGCTATTTTCTCATGGGCTGTGTGCATAAGCTTGCTGAGCAATGCGGGAGGGGGTTGCTGGAGGTCAGGACTGTTGTCTTCCTTGAAAGGGACAGCGGTCCTTCCCTGATGGAAGATCACACACACAGCAGGTGTTCATCCCTTTGCACTGTGGATTTAGCTCCAGTAAGCAGCATGGGAGCTGTGCAGATGGGGCAAGGGACCACCCCATTTTTCCAACAAAGAACACTGTTATTTATCTTGTCCTGCCCTCCATGCCTCGGCCAAGGAACAAACAGGACTGACAGGTTTGGCCTCTGAATTATGTAAAAAATGGCATGACTTATCCTCCTATGTTCATTACTCAAAGCCAAGGACAATGGTCAATGTGAACGTTCAGTCAGCTGAAATAAGTTATGGCACCCACCAGGCTGCCTGAATAAAAGCAAAGTTCCTTAAAATTTCCCTGCAGCTTTATCACTGGTTGGTATAGGATTTACTTTAAGCTCCTTGAAATATTAAAAAATAAACTTCAGGTCACACTTTCTACCTTTCTCGGACTCTTGAGAATTTGGTGCTGCCAGGTGGGGCCTAGGTGTGTTTCATTTCCTCTGCATCGCTGCCGCAACTATAAAATCCGCTGAGATACACAGAGGCTTCAAGGCCGTGCCCAGCTGACCAAGACCCAGGCGACTTCATCCTGGGGCCACAGAGAGCACGTGGCAGGTTGACCCGCTACTGTGGAGGGAGGGCTGATTCTGGTGGAAGCCTGGGTGGACCCGGGCCGATCCCCTGGCATGTTCTCTCCAGGTATCCTCTGAAGTCTGCAGCTGATGCCTGCCGGCCCAAGTTCAGTGACGTGCGCCGGCGTCCGTATCAGCCGCACCAGCTGCCCCCCGCGGCCCCCCACTCCAGTGCGCTCACCAGGTCGACGGCAGCGCCTCGGACTCACCTTGTTGGAACTTCTTCTCAATCACACAGCTCCATTTGTGGAACTCGTTTCGGATTTTGGTAAAGAGCCGACTCTCGTCCTCCCCCACAAATTCTTCCCCTTCGATTAAGGAGTTGATGTCATGGTTAAAGGCATTAATTTTCTGTCAAGAAGGAGAACAGAAGTCTAAGTGGGGGTATTCCGTACACAAGTGAGGGCGTTTGGAGGTCGCATGGAGGCTGAGGGCGGGCGAGTCACTCCTTGCCACCTTACGGGGTGACAGACCCCCACACTCTGCCCTGACTGCCTCGGGGTCTCAGGGAGCACACATGACACCTGTCAGTCTCTGCCCACTGTCCCTCCACCCCGGCCCCTCTTTGGTGCTGAGCGGGCCGGCCGAGCCTGGGTTAGCTTTCGGGGAGCAAGAACAAAGTGCGTGAGGTACAAGATCCCTTTCTGGACAACGATGTCCCGACTTGAGGCGATGGACAATACTCACCTCTATCAGAAAAAACATTTTTTCATGCTCCTCTTCGGGCACGTCGGAGCCGTACTTTTTTAACTCCTCTGTTATTTTCTCATGATTTTCCTTTATCTGATTTTCTAACAGGGGCAGAGTTTTCTGAGGAAAACAGGAAATAATGCACAGACGTGAATATGGACAGGGAAGGAGCAGGAGCTCCCAGGCCTCCTTCTGCTCGGTGTGCCTGACTGCCTCTCAAGAGAAGAAGGAGAGGGGGCGTGTTAGCGGGTCCCGATGCCACCCAGCCCTCCCCGTGTCCCCGCTGCCCGGGGGACAGCCTCACGGATGTGCTGAGGCGTCCACTCCGTGGGGCGCCTGCCCCCATCAGAGCAATGCTAAGAACGATTCCTTCTGTGCAGGCAGGTTAGAAAGAGCCACTCATCTGGTGGGCTCTGAAAAAGCGGCAGTTGGAACAATCCGAGATTCAACCACTTTTACGCTGTTCGCGGACGAACAGCATCGGGGACTTCTGTCTCTGATAACATGGTGGATGGCAGGCACCAGCTCCCTCTTCCACCGCAAACACCGATAAATGCTGGCTGACACATGGAAAGCATCGCTGGAAATGCATCAGTGAGCGGGCAGGGACAGGACAGACACTCCGAGGCACGGCCAGGTGACGTGAGCGCCTGGGGATGGGCGAGGAGAGCAGGAGTAGAGCCAGATTTGGCTGGGGCAAAGAATAAATCTGGGCGGGCTTGCTCGAGGCAGGGAATCTAATGAGCCAGCATCTTCTTTCTACATAAAGCTGGGACCCCACAGAGCCATGCTTTCACTATATGGGTAAGCTAGGAACAACCCTGCCCTCCCTCCCCATTCTTGGGGACTGCACGGGACGCTGCACCTGGAGCTGAGTGGAAGAACATAAAATCTCTGTAACCACAAGCCAGCCCTCAAACAGGTTTGCCGCCCCAATGTGCATTTCTTGAGGAGTCCCCCAAAACCTCAAGCTGAGAATCTAAAGTGGTTTAGGCAGGAGGCCCTTCCAAGGGGCTGGCAGAAGCAAATCTGCCTCTCCCTGGAGAAACGGATTTTGAACCTGGGCTTCCATAAATGCCCACAGATCAAGTTCCAAAACAGGCCCAAAGTCAAAACCCTAACCCAGGTCACTGTGTGGGATGGCCAGCGGAACCCAGTGCACCAAGGCTTCTGACACTGGAATGATCAACCACAAAATACAACAGAGATGTGTGCAAAGAAATCTTTTTAAGGGATTGCAGACAGGAAACTGCAAGCGATTGTGTCTAGACAAATTTGAAAAAGAGCCACAGAGAGATCTAAAATATGAAATATATGATCATTACAATTACTAAGACATTATGACAGTGGCTAGTAAGGAGAAAGGAAAAGTTGGTGCATTGCCCATAAGATTTTAATTTTTAATTAGGCCAAGTGGATCTAGTCTATCAGCTCCCACCCAATGTGTGGGACGAGCAGTGTCCACACCATCTGGGAGCTTGCTGGAAATGGAGAATCCCAAGCTGCACTCGAGACCCACTGAACCAAGCCTGCACCTTCACACGATCCCCAGGAGATCTGTTAGTGGGTCAGTCAGCCCACATGGTGGAGCTTTGGGTTTGTGGGACTCTATTCAGAAAACAGACAGCTCTGCAGGTGCTTACACAGATGTGCGTGATGAGTTCAGAGGTCAGCTTGTCTGCCAGGCAGGGGACTGTGGCCCTTCCTTCCTCCAGGAGGACCCTGCAGACAGAGAAGAGAAGACAATGACCACATCCACCTTGGTGTGGCCAGAAAATGCAAGTCAGCTTTCTGCTGCAGGGAAAGTCAAGTGACTTCCATCTGGATGGGATATCTTGTAACTGGTACCCAACAGATGTTCAGAACTGGCTTGCACGGAATGATGATTCAGTTGTAGTTATTTTGGATACTTCAAAAATGGTATAGAGTTGTATAGAATTGTTGAGTCGCTACACTGTACACCTCAAAATAATTCAATGCTGTATGTTAACTAAGTGGAATTAAAATTAAAAGCTTAATTAAAAAAATGATATAGGGGAGCCTAGGTGGTTTAGTCAGTTGAGCATCCAACTCTTGATCTCAGCTCAGGTCTTGATCTCAGGGTTGTGAGTTCAAGCCGCATTGGGCTCCATGCTGGCCATGGAGCCTACTTAAAAAAAACGCTATAGGTGATCGCTTCCAGCTGACACATTGTGTCTCATGACATCTGACTATAAAACTGATCTTTATAAAAATACACGTGGTCACCTACAAATGTGTTTTCATAACACACACACCCTTCTGCGCGTAATACACATGCAAGTCTACATGATACATGGCGGTATAGGGCTTCACAAAAATACACTGATGTGGGGCGCCTGGGTGGCTCAGTCGTTGGGCGTCTGCCTTCAGCTCAGGTCATGATCCCAGGGTCCTGGGATCAAGCCCCGCATCGGGCTCCCTGCTCTGCGGGAAGCCTGCTTCTCCCTCTCCCACTCCCCCTGCTTGTGTTCCCTCTCTCGCTGTGTCTCTCTCTGTCAAATAAATAAATAAAATCTTTAAAAAAAATACACTGATGAGTATCTACATAAGAGTGTGGAGGATACTGATGTAGGGGACACACCCTTCCCCAAGACGAGAACTTAAACCATGAGCTGCTTGGAGGAAGGAAGGCTCATTCTCACTCTATCCAAATTTGTGTTCGCTGAGTTATTACAGGATTCCTTTTATTTTAAAGGACTTTTCAGGATAAAAGGCCTCAAGGAACCATGAGTTTACAAGCCTATTTGTGAGAGTACACTCACAGCTAAGTGTTGGTCTCCACATCTGCCAGTTTTTTAAATTGTGTTTACCACATGTACATAAAATTTACAATTTCCCCCAATGCCACTGATTGATAATCAAACTGATGTGGCCCATGATTTGAAAGGCCTCATTTATCATACATCAAATATGTGTACCTGGGTCAATTTCTGGGCTTTCTGATTTTTTTTTCCTATTCTGAGGTGTTTATGTGTTTATTCTGGTTGCAGCACTGTACCGTATAAATGACTGTCGCAAATTCCCTCCTTATCTGATCTTTTAAAGGTATTTTTTACTATACTTTGTCAATTCCTCTTTTATTTTTCAAGGCAAATCCTGCAGTCATTGTCAAGGTGCAAACACACTCACACATAGACTCCGAATGTCTGCTTTTGGGCAGCAACCCTTTTCCCCAGGAAAAACCGAGGCCCCAAGTTGTGGTTCACCCTTGCGAAAATGCGGCCAGGGTACCTGAAATGTGGGTGGTCCTCGAAGAAGTCTCTCTCTTTTTGCAGAGCCTCAGTCAGGGTCACCTGGTCCTGGATATCCTGCTGGCCCCGGCACTTGACAATCATGTAGCCCTTCTTCAGGTGACAGACAAGGTTCTGTGCCACATCCACCACCTTGCTTTCAGTACCTCTGTCCACCAGGTCAGGCTTTGTCAAGATTCCTGCAAGCCAGAGCCTTCCGATTAGAGACTGCTCACTGCTCCGTCTCAGCCTGCTGAATGGCACACGGTAGCCCCCGCAGGACCACCGTGCGGGCAGAGCCCCCGGCTGGGGACAGAACCACAGCTCGGGCTGCATAAAGACCACGAGCCCCCGTGAGCAGCTGGGGGACTGGCTTCACCCAGGTCTTGGTCCCCATGCCACAGACACAGCAGCATGTAATGGCCTTTTAATTTTCTTTCTGCCCAGTGGAAGCGTTCATTCTCTATTGCACTGGTTCTCAAACTTCCCCGTGCAGCAGAAACCCCTTCCCAAGGCAAATCTTAGAATGCAGGGTCTCGGGCCCTGCCCTGGAGATTCTACCTCAGGAGGTTTGGTGGGGTCAAGGGCCTTGCATTACTGAACATCCTCCATTCGAGGGCCTTGCATTGCTAAACATGCTCCAGTTCTTTCTGGTGCAGGTTGGGGGGGTGGCGTGTGGCCCACACTTGGGGAAGCACAGGTCCGGCCAGGACTGGCAGCCTCATTTGCTGAGCCCACTGCAAAGTGAAGGTTACCACCTACGGTTGTTAGGTTCTTCCCTCTTCTTACCTATGGTCCTGTCTCCACTGGGGTCCACCTCCTGAGCCATGCTCAGCGCCTCTGTGGTGGCGATGTCCACGTTGCAGGGGACCACCACCAAGTTGATCGTCTCCTGCTTAAGGATGTACTTCCTGATGAGTTGCTTGGTCTATGAGAAGATGAGAGCGTATGAGAGCCAGGACAGGTCCTGATCTTGCACTTGCTTCGGGACCTCAGAGTCCCAGGGTATCTCCCCCAAAGAAATGAGCCCGCAGCACAAGCCTGGTGGCATTGTCCAAGCCAGAGTTAAGAGAAACCGAGTTCTCCACGGCAGAAACAGAGCCCTGGGGGCGGGGGTGGGGAAACCACCAGATCTTAGCTCAGGAACTGTCTCCTAAGACTCCACAGCTGATAACCACAGGGAAAAACAAGATGCCAAGAAGTGCTTGACTGTGGCCTAAATCTTTTATCCCTTGCGTGACATTCACTAGTATGAAAATGTCATTATACTTGTTTCTAATGTTTTCTCTCCCCACATAAAACCCCTTCCTAATACACACCGGCTTAGATACACCACAAAATGTAACTAATAACCATAAATGGGTCACCGTGTAAATCCCACACACGTGTAAAACGGATTTCCGGTTTTGCCAGTTTGCCTTACACTCCCCAGAACGCCTCCATCTGACTCCACCACCTCAGATGGAGGCCACAGAGACCACCACGCTCTCCCAATGCCCTTCACACCTCCCGACGTCCACTCTCCCAACTCAGCCCTGAGCCCGCTGCTGTCTGGGGCACCGCTCCCTCCTCACCCCGGAACCGAGGTTTTACCTGGCGTCCGATGTCAGCTGGCTGATTGCCCACGGCCACCCTGGTGATGCCAGGGAGGTCTATCAGGGTCAGATCCGGGACATGAGGGGAGCTGACCTCCAGGCTGATTAGCTCATGACTGATCCCCTGTCCTTCCCCAGCAATGACATTCTGGGCTAGGGAGGGGGGAAACGAGAAAAACTCAGTAGAGCTTAGAGTGGAAGCATCTCCCTAACAGCAAATCCTCCCTGCGTAAGTCACAGATAAGGCGTATCTGGAGCAGATTCCCTTTTTCTGGAGCTAAAAGGAACTTCAAAGGATGACTCAGTATTTTCCTTGCCAGTGGCCAGAACTGTCTCCAGAGAAAAAACGTCTAGTGAAAACATCTCTCAAGATCACGCCCACCTGTACCAGCCCAGAGCTGGGCAGACCTGAGTTCTTCCCGCGGTCACACCTAAATCTTCCCATTGATGCCATTAGGAAATTAACAACAAAGTAAAATGAAAGCAAATAAAAACACATGGGAACTCTTGAAACATGATCTGGGAACTTATGGAGGGCAATTTTTCTTGTGGAAAAATTGATGAGCATTGGTATTCCAATACGGAATTTCATTTTGCTCCTTTCTCCTTAATAATGAAAATTTCAAGATATAAATGTATTTCGGGGGCACCTGGGTGGCTCAGTCAGTCAAGCGTCTGCCTTCGGCTCAGGTCATGATCCCGGATTCCCGGGATCTCTCAGTGGAGAGTCTGCTTCTCCCTCTGCCCCTCCCCCTGCTCGTGCTCGCTCGCTCTCTCTCTCAGAAAAATAAATAAAATCTTTTTTAAAAAAGATGTAAATGCATTTCATCAAATTGTTAGCTAATTATCAGTGGACTCCTTTCTACAAATCCAGAATGGCTTCTTTTATAGCAGTCAGGAACTCGGGACGGGAGTGACAACAATGGCTTGTGTGTCATCATCTGCTACCTGTGCCCCCAATATCCATTTACCGGACACGTGGTTGTGAGATTAAGTCTGGTCCATGGGGTAAGTGTGACAAAGGCACAGGAAACCTCCAGAAACTCTGCTGGAAAGGGAGGAGAAGCCCTGTGCTGGTGTCCCTCCAGCTGGAATAGGGGCTTTCTGACTAGATCAGGTGGCCTTGGGAGTGACCGCCACACACAAAGGAGAAACAACGTGGGAGTCTGGTTCTGGATGCTGGAACCCCCAAACCAGCTCTGGGCTGCCTGCCTCCAGATGTCTACGTGAGAGACAAATAAAATGGGCAGATTGTTTAAACCACCGTGTTAGCGGCCCGCTTCCCCAAATGGCCTCCAGAGTCCCTTCCATCACTGTACTCACGCTCCTCTACAGGGTGACCTTCTCCCATCCAGAGAGTCCATCCCTCAACATCGGGCTCACCCTGTGTCTCCCTATGGCTGACAGGACACCACAGAATGGATCCCAGTAGAGACTAAGAACTCATGCATGGGGGCCCCTCCTCCTTTGCTGCCAAGAACCGCCCCCCCCCCAATCTAAAGAGCCCAGCCTGGCATCCCGGAGGAGGACGGCCACCACATGGTCATTCCAGCCCTGGGCTTGGGTAGGTGACCCAGGCCATCCTAGACTGACGGCCCCAGCCAAGCCAGCTGGGGGGAAGAACTGCCCAGCTGATCCACGGAATCACGAGAAACGAACAGTTCCAAGGCATTAGGTTTTGAGATCAGTCTGTTATGCAGAAAGGGCCAACTGGTACACACGATGGTTTTGAGTTTTCTGCCCCAGGAGCCAACCTGACCCCAGCAATCACACAATAACATTCTGACTATCCAACATCCTTCAACTTTGGTAAAACAGTCTATAAGTGCGACTTAGGGCCTCCACCTTCATAAAAGCCAAACTCATTTTTTTTTCTGCTGCTGAATATGAAGTTATGCTACTTTTGTACCCTCCTCAAATGATTGAACCTTCACTGTGACAAACTAGGAAGAAAGTCAAGTCAACATGGAGAAGCTTATTTATTCACCTCACTCATTCTTAGCAGCAGCCAACAGGGTCCGTCCTGACCGACTTCAAGTGTTACTTCTCCTTGCAGATGCTTCAAGTCGGCAGAGTGATCTGTGTGGTTTGCATTCACTGAGACCTACCACCCGTCAGCCTAAGCTAGGATTATGCACACATGTACATTTCACTCTTGGAGGAAAAGACCCAGGAAAAGTTTGTAAAGAGGGTTCAAGGATGGTCCAGAATGCCTTTTTACCAGGTGAACGGGGAAAGGGGTTCCCCGGCCCCACACCCCGATCCTTCCTCTGTCAGATCTGTGGAGTGGGAAAGCCCTTGAGCAAGGGACAGATACTCCTTGTTTAAAGTTTTTCACATTACTCTCAGACACTTACTTACAAACTCAGCAATAAATGGCTGAGGTCAGATTCTTGTCCAAAGCGCTGGTCTTCACAGGGGTCAAAGAGGAGAAGCTACAAGGGCGCTGGGGCCTGATGCAGAGGGGGGGTTCCCAGGGGAGCAGGAAGGGCCCAGACAGGGAAGGGTAGGAAAGTGAGAGATGGATGCCCTCCCACTTCACACAGGTGACCAGATGTCCAAAGAGGTGATGATGAGTGAACGTGAGGCCCTCACCTTTACTGATTTCCACTTCCACCTCCGAAGGGTCTGAAATCTCCATCTCGAAGTCCTGGTAACTGACTTTGCCCCTCCACTCATCCTCATTCAGGAGCTTCTTCAGCTTCAGTACCAGAGGACATCTTGTAACAATCCCTGGAGACCATGTCCACATCAGTCCCACATTCTGCTCTTAGGGGTCCTAGAGGGTGGCCTTCGACTTTTCCATAATCATCTGGGCAGACCACTAAAACTTTCTGGTCTTGTTCTCTGATACTTGGATGTGTTATGTCCAGGGTGGCCTTAGAAATATGCATCTTGAGCAGGCAACCCAGGTAATTTTTTGCTCACTAATGCTTGAAAGCCACCACTCTAGGCTTCTTGCTTCATCTCAGGGTTTTGCCATCCGCTCCGGTGGCATGCTACAGTGGGAAACCGCCAAACTCAGGGAAATGTGCTCCATTATTCCCCAGGATACATCATTCACTACCAACAGGAATGCGTACTGCTCTCACGAGGCCCCTCACCACAATCCCCCTGCTGTAAACTTCCAGATCCCACCCTCCTCTACATCTCACTTATATGTCAAGGCCCATCTCAGGTCTGCCCCCCCCCCTTGAACCCTCATTGATCCCTCAGCCTTGGTGCTCAAACAGCACCACCAACCAGAGCACCAATCTTTACCTCCCATTCAGAAGGTCACTTCTTGAGAAGGGGCTCAGGAGAGACACCCACATGCACATGGTTCTGGGGGCCCAAATACATTTATTTAGACCTGCCACAAAGTGCAGGTTACATACAATACACATAAAAATGTGCAACATCAGCTATGGACTGAATTGTGTCCCCCTGCATTCATATGTTGAAACCCTAACCCCAATATGACTGTATTTGGAGATGGGGCCTTTCTTTAAAAGGGTAATTAAGGTTAAATGAGGTCATAAGAGGTGGAACCCTAACCAATATGACTGGCATCCATACAAAAAAGGGAAGAGACCCCAGACGTGTGCGCACAGAGTAAAGGTCGTAGGAGGAAACAATGAGAAGATGATCACCTGCACGAGGAGAAAGGCCTGGGGAGAAACCAACCCTGCCAACACCTAGGTGTTGGACTTCCAGCCTCCAGAACTGTGAGAAATAAATTTCTGTTGTTTTAGCCTCCCAGTCTGTGGCATTTTGTTATGGTTGCCTGAGCGGACTCATACAGAGGACAAGTTTTTACCGCTGCCTCTGGGGAGGGCGACCCCCGATAGAGCCTCCAGCACGGAGCTCTTGCCCGAGCTCTGGTCCCCGATGACGGCGATGGCGGGCAGGGCCAGGTCCTGCTCCACACCCAGCGCCCGCAAGGAGTCGATGAGGTCGATGCAGGGGCGCACCTTCTCCTCGTACTGGCTACACAGGCTGTTCTCGGGCTCCTAAAGGAAGCGGAATCAAAGAATTCTGTTATGGCCTGCAGGTCATGTTCCATCAAAGTTGGACAACTTCAATCAGCCTAATACCATAGGTTCATGGAGCTCACAAAAGAGAATGGGAAAGGAACAGAAAGAAATATTTAAAGAAATAACAGATAAAAAATTTCCCAAACTTGAACAATTAACCCAAAGACGAAGAAGCTCAATGAACCCCAAACATAAGAAACATAAACTACATCAAGGCCCATTTTAATCAAATTGCTCAAAACCAGTGATGGAGAGAAAGTGTTTCAAGCAGTCAGAGAACATGTTTATGCATTGAAGAGCGAAGATAAAATTTACAGCAGATTTCTCATCAGAAACAATACAAAGAAGAAGACAGTGGAATAACCTTTTTTAAATACTGGGGGAATAATCCAGCAACCTAGAATTCCATACCTAGCTAAAATATCTCTTTAACAAATGAAGACAAATGAAGACTTTTTCAGACATAAAAAAGTGAATGAATTCATCACCAGCAGATCAGCACCACAGGGAATATTAGAGTCCTTCTGCCAGAAGGAAAATGATACTGAATGAAAATCTGAATCTACACAAAGAAATCTATGACAGAAATGGTTACTATACTTTTTTAGAATAACTTACATATCTTTAAAACACATATGACCAAACAGAAATAATAGTAACGATATGTTTGTAAGTCAAATTAAAATTCATGACAAAAATAGCATGAAGGCAGGCACCTGGGTGGCTCAGTCAGTTGAGCATCTGCCTTCGGCTCACGTCATGATCCCAGGGTCCCAGGAGTGAGCCCCACCTCAGGCTCCCTGCTCAGTGGGGAGTCTGCTTCTCCCTCTCCCTCTGCCCTTCCCCCCACCACTCGTGTGTTCTCTGTGTCTCTCAAATAAATAAATAAAATCTTCTAAAAAAGAAAAATAGCATGAAGGCTGGGAGGGGAGAAATGGAAGGATACGTTTTGGAAGCATACGGTTGTAAGGTTCTTGTTTAAACATGAAGTCACATACTACCACTTCAAGGTAGACTTGATTAGTTAAAGATGTATAATATAAACCCTAAAGTAGGCATACTTAATAAACCAACGAAGGAGATAAAAGAATCATAAAAAATAATTTGATTACTTCAAAAGAAGGTAGGAACAGAGAAAAGGGGAAATAAAGGACAGATAAGTCAAACAGAAAACTAACAGCAAAATGGTCTTCTCAAACTTAGTTATATTAACAACCACAATAAATATAAATGATCTGAATATGCCTAGAATAGTCAAAGTGATTTTGAAAAAGAAGAAAAAAGTTGGAAGGCTAACATTACCTGATTTCAATATTTATTTAAAAAGCTTCAGTAACCAAAACAATGTGATACTAGTGTAAAAATGGAGAAAGAGATCAATAGAACAGAATATGTATTTCAGAAATAAACCGACATTATGTATGGCCAACTGATTTTTGACAAAAGTGCAAGGGCAATGCAGTGGAGAGATAAGCTTTTAAACAAATGGTGCTGGGACAACTGGACATATATATATACACACAAAAAATAACTTTCTATCGGGGCACCTGGGTGGCTCAGTCATTAAGCGTCTGCCTTCGGCTCAGGTCATGATCCCAGGGTCCTGGGATCGAGCCCCGCATTGGGCTCCCTGCTCGGCGGGAAGCCTGCTTCTCCCTCTCCCACTCCCCCTGCTTGTGTTCCCTCTCTCGCTGTGTCTCTCTCTGTCAAATAAATAAATAAAATCTTTAAAAGAAATAACTCTGTATCTATATTCCACACCATATAAAAAATCTTTCAAAAAGACTTAAGAGAATAAAAACAAGCCATAATCTGGGAGAAAATGTTTGCAAAACATGTATTTGGCAAAGGATTTATGCCCAGAATATATAAAGAACTCTTAAAACTTGACAAGAAAACAGACACCTGATTAAGAAGAAAATATGAGAATGGGCTTTATAATATACCTAATTTTTTATAGCTCCTTTATATCATGGTGAGAAGTTATTTATATTTTGTTCATCCAGAATCCCCTCACTGTTGAGAGCTAATCAATTTCCTACCCTCGGCCCCCTTGATGCTAACTTGCTCTTCGTAATTCTCCCTCCTCTCCCTCACCCTTCTGGCTATCTATATATCCCCACCTCGTCCTCCTCATATACTACCCTGACCTCAATCTCTCTCCCTTATAGTGATAGTCTTGAATAAAATCCTTCTGGCCATGGGGTGTCTGGGTGGCTCAGCTGGTTAAGTGTCTGCCTTCGGCTCAGGTCATGATTTCAGGGTCCTGGGATCGAGCCCCATGTTGGACTCCCTGCTCAGCAGGGAACCTGCTTCTCCCTCTCCTCCCTGCTCGTGCTCTCTCTCTCTCTCTAATAAAAAAAAAATCCTCCTGGCCATGTTTTCAACAAGCACCTGCTGCAATTTTTCTCTATGACAAACTTCAGAAAGGTCTAGAGCACACCTCCCCAGGGAAAGCCCTGGGTGGTCATGCCAGGAGCCTGGCTACACCTTTGTACCCACCAGCCTCCATCTTAGCCTTCCTCATGGGTTCTTTTTTGTTTTCATTTCTTTATATCACCCATTCACAAGAGTTTATACAACATGAATAACAGTGATAGTGCATGAACCAACTACCTGAATTAAGAAAACACATCATCCAAAAAAAAAAAAAAAAAAAAGAAAAGAAAACACATAATCCCAGTACGTAAGACACTCCACCTACGCTCATCACCTTCCTGCTGTTACCCCCACCAAGGGTCCCTCCATCTTGAGGCTCATGAGAACCATGTTCTTGTTCTTCTTGATGGTTTTACCACCTACCCATCTTTGAGCAATACATTGCTTCCTGCTGCCTGATTTGGAAGTTTATATAAATGGCACCCCACCATACATTTCTTCTATGACTTGACTCTGTTTCACCACTGTTTTTTAGATCTCAGTGCCTTGATTCCCACTCCTATACAGAATTCTGCCACATGAGCATTCTGCTGTCTACATGTGTGCCCACCATTCCCGGGCACTTGTGTTGATTCTGGGTTTTGCTATCATAAACACCATTATGAACATGGTTCTCAGCAGGTCCCCGCAGGAGTTTGTATAGTGGTTCTCAGATTTGAGCACAAACAGTATCACCTAGAGGGCCTGTTAAAACGCAGATGGCAGACCCACCCCCGGAGTTCCTAGTTCTTTAGGTCTGCCGGAGGTGGATGCGTGGGGAGAGTATTTGTATTTCAAACTTTTCAGGCCTTGCTGAGGATGCTGGTCTGGGGACCACACTTTGAGAACCAAGGTTTACCCTTAGAAAGGGAATTGCTGCATTATAAGACACACCCATTCAGTCACACACGTGACTGAAAAAGGCCAAGCTACAGCCAAGCACGTGGGTGTGGGTGGGGTGAGTTCTTACTGCCCCATAAGTTGCTGGTTACAGTTGGGCAAGAGACACAGTTATATTAGGGACAGTCTTATCTTTCCATGTCCTTCAATGTGGCTTTTAATATTGTTCCAAATATTGTTTAGCATTGATTATGAAAATGGGGTCAACTTGAAAGAGGCTGATGATCCATGACCTTAAGACACGTGACAGCAGTCAAGGGGGCTGTCTCTCACAGTCACACGAAGTAAATACTATTATCATTCCCACCTGGGAGATGGGAAGCCAGGCTTAGAAACCAGGGAGGAATAGCTGTCTCATAAATGAGATCATACAGCTTCAATTGTCTGCATTGGGATAAAATTCAGATCAGACTGATTTCGGAGGCCAAGTTTGGTTCCCGCCAAAAATAAGTCTTGATTCTGGGGAAGAAAGGCACCCCATGTGAGGGTCTTACAGTGACACCTCGGGGTTGCAGCGGGAGATGGAACCAGGCCGTGGGCGTGGGACAGCACAGTGGTCCTTGCGCCCAGAGCCCAAGCCAGTTCCTAAGGGAGCCCGTCAGCGTTCAGCGTCTCGCCTGGCTTCCCAGGCTGAAACTGCGCCCCATCCACCAGTGTCGGCCAAGGCAAAGCGTGGACACCACCCTGGGTGGCCAGATGGGCTCCAGCTGAGCAAGTGAGGGATCACATCGGCAAGCATGGTGGGAGAGATAAGTAAGCAGCATCTTGGGGGGCGGGGGGGGGTGGGCAGCAGCATCACGGTCTACAAGGGCAGCCCTCAGATACAGCTCCTGCCCACACAGATAGAGGTTTTCAGGCAGCAACTTACAGTGTCCTGATTTTTCCCTGCCTTATCAGGAAGTCCATTTAGTAACAGATGATTGGATCCAGGATCCGAGTCAGTGATTTTTCCTTTAGAATTAACCATCTTCTTCCTTTATGAGTGCGGCCTAAAATCAAGCACATCAGGATTCACACAATTCAGAAGCCAGGCACCTTCAGCCCCAGAGCCACACCCACTACAAGACCCAGTGGGACAGGCTGTGGGCTCCTTAACTCTTTAGGGACTGGGAAAAAAATTGACCAAGAGCCAAATGATGGATGGAGACAGACCTGCCTCCCAGCTCAGCTGTCTTCAGGAATGTGCTCCCAGACCCCAAAACAGTCTTTCCAACTAGGTATTTCCTGTTACAATTTTAGGTTGAACATCAAAAATTTCTTCGCCGTAAATTTAGTGGCAAAGAATGAAATGACAGATGCGTTTTTAAGATTCACATGTAGGGGCGCCTGGGTGGCTCAGTCGGCTAAGCATCTGCCTTCACCTTGGGTCATGATTCTGGGGTCCCAGGATAGCGTCGGGCTCCCCACTCAGCAGGGAGCCTGCTTCTCCCTCCCTCTGTACCTCCACGCCCACCCCCACCCCGCAATGCGGGCTTGTGCACGTGCGTGCTCTCTCTTGCTCTCTCTCTCTCTCTCTCAAATAAATAAAATCTTTAAAAAAAAATAAAATGAAATAAAATTCACATGCAAAAGTAAAATTACTATAGAACCACTTCCAGTGTAGCTGCAAGATTCTGAATATTGTGGAGATTTTATACCCAAACTTATAGTTGAAAAAAAATACCTGAACTTTAAGTTCTTTTACTCTGTTCCCTTTGCTACTGACTTCATATTTTTATTCCATTTCCCCCGTGTAAGTGTATCTTAATGTCCTTTACTTTATTCTATTTTTTCCAGTTTTATTGAGAAATAATTGACATCCATCACTGCATAAGTTTGAGGCATACAGCATGATGGTTTGATTTACATATTTTGTGTATTTTGAACCTATTCTGATGACCACAATAGGTTTGACTAACATCCACCGTCACATACGGATACAATATAGATACAATATCATTTTGTTTTGAAAGAAGTTAATCAACAACCTTAGCATACTCCTCTGTATCCAAAAAATACAAACAGATATTTGAAATTCACTTTTAAAAATGTGTGGAACCACAAGTCTCTAAATATTAAATTTTACACATCTAATAATCTCAGGTAAAAGTAAGTGAAAATTTTTCTGTAACTTGAAATAAATGTTATGAAAAATATAAAGCACCTACTTACCTCCAATACACCTTCCTTTTAACTTGACGACGTAACGCTGACTAGTTGGACAGAAATGCAGAGCTGTTCTCCTACACCTCCCTGAAATCACGCAAAATTTACAAATTAGACCACAAACGGGTGAATAAGTGTGAGCGCTCATCAAGGTCCAATTGCTGAGAACGGTGGGCAGGGGACGCGCATTGAAGCAAGGTCATAGTTCTCCGAATCCTTTTGGTAAATCTTAAATATTTCAGTTCTAAGATAGATGGATAAGGCAGAGAGCCTTACTGTAAATTTACTGCCTGAATCAATGATTTTTTTCTGATGCTCTCTGTGCTTCATTTTTTTTTTTTTTTTTTTAAAGATTTTATTTATTTATTTGACAGAGAGAGACACAGCGAGAGAGGGAACACAAGCAGGGGGAGTGGGAGAGGGAGAAGCAGGCTTCCCGCTGAGCAGACAGCCCGATGCGGGGCTCGATCCCAGGACCCTGGGATCATGACCTGAGCCGAAGGCAGACGCTTAACGACTGAGCCACCCAGGCACCCCTGTGCTTCTTTTCATAAGACCCTCCCCCAAGAGCTATGCAGTCTTCCTTTAACATTGGGACAGCTGAGGGGTGCCTGGATAGCACCTGCTTGGGTCGTGATCTCAGGGTAGTAGGATCGAGCCCCGCATTGGGATCCGCGCTCAGTGAGCGGGTCTGCTTGAGAGTCTCTCTCCCTCTGCCCCTCCTGCTCATGCTCGCTCTCTCAAATAAACAAATAAATCTTAATAACTAAATAAATATTGGGGCAGTTGAAAGAGCCAGGTTAAAAAAACAAAAGGGAGAGAGGGATGTATTCCTGTTATCGCAAGTGGGAGAAAGGTTTTTTGAAAGGCAATCAATTGTAAAGAGTACTTATGGAATATGGCAAACTGGAAATTTATTTTCTTACCTCCCCTCCTCCCCCACCATGCCTTTGGAAATGCTTTGTGTGCTCAGGGAGTCCCCGACTGGGGCCCCAAGTTGAAGACCACAGCTGCCTCAGTTGGCCCTAATGCACCCAGACAGGTGGCATCGGTGGTCCCTAGGGCTTGCACCCCCGTGACCCCGGGTTATTTTCGGTCAACAGAGGATTTTGTGAATATACTCCCCTCCTCTGTTTCATATAATGACATTCCTTTAACACAAAGTCTTACCCATGCATCTTAAATGTTTGCACCTTTCACAGATCATCTTTGAAGATCACTTTGGATGTCAGGAGCAGGGCAATCTCAGTAATTAAAGCCCGTTTCTTACTTATCCATTACACTCCACATCCTGCTGCCCTTGTCAAACCGAACTGAATGCATTCACCCATTTTGGCCTTGATGGAGTCAAGTTCTCAGGCTCAAACTGCTCGTAAAATGTCTAACCCATACCGAGTGTTTACAGACAAGACTTCGGGGAGTTCTGAGGTAGGCACCCCACACCTCTGTCCACGCTCATCTTCCTCACCCCCCAGCAGCCGGGGAGGCCTCTTCGCTCACTGCCAAGGTTTGGGGCAGGGGGTGGAGATACTAGCTAAGGCGGGTCTGTGAACTCTCCGGTGTCCGCTGTCCATTGGAGGTGGCTGTCCAGCTGCCCCTTGCACTTTGGATTTCAGAGGGGGCAAGTCTACCAGCGGCTTCCAGACCCAGACACCATCCACCAGCAGCGTCACTGGAGAATCTCTGCGGCGGGGGGCGAGGGTGGCATCCAGGGTGCCCAATGGGCTGCTCCCGGTGTGGGAAAGCCTTCTCAGCCCAGACCTCACAGAGGTCTCCCAACCCCTGATAAGAACCACCTACCAGTGCATCCTGCTGAATGCCTGATTCAAAGTCCAAAACTTGTCCAATAAAATTAAGTCCAGTTTTTTTTTTATTTTTTTATTTTTTTTAAATTTTTTTTTAAATTTTTTTTTTTAGATTTTATTTATTTATTTGAGAGAGAGAGAATGAGAGAGAGCACATGAGAGGGGGGAGGGTCAGAGGGAGAAGCAGACTCCCTGCCCAGCAGGGAGCCCGATGCGGGACTCAATCCTGGGACTCCAGGATCATGACCTGAGCCGAAGGCAGTCGCTTAACCAACTGAGCCACCCAGGCGCCCTAAGTCCAGTTTTAAACATAATCCTGGCAGAACTTACATTTACTTTTTCTCTAGAGAATGTTTTGCCTTCCAAAAACCCACTGACATTTAAATTTTTCATGAGGGAAGGGGAGAACATCTTGTGCATTAGACCTGATGTACTCTACCGAGCCATGCTGAGCTCAGTGCAGGGAGGTGGGGGAGGGAAGCCAGGGAGGAAATGGGGGGGGGGGGCTGTCCACATGACAGGGGTTCCTGGCCATCCTGGCCAGCAGCTCTGTTCCAAAGTGGAAAACTGACATAGTTAGACATTTTAGGAGCCGTCTGGGACTGACAGCTGGGGGTTAGCATCACTTGACCCTGCTTCTGACAAAAACCCGATTTAAAATTTGACCAAATAATTTCGAGAATCCTACATGCACAGCTCAGCGCTCACCCGTGATGGAGAGTGCAGGTCTCAGGGCCTGGTTCCCTCTGTCAGCCCCCAAGACTGTCTTACCTTCCTCCACCCCCGAAAACTAGGATGTCCCCCGCTCAGTCCCACCCCGCTGCACACGCCACAGCGAAGGGAGACCCTGGGCAGCCCTCCATCTCCGGGGTTGGGGGTACGCTGGAAAGGGCACCTCCCCAGACGCCTTGGTCCTCCCACCTGCCGCTCCTTCCTACTGGGCTGCTCAGCCACTCAGAACGCCCTCTAGCGGGGACCCTCCACTCGAACCTCCCCGTACTCAGCAGGATAGTGCAGACCCCTCGTCTACGCACTCCCACTGTTGACTTGTCTGGTTGGCACTCCTCAGCAGTGTGAAAAGTAATAAAATTAAAACCTCACTAAGGTAGTGGGGAGGCCGGAAGGGGCCTGTGCCATTCCTCCTCAATCATACCAACACTGTCAATCACAGACCCCAACAGCAGAGAATCATCAATTAGGGGCCCCAACCGGGAAAGATGCACACTGCATCTCCTACAAGAGATCGGCCACTCCTGCAACTCAGCCAACAAGAAACTGCCATCTCCCCGAAACCCTTGCATTTCTCCAATGGACTTATGTTCAAACAGCCCCTCCCAACCCCCTTCCAGAAAACAACATTCCTGTCCTTTTGTTTGTTGGACTTGTCTAGGGTTTGGCCAGAGCTTGCGTGTCCCGGATTGCGGATCTCGGCTATTCCCAAATAAACCCTCTTTCGCTGGCAAAATTAACTCACTGTTTTATTTTCAGCGGTAATAGCAGGAAATATAAAAGGAACCAAGCGATGGGCCACCTTTAAGGTGGGCTTGGAGGCCCCGCACGGGTGGAGATGAAACTTTCTTAGTGCGCACCCCTTGACTAGCTCCCTGGGAGACCCCCTTGGCCGCCATCCCCTCCGCTTGCGCACCTCCCCCAGCAGAAAAGCCCGCAGGGCTGGGTGGGGGGGCTGTTTCTGATGAGTCATCAGCAGCATTAGCAGCCTGTTGGCCAGGAGCAGAATCCGGGGTGCTTGAGTCCAGCCAACATCTCCATCACTATTATCATCACCATCATTACCGTCACTAGCTTCTGCAATCCCCCGAGCCCCCCTGGGGAGCTGGTCTCCGCAGCCACCAACCCGCCCCCCCGCAGCTCGCTGGAAGGTGCCGGGACCCAGAAGATGCCGGATCCAGGAGCGCGACACTCACCTGTCCCCGCGCGGCCGCGAGCGTCACCGGCAGCCCCTCGGCTTTTATGCAGCGCCAGGCGCCGCCCCTCACTGCCCGCCCGCCCCCGCCGCCGCCGCCGGGGAGAAACGAAAGTCCCTGGAAGCGAGGGAGGGGGGCCGGCGCGGCGCAGAAGCGAAGCGAACACCCCACCCCCACTGCCTCCCCTCGACCGCTGGGAGCCCGCCGGCCGCTGCGCCCCCGGGTGGGCCCATCTGCAGCCTCTGCCGGGCGCTCGGGGTGTGCTCGTGCCCATGCCGGGCGCGCGCACTCGGATCTCCGGGAGCTGGAGGGAAATGCAGACCCCGGGGCCACGACCTGCTGGATCGAAACTTAGGTGCAGGGCCCAGGAAGCCAGTTTGAGAACGGCTGCTGTGCTAGCCCGGAGTCATCCAGAACTGAAGGTAGCCTTGAACCTAGGCAGACCTTAATGCCTGGTCTACGGAACAGGTGCCCTGATAATTGGGTGTCTTAAATTCCTGCTAGTGGTTCCCCCGGATCATTCCAACCCCGGCAGGGATTCTCAAGCATTCATTCTATGTTAATGACCGGCAACCGCCCTCCCCTTCCCCTACAGTGCTCGCCCAGCCAACTTCCCCTCCCCATGCAGACAGTTGTCCTTAAAAATAAAAACAATTATTTTACCACCAAAAGATGGGTTTATTTGGGAATAGCAGAAACATTGTAAATCGGGACAAGCAAGCTATGGCAAAACCATAGCCAAGTCCAACAAACAGAAAAGGAACAATATGTTATGGAGAAGATGCAGGAAGTCGGGAGGGGTTGTTCTGAACGAAAGTCTGTTGGAGAAAAGCAAGCGTTGGGGTGATGGCGGTTTCTGGTTGGCCGAATTGCAGGGGTGGCCGATTTCTGCTGGGAGATGCAGAGTGCACGTTTCCCTGTTGGGCCCTAACTGACGGTTCTCCCCTGTTGTGGAGTCTCCTGCTGGGTCTGTGATTGGCATGTGATTGATGATCATTCCGGTCATGACTCCCAGGGCACGGCTCCCCTACCAGCCTCCCCACCTAGCATCCAGAATCCACTTCAGTGAGCTTCTCTTTATTTTCACTAGACCCGCATCATCTTTTTCCTTGCCCACCTCAAGTCCTCTCTGGAATTGGGCTCATCTGATTTCTCCAGGATGGCGACGGGTGGAAGGCGGAGGCTGAGGGCAAGCAGGCCCAAGAGTGGCCCTCCGTGGGTGGGGAATACCATTCTTTTTGGAAGAGGCCGGCCCCTACCTCCATTCTCCTTAGCTCAGCTCGGAGTCGCAGACAACAAGCTCCCCAAAGACCGTGTTAGGAAGGGTCAACCCCCACTCCACTCGAAGGCCCAGAACCTGCCTCAGCTCCAAGCCTGGGGTCAGGGAAAGCGTAGATGGAAGGGAAGGAGGTAGATGGAAGATGCGGACGAAGTTCCCTTGCTCTGCAGGGCCTGGTGCTGGGGGCCGGGCAGGCCCGGCCAGGATGGCCTGGCGGAAGAACACAGGCTCTCCCCATAATCAGTGAGCAACTTTGGTCCAGCCACTCATCCCTCTGGGCCTCAGTTACTTCCTAGTCATGAGGAAGAGTGACACCATTTCCTGATGGGCTGTGAGCAGGCTGGAGGAAAAAGTGCACGGCTACACGGGAGAGTGTGAGCTGGCGTGCAGACAGACATCAGTCCGAGGAATGATGGGACTTTTTCAAACACAGGACGCTCTCCCCAACCACTCTTGTTGAGGAATGAAATCAGAAAGGACCATGGGCAATAGTGACAACCGGGTGGAACCAGCCACCCCCCGGGCCAGGACTAGGGGAGGTGAGTGATCTGTCTGGCGTGTGAACTGAAGGTGCCGCTCACCCGCTGGCTCTCAGCGGCGTGAGCACCTCCCTACGTTTGGCGCCCAGACACTCCACAAGCCTCCCCTCCGCAACTCCAGGGACTCCTGGTCTCAGATTTTGGTACCTCGCTGTTTCTAATGTGCTCATTATATGAAGTTCCCTGAAGAGCCCAGGGGCTTGTGAGGGGTGTAATTCAGAAATAATATGATAATGACTTCCATGTGCTGAGTAAGTACGTGCTACATGTCAGCCTATGAGACTAAGTCACCTTCACATCCATCCTATGAGAGGAGTAGGGTTATCCCTCCCTTTTTACACGTGAGGAGACGGAGACCCAGGATCAGGTCACTGCTGGCTCGCACAGCTCCGAAGTGGCCAGGAAGCAGGAGAGCTAACACTGTAACCTTGGGTTTTAGTCCTGTGCTCTGGAGCATCTTCCCTTCTGTCTTCCAGAGCTCACAGCCTTCCACCTGCATTACTGACGATTCCTTCTCCACTAAAAACGAACAACAAAAAACCCACGGATTACTCTCTATTCTACCAAGTAAGTGTCAAACTCTCAGCTTTTGAGAATTGTCTTTCAGGCTCCACACCCTATTCAGACATCCCTAAATGCAGCCCACAGTTCTGTTGCCTGTCCTTCCTTCTGGGCTCCCAGAGACATTCTCCTCCCCTGCCAAGTCCCCCCCCGCCCCCCACCCCCGGTGATATTCCCTGTCTGTGCAGCTGCCCTGGGGAGCTCCTTCCAGCCCCCCACTCAGCCCCCTATCTTAGCTCAGTCTCAGATGCTCTTGCATCTCCGATGGATGTTGTGGATAGTGGGGGGAGGTGGCTGTCACCTCGATGGGGGTGTCACGTCCACAAAGGCAAGCTTGCATCCCTCCAGTGCCTACCACCCACCGACTAGGTACTCAGTAAGCATGGGCTGAATTTAACCCGACTGAGGGGCCCAGCCCCCCCAGCCCCTGGGGCTCCCACTACGGTCAGCTGGTACTGTCCTCTTACTATTGTTTTCTGCGTCCATGGGAAGCATGGTAGCCAACAATGACAGTGACCCCACCCCCTGCTGCTAGCGCGGTCACACGTGCCCAGGGCACTCCAGGTCTCGCTGGTCCTTGTCCAGCCCTCGCTTCACCTGCCCGGCCCGGCCCTGACCCGCTGAGGACAGCCGTGCTGGGGTTCGTGGGCAGCCACGCCTGGCAAGCTCCGAGGCATCCTCCCTACCTCCAAGCCAGTGCATTTCCGCCCAGCTTAAATGCTGTAGGGTGCCCCACAGCAGGGGCGGGAGTGGGTGGGGTATTCCTAACTGCTTAGCTTGGTGGGCCAGGCCTGCCCGTGGCCAGCCTCACCTGGCTCAGCGCCGCTCCCACTGCTTCATGTAACACCTTGCCCGCTACACACAACTCCTCCCGCTCAGGGGCGCTCCTCCTTCTACCCCTGCACGCTGGGCTTCTTCCCAGCTCACAGCCTCCCGCCATCTTCCCCAGACCTGGCGGACCTGCTTCCTCAGGGCCCCAGGTTCCCTCCCATCCCCACCCCAACGCAGCCTCATCACACTGCCTTGACCTCTGTGAACGCCCGTTCTGCGGGTTGTCCACAGGGCAGCACCAGGCCCGTGGGCTCTAGCAGAGTTCGCGGCACATAGTATGTCCATAGATGTTTCTAGAATGAACCAACGAATGAATGAATGGTGGGTCTGAGGACAGGCTCTGATCCTGCAGACAGGGGCCTCAGATAGCCCCCGGGGAATTACCCTAAGCATCTCCTCCCCGATCTCGCGTTTCCCAGACAACTCGGTTTCAGTTTCAGTTTCTTTTCTTCTTCCTGGAGAGCAGAAATGAAAGTCTTGAGAGCTGGAGGAACGAGCGAGGCCGGGGGACGAGAGAAGAGCGGAACCGGAGGGGGAGGGGCGGCGCCGGTGGAGGCTCTCTGGCCGGGGTTCCTCTCGGATGGGTAGCTCGGCCTGGACGCGGTCCTGCGGGGGCGGGAGGGGGCGGGAGGGGGCGGGGCGGGGGCGGGGCGGGCGCGGAAGGGGCGGAGCCAGAGGAGGGAGCCGCACTGGGAGGAGGAGGGGCGGCGCCGGTGGAGGCTCTCTGGCCGGGGTTCCTCTCGGATGGGTAGCTCGGCCTGGACGCGGTCCTGCGGGGGCGGGAGGGGGCGGGAGGGGGCGGGGCGGGGGCGGGGCGGGCGCGGAAGGGGCGGAGCCAGAGGAGGGAGCCGCACTGGGAGGAGGAGGGGCGGCGCCGGTGGAGGCTCTCTGGCCGGGGTTCCTCTCGGATGGGTAGCTCGGCCTGGACGCGGTCCTGCGGCGGCGGGAGGGGGCGGGGCGGGGCGGGGGCGGGGCGGGCGCGGAAGGGGCGGAGCCAGAGGAGGGAGCCGCACTGGGAGGAGGAGGGGCGGCGCCGGTGGAGGCTGTCTGGCCGGGGTTCCTCTCGGATGGGTAGCTCGGCCTGGACGCGGTCCTGCGGGTGCCCGGGAGGGGGCGGGGGCGGGGGCGGGGGTGGAGAGGGGGTGAGGTCTGGGGGGGGCGGCGCTCGTGGGGCGTCTGACGCCGTCCAGGCCGAAGGGCCGAGCAGTGCGCCCCCGCGCAGCGTCCCTTCTCTGCTGCCCGGAGCGTGAGTGTCCTTTGCCCCGTTTTGTTTTCTCCTGCATGGACCCGCGCCATAGATTCGTGCTTCTCGAAGGAGGGGCCAGCAGCATTGGCTTCCCCTGGAAGCTTGTAAGAACTGCAGGGTCTAGGGCCACCCTCAGACCACTGAATCAATCTGCATTTTCAGGGGATTCTCCAGGCACTTTGTGAAAGCTTATTTTTCCGATAAGGGAGGCAGTAGCACTGTGACCCGCCTTCCCAGGACCTTTCCCAAAGGGCTTCTGGAACTGGGCGCAATCTGTTCTTTCCACCAATTCTCAAATTGCAACCCAGGCCGCTTCATTCCTCCTCTGCCTGCGACTGCGCTCAGTATTTCATACTATAGAAAGTGGGATGCTTGCTTGGGCAGCCCATATATAGTGTAGGAAGTGGAGAGACCCCCACACGATGTCTCTACTAAAAATGCCATCCCTTGGCTGTGGAGCATCCATGCCATATTAACCCTGTCAGATACGCGAGATCAATTTCTTTACACACCATCTCCAGTAGAGCAAGAATCAGTCAAACAGGAAGTGAAGGCTCAGAGAAGTGGACTCCTTTGCCCCAAATCACACAGCTAGTGAGAAATGGCGACTCCTTTCCATGTTTTCACGAGCCATCCTGTTCTCTGTGTTGCCTTTGCAAGCACCCGCCAGTCATCACTCATTGCTCCAAAAAAACATTTCTAAAACATCTGCCGTGTTCCAGGTACCATGACAGGAACAGGCTGCTACACTGAAGAGTGTCAATCACACTCATTTGGGCAGCTTTAAGAAAAAGCCAGTCAATTCTATTTACAAAATGCCATCCTGATCCTGATAATCCTGTGGACCTTTCATTTGGGCTGCCATGTTGTGGTAACGTACCAACATGTGACGTGGCAAAGAACTGATGTCTTTGGCCACGGCCACCAAGGGCCTGAGGCCTGTCCACAGACCGGAGAGTGAGCTTGGGGGCTGTATCGGTCTCCCGCAGCTGCTGTAACAAATTGCCACAAACTCAGTGCCTTAAAACAACAGACACTTACTGTCTTACGGTTCTGAGGCCAGAAGTCCAAGGTCAGTTTCCCGCGGGGCTGAAGTCACAGTGTTGACAGGGCCACGCTCCCTCTAGAGACTGGACAGAATGCTTTTCCTCGCCTTGTCCAGCCTCGAGAGCTGCGTTCCTTGCTTGCCTTGGCTCATGGCCCCTTCCTCCTTCTCCAAAGCCAGCAGGGTGCGTCTTCTGATCGGCTCCTTCTTTGCATTGGGTCTTGCTCCCCCTCCCTCTCCTGAGGACACCTGGGATGGCATCTGGGGCCCACCTGGATATTCCGGGGTCCTCTCCCCATCTTGAGGTCTTTAGCTTCCTCAGACCCATAGAGACCCTTTCTCCATTTAAAGTAGCTGCCCCCCAGGGCGCCTGGGTGGCTCAGTCGGTTGAGCGTCCGGCTCTTGATTTCAGCTCAGGTTGTGATCTCAGGGTCGTGAGATTGAGCCCTGCACTCGGTGTGGCATCTGCGTGAGATCCTCTCTCCCTCTTCCTCTGCCCTCCTCCTGCTCGAGCTCTATAAATAAATAAATAAATAAAATCTTTTAAAAAATAAATAAAGTAGCTGCCAGCTGAGGAAGAAGGGCAAAACTTGGAGAAAGCAAGGGCCTTAATTTGGGGCCTCCAAATTGCAACTCTGGGAGCACATATGCCAGAGTAACCAGAAAAGTGTCCCACTCGGGTAGGGAAAGCAAGGCGGTTTTATGAGAAAGAATAAGGCAATCACGTGATTTAGATAAGGAAGAAAAAAACCCCGTGAGGGGCACTTGGATGGCTCAGTCGTTAAGTGTCTTCGGCTCAGGTCATGATCCAGGGGTCCTGGTCAGCGGGAAGCCTGCTTCTCCCTCTCCCACTCCCCCTGCTTGTGTTCCTTCTCTCACTTTGTCTCTGTCAAATAAATAAATAAAATCTTAAAAAAATTTTTTTTTTAAGATTTTATTTATTTGTGAGAGAGACAATGAGAGACAGAGAGCATGAGAAGGAGGAGGGTCAGAGGGAGAAGCAGACTCCCTGCTGAGCAGGGAGCCCGATGTGGGACTCAATCCCGGGACTCCAGGATCATGACCTGAGCTGAAGGCAGTCGCTTAACCAACTGAGCCACGCAGGCGCCCATAAATAAATAAAATCTTAAAAAAAAAACCAAACCCGTGAATTCAGTGCTAACCAGCTGAGCCACTTTTGATTACCAGCTAATCAATTCCTTTCTTAGTGCCCTCAAACAAAACTATTCCTGGTATGCGTTCGTTAACTCTTCTCTCTTCGTCAAGTTCATATCAGCAGTCTGTGGTCAAATTTGCCAGTCATCCTGTTGGATTTTATGAGCAACTGCTTGTAAAACAATTACGGATTCTGACCCAGTTCAAGAGCTCATTAGTTAGAAAGTAAAATGAAGCCTCAGCATGGAGTCTCTCGTGTGCAGAGATTGTATACAGTTCCGTTCACACTCAGGTACCGGGGACTAGGGCCATTCTTCAGCCCATCACAGAAGTGAATCCTCCCCAAGCTGAGCCTCCAGCTAAGAGTGCAGGTGCCTGGCCCGCAGATGGGCCAGCCCCATGAGACACCCCCTGGGAACCTGAGGCACCTGCTGAGGAGCACGTGAATCCCTGATCCCAAGAAACTGATAGGAAATTTCAGGATTCAGGATTCAGGATTCAGAATTCAGGAATTCAGGATTCCTGAATGGGAAAGTCAGGTAATTTCATGACAAAAGCCATCGTAGGGCCTCACGGGGCAGAAACAAGATGGGAAATCTGGATTTGTTTATCCCATTTGTTGATACCTTTTCATGAATACCCTTTGGTCTCATCACCGTACCGTTGATTGAAGGGAACACACCTCCCTCCCCACAAGAGCACCTGCCGCCCCTGAGCCATATCAGGGTAGCAGAAACACGGGGGCGTGGCTCCATACCCCGGCCGCCCACCAGACAGCAATGACAGCGGATCTCACCAGCAAGGGGCTGTCCGGCAGCACCCAGGGGCAGGGGAGAAGGGAAGGTCCCCCAGGGTAAGGGAAGCTGTGAGAGACTACTCACACAGCGGCCAGACCGTCTGTAAGAACAGAGCTCTTGCAGCCACCGCCCAGGAAACCAACCTGTTCTCTGCAGTGACCAGCCCAGGTAGGCAGCCTGTTGTAAGTCAGACGTAGGAAGCCCCACTGCTCTCTACCAACAGTCCAGAAAGCTGAACAGTAATCTCCATAACCATTAGCTCCAAATGACTAGGGTTTGCTTAATAACTGACAGATTCCCTAATTCTTTGTCCCTATTCCTGATTTCGGACCAACCAGAGAAAGCCGAATATAGACCCCTAACCGGTCACGCGGCATGCCTGCTTCTAGTTAGCGCCGCAGGCCTCCCCGGGCCGCAGCCCCCTCGGGGAGAGCCCGGAGCCTCCGGGTTTCCCACTGTGAAGCCTCGCCTCTCCTCTCCCCGCCCGGGGTCTCTGCCAAGCCCTCGGTGATGGCGGCTGACCTCCTTGCACCAGTCTGGCTGAATGGCTTCCTTCTGCACTTGCTCGGAACAAAACCCCAGCCCCACAGCAGCCGTGGAGGAGGAAGCCATCGTGTGCATGTGTGTGTGCGCGAGTGAGTGGCCCGGGCGTAAGAAGGAAGAGCGGAGGACACGTCTGTGTCTCTACTCCCGTGTTTTGTTCAAGGAGTGTCCCCAGCTGCGGAGATGTGGGGGTGCTGTTGCAGCCGTGGGCTTATTCTGATGGGTGCGCGGCCCGCTCTCAGCCCCGGGCTGCGCCCTGCTGGGAAGCCGGGTGCTGTGCGCCCCGCTGTGGTCCCCAGAAGCCAGGTGCCGCGCTAAGCCCCGGAGCCTGGGACCGTGTCCTGATTTGTTAGTAGCATCTCTGCAGATGTCATTAAGTTATGGATCCCGAGATGAGGTCGTCCTGACTCCACCTGACGACTGGTGTCTAGAAGAGAAAGGCGAGGGACATGGGCCTGAGAGACACGGAGAAGGCCGATGCAGACCGGGCAGAGACCGGCCGGCGCAGGGGCCAGGCCCGGACCGCCCAGGACGGCTGCAACCACCCGCAACTGGGGGAGCGGCCTGGACACCTTGTCCCTCCGCTCCAGTGGACTTCAGACCTCGAGCCTCGGAGTGTGAGAGAACAGACCTCTGTGTGAAGCCATCCAGTTCGTGGTACTTTGCTGCGGCAGCCCCAGGACTCGGGGACGCCAGGCCTGAGCACATTCCCTGGGTGCGGGCACCTGGGCTTGGGGTCGGTCCTGAGGTGGCAAATGAGAAGCTTTGGCCGAGGCTCTGTTGTATGTGTGTGTGTGTGTGTGTGTGTGTGTGCGCCCGCACGCTTGCACTTACGTGTGAAATGGGGAAGCTTTGAATATGCAATTAATGGAACAAATATTAAATATCAGACTTTATTTTTCTCAGACTTTATTTTCACAACAGCATCTATAATTTAAAGGTTAAGAAGACAACAAAGGGAACAGGGACAGTGGGTCTTCTCAGCACTGCTATTTGTGTATGTGACCCAACTCATAAAATGAGGGGAAAAGTCCAAATTACAAAAGAAAAAAGAAAAGTAAAGGACACCAAAACTAAGACCAATATTTTCTCTTTCATACGCTCTTTTCATAACCATTAGCTTCAATATTGCAAAGGTTCTTCAAAATCTGGGACACTTTACAAGGTTCCCAGCCTTTGCCACTTCTATTCAAGGTATTATCAGAAAAGCAATCCAGCAAGGTAACGAAACAAAAGGCATCCAAATTGGAAAGGAATAAGTACAATTACCTCTGTTCACAAATTGTATGACTTTATATGTGGAAAACCACAAATATTCAGCAAAAAAAAAACACCCCAAAAATGTTGCATTTCTGGTCCCTAACAATGAACGATCTGAAAAAGAAATGAAGAAAAACAGTTCCACTTACAACAGCATCAAAAAGAATAAACTACTTAGGGATTAACTTAATCAAGGAAATGAAAGACATACTGAAAACTATAAAACATTGCTCAAAGATATTAAAGAAGACATAAATACACGGGAAGACATCCAGTGTTCATGAATTGCAAGACTGAATATTGTTAAGATGCAAATACCACCCAAAGTGACCTCCAGAGTCAGTGCAATCCCTGTCAAAATCCCAATGACATTTTTTGTAGAGAGAGAAAAACCCACTGTAAGATTCACGTGGAATCTCAAGCTACCCCGAAATTGGCAAAACAATCCTGAAAAAGAAGAAGGAAGCTAAGGACTCACACTTCTTCATTTCAAAACTTACTACAAAGCTACCATTATCAAAACAGTGTGGTACTGGCCTAAAGACAGACACAGACCAATGGACTAGAACAGAGAGCCCAGAAATAAATGCTTGCATATATGGCCAAATGATTTTGGATGGGGGTGCTGAGACCGATGGGGGAAGGATGATCTCTTCAACAAATGGTGCTGGGAAAACTGGGCATGCCCGTGCAAAACCATGAGGTCGGGCTCATCTAACCCCACATAACACCTGCCTCACAGAGATCAAAGAACGGGGTGTTAGAGCTGGCTGGGAGGGCTTTAGAAGGGGGGCTGCTCTATGGACCTAGAGAGTAAGGAAGAAAGAGGAGAGCGAAGAATTGTTGGCATTTTTGAACACCGGCTTCGGGACAGGTGTTTTGTAGAAATGGTTTCACTTAACCCTCCTAAAATTCCTCTGAAGTAGGTATTGCTTAGCCTGACGAAGAAAATAAAATTAGCCGTAATCCTCCAATCTAGAGATGGCCACTGGTGTGAACCTCTACATTAAAAAAAAAAATGCTTTTCCTGGGGCGCCTGGGTGGCTCAGTCAGTTAAACGTCTGCCTTCAGCTCAGGTCATGATCCCAGGGTCCTGGGACCGAGCCCCGCGTCGGGCTCCCTGCTCCGCAGGAAGCCTGCTTCTCCCTCTCTTGCTCCCCCTGCTTGTGCTCTCTCTCTGTCAGGTAAATAAATAAAATCTTTAAAAAACGTTTTTCCTTATTAAACTTCTCTTCAGGACTTAACGTAGCAATGGGAGCTCGTTGCAGCCAGGGAAACAGTGCACATTAAAATCGGTGTCGCCCACGCCAGTTTCCCCTGGGGGGCTGGAAACACGGCTACAGTCAACACGGGGAAGCAGGTGGCATGGCTGAATTGCTCTGAGAGTGACCGGCCAAGGGACACCATCTCAAACCACCGAAGTCTGGATTTAAGCCACAGCGCCAGGTGGTCTTCATCATTCATGTGTTCAGTGAGATATAATTCATTAAGGGGCTCGTGTGTAGCAGGTGTCATTCAAGATTCCGGGAATACAAAAGAATATGATCCTGACCTCCCCCCTCTGGGGTCTCTTACAATCTAACAAAGAAAGAGAGCAGTATTTGAGAACGCTGTAACTGGGGGCTGTGGGGCTCAAGGACTGGAGAGCCGCCTCTTTGGGGAGATCAGAGAAGGCCTCCTGGCAGAGGTGACAGCCCCGGGTGCACGTGGACTTCAGATACAAACTGGTGCTGAGCGCAAATGCAGGACAGCAAAGGTGGATGCAGGCGGCAACAGAAAAGCCTGGTTCCAAATGCGAGGCCACTTCTCCCATCCCCTTACAGTGAATGCACAGAAAAGAAAACCCAAAAGCATCGTTGCCCCTCCGTGGACCCAGCCCCTTTAATTGCAGAAATTATAGAGAGCGCGGCGCGCCTGAGCCAGCCGGTAAATCTTCTGCTTAAGGGCTCTCCTCCTGGCAGAGGTGTCGCTCTGCTCTTGAAGCAGCCAGGAATAGTGCTCTCTGTCCTGCAGGATCTGCATCATGGCTTTCTGTAAGCAACTGCCGAACTCTTGGAGAATGAAATACTGAATTATGAATGGGATCTGGTTGGCGAGACGTTTGCTGGCTTCCTGGAAGAGGGGATAAGAAGGGTCAGCGGGAGGGGTCTTGGCCTGTGGTTGCAGCAAAGCCTTGGGATTCTTGGACCCATGGGTAATTGCCTCGATAGGTCCTGGTGGTCCTGTCCACCCCACTGCAGTGGTCAGCACTGAGCCATGGGAAAGTTCTATCTGGGCTGCCTGAGTTCAACGACAGGCAGGTATCCCCTCGGGTACTAAGAACCCACCTGGCAGGCTAGCAAACCCATAGCACACTTCTGGACATCCCAGCCTTCCTGGGAGCTCCGCCCCTCTCCTCCTCCACCCCCACCCTGACTCCACCTCCCCAGAGAGTCCTCTGGGCCCTGCGATCCCCTGGCCCCTTCTGGGAGCAGATTGGGACCTGCTTTAGTGGCCACCTCATTCCCTGTCTGCATAGGTAAGAAGAACAAGTTTGCCTGGCAGCTGGACCTCACATCTGGGTAACTACTTTCTATTCTGATTCAGAAAAGGTTTCAGGATGGGCACCTGGGGGGCTCAGTGGGTTAAGTGTCTGGCTCTTGATTTCAGCTCAGGTCATGATCTCAGGGTCGTGAGATCGAGCCGTGCATCGAGCTCCATGCTCAGTGGGGAGTCTGCTTCTCTCTCTCTGCCCCTCTCCTTCTGCTCCTCCCCCTGCTCTAGCTCGCTCTCTCTCTCTCTAAAATAAATAATCTTTAAAAAAAAAAAAGAAAAGGCTTCAGGAGTTGGGCTTCTTTGCAGGTTAAAATTACTTTCCTTTCTATGCACCCCACATTTCTGTCCATGGACAGAGGTTTGGAAACTCTGGAGGTGATTGGGTCACAGAATCTAGGGAAAGGAATTTTCATTCCTATTTTGTGGAGCCGGTGAATTTGAGGCCGTTTGAGTCCCGAATGCCTTCTGAACATCACGGAAAACTAAATGCTAACTAGTAAAGTTAGTGCTTGTTGTATTTTGCTGTATTCTGATAATAGCAATTTTGTAATTCACGCATAGCATAAAATATAAAGAACTTTGCAGTTGGAATGCATGCTTTGTCACATTAAAAACCTGATTCCCAAATTCCCAAATTAATTAAAAGTTCCTAGACAGGGTTACAACTATATGTTGTAACAACAGGGTTATAACTATAAATGAGACAATATGTGAGCATTTCTCACTGCAGAAGGGGCTTCAAACCGAGTAGCGGCCCCTCCCGCCTTCCCCTGGGAAGCAGCTTCAGTCAGAATGCCTGGGGTCTGCGGGGCCAATACCCCCGCCACCGACCTATGTGCTCACCCAGAAATAGGCATTCAGGTGCACCCCAATCTCAGTGATGGACGACACCGAAGACAGATCTTTTGAGAATGGCAGTTTCAACTCAGGATCCTTCAAGGGCTTTCCCGCTGGGTTAAAAACCTCTTTCCGGACTTGGTTCAGAACCACGCTGTAAATCTCGTCTTGACAATAAACCAGCTGCTCCATTCTGAACTGAAGTCGGATCAGATTTTCTGCTGTTTCTGCTTGTCTCGTTTTTATGTCTTCAATCTTGTTCTGGTTGGATAAGAGAAAGCACGTGACTTCTTGCCTCCCCCTTGTTGTTTTAAACATCGTAGGAAGTCCTATTATGTTGGGATGGTATTAGACGTAATTTCAGGTCCAGGAAGGCCTTGATTTTACATGGCGACTCTGAGGAGGACCGCTGCACCCCATGCTGCTATCCTCCTCCATCCTGTGTCTCTACCCCTGCAGGGTTCTGCCCACTCCTCTGCTGCGGGTCCTCCTCTCTGCCCCGACCTCCCTTCGCTCCCACATCACCGTCTGCCTGCCTCCTCGATCGTGGTCTACTCTATACTTCTACGTCCATCACTGTGGTCTCTCTAATCAGCTTGAATCCACGCATTCAAGAATGAATCTGCACCAATGAACACAGTGGGGTAACAGCTTGACATCTCTGTTTCCCAGAAATCCCGTGACTCCTGTGTTACCCCCGCAGTCAGGGGCATTCTGGGAAGGGAAGGGATGACGTGGTGGAGAAGAGCCCCTTCTTGGGGTCAGGAGCATGGGGGGGGGGCAGGGGGCCAACAAGCAGGGCCTGGGAAGGACAGGCTGCTGGAGAAATGGTGGTCCAGGACCCGGCCTGTCCCCCATCCCCTGGTGAGGCACCCGAGGCCTCAGACGAAGCCCTTGGGAGAGATGGAGAGGTCAGAAGTCAGACTGAGTTTCCACCAACTGGCCAAAGAGGTAAAAGGAGACATTCAGTTGTTACGGGAAAATGGCAGAAATTCTCTTTCCTGCTCACCTGAGTTGTGGAATGAGATTCAGACCCACTGGCCCAGGCTTGGGCAGAGGAGGGTTTTTATCTAGAGCCTGGGGATGGCGGGGGGGGGGGACCAGGAACACCCCTGGTTCCCATCACTGAGAGGGAAATCAGAGCTGTTTCAGTGGAAACCAACAGAGCTGCGACAATATTTTTAAGTCCCACTTGGAAAGATTTTGGAGTAGGACTAGTGGATTATTCTGTCCTTTGTGGTAGAAAGAGATTCAAAGAACCGGGCAGTCACCAGGTATGTTCAGAGCATCGCCACGGAGCCTCCAGCCCGCCGTGCGGCGGAAGCTCCTACAGACAGGGTAACTCGACCGAGAGCTTTGTTCGTCCCTCCCGGGGAGGGCAGACTGGCTGCCACCAGCCCAGCCGGCCCGCAGTTATAACCTTGGCTCCGGATTTCTAAACGACAGTAAATATCCCACTTCTCTCAAAGGTTAGACCCAGATAAAAGAGCCAGCAGTACGGGTGACTGGCACGTAGACTGTGGGTGCTGACCTGGGCTGTTTGATTGAGGTTGGAAAATTCACGAAAATGCCTCTTGGCTGCATCGGCGAACGTTTGCTGGACAATTTCTGACCAAAGAAAGAACAAAGCATCCGTAAATCGCAAGCAGGAATAAAACAGGTGAGAGACACAGGGAAGTGAAATCACGTTACGTGGACCCCATTCCAATGTCGCGCTACCCAGATCTATAGACCAAGAGAGAAGGAGGGGACAGTACATTGTCTCACGGAGACACAAAAGCCACCCCCACCCCCACCCTGCCCGGGTCCTGTCCACTTGCTGTCCTTTCGTGGAGTGTGTGTTCTCTCCAGGACTAGGACCTGGCTACACCCCGGCATGGTTGGGTGGAGGGGAGGAATAGCCAGACCACGCTCCTGTGCACTCTTGTCTTCCCCCCAAAATGGTCAAAGAAGATCTTCCTGCTTGGTTTGATAATTGCACCCCGATCCTTCCCTCTAAGGCACTGAGCCCGACAGAAGGTGGAAGGTACCGGGCTGGGCTGACCATGTGCAAGGCACTGGGAGAGCTCCTCACCAACAGCCTTGTGGAGAATGGTGAGCGCGGGGTCTATCAGCTGTTCCATGTACTGGTGCACTATGGTCTCGAACGTCTTGTAGCTGACAAATCCAAGAAGCTCTTTACCGCGATACTGCTTTTCATATATTGAGACTTCTTCGTGAATAGTATTTTTAACTGCAGTATAAGACAGACCACCATGGTGAAGTCTAATGATTCCACAAACATTTTACAAATAGAAACATTTTTTTTATTGCAGCCTTGCTCACCCACGGTACCCCAAGGCAATATTTCTAAATGGAGTTTTTTCATAATGAAAAAAAAATTATGGTCTGATAATGCCAGTTTAAGGAAAACTGACTTTTAAGAAACAAAATTGTTATCCTATGGAAACGTGTTTCAGTTGAGAGTCATCACCCTGAGAGATGAGCTTAGTGTTTGTAACTGGTAGAAAGTACCGGATTAGTTCCACGAAAACAGAAACTTAAATATTATTACAGCACTTACAGATCTCCCAAGAACACACCCAGACTACAGTTGGAGGAATCCTACCATGGACATGAACAGTGCTGTTTTTATCAAGTGCCAAAACAAAGATACGACACACACACACACACACACACACACACACACACACACACACCCTGCAGGCATCTGGACTCTGGCAAAGCAAGGAGATTCTTATCAAACCACCGACCTCTGCGGTCTTGCATTAGGGGCGAAGAGAAAAAGGCAAATGAGGTAAGTAGAATTGTCTAGTCTCCAAACAAAGGAGCAAGAAGAAAGCTGGAGGTGGTAGAATTGTAGAATTTGGTGAGGGCAAGGCTCTACATCGATGGCTGAGAAGAGGTGATCCATTGCTAAGGGGCCCCATGGTGTCTTGTGTGGGCATGTTCGGCTGTTTGCACACTTCTTCTGAGCCAGAAGTAGCCTCTGGTCTTGGTAAATATGACCCCAAGGTGTTTAGGGGGAGCCTTGTCCCAGGACTTACCTTTTTGGGTATTGGCTGTGAGTACAAGTACCCAGCTTTCAAAATCCTCCCTGATTTTGTTAAATAAGCGGGTATCTTTCTTCTTTACGACTTCTTCTCCCCCTATTAACTTTTCGATGTCCTGATTAAACATCTTAATTTTCTGAAAATGAGATAAAGTCATCAATCTGCGCTGTAATCACATTAAAGAGCTGGGACCTGCCTGGGGCTGCAGCGTGTGGGGCGGGGCGGGGGGGCGGGGCTGCCAGAAATCTGGTCAGCTACCCAAACACTCCATCTCCCAGGCGAGACAAATGGCGGGCAGCTCCCTGCAAAACAGGGCTGCCGGCATGCCCCGGGCAGGGACGCGTGGGGGGCCATCTCAAGAGGTGCTGGGCCACCAGGGAGGATGTGGCCATCTACAGGGATCTGGTGACACAGAAACCAGTTTCTGTGCCTGAGTGTCATAAGGAGTCCCGGTCACCCTCACCTCGATCAGAAAGAACATTCTATCGGCTTCATTGCTGGGGATGTCGTCTCCACACTGGTGCAGCTCCTCCGTCGCCCTCTGGTGGCTCTCCCTTATTTGCTTTTCTAACAACGGGAGTGATTTCTGAACAAAATAATAGCAGACAATGAAACTCCGCAGCTTGATGAAATTGGCTGATAGGTTTCTTAGATACATGGGCGGAATCCCATGTGAAAGCTTTCAAGGGGACCCGGAATCTCTATTATTGTGTGAAGCTTGTTAACACGGACACCTGTTAAAGAGCCCAAGGGTGGCTTTGCGTGCAATGGGTGTGCGCCACGGCCTGAAAGATCTAGTGTAGAAATTTGCTGTTTTGTTAATGTCATTGGGGTGGGGAGGAATCGAGGTGGCCAGGTTTTGGTTTGGCTTGGTGCTCTGTATTTAGAGAACAAGTAAGGGCACCTGGGTGGCTCAGTCGATTAAGCATCCAACTCTTGGTTTTGGCTCAGGTCGTGCTCTCAGGGCTGTGGGATCGAGCCCCAGGCCGGCCTCTGCACTCAGCGGGGAATCTGCTTGGGATTCTCTCTCTCCCTCTCCCTGTGCCCCTCCCTGCCGCATACTCTCTCTCTCTCTCTAAAATAATAAAATCTTTTTAAAAATTTTTAGAGAACAAGTACACTTGAATGTAACATAAGCTTCCTTTAGTAAAATGTTCTGTTGGTGATCATTTGGGTGTCATAAACTGATAAACGGTGCTAGGGTAGAGGGTCTATCTTGGATATCGGTGTCAGGCTGGGTAGAGTCCTAACCAATCAGCGATGCTGATGCTAAGGAAGGGGAGGAGAAGGAAGGACATCGAGAGGCACCACAGAGGGCTGTCTTTGGGCCAAACGCCGTTCTGCAGCCCCCACATCTCAGTTGAGCCCCACACTGCAGGACAAAGCACATGGCTTTACTGCCTCTTTGATTTACGAGAGAGGAACCTAAGGCTCAGAGAGGCAAGCTGCCTGATCCTGTCACCAAGCGAGTAAGTGGTGGAGTCCCAGTGCACGTCCTGCTCCCCGCCTCCCCAGCCCAAGCAGGTGGACACGAGGCCTGAGGGGCCAGTGGCCCCAGCGTCTGCTTCGGTGAGTGGGAACACTGCGGCCAGACAGGAGGAGTGCGTGGGGGGTTAAAGGCAGTTTGTGGATTAGCATCCCAAGCCCAGGTAAGATGCTGAGGAAGGTGGACGACACCAGAAGTAATAAGGTCCTCACAGGGGCTTTTTTTTGTTTTGTTTTGTTTTCAGGCATTTTGAATCTATGGTCAGAAATGTATTCAATTTTTTCCTGATGTTTCAAATGATCATTATCATAATGGTCTTGTTATGAATTTTAAAAAATTAACTTAGAATACCACAAATGTAAAATTAAAGTTTTAATGTAAAATATTTAAACGCTGAGAAATATATCATCAAAAATACTTATCAAAACGCAGTGTCTTTTCGCAAAAACAAAGTTTTTGTCAATGAGACGGGGCTGTGTCCTTTAGACGGGGGTATGTCTTTTGAAGCCCTCTTGTGCAAATGAAGGGGGTTCCACTGGAATCAGGGCTCCTCAAAGTATGTTTCCCGGACCACCTGGGAAGTTACAAGCGCAAATTCATTGCCTCCTACCCTCTAGATTTACCGACTCAGAAACTTGAATTGGGACCCAGGAATCTGAATTTAAATAAGCTTTCCAAGTGACTCTTGTGTGCAGTTTGAGAACCACTGGCCCTTTCCAACCGAATGTTCCTGGAGTATGTGTTTCCTGGCTCGGAAGAATTCATTGCTTTTGTCTGCTGGTAAAATAATTGACTGTTTCGTTCTCAAGGTCGACAAAATGTTAACCTCTTGCAAAAGGATACATTTGCTAAGTGCGTGTTCATTCCTTTTACCCTTCTAAAGTGGCTTATCGTGTTCCTCCTTCCCTTGTTGCTTCCCCCAAATTGACGGATTGAGCAACTTCTTCAACATTACACGGCTGTTGCTTCCAGGTTTTGGAAGCTCTGCTGGGAACCTCTGACCATGAGCGGTTTGGTTTTCAGAATGAGCTTGTCTTCTGGCTCGTGTGGGCAGCTCGGGGGGTGTCACGGCCATCTCAGGATGGAGGGACTTGGGTAGGCTGTGATTTTTACAACTCGCGACCCAACCCGTTGACTCACATTGATGTGCAAGATGAGCTCATTGGTCAGTCTTTCTGCCAGACAGGGCACCGTAGCCTTTCCTTCCTCCAGGAGAGCTCTGAGACAAGACAGAACACATGGGCGTTCAGGAAGGACCCTGGTTATCAATACTGTCAGGAAAACCTCGCCGAAATGGAGGCGGGAGGCCAGAAGGGGGAGCTCCCACGCCATACCGTGGTCTAAGAAGTGTCCATTCCAGACCCAGCAGAAGCCTCCTCAACAGGAGAGAATCATCAGCTTTGGGCCCCAGAAAAAAGGATGTGCACCGTCTCTCCTACAAGCAATCCACCACCCTTGCAACTCAGCCAAAGAAAAACTGTCAGCACCCTGAACGCTTGTCTTTCTTCAATGGACTGAGTTCAAAACAACCCAACTTTCCCTTCTTCTCCATAAAATAATGCTCCTCTTCTTTATTTGTTGGACTTGCCTATGGTTTTGCCATGACTCCTTTACCCCAGATTGCAATTCTCTGTTATTCCCAAATAAATTCATTTTTGCTGGAAAAAGAACTCACTGTTTTATTTCTAAGGTCAACAACCTATATGATCATTTTTCCTATTCTGGGCTTTATTAAGTGTCAGCTCCCTAGGGTGACACAGGCCATCAGAAAGCCAAGTAGTGCATAGAAAGACAGTTGCTAATTATGGAGTGAGCCCAAACCCAAGCAAGCAGGGTGCTACAAAGGTTACATTCATTTTCTCTTTTATCATCTCAATAAACTCATGAGGTAAGTCATCTTTTTATCTACAGGAAAACAAAACAAACTTAACTTCATAGAGGATAAATGACTTGCCCAAACTAGTATTTTATTTCTTGTAACAAATAATTATTTCCGAATAGCCAAATCAGTCTTAATAAAGAGGAAAACCCGGAGGCACTCTACTTCCTGATTTCAAATATATATTACAAAGCTACAGTAATTAAAACAATATGGTACTTGCATAAACACAGACATACAGACCAATGAAACAGAACAGTGAGCCCAGAAATAAACCCAGGCACATGCAGTTAACTGGTCTTTGACAGAGGGTCAAGAGTATACAATGGGGGAAGGATAGTCTCTTCACCGAACGATGATGGGAAAACTGGACAACCACGTGCAAAATAATGCAACTGGATCCATATCTTACACTATTACACAAAAGTCTGATTAAAAAGGCTTGAATGTAAGAGGCGCCCTCGTGGCTCAGTCGGTTGAGCATCAGACTCTCGATTTCAGCTCAAGTCTTGATCTCAGGGTTGTGGGACTGAGCCCCACGTCAAGCTCTGTGCTGAGCATGGAGCCTGCTTGAGATTCTGCTCTTCCTCTCTCCCTCTGCCCCTCCCCTGCTTGCGCTTATGCTCTAAATAAATAAATAAATAAATAAAAAGGCTTGAATGTAAGACCTGAGATTATAAAACTCCCAGAAGAGGGGCACCTGGGTGGCTCAGTTAGTTGAGCTTCTGACCCTTGATTTTGGCTCAGGTCATGATCTCAGGGTCATGGGCTCGAGCTCCATGCTCCGCGGGGAGTCTGCTTCTCCCCTGTCTCGTGCTCTCTCTCAAATAAATAAATAAATAAATAAATAAATAAATAAATAAAGTCAATCTTGGGGAAGAAAGACTCCTAGAAGAAAACATTCAGGAAAATATTCATGATATTGGTCTTGGACATGATTTCATGGATGTAGACACCAAAAGCACAGGCAACCAAAGCAAAAACAGGTAAGTAGGGTCCTACCTTGAGGACATTACGCCGAGTGAAATAAGCCAGTCCCAGAAGGGCAGATACTGTCTGATGCCACTTACATGATCTGTCTACACTGGCCAAACTCACAGAACCAGAGAGTGGAGCGGTGGTTGCCAGGTGTTTGGGGGACGGGAGATAGGGACTTGCTAACCAACAGGGGCGACATTTCAGTTATGCAAGATGAAAAAGTTCTAGAGGTGGCTGGTCAGCATTGTGCCTGTAGTTAACAATGGGACTGTGCACTTAAACATTTGCTGAGAGGGCTGATCTCATGTTAAGTGTGCTTACCCCAATAAAACTATATTAAAAAAGATTTCAAATGGTGCTTACTAAGTGGCAGGCACAGTTCTAAGGGTTTTACGAATACTAATGCGTTGAATCCATGAACAACTGATTTTAAAGGCACAGCGAGGCTCCGTAGCTGGCCCAGGGCCACACACCGGGCTGCAGAGTGTTTGCAGAGTGTGTCATATACACGAATCCAGGAAGGATCCCACAGGACCATTATTCCAGCTCCGCTCTGAGTGTTTCTCATGCAACAGGTGAGTCCCCGCACACGGGCCCTCAAGGATTTCCACTCGGATGCAGGACGACAAAGCACATCAATGCACTTTTCTCGTCCAAGACTTTGCTTTCCCAAGGACCTTGAATGGTGGTGTTCACAGCGTGGTCCCTGCCCCGGTAACATTGACCTCTACCGGGAATGTGACAGAAACACAAATTCTTGGGCCCCGCCCCAGACCCGGGGTGAACACAGACATAGTCTACATTGATCTCTATCACTTGGCCACCATCTTGGCCAGTTCTGGAAGGCAGGGCTGGCTTCCACAGAGGGTAGTCCTAGGGCGGCCCTAAAGAATCTCACCTGAAATACGGATGTGCTTGGAAGAACATCGTTTCTTTCTCGGTTGCCTCGGCCAGGCTCAGCTTGTTGGTGATCTCCTCCTGTCCCCGGCACCTCACGATCATGTAGCCCTTCTGCAGACGGTACGTGAGGTTCTGCGCCACTTTCACGACCATGTGTTCGGTACCCTTGTCCACGAGGTCTGGTTTGGTCAGGATTCCTGGGAGAGGAGTAGCCAAGGACAGCGGAAAAGGTCAGTTTTCTCCTCACATACACGTGAATGCTGCTAGGCTCTGGGATCCTTCCTCAGCCAGGACCCGGGAAGCCTTCTGGAGCTCTGGTGGCGCAGGGCCTGAAACCCCATTCACGCATTCCATCGCCACCCCTCTTACCTGCGTCTTTATTTGCTCTCCCACTCACTCAATTCAGTCATTTCCTTGTGTAATTTATTGAACAGACAGGCTCCACCGTGTTCCCTGAAACGGATCATTCCCTGCTGGACAGACGGTCTGGGTCCCCCTCTAGTATCTCCCGCCACAGACTCACTCTGCCCTCTTCCTGTGGGTGGAGGCCTCCTTGGATAGCGTCCTCCCTACCTCCCTCTCCCCCTGCTGCCCCCACAGCCTCCCACTTAGATTGGATGGAACGCTTTGAATTCTGAGTATTGATTTCCACTCATGTTCTTAGGGTGTCAAATAGCCACTGCATTTTTCTGTCTATTTAGGGTGGAAACCTAATGTCATCTTCTACTCTCTTTGCCCTTGTTTTCAGTTTGTGGTTCAGTCTGGCCATCTGGCTTATCATTTCCTGAAACTTTCCTGGCATCTAAGCAGTTGAATTTCTCTCTGTTCTACCTTCCTATTACCAAAGGTGGTCATCAAGGGTGTACCCTTGGGGCGCCTGGGTGGCTCAGTCGTTAAGTGTCTGCCTTCGGCTCAGGTCATGATCCCAGGCTCCTGGGATCAAGCCCCGCATCGGGCTCCTTGCTCCGCGGGAAGCCTGCTTCTCCCTCTCCCACTCCCCCTGCTTGTGTTCCTGCTCTTGCTATCTCTCTGTCAAATAAATAAAATATTAAAAAAAAAAAAAGAGTGTACCCTTATATTCACTAAAAGGTTTGTGTGCGCACAGACCTTCATGTTACTAAGGGAGCCGACAGGTCTCTGAACCTACGCCGGCACCTTCCACCGGCAAAGGAGAGGACCCTCCACCAGGAGGGACAACAACAGCCACGAAGGCCCCTCCCTGGAGCCAGCAGTCATCCAGGGAAAGCTAGACCACTGAACTGTAGTCTGAGAAAAAGTAGGAAGATAAGAAGGAGTGAGGTTTGCAATGAGAACTCTCCCTCGCTGGGAAGAGAGGGCCTTCTCACCCAGTGCCTGAGTTTGAAGCCAAGAACTCAAGTAGGAGATACTCACGCCTCCATCGACAGCCTCAGGGCATGAGCATCATCCAGTGTGCCAACTCCTGGGCCACGGAGAAGAGCACTGTCAACAATGTTTCTTCTTTTTAAATTAACTCTTTCCTGAATACATTACATATTCATATTGAATTTAAAAATGCTTATTAAGCCCACTGCTTTAGGTATTGAGAAAATGGCGGTGAACAAGATTGCCAAGTCCCTGATTTCGTGACAATCCCCTTACCTTCTAGTGGGTAAAAGCCAGATAAATTAGTCTAGTGATATACAAGCAATAAAGAAAAAGTATCTGATATTGAGAAGTGCTGGCAGAGAATGAAAATCCAGTCATGTGCAGGCAGGGGCGGATGGTGCCGTGTTGGGTTGGGTGGACAAAGAAGGCCTCTGGGAGGGCAGCGTTTGGCTGAGATCTGAATGAGAGGAAGGAGCCAGCCCTGTGAGGATGATGGAAGAGCATTCCAGGCCCTGGGGATGACAGCTACGCTGGAGAATTGTGGGCAAGGCAGAAGCGATGGGAACCACAATCAGAGAGGCATAGGCAGCCAGGTCACAGGAGGCTTTTTTGTCCAGGAAAGGGGTCCAGGGTTTATGTCTGTGAGGTGGGAACGTTAGGGTAGAAGCAGAGGAGGGGCCTGACTTTATTTACCTGCTTAAAGGCCAGTGGGGGGTGTGCTGTAGTGGGCAAGGTGAGTGCCTGGAGACCCAGTCAGAGGACGTTTGAGTCATCCAGGCAAGAGATGATGGGGGCCTGGTCTAGTGGTGAGCGTGGAGATGGAGAGGAGTGGACAGACTTGGTATAGTTTTGGAGACAGAGTCACCGGGATTCCAGATGAATGAGACATGGAAGCAGGGGAAGGAGGAGTCACGAGTGACTCTCAGATTTGGCTCTAGAGCTGAGCAGGCAGGTGCAGTGCTGTGAGGTGGAGAAGCCGTGGGAGGGAGGAGAACTGAGGTGGGGCGGGGTATCAGGAGCTGTGTTTTGGTCGCATTACATCGGAGACGTTTAATAGACATCCAAGTGGAGATGTCAAGCCTAGGGAGAGGTAAGGGTTACAAATTTAGATCTGGGACTTGCCAGCACATAGAGAGACTCAAAGCCACGGACGAGTAAGCTCGCCTAAAGAGCACATGTTGATAGAGGGGAGATCTCAGAACCAAGTTTTGGGTTTCCGACATTTAGGGGTCAGAGAATGGAAGAAACAACCAGACAAGACTAAGAATGTGACCTCCAGTGGCCAGTGAAGGAGGAGACGGAGCGCGGATGGTGACCCGGGGGCCGGTGGGTTGTGTGTTACAGCAAAGGAAGGACAGATTTCGAGAAGGAGGGAGTGGTCAGCCGTCGGACTGGGTCTGAGGTGGAGAAAGATGGGGACAGAGAAGTGAAGGTGTGTGTCAGCATGGAGGGCATTGGCGACCTTACCAAATGCCATCTCTGTACCTTGGTGGCGACAGGAATTCTGCTGGGCTGGCTGAGTGGACAGTGTGCATCTAGCAGTCGGGGGGGAGGACCGGCCTCGCGGACAACCTGCTGGCTGAGTGGACAGTGTGCATCTAGCAGTGTGTGTGTGTGGGGGACCGGCCTCGCGGACAACCTGCTGGCTGAGTGGACAGTGTGCATCTAGCTGTGGGCGGGGGGACCGGCCTCGCGGACAACCTGCTGGCTGAGTGGACAGTGTGCATCTAGCTGTGTGTGTGTGTGGGGGGACCGGCCTCGTGGACAACCTGCTGGCTGAGTGGACAGTGTGCATCTAGCTGTGGGCGGGGGGACCGGCCTCGCGGACAACCTGCTGGCTGAGTGGACAGTGTGCATCTAGCTGTGGGGGGGGGGGACCGGCCTCGTGGACAACCTGCTGGCTGAGTGGACAGTGTGCATCTAGCAGTGTGTGTGTGGGGGGGACCGGCCTCGCGGACAACCTGCTGGCTGAGTGGACAGTGTGCATCTAGCTGCGGAGGGGGGGGGGACCGGCCTCACGGACAACCTGCTGGCTGAGTGGACAGTGTGCATCTAGCTGCGGGGGGGGGGGACCGGCCTCGCGGACAACCTGCTGGCTGAGTGGACAGTGTGCATCTAGCAGTGTGTGTGTGGGGGGGACCGGCCTCGCGGACAGCCTGCTGGCTGAGTGGACAGTGTGCATCTAGCTGTGGGGGGGGGGACCGGCCTCGCGGACAACCTGCTGGCTGAGTGGACAGTGTGCATCTAGCTGTGGGGGGGGGGGACCGGCCTCGCGGACAACCTGCTGGCTGAGTGGACAGTGTGCATCTAGCAGTGGGGGGGGAGGACCGGCCTCGCGGACAACCTGCTGGCTGAGTGGACAGTGTGCATCTAGCAGTGTGTGTGTGGGGGGGGACCGGCCTCGCGGACAGCCTGCTGGCTGAGTGGACAGTGTGCATCTAGCAGTGTGTGTGTGGGGAGGACCGGCCTCGCGGACAGCCTGATGGCTGAGTGGACAGTGTGCATCTAGCAGTGGGGGGGAGGGACCGGCCTCGTGGACAACCTGCAAATGTACCGGCTCCCGGTTCTTTCTGAACCTTGGCATTATGTAAACCACTACTCTATTAGTCATCAGCCTTGTTCTGTTTTCACCCTTTGGAAGTACTGTATAGATAGGCGTTCAGTTCTCTTTTTTAAAAAATGTGGCAAAATACACATAACTCGTGTGTGCAAGAGAATAATTCAACTAATGAAAATAGGATGTTTCCTCCTTCACTCCATCTTCGGTTATCCTGTTTTTAAAAATCGTGTATCTTTAAAAATGGTGGTAAAATCTACATCACATAAAAGTTACCGTTTGGGCCATTTTAAAGTGGATGGTTCAGCGGCATCCGGTATCCTCACGGTTGTGAACCGCTCCCCCTCCCCAAATAGGATTCACTTCATCTTGCAGAACTGAAGCTCTGTACTCATCCATTAACTACTGGTCGCCCCCGTTCTATAAACATATCAATATCCAGATAGCTGACCCTATGAGATAGATGATGTTACCTACTGTGGTCACCAGTGAGACATCCTCCCTGACTTGGGATCAAGAGAGGACACAGAGCACGGAGCTACAATGAGCAGTGACCCAAAGCCCGAGTGTTCTCTCTGGGTCGGTGCGCTGGTGATGCTTGCAGAAGTCAGCAGCTAACAGGGCACGAGGGTGATCCAGCACAGAGTGAAACGTTATGCTTGACGTCTATGCCCCTAATATTCATTTCTATCCTTACTGGGAAACCAGGCATTTATTTTGGAAGAAGAGGGAAAGGCAATTGTATGCCGAGTATGCATTTCGTCAGGGACATGACCTGCAAAGTTTCAGGAGGGTCAACTCTCTGGGTAGGTGGAATGATTGGTGACAAAGTGATGTTGAGTGATGATACTACTAATAAAAAAATAGCAGCTCTCATTTGCTGAGAAAATACTACATGCATAGCCCTAAGGACCATCCTATACGATATTTCTTCATGGAATCCTCCCAACCACCCAACACATAGGTGTGACTGTGATACCAGTTCGTGGATGAAGACAGTGAGGCCAGGAGTGGTTAAATATATTACCCAAGGCTTTGTAGCCAGTAAGGGCTAGAACAAGGATTCAAACCCAGACCGTGTGCGCCCTTAAACCAAGTTCCCTATAACAAGTCCCAGGGTGACTTTTTTTTTCAGAAGAAATTTAAGAGAACCCAGCTCCCCACGAAGACTTCTGCTTGAATACCAACACTGCAGACTCTCGCACCCCAACATCAGCCCAGTAGAATGTTCACTGGGGCCTGATGAAGGCCCTTTCCATGTACCAGCAGGTCCCAAGACCTTTACCTGTGGAATGGTAGGGCTGATGCGCCGGTCACTTTCTCCTTTCCAGATAATTGTGGGAGAGCAGACAAGGCAGTTCTTGCCCCCGATCCAGAAGGGGTTGTGAACGCAAATGAGGGCCAAGAGGAAGGAGGACGAAGAACCTCCAAATTCTGGCCACACCCCTCACCCTGACTGAGGGGAGACTGCCATCTGCAGTGTGTGAAGGCGCCCTGAGCCCATGGAGCTTCTGCGGGGAGTAGCACTTGTCTCTAATAGTGCTACACTCCGGAACCTTCTAAATATATGAGAAGTCTCCCCCTTCCTTCCTGTCCTCTGCAAGCTTGGTTCTCTCTTCTTACCTATGGTCCTGTCTCCATCGGGGTCCACCTCCTGAGCCATGCTCAGCGCCTCTGTGGTGGCGATGTCCACGTTGCAGGGGACCACCACCAAGTTGATCGTCTGTTGCCTCTTGATGTACTTCTTGATGAGTGCCTTGATCTGATGCAAAAAAAAAAAAAAAAAAATCACGCAAAGGAAGAGCACATCTCTGGTCAACCAACAACACAGCTAGACAGGTGTGATTGCGAAAAGCCAATTTCCAAGAGCATGACCCAGTTTTCGCACTTCTGGGTGTTGACTTGGCCAATCCCTTTCCTCGGACATGCCTGCCCCATCTGCCCTTTCTGGGTTCTCTGTTGATTTCCTACTTCCCTTCAACCCCACCGCTGGTATGTCTTCTTTCCCACAGACTCTCTGATTCCTGTAGCCAGACTAGACCTCTCCTTCTTCTCCAAATCTCTCTGATGCTTCTGAGAGTCTGCCTTCTCTTACAGTGTTTGTGTATGTGTCCTATTTGCCCCAGAAGCCCAGGGGTACCTTTGTGACCTCTCACGTGTCAGCTCAGTATCCCCATGCTGAGTCCCACATGGGGCCCCAAGTGGCAGGTGCTCAGTGCCCGCTACAATGGTATCTGATGTCAATAACATCTCTACATGTGTTCATTCCTAATATTAACGTCTTTTTCTGGAGTTTGTTCTTGGGAGGGGTCTAGCTCACTCAGATTAGAGAAATCCAATAAAATTTCTTAGAATCTGTAGGCAAAGAGAGATGTGGGCAGCATAAGCCTTACATTTCAAATTTCAAAAATATTATTCCCCATGGACAATACAAACCAACATGGAAAAGTCTGGCACCTAGGGACGTATTTTTTTTTATATATTTTGGTACAATTCACACATAGTTTTGCTCTCATGATGCCCCATAAAATTATTTTAAGTTGCACACAGAAAATAACACTGCATAGACACAAACAGGAAATTTGCATCACGTAAGCGCAGCCTAGCATCCTATAAACAATTAAGTGCTGGGGTCAAATAAAAATGACAAATACAAACAGGACCAGTTAGGTCTTAGCCACGGGAAAATTTCACTGAGTAAAGTTATAATCAATTTCTGTAAGCGAGTTTATGGAATAAACTCACGTTATGGAATAACGTTACAGAATAAATTCACGTTAAACGTGAATTGTCCTTAAGTTAAGTGTCTTCTTGTTGGTCTTTATCCCCTCGGCTACATCCTTGTGTAGCACCCGTTCTGCGATGTCTGCAAGTGAACAGACCATCCAGGGTTCTCCACCTCAGCATGTGGGACAATCTGGGATGGACAGCTCTTTGCTGGGGGCGGGGGCAGCTGGTGCATTATAGAAAATCCAGCTGCATCTCTGGTCTCCACCCACTGGATGCCGGTAGCAGCCCCTCTTTCCCAAGTTGTGACAACCATAAATGTCTCAGACATTGCTGACGTCCCTGGGGGGAAAATAGGCTTGGGGTAGGAACCACTATGGGAAACACACTTCTTCACCTTCAGTTCGTGCAACAAACATTACGGGCACCCCCAGGTGGTAGGTCCTTTCCAGGATCTAGAGATTCAGCACTGAACACACAGGTGATGTCCCTCGGGGGTTTTTGTCCCAGGAGGAAACGCAGACACTCAACAGGGATGGTGAATAGAAGTGGAAGGACCAGGTGTGGGGTACTGGGCATCAGGGAGGGCATCCCGGAGAAGGTGGCATTTGGGAGAGCTCTGGAGGAAGTAGGGGAATGTGCCATGTGGAAATCTGGGCAGAGGGATGGAAGAGAAGGTGCAAAGCTGGAGTGCTCGAGGACCGTCGAGGACTCGGGTGTGGCTGGCGCAGGTGAGGAACGGGGCACAGTGAGAGATGTGGCCAATGAGCTAGTGGGGCCAGAGCACACTGGACGTTGGCAGCTTTCATGCTGATGGACATGGGGCCACTGGAGAGCGTCGGGGAGTGACAGCTTCTGCCCCCTGTGCCCTGGGCACTGCTCCCCCAGTCTCCTCCCCAACCACTCAGAACGAGGGCAGGGGAGGCGCTCCAGAGCCCCTGGGGCTGCCCGCAGAGACCTAGAAGTCTCCCCATCTTCAGCTTGGCCCATTCCCAAGTTCCAGAAAAGCTCACCTGCAGTCCAATGTCCTGGGGCTGGTTTCCCACAGGTATCCTGGTGATGCCGGGAAGGTCAATGAGGGTCAGATCCGGAACCTCAGGGGAGGTGATCTCCAGACTAATGAGCTCATGGCTGATGCCAACTCCGTTCCCAGCTATGGTGTTCTGGGCTGTGGAGGCCGAGAGAGGGGAAACCCAGGGTCCAGATTAACGACCCATCCGAGGAAAAGCAGTTGTAGGAGGCTCTGAGAGCCCCTGGTGCTCAGGAAACACTTCACAGAGGCCTGAGGAGTGGTCTCTGAGGCCCCTTGGGGAGCTGTTGAACACACAGAGCCTCCGAAAGCCTGGCGGGAAGCATACCACATGCTCACAGTGGGATTACGGATGGGTTCTGTTCTCTTTCTTTATGCTTTTTACTATTTCCCAGTGAGTGTTGTAGCGGCTTCAAATACGTCCACAAATTCTTCCATACTCTCCCCTCCAAAAGTGAGCCCTTGCGCGGGGGGGGCTGGGCGTAGGGACCTCTGTCTAAAGACAGAGATGGCGGAAGTGACGGTGTGTGACTTTTTTCTTTTTGAGCTGGCCTCGAGCTCTGCTGATGCGGCAGGACGGTCTCTGTCCTCCTAGAGGGTGGCCAGCGGACGGCCGGGCTGGGTCGGAAATTGGAAGGTGCGCACAACTGTCATGAAAACCCAAGTGTCCGTAGAGACGGACCCTCCGTGACATCGACAGGGAGCCTCCATCACATCCGCAAGCTAAGACTGGTGCGGGGAGGAAGGACAGACGTGCAGATGTGGGCCCCGGGGATCCCCACGAGAGCTTCGCAGAGCAAATCTCAAGGCCGGAAGGAGGACGTGTGGGCGGAGCTGAGACAGTCTCTCCTCCCCTCCCCCCCCACCCCGCACTTCCACCATCTGCCCAGCTGCCCGGCTGTGCGTGCACCTCGCTTGCCTGTCACCCACAGTGATGTCCAGATGCCCTCGGGTAGGCAGGGGCCACCAGACATGCCAGGGGGATCTCGTCCCTTCCTGGGAGCACCCCTGTAGGTGAGCTGGAAAAAAACAGTCTTCCCACAGGCTGTTCACGTCACAACCAGAACAGGGACCGACTAAGATGTCTCGTGCATACATCTCAGAGCAAGGACCCGCTTCACGTGCGTGGGGCCTGAGCTGTCCCCATGTTCAGAGGGGCCCCTCTCCTGGCTTACTAATCTGCTTTCATGGTCTTGTAATTCTTGGTAATTCTGAACGGGTGGGGGGGGTCTTGCCGTCTGACTTTGCACTGAGCGCCTGAGTCACGTAGCTGGCCCTGCACTCTGAGCGCAGGGGACCCACTCTGGAGCCTGGTTCAAGTCCAGATTCTGACTGGGCAGGTCTGGGGTGTCCCCCTGAGGCTCTGCAGTGCCAACAAGCCCCCAGGCAGAGTCGCTGCTGCAGACCAGATGAGGGCCAGGGAAATCCAGGAATGAAAGGAAGCTTAGATGGTCTAGGTGAGGGGGAGGGGGCAGTATCGATGGTAAACGTCGTGGGACACACATGCCAAGGACAAGGACACAGAGGTCACTGGTCACTGGCTCAAGGGGAAGCATGGAGACATAAGGACGATGCTCCCCCGTCACCTGGCCTTGTCCCCCAGGGTGGCCTCTCTCCTCAACACCTCCCTTCCTCCTCCTCCTCCGCTTGGAATTAGCCACGGATCCACCGTGGAAGAGAAAGAGAGTCCTGGAGCATCAGGGCTGGAGGACCCTTCTCTCTCCAGCAGCCTGGTGGGGTGGTCATCAGGGGTGAGCACAAGAACCGGGAGCAGGTCTTCTCCGTTCTGCAGGAGATCCCTCTGCCGAGCCATTTGAGGCCTGCAGACATGGGGTTCCTGGGGAGCTGAGCCCGGAAGTCACGGAGAGAGGCTATGTTTGCTATCAGTCACATGGAGCCCCCCATGTTCCGAATCCGCTTTAATAATCTGCAGAGCCGTGGCCCAGACGGGGATGGGGCGTTCTGCGGGGGCACTTCCCAGAGGAGGGGATGGCGTGCGAGGCAGGAGGCCCAGCACACGGAAGAGCCTGGGAGGAAGAGGCCCGATGACCAGGAGGCGGAGAAGGAGCCAGGACGGCCAGGGAGCGGCCCCCAGAGCCGCACCTGCAGACCCCCGGGGCCTCCTACCTTTGAGGACCTCCTTCTCCACCTGGGAGGGGTCCTGGAGCTGGAGCTCCGTCTTGAGGTAGCTGATCTTCCCCCTCCACGCGCTCTCGTGTGGCTCCTTCTTCAGCTTCAGCACCAGCGGGCACCTGGTCACAATCCCTGAGACAGTGTCCCAAACATTCTAAGTTCCCTTGAAAAGAAGGGCTCGCGGGTGCCCTTTCCCCTCACCCCCCAAGGAGCTGCCCCGGCATCCCCAGAGTCCCCGTCTGAGATTTCAGCCCCTCTCCAGGGCTGGGGAGCGATGGGGGCCTGGATCGGGTGGCACGAAAGTACCCAGGTCCTAGGACAGAGGCATTGCAGTTGCCCCCCTCCCCCAGGGGGCCCTGTGCTCTGTGGTCACTGAGCCTCCAGGCCGACCAGGGCCACTGTCCCTGCTGTGCTGCTCTGGAAGCCACACAAGCCCGAGTTGAGGCTCTGTGTATCTGAGGGCTCCCCAGGATGCCTGGGCTGGAGTCTCAGTCGGGCTTTGGCCGTGGGACCAGCCTTTGTCCAGGCGGCCGCAGAGGGGAGAGGGCAGAGGACAGATGGACGTGTGGAGCGGTGAGACCTGTCCCACCCCCTCCAAGCCCCTCACACTTGGGGTTGGAGGGTGCGGGGAGAAGGTAGCTAGAGCCAGGGCAAGAGTCTGGACATCCGAAGGAGGGGGTTCAAGGGCATTCTCGGGACTCAAGGCTGGAACTGCCCCTTGCTTCTCGGGGCTGGGCGTTCCTGTGGCGAGGCCCCGAGCACCGCATGTGTCCTCCATATTCCTGGCCCTAGAACGGCCAGCATCATCTCCTCCTCCAGCCTGGGGACCCGCCAGAGTCACAGGCATGCCACTGGTCCCCGGACCCTCCACCATGCTGCACTTCCCCCCAGAATGCGGAGCCCAGGGCAGAGCAGAGGAGCGACCACTCCAGACCCTTCCTCCCTCGTGCATCACGTGCCCGGCTGGGCTGACAGGGACCTCACAGGACGCCCTGGAGTCTAGGACCAGGCTGCCAGTGGCCAGGAGAGGGCACAGGCCGGAGTGCCTGGTGCGGCAGCGGCTGATGGGGGCTGTGCAGGACCCGGACAGCCCTCTGGGGCCCCCACACCCTCCTCTGTGCCCGGGGGCAGCCCAGGTGACATGGCATCGGTGGCCCCCGACCCCTGGGTTCCGGTCGGCTCTGGGCTACGGCCGCACTGGCAGGAGAGGGCTCAGGGCCGGGGACCCGGATGGAGCCTCCTCCAACCCACCTGGAGGGCACCAATTCTTTCTGCCCTTCCTTTTCCCCTTTATTTTATTAAATCATAAACGTACAACAGCCTTTTAACTCTATACACACTTAGTATTTTTTTTTTCAAGGAAAACAGTGTGTCTTATCACACTACGATCCTGGCTAATCGCTTTTCCAAACGTTGAGAAAATTTTTCACATGTCCCCTGAGACTTAGAAATTCAACGTGGTCAAAGAAATGTTTCTACACTCTTTACAGAGACCACTGGAAAAACACGCAAGCTCCCTGGGCCTCGACTGACCCAGGCCCAGGGAGAGCTACTGATGTGAAAGGGGGTCAGAAACCCGGGGGCTGCAGGGGATCCCCCTCCCCGCCTCCACCAGCCAGCCCAGGCCTTGCGCTGCAGACCTAAGCCTCCCAGGGCCTGTCTCTGAAGCTGCTGGCCCCCCAGGGATGCTCTGTGGCCCGCGGGTGGCCCAGCAGGCTGCGGAGCGAAGCTGGCCAGGGTGCTTACCGCTGCCTCTGGGGAGGGCGACCCCCGACAGAGCCTCCAGCACGGAGCTCTTGCCCGAGCTCTGGTCCCCGATGACGGCGATGGCGGGCAGGGCCAGGTCCTGCTCCACGCCCAGCGCCCGCAGGGAGTCGATGAGGTCGATGCAGGGGCGCACCTTCTCCTCGTACTGGCGAGCCAGGCTGCGCTCGGGGCCCTGGAAGAGGCAGGATTCCCATCATCACCGGGACTTTAGGGCAGAATGTGTGCCTCCACTGATGTTGGGGTGCAGACAGGAGGTGGGAGGGCCTCCGGGAGGTGCCCGTGTTCTCTTCCTGCAGAGGCTTTGCTTCTGCCGATGTGGGGCCAGCTGGCTGGGAGGTGTCTCACTGAGCAGGGAGAAAGCACGCAGGGGTGGGAGCTCCTGGCCAGAGGGAGGACAGGAGCCAGGCCCTGGGCTGCCGAGCAGGGGTGGGGTGGGGAGTGGGGTGGGTTAGCAATGGTGGCAGTGACCACAGCAGCTGCAGGAAATCTCCCCTGGGAGGGAGGGAACAGAAGCCCCAGGCTTGCTGCCTCAGAGATCGGATCCCTGGGGCTTGCTGCAGGTGCCTGGGAGACTGCGGGGCACCGGCTTTCCTGCTGGGACTGGACCAGACTTGTGGGTTTATGGCTGTGATTGGGGCACTCACCTCTGGCCGGCGGCTGGAACGCACCCTTCCTGAAGTCCCTCTGCGTGACTTACCTTTGCCTTCTGTTGGCCCCTGCTTCCTTCTGGCTGCTGAGGGTTCAGTGTCAGCAAGTGGAACTCCTTGGTGAGATAAGCTGGATCCTGCCCTCTGACCTGACCGTTCGGGGGACACATCATGTGTCCTGCTGCCTCGCCGGGTGGCGGGGGCTGCTGGTGGAAGAAATTCAGTTCTTTTTTTGGTTGCCGTTGGGGACAAAACATCTTGCGCCTCTGGTATGGCCAAGAAGCGTGGGCCTTAGACATTAGCCGTCACTGAGTCAGAGCTGGTGGGAGTGCTCCCCGTTGCTCAGCACCGCGTCTGCCCGACAAGCTCTGTAAAGACACAGGATGGCAGAGTGGCCCACTGTCCCCAGGCAGTCTCCTCCCAGGCCGGACCTTTGCCAGCCCCGCCTCGCCCAACCCCACACCACGCACCCCTGCACGCAGACCCGGGGGAGACCTCAAGAACAAATCCGTGGACTTGTTGAATCTCCTTAAATAAGGAAATCATGTAAGTTATAGTAACCTCCATGATATAAACACACAATAAATTACTTCGCAGAGAGCCAAGCTGAGGAGTTTGCTCTCCCAGCAAATCAAGGGCTCCCTTTTGTCAAAGAGTAAAGGACACAATCGGTCTGTGTCCTCTCCCCCTTGGCGGCAAGGAGGCTCGAAAGTGAATCAGGGGGAGTCGTAGGGTCGTGGGCCTTGCCATGCTTTTTGGCTCTCGTCCGCAGAGTCTTATCAGGCCTTATTCTTGTTTTAAGATTTTGCAAGAAGAGAGAATTAGGGGTCCCCAGAAAAAGAAAGACGAGATACAACTTTCTTGACATAAGAAAGGTCATTTTAGGCCTGGGCCATCCTGGATTCTGGGCCTGACCTGCACTTGCCCAAAGCACATTTCTTGCAGAACCTCCTGGGATATGTTGAAACTGCAGAAGAATAGAGCCCAGTAGTTAAGGATTTTAAGGGAAAAAAAGAATGGAAGAACAAACAGCTACCATCAGGCCAGGAGATAGCCTAATGGTATCGGGGACAATCAATCGGTGATAAAACTCCCAGGGCTTGTTCAAAAGTAAAAGATTGGCCCAACACACTCTTGAGCAGCACTGCAGGATCTAACCCCCGTGAGCACGCAGATTCCGGACCAACTGGACCCAGAGAACTGATGGTGTCACCCTGGCTGGCCCTGTGCCTTCCATCACCGAGGACCCGGATTCTGTCCCTTAAGATGGCTTTTGCCCCAAGTCCGCACTGCGTCCCCCATTGCCCAAACCCCGACATGAATATGCACGTAAACCTTCCCCAGTTCTGTTGTTTGAGGAGACACTGCTTCGGGAAATATCCCCGGTGTTCTTTGCTTGTTCCAAGTACCACCTTCCTTGTCCTATTCTTGGGCTTGGTTGGTCGTGCCCTTTGGCTCGCGACGCCAGCAAGAGGCGAACCCAGTTTCGGGTAACCGTTTTACAAGCAATTTACAGCGGTGCATGTGAGAGATGGTCTTTAGGGCCATACATTCTCCGCCTTTCCTGGTGGGAGCTTGCGGGCCCCGGAAGGAGGGGTCGCAGCTGAAGACACAGCCGTGCCGCAGAGAGGCCCCGGGGAAGTGAGCGTGGAGAAATACCCACTCCTGGGACTGCGTGGCGGGATGGGGCAGCAGGATCCGATCAAGTCAGGAGCACAGATTCGTCTTTGGTAAGATAGAGATCATAAATGGTGGCACACAGGATAGGAGGAGACAGGAGGGACAGGAAGACGTGCCAGGGGGGAGACGCATGGGCAGGGGAAAGATGGCCGGTCGTGCTCGGGGATCAGCGAGGCCGCCCCCGGAGAGAGGGCTTCCTTCCTTCCCTCCCTCTCATCGGCTGCGAAAGCACCCGAGTGGGACCCTGCCGGCCCCCACTCCCAACTAGACCTTGCAGGGGCCGAGCCAGCAACCCAGAGGAAGAAGAGGCCCCAAGGGTAGGTAAAGGGTGGGACGCAGGGGGGGCCGTGACCGAGGACAGGAGGAGGCCCACCGGAGGCGACGGCTCCCTCGCCTGGAGGAGGTGCCATCTGGACCAAGGGACAGCGGACAGGGAACGGACGGAGTTGTTCTACATCGTCCCTGGGCCTCTGCCTGCGTCCCTGATCAGCTCCAGGGGATCCTCGTGGGATGGACGCTGCTGCTTGTCTCCTTCCCAGCATGAGACAGAGTGGGGGTGTGGCTGACCCGAGGACGAGTCACAAAACCCAGACCCGTGTGCCTGCCCAGGCCACAGACAGGACAAGCTCAGAAGGGTGGCCTGAGCTCATCTCCGACCCTGCCACCCTCGAAATGGACTCTCCCGGAGCCTCTGTCCACCGTCCACCGTCCACCCAGTCCTAGAGCAGCCGGGACTCGAGAGGGACCCGACAGAGTGACCTCATCCCACCATCCCTTGAGCTGGGTCCATGGAGACAGTGCCCCCTCTGTTGAAGGCACCCTCAAGTTGTGACGAGGTTACCTACGTCACAGGTAGGCCCCTGAGTGACATGCAAGAGAAGAAAAGGCATTACCCAGAATCGTCAGGTGATGGTTCCCAAACTGTGCGTCGGGGCACCCTGGGGAGCCTCCGCAAACTTGCAGGGGCACTCGTGGCTTATTTAAGATTTCTCAGGGGCACACAGAGACACCTGATGGACACCACACAACCTGCTGGTACTGAGTTGTTTGGACCTCACAGCAACAAGTAACCGATAGAACTCTCCGGTATTTCTTTTGGTCAGGGGTGAAGGGGCCGCTTGGCAGGAGGGTTATCTTGAGCTGAAGGCAACTGAGACCCTGCGGGCTCAGGAGAAACTTTGCCCCTCCCCCTGCCCCTCCCGGTCCCCCCCCCCGCCTTCCTCCCCGCCCCCTCTGCCCTCCCCCCACCCGTCCCGCCCCCTGCGCCCCGTGCCCCGCCCCCCACTCGTGCTCTCTCTCTCTCCGAAATGAATAAATAAAATAAAACCTTAAAAAAAAAAAAAAGAAAAGAAAACACTTCACAGAGGGCCACCATCCATGAGGATAGATTTGGGATCTCAATCTTGAAGACCAGCCCCGCGCTCCCCCAGGGTCTGTTCTCCCGCTTTTGATTCTACTGGAGCCTTTGCTCGGGCTCCGCCCCGCCCCAGGGGCGCCCAGTAGGCGGGAGGGCCCGGACCCCAGCGCCCTGCGCCCATCCCCCGCCCCCAGGCCCCCGCCCCCCCCCCCCCCCCCCGGGCGCGGGCTCTGCGAGGAGCTCGGCAGCCGCACGGGCTCTGCGCGCAGAGGGGAGAGCGCGGCATCCATTTCTCATTTGTCCTCCTTGGACCTGGCATCTTGCTGCGCCTTCAGGGTTATTCTAAAATTGCCACGATTGGGCCGAGTCTGTACGACCACTCAGACCTGTGGGGATAGTTTGCTTCTTTCACGCTAATCAAGAAATTTTGTTTCTCCTGAAAGCAGAATACAAGGACAAAAATCGGGTTCACCGGGAACTCGGCAGTTTCCAGGAAACAGGCAGGAAGTTATTACTCACAGATGCGCGTCTACACTTCCGCTCGGTCCTTGGCTGAACCCCGGGGCTCGGTGTGAGCGGCGGGGAGGAGCCGAACCTCCGACTGTGCTGGGAAGCCTGCCGGAATTGCTCGTGTCGTGGGTGACCCTGCGGCCGCTGGCACGACCCGGGAACACCCACCGCACCCTGAGATAGCTTCCCCAAATAATGCCAGGTTTGCTGGCACCGGCCAGAAGCTGGGAGAGGCGAGCAAGGACCTGCCCTGCCGACACCTGGATCTCAGACCTCCAGCCTCCAGAGCTGGGAGACGAGAAGTTTCTACTATTCAAGGCACCGAGCGCGTGTCACTTTGTTTCGGTGGCCCTGAGATGCGAGCACTCCGTGGTTTATGCTCATCTGTTCCCTGCAAATGCCTGTTTGCTGGGAGGACCTGGCCTCAGTGTCTCTCTCGAAGTAACACTTCGAAGGCGCCGTATTACACTCCATAGTGCCACGGGGACTGCCAAATGCTAGCAGGTGCCCTGTCCTTCCAGCGCGCCACTGAGGGGGCCCGGTGCCACCGAAGCCACGAGCAAGAAGGCACCCAAAGCCCCGAGACCAGGCTTGGGGGCTCGAAGTCTGACACCAGTTCCACCGTGTGGGTTTTCTTCCGATTAACTCAATTCTTTCACAATCTACCCAAAAATAGCATCCGATGCCACAGGCTAAGGGCTGGGTCCGGCAGATTGCTCCCGCGCACACCGCACCCCCACCCGGCCCCCCGCAGACGCCAGCCACAGGTGTCAACTGCTTCGGACCCACTGGCTACAGATCGGAGGTTCCAACCACCGCCACCTGGGGTTCCAATAATTTGCTAGAGTGGCTCACGGAACTCAGAGAACTTACTAGATTACCGGTTTATTATAAAAGAATGTGACTCAGGAACAGCCAGATGGAAGAGATGCCCAGGGCGAGGTCCGGGGGTGGGGGGGAAGGGGGCGGAGCTTCTGTGCCCTCCAGGGACCACGCTCCCCACAGTCCCCCCTGTTCACCAGCCTGGAAGCGCTCCAAACCTTCTCCTTTTGGGTTTTTATAGTGGTTTCATTGCACAGACGGAATTGCTTCAACCTCCAGCCGCTCTCCCTCCCTGGAGGTCAGGGGGCGGGACTGAAAGTGTCAACAATAATCACAGGCCAGCCCTACCCTAGGATGCTTTCCAAAGTCACCTTATTAACATAACACAAGACAATGCTCTCTCCATTTGGGAAATCCCAAGGGTTTTAGGAGCTCTGTGCCAGGAACAGGATGAAGATAAAATTATATACATATATATTTTTTCTGATATTTGTATATATTGCAAAATGATCACTGCAATAAATGTAGTTAACGTCTGTCTCGATACATTGTGACATTTTTCTTCTGATAAGGACTTTTAATATCTACTTTCTATGGGCGCCTGGGTGGCTGAGATGGTTAAGCGTCGGCCTTCGGCTCAGGTCACGATCCCAGCATCCTGGGATTGAGCCCCCGCATCCGGCTCCCTGTTTGGCGGGGAGCCTGCTTCTCCCTCTCCCTCTAATGTTCCCCAGCTTGTGCTCTCTTGCCCTCTCTGTCAAATAAATAAATAAAATCTTAAAAAAAAAATCTACTTTCTAAGCAACTTTCAAATACGCAATACAGCGTTATTAACTACATTACTGTAATATATAGCCGGGTGATGAGAGTTAATGTATCGTTATAATTCACAATATCACGGGGGCGCAAAGCTCCCACCCCACCCCCAGAGGCGTGTGCACCACGGATGCTGAGCGAGGCGTCCCAGAAGCCACCCCTTTGTGGCCACAGGGCCTTTGGTCAGCTTCAGGATGGGGGGCTGCCCCGTGCCTCCAGGCCAGCCACCTCCTCTAGAACGCACCTTGGGCGTGCAGGCCTGGCTGGGGGCCAGCACCAACCCAGGCCTTCCCAAATCTCCCGTGGGGCACCTTCAGAAACTTGTCTTTCTGCCTCCTGCCTTCTGGCATAAGCCACGTTTCCCGGGAAATCTTTTGAAAAAGCACGAACTGTAGCAGAACTGTTGCAGAAAGACATGGTGACGCAGCCCTCCCTGCACGGCTGCCGGGGGGGTCCCCCTCTTACCTCCGTGCCTCCTCAGCGCACACCGGGAGAGTCATCCCGTCCTTTTCCGCTTCCCTCTTATATGCTGTGCGGCTCACTCCCCATGAGCAGCACTAGCAGAAACGAAACAGATATCCCAGCCACAGAAATGAAACGGAAACAGCAACACCCTCCCCCCCCCCCCGCCCTGCCCGTGACTCATACAGGGGTCCTCAGCCTCCAGCTGGGGCAGGATTGTCCGGGAGGGCTGGGGCACACATGGTGGGGGTGGCGAGGGCTGCTGCCTGGGGCCGGAGAATCTGCATCGCAGAGGACGAGTCCTGCGGGAGGCTGGTGTCGGGCCCCATTTGGAGATCCAACGACTCAGAGCAACACGGTCCTACAGGACATTCTGTGATGATGGGAATGTTCTGTTCCTTGCTGTCCACTACAAAGGGGTGCCAACGTGGCTCCCAAGCATCCGGAACGAGGCTAGTGAGCCCGAGGACCTGACCGTCTTGCTCGGTGTCATTCTGATTAACTCAGCGGGTTAATCCCCCCGCCCGGGTGCCTCCCACACGCCCGCCCCTCTGTGATCTGAACGCTCTGAGAAGTCCCGCAGCAGCAAGCCTGAATCACACCTGACCATTGCCATCCTCTTCCCGCGCAGACCCAAAGGGGGAAGTCCGCAGCTTCCCGCAATGACCCGTTCGTTCAGTGCACACCCTCACGCTCCTGGTGGGTCCCTGCCCTGGGAGAGCTCTCTGCCGGGACAGGAAGAGGACAGAGGCCAGACTGCAGGGGGCTCCCAGCTGGTCCTCGGTCATGTCCCCTGCGAAAGTGCAGGCATGCGCCCAGGGGTCCTGCAGGTCCCCTGTTCTGTGCCTGAGTAGAGGTGAGTCAGGTATGCCTGTCACCAGAGCACAGCTGTTGGGGACCCCAGGATGCCAGCACTGCACAAGGAAGAGGAAGCAGGCCTCAGGCTGATCTTCCCCCAAATCAAAACTAACATTGTATATAAATCATGAAAAAAAAAAAAACAAACCCAAGCACTTCTATGTTCATTCATTTTACTTACTGCCCTTGTGGGCACGTTTTCCTTTAAAGAAGGAATTTAAAGGTTTAAAAGATATCTTTAGAATCCTGGCCTTGAGGGGCACCTGGGTGGCTCATTTGGTTAAGCATCTGCCTTCGGCTCAGGTCATGATCCCAGGGTCCTGGGATCGAGTCCCGCATCAGGTGCCCTGCTTGCGGGGAGCCTGCTTCTCCCTCTTCTCCCTGCTCATGCTCTCTCTCTCTCTCTCTCAAATAAATGAAATCTTAAAAAAAAAAAGAACCCTGGCCTTGAGAGGTCTTGGGGAGACAGTCTTGGAGATCTGTGCCCTGCAGGGTCTGATGCTGAGCACTGTTACTCCAGAGCCCCGGGGCGGGGAGCTGAGCAGCTCATCTGCAGCGTGATGCTTTTCTGTTTGACCACTGATGTCTTTTCTAGCAGTCCCGGGGCGTGTCTACAGCTCCAGGAAAGGCACCTGAAGGCCCTGGACAAGCCGGACAGAGAGGCCCTATCTTAGGTGGGGGCAGCAGGAGCAGCTGGGGACCTCCGTCTGCTGTCCAAAGAGCTTCCCCTCCTGCGTGCTCCCCATCCCAGCGGCCTCTCCAGGAGGGAGCAGGGGTGCCCACACATTCTAACTGCCAGGATGGGGTCCTTGCGGCTGGCGGCTGGTGACATGCGCAGCCGAGGGGGGAGCATGCTCAGCAGCACCGCTGTCCTGCTGCTCTCTGCTCAGCTCCAGGGGGCTGGGGCTGGAGGTGCGGGTGGGGGTGGTGAGAGGATAAGGATGCACCCCCAGCTGGCCTGCTGAGCCTCTGTGGGATGGCAGCCAGTGTGTTCAAAGGGTCCCGGCGCCCTCCCACCCACCCTCCGATGGCCCTTTCCTTCCAAGTTGGCATTCTCGGCTGTGCAAATAAGACCATGGAAACTACTTGGATTGATGAGCTGGAGGGAGCTGTGGAGCCCGAGGATCGAGGATCGGCAGGGGTTTGAGGGATGTGTGTTCCAGTGGGGTGCCGTAGCAGGGGGCACTGTGAGGTCAGAGCCCACCGCCTCCTCACTCTCCAGTGGGTTAACAATGGGGCCCGCACCCCAGGATGGGCGCGAGGAGTAGTGGAGGGTCCGCAGCAGGTGCGCTGGGCACATGGGATGTCATGTCGGCTCTCAAGCATGGTGCTGTCCCTAGGGGACTGGCCCTAGGCCGGGCAGTGTGAGCTGGGTGGGACAGAGTCCTTTAAGGGGCTGGAGCATCCCAGCCGGTGACACCCTTTTCTCGGTCAGGAACAAGCTCTGTTCTCAGTTTTGTGGTGTTCAAAGTCCAAGGCATCTTGGTAATGGAAACGCTGAGGTAAGTGGGAATGGGGGGGGAAGCCCCCACTTCAGGGAGGCAGAGGCTTGAGGCCCTGGTGTCCTCCCTGGAAGGGGCAGCTACTTCCAGCCTCCCCAGCTGCCATCCTTGAACCTGCCACAGGGAGGGGCAGGGTCTGCACTCCTCCCAGGAGAGCTCACCCCTGCTCTGCCCTGGGGATGGGGGCTTGGCTTGCCCTGATGGGGGCTGGACCAACAGGATGCTCAGAGCTGGTTGCCCACCTCCGTGTCATTGGCAGCTTTTTTTTTTTTTTTTTACTAGACTCTATTTTACTGCAGTTGTGGGTTCAAAGCAAAATTGAGAGGAAGTTACAGACATTTCCCATTTCCCGCTGCCCCTGCACATGCACAGCCTCCCCCATGATGGACATGCCCACCAGAGAGGTGCCTTTGTCCCAGGCGACAAACCTGCACTGATGCATCATCACCCAGAGTCCGCAGTTCATGTCAAGTTCATGCTCGGTGATGTGCATTCTGAGGGTCTGGGCAGGTGCATGAGGACACGCATCCACCTTACAGTATATACGAGTCCTCTGAGCTCCAGCTGGGCCCCCCACCCCCAGTCCCCGCTGCCCCCGCCTCACTGAGCACCCTCACACTCTCCAAATGCCTCATCCCCACGCCTCCTAGTTGGTCCAGACCCCAGAACCCCTGACCCCTCCTGCAGAGGGGGCCAGAGGGGCTTCCCAGTAAGGGGAGGACACAGCGAGGCGGCTGGTGGGGGACACGGGGCTCTGCGGGGAGGGAGCAGTCCCCAGCGCAGGGCGGAGGACGGCGTGGGCACAGCCGTCCCACTGCTGGCATTGCCCCCCGGCTGTGAACTCGCCCATGCAGGCTGGGAAGCGGATGCTGTCAGGAACGTTCCACAAGAGCTGCCAAAAGAAAACGCGGTGGCAGGGCCTACAAGACCCACAGCAGTGACCCAGGCCTGAAATCTCAAATGTGCTAATGTTGTGGAAGCCATTCTGCTGATGGCCATACTATTTAATGGAATAAAATGAAAGTCTGGGGAGAAAACACAAGCCTGATGAAGGGAATATGGCCAAGGTCGCCACTGGGGAGGACGTTTTCAGGAAGCTGTTTGGCAGGCGGTCAGCTCGGCAGCCGAGCGTCGGCAGGTGGCACCGTGAGAACAGACTCGGGGCCCTCCTGGATGCTGGCGCCCAGAGGCTGGGACATGTCCACACTCGGGGCCCTGTGGGCAGCAAACGGGACACGGACGGTCCGGGGCCCGCGCCCCAGGTGGGGATGTACCCGTGAGGGCCACCGCAGGTGCCAGCGGAGGCTGAGGGGTCCCAGCGCTATCTCAGGGCGGGGGAGCCTCACATCCCGGGACAGGATTCTGGGACGTGCTTGGCCAGGAGGCCCTGAGGCCTCATCCCTGACAGTGAACTAAGATCAATGGGGCTGTGAAAATGCAGTCATTCGGGCCAGAGTACAAAGACACTCCCTCCCCCTTTCTTTAGTACAGAAATGTCTATGGGTGCCAGAGCTTAGAACCCAAAGGGAACCGTAAGCATGTCCCTGGGGCGGCCATACCAAACCCCACAGATGGGCGGCTTAAACAGCGACATTTGCTCTCCCTCAGTCTAGAGGCCAGAAGTCCAAGGTGTTGGTCGGCCTGTGCACCCTCCACGGGTTCTGGGGGGGCATCTGCTCCAGGCCTCTCCCCAGGCTTGTAGGGGTTTGCTGGTGTCCCTGGGACTTCCTGGCTTGTGGAAGCGTCACCCGGACCTTTGCCTCCATGCTCTGTGTCCACGTCCCCCTTTGCATAAGGACACGATCACCCTGGCTTGTGGTCCACCCTACTCCTCCTAACATGCTACACCCACAACAACTCTATTTCCAAATACGGTCACATTCTGAGATTCCAGGGGTTAGGATCTCAACTTAGGAATTTTTGCAGGGACATAGTTTAGTCCATAATGGGGCCTGAGCCACAGTCCTAGCCAGTGGTTTGCAGACTCCCCGGCCGTAGGTCCGGTCCTACGGCAGTTCCGCAGCCCAACAAGCAGGGCTTGCTCCTCCCAACCTCTCTTTCCAGGCCACATCCCTTCCTTCCCTCACCATTCCCATCCATTCCAGTCTTCCTGCTCACGAATGCCTTCACTTAGAGACATTCTGGCATAAACGTACTGTGTGCCAAGACTGGATACAACCAGCAAATACTGCTCGCTTGAAGACAAACCTCAAAAACTCATCAAATGTTGACTGTTGGCTACGATTCTTGGGCCAGGCCACACCGCATGGGTCTACACATCACACGTTTATTAAGGCCGTGTGCAACGTTAGCTCGGTTGTTTCGGTATGCAGCCTTCTATCTGTACCTCTGCGGGCCAGCCAGAGTACCTGTTCCTCGCACTATCAGAGTGGTTGATCTGTGTGAAGAAAAGAAAAGAATTGTATTTATCCACTCATCGATTCAACAAATATTTAACGTGTCAGTTACGAGCAAAGTCATATAAAGAGAATCACTGCCTAGAACGGGATTTGCTCTAACCTACTCTGGGCACTTGATTTTTTTTTCTTAATAATATTTGAACCAGGTGTTAATGAAGCTCTAGAACTTTCCGCAATGACACAGATGTTCTATCATCCATGCTGTCCAGCACAGCAGCCACCAGCCACGTCGGATTCGTGAGGACTTAAAATGTTGGCTAGTGTGACTGATGAACTGAATTTTAAATTCTATTTTATTTAGATAAATGTAAACGTAAATCCAAATTTGGCTAGAAGCTGCCATATTGGACGACATAGCTCAAATGTTTAATTTTTAATTCTCTGGATGTAGGGCTGTATTTTTTTTTTTTTTTTTCAGGGAAACTGTAGCGTCCCTTGCTCAGCAAATGTGTGTTCATACTGACTGGGCTTAAGTCCTTCACATCTTTGATTCTTTCACAGATAACAGAGCACCTTAACCTGACACGTAAGAAGGATAATTTGCATTGTTATGGAACTGTGGAATTCTAATTTTACATTCCTTTTTACATAACAGCTTTACTAAGATGTAATTCACATACTATAAAATTTACCCATTTAAAGCATGCAATTCAGTGGTCTCTACTGTATTCACAGAGATATGCCACCATCACCATGATTTTAGAACATTCTCATCACCTGAACAAGCAGGCACTCCCCACTGTCCGCAGCCCTAGGCAGCCACTCATCTACTTTCTGTCTCTATGGATTTTGCCTATTCTGGAAATTTCATACAAATGGAATCATACCAATATGTGTGTTTTTTGTGTTTGGTTTTCTTCACTTAGCATATTTTGAAGGTTCGCCGGTATTGTAGCTTGGATTGGCATGTCACCTCTTTATGTGGCTGCATAATATTCCAGTGAATGGCTATACCATATTTTATTATACATTTTCAATCCATTAATCAGACATTTGGCTTGTTTTCCATTTTTTTGGCTATTATGGATAATACTGCTATGCACATTCATGTACAAGTGTTTGGGTGGACATATGTTTTCATTCTCTCAGGTAGATATTTATAAGTAGGATTGCTGGGTTATCTGGTAACTGTTTATCTAACTTTTTGAGGACTTGCCAGAACGTTTCCCAAAGCAGCTGTGTATCACATTTCCTCCAGCAGTGTATGAGGGGTCTAATTTCTCCACATCCTCGTCCACACTTCTTATTACATCTTGTGTGTTACAGCCATCCCAGTGAGTGTGAGGTGGTATCTCACTGGGGTTTTTATTTGCAGTTTCCTAATGGCTAATGATGAGCATCTTTTCACATGCTTATTGGCCATCTATATGTCTTTGAAAAGCTGATTAGTCAGATCCTTTGTCCATTTTAAAACTGGGTTGTCTTTTTATTATTGAGCTGTAAGAGTTCTTTATATATTCTGGATACAAGTCCTTCATCTGCACATATTTTCTCCCATTCTGTGGGTTACCTTTTCACTTTGTGGACGGTACTTGTGCTTTCTTCCGTTGTTTGTGCTTTTCGTGTCGTATCAAAGAAACCGCTATCTAACCCAAGGTCACGTTTTCTTCTGAGAGTTTAGTAGTTCTAGCTTTTACATCTAGTTATTTGACTGAGTTTTTGTATATGGTGTGAGGTAGGGGTCCCAATTTGTTCTTCAGCATGTGGATATCCAGTTGTCTCAGTGACACTCAGTGACACTTGTTGAAAACATGACTCACTCCCCAAAGGCCCCACATGGGAAAGCTCTGTGATGTGTGGAGGAGAGCAGAGTGCAGCGGTAATGGGTTCGCTGGTGTGTGGAGCATACGCAGCATGGAAATAAGAGTAGGAGGGGACTGGCTGGGCTGCAAATCAGGGGTCTTAGCTCTGGTTCCAGATCGCCAGGGACCAGGATGGAGACCATGCTGGAGGTGATGCTAATGATGACCCCGTGCTGAGTACACCAAGCGGGGCAGGCTGACCACCCACAGTTCAGCGTGAAGACAAGGAGGCTCAGGCATATGACATCATAGTCCTCAGGTCACAAAGCTCAGGGCGACGGTGTCCAGGTCCAAACCCAGGTTACGCTGCTTCAGACTTCTATCCTCCTTTATTTCTTAGTTTGTGAGTCTCGATTCCTCCCCCTTTATAAAGCTGGAATCAGCCTTAAAGTCTCTTACATTTTATTTTTATTATTTTTTTTAGAAACTGTTTATTTTCCATCAACCTTATTTCCATTTTGTTTGCCTTTGTGGAAGAGCAGCTTCAGACCACTCAGTGGTTGCTCCTACCCATTCAGTGGCCCAAGCGTGGGAGCCTGCAGACCAGTCTTCTGTGGCCGGCTGAGTCTTCAGGAGGGAGCTGCTGACTAGGCACAGAGCACACCCGCTCGTCTTCGACAAGTCTGTGATTTCAGGCTGAGTAGCAGTGAACTCAGTCCGGAGCTGGAGCAGTCCACTCTGAAATCCCTCCTGGGTCGCGGCCTTTTTGGCAGCGGCCTGCTCGTCTACTGCAATCTCGTCAGGATCTCTGTGGAAGCAAAGATCAGGCCCGACCTCCCATGCGTGTACCCAGGAAATGGTGCCAGGCGTGAGCAGAACTTCCCGGGCCAGCATCCCTCACATCGGACCCCCTGAGTGGGCTCCGTTGTTGTCGCAAGGGATGGCGATGTCCACGTCGTGCAGGGGGTAGTCTCTGCTCCACAGAGCGACGGTGGGAAGGTGAACATAAGGCACCTCTGTGACAGGCTGGTGGCCAGCCCTGCGATCAGTAACCACCAGAGTCTGGGCTCCCGGAAGGCTGCCTGGATCTGGTTAGTCAGTGAGGGTTCCGGGGGGAGGCGGACGGCAACAGCACACTGCAGCCCAGCTCACTAGCCAGGATTCATGGATGATAGGACACTGACATCAGCCAGGTTTTCAATGACAACAATGACATGAGCTCCAGCACTCTGGGTTCCAGGCCTTTCTCTGCCAGCTTCTCTCAGGTTCTCCTCAGATTCATGATGTGGATGCCTTCACTTTTCCTTCTGTAGATGTACTGCTCCATTTGCAAGTCAGTGTTGGTGCCACTCAAGTGGGTTCCTGCTGCAAGGAATTTGAGGACATCCTCCTCCTTCACTTGCAGGACATCAGGGGCTCTGGTCATGGGGACAGTTTCCCTTTAAGTTAGGACGGGAATGCGGAACAACGCCACATGGACCCCTCAGGTCACAAAGTAGTGTGGAAAAAAACAAGTCTCTTACATTTTACAATTCAGTTCAGTGGGTGAGTGGGGCTGGTGAAGGCTTCTGAACGTGGGAATGACCTGTGGGCTGTGCTTGGGAAGCCAGCTCTGGGAACAGCACGGGATGGAGGTGATAGTGGCCGGGGACCAGCCAGGGCCTGGGAGGCCTGCCCCACACAGCCCCTCACCACCCCTGGGGAAGTCCACACAGCAAGTCTGCATACCCAAAACAGGAAGGCATAATGATTCCTCCATTAGTACTTGACTCGAGCTTTGGGTGAGATCGTCCTGAGGCCCTGGCCCCCAGCTCAGGCCTCACCAGCATCTGAGCAAACCCTTTTGTGCCCCCAAGCCACTAATAGCTCCCACCAAAACCGCTCACTGCACTCAGGTTAACGCTGAGTAAAAGGGATTCAAGCTTCACTCCAGGCCTTTCTGATACCATGGACACACTCAGTGATGAGGGCAGCACTTCCTACAGGGCCTGGCCTGCGCTCTGGCCAGGTCTCTGACCCAGGGCAGGTGGGGAGAGGCCGAGGGAGCTGGGCGGGGGGGTGGGGATGGGGGGGGTGAAGGGAGGAGGGCACAGGGTAACACAGCTGGAGAAGGAGCAGAGTGGCTGGAAGGTGATGTCAGGGGGAAGCTGGGATGTGCCCATGGGATTGGGACTCCATCAGTGCAATCAGTCCAACCCTTCCTGTGCATCAGAATCACCAGCCAGGCCCCACCCTGCGATTCTAGCTCAGGTGGCCTGCAAAGTTGCTCTGGGTTCCAGGACTCTGCTCAGGTCCCTTCGAGTTTCTGGTTCCTGGAAGGGACACCCTTCTCCTGCGAAGAGTCGGTGACTCCACTCCATGGCCGTGCTGCTAATCCTTCCTCTCTGGAAGCTGTCCTGTCTCCTAAAGAGCCGCGTCTCCCAAAGAGGCTGTGTGACCGTCCCCAGAGGTGCCAGCTTGTGACTCCAACAACATTTGCCAGTGCTCAGTTGGAATTTTCACAGGCGACCAAGTTAATTCACTAGAACTCGATTCTCTAGCTCTTTACTATTCTTCCATAAAGAGGACATGATGGCGGGCGCTTATAATCGATCGTGCACTGAGCTAGGGCAACAATGCGAGCTCTGTCCGGTGCGTGTGGCGCCCGAGCGTACAGGCTGGGTCAGCCCCATTACCCGGCGCTGTTACCGGGCTCTGAACAGAGGCGAGGGGCCGAGAGGCTTGCCGCAGCCTGTGTTGGCTGCCCCATGACAGGAAGGCGGGACCAACAGCCCATTAATCACCTACTTTTGGGCGCCTGGGTGGCTCAGTCAGTTGAGCCTCTGTCTTCAGCTCGGGTCATGGTCCCGGGGTCCTGGGGATGGGTCCCGCGTCAGGCTCCCTCCTCGGCGGGGAGTCTGCTTCTCCCTCTGCCCCTTCCCCTTGCTTGTGCTCTCTCTCTCTCTCAAATAAATAAGTAAAATCTTTAGGAAAAAAAAAGAATCTTCTACTTTTAAACAGATTTGGAAAGTGTGAACTTCAGTCAAGTGCCTCTTCCTGATGGGCAAGGTCTACAAGGCCGTTATGATGATTTTACTTACAATGACGTATCAGGCACCTACCATGATTCGCCCAGGACTCAGGAATGCAGAGTCTCAGGCACATTACCATGAGAGAAGCAAGGGCTCAAACCCGGGCAGCCGGCTCCGCGAGGCCCTGTGCGGCACGCATTTTGCACAGGAATGTCTTGGAGGCAGGAAGCCATCAGAGACCTACAACCTTTCAAACCACAGGGCGTCCTCTACTAACCACTTGTGGGAAGTAACATTTAAAAAGCACTCACATTTTCTCTCTGAATGTCTGCAGGAAGCTCAAAGCCTTTTGCTGTGAGAAATACCCAGCTTGACCTGAACCGAATGTTCCTGATTTGTTTACTTCCAAGTGCTTCTATGACCTTCTTGGCATCCTCCTTCAGCCTGGGGGGAGAGGGGGAGGGCGTGTAAATGTCGCAGGCGGAGACTCCGGTGGGTCACACTGCGGATGTCCTAGGAAAGAGGCTTCTAGAACAACCCACCTCCTCCTGGGGCATACAGCGGGAGGATGGCAAATTTCTAGTTAATCATGTGATGACATCAGGGACTCTTTAAGCTTCAGTTTGGGGCACAGAGTTTTAATTCTCAATTCTCAAATCCCCGTGTCTTGGGATCCAATCACATCCTCATGTTCAGCCAACATAATTTTGGGTCTTTGCTGCCCCTTCGGTTCACTGACCACAAAAGGAGGCAGACAGAAGTTGCTGAAAGATGAAAGGACAGGTCAAAAGGGTCCCTTTCATTTTCAGAAAGGTCAGTATCAAAAAAGAAAACAAAAATCTAAAACAACGCTACCATTGTAAAAGTGGGCAACTTACAGTAAGCAAAGGAAGGAGGGCAGAAAGGAAAAGAAAAAAAAAAAAAGAGCTCAGATATTCCTGAGTTAAATTGGCATTTTTCCAAGCATGTATCAGATAACTTCTGTCTGGTAAGATGCTCTATTAAAAACAGGATCTGAGGTCAAATAAATTTGGGGAATGCCACATTCACGAGCCACCTTGAAACTCACAGGGCACAGAAGTACTCTGAGATCCTTGGAAGTTTGGCCGTGAACACACACGTGTTTACTCAGAACAGCAAACTTCCGAGCAACACAGGAGCCAAACCAACTTCTCCCTCAGGAAGTTGTGTGTGTGTGTGTTTCCTTTTCATTTGATTGCCATTCTTATAGAGAATTCTTCTCAATTTCCTTTCCTATTTCTGTAAGTCCCACACTGGGTTTAGCTTTTCTGTCCTAATTATGGTCTGTGGCGGTTCTGTCTTGCTACCTGAGAATGTTCCTTAGCTTCTAGGACTTATGTACTCTGCTGGCTACTCAGGTTTTTTTTTTTAGAAACACAGTCTGCTTTGTCATGGGCTCCCATTCCTTCTCCTTAGGAAAGCATCTTGCTCCTTAGATTTGCATTCTTTCCTAGAGGATGCTCCTCAGGGGCCCTGACAGGCCTGGTGCTCTCTGCCAGCCGGCTTCCCCCGTCCCCCCACTGTGACAAATCGGTCCACACTCACCTACTCGCACCGTCATCTTGGGTCACCATGAAGAGCAGGGACTTTGGAGGTGCGCTCTGAATAAAGTTCGTCATCGGTCCAGAGTTATCTGTTGGGTCAATGCAAACCGGTTTTAGGGTCTTCCTTGTTCGCTTGCCCGGGACACTGTCCCTCCTCTGCGCTTAGCTGCTGTGTCCTCTCTGGATCCTCCAATGCCTGGAGCTCATCTCCACTAGTGAGTGGCCGCTGGGCTCCACGGTGGGACCAGCAGAGGTGAGGGGCACGAGCAGCTTGTGGAGATTCTATGAATCTAACTCGAGGCCAGAGACAATGTGGCCAGCACAGGTGTGGCGTTTCTCTGCAATGACCACAACAGAGTGGTCCCGGGGCACTAATGTGCAGAATGGGGGTGAGAAATCAGACTTGCAGACCAGACTGAGCACAGCAAGTCTTTGCTAAGAGACGAATCTGTGCCTCACGGCAACAAAAGGAAGGCTAATCTCAAACCCCATTATTTCCCACTGGGGCATTTATTGCACAGTTCCCATCAAGTGCGTCCAGACATTTATTACTGTTCTCTTTATAAAGCCTTGTTTTAAATAATTCTCACGGCTCAATAAAAATAGAAGGGGCTCCTATATCCTGACTGACCTCTGTGCTCAAGCCCAGTGCCCAGACTGGAGAGACCACGGAAGGAGAACGTGCACTGTGCGTCCTGGGGACGTGTGTGCTGAGCGCAGGGGGGCAACATGAACAGGACAGGAACAACGATGATGTTCAGGGCTGCATGCTGATCACATTATTTTACATATATTTGATTTAAAAAAATGTTTTCTCTTATTATCTGATGAAGGAACACAAATAAAAGGCCCAGGACAAGTGTGACCAGAGAAGACATTTTCTAGATAACGCCTTCAAACTCGATCATACGACCTCAATTACAGACAAGGAGGGCTTGTGTAAGACTGTTCTAGAATACTCCTATGAGCTTCTGGCAACTTTTTTAGTAGACAAAATAAAAATGTTTGACACTTTTGTTTATCTTCATGCTTGTAATTCATGAGAAGAGTTTTCTTACCACCTCCAAACATATCAAAATACTGTGTTGCTATTGCTTTCCCAGTCATATCTGAAAATAAAAGAAATAGTTTTTAAAAGAACGTTCACTGGACTCGGGGTCCATCTGTGGCACCGAGCTGCTCAAACGGCACGTTCCTGTGTCCAGGAGGCCGGCTGATCAGCTGCTCTAGAACTTCCTTCCCACGGCTTCCAGCTAGTTGGACCCTCCACTCTTTCCTGCTGCCCCTGCCTCTCCTACGGGAACCCCAGAGCGCCCCCCTCAGCCCCCTCTGCTTCGTACTTTAGGTTTTCCAGCGGGATTCTCAGAGTGGGTGTGTTTTGTCTCTGTCCCACAGCCCCAAGGTCAGGGGACTGCGCGCTCTGCGTGCTCCCAGGGATGGCACACAGAACCCTTTCCCCAAACCTCTGACAGGTCTCATGGTCACGGACCCCCAGTGGCAACTGTGACAGCGTGCTTCCCCAGGCCTAAGAGGAAGCCAAGCTTTGCTCCCCTGAGGCCCTAGTTGGCTTTTCTCACAAAGGTGGGGTGACCTCTGCAGGGTCACCAGGAATCCAAGGGTGACTCCAGGATGGTCTGTGCCCCACAGCCTGCTTATCTGATTTGACCCCTGCCTTCTGCTGGTTCTTTTTTGGTTTTTTAAAAGCCTATTTATGTTTGACTTTTTTTTTTTTTAAGTTCATTTGTTTTTAGTAATCTCTATACCCAACATGGGGCTCGAACTCAGGACCCTGAGATTAAGAGTCCTACGTTCCTCTGAGCCAGCCAGGAGCCTCGGACTCTTTTTTTTTGTTTTTCCAGGAACCACAATCTGTAAAGTGAGGTATTATAAAAATAATCAAATAATTTTAAAATGCTTTAAAAAATAAGCCTAGACTAGATCATTCGCAAAAATCCTCAAAAACCCAACGTATCTTTGAAAATGCAATCACGGAACTTTTAGAGAAGTTTGAAAGAGAACATTTAATAACTCACAGTTGACAATGGCAATATTTATCCCTCTTCCAACATTTCTAGTCTTTTCTCCCATGAGCCTGAAATGAAAATAAGAGTCAGTCAAAGAATCCCTTTCTCACGAAGCAATGAGTAGGGCTCCCTGTTCCATAAGCTCTTCTCGTGGCAGAACCACTGCCCCAGCCATTGGCACTTACCATTTCCTTGAAGATACGCATGGGCCTTGGCTCAGCTCCATTGAGAGTCACCCCCATCCTCGCTCCGCACATACCCACCCCCAAGGTTCTATAGACTCAAGTCCCTTGGGGAACCTGGAAACTGCCCTTAATCCTACAATCTAGACAAATGGCCAGGGAGGGGAAAATCTAGGATTTGTTGAGCACAGGCTCTTTACAAACATTTTCTCACTGAATCCTCAACTACCTCCTGAGCATTCATTTTTCCACCTTACAGATAGGAAGTCGTAAGAGGTGGATCAGCTGGGCACGGATCTGACCCAAGTCTGCTCCCCACGTATACACCCTCTTGCCTCGTACTGATGGAGGCCTTGCTGGACTCTTGGTGATCCTTTAATCCAGCCACAAAATGTAACCCAGCTTAGCTCCTCAAATAAATACTTTCTATTACTTCACTTAATTTCCATTTTTAAATTGGAGAATAGGATCAACTTCAAATGAACTGTGCCCTAAAACCAGTATGAAGACTGACTTTCCTGGAGATGGTATTTATTACTGAAGATCCTAGAATTCTGTGTGTGTGTGCGTGCACCCTCGGTCAAGTTTTTCTTTTTTTTAAGATTTTATTTATTTATTTGATAGAGGGAGAACGAGAGAGAGATCTTAAGCAGGGGGAGGGGCAGAAGGAGAAGCAGATTCCCCGCTGAGCAGAGAGCCTGATCCCAGGACCCTGAGATCATGACCTGAGCTGAAGACAGACGCTTAACGACTGACCCACCCAGGCACCCTCCCTCTGTCAAGTTTTAGAGTCAGTGATATGCTGGCATCACAAATAGAATTTGAAAGTTTTCCTCCTTTTCCCATGCTTGGGAGTAGTGAATACAGCACTATAATATTCTGCTCTTGACACATTTATCTAAACTCCCCTGGGGGCTTTCTAGTCTAAGTCCTTTTCAGAAGGGTAGCTTTTTTTTTTTTTTTTTTTTTTAAAGATTTTTTATTTATTTATTTGACACAGAGAGAGATAGTGAGAGAGAGAGAGCACAAGTAGGGTGAGCAGCAGGCAGAGGGAGAGGGAGAAGCAGGCTCTCTGCTGAGCAGGGAGCCCGATGTGGGGCTCGATCCCAGGACCCTGGGACCATGACCTGAGCCGAAGGCAGACGCTTAACGACTGAGCCACCCAGGCGCCCAGAAGGGTAGCTTTTTGACAATTTTAGAGAATATTCTATAATATCTTGAAAGAGAAAAAGAAACTTCCATTTATGATAATGGAAAGTGGGGGTAATCTGAACCTAACTTCTCATAGAGGAAAATTTAAAAATGGGATTTAAAGAGTATCTATTTGACTATATTGGAGACCTAACAGGAAATAAAGAGCTCTGAAGCCAGAATGTGGGGGGACACTTAAGTTTCAAGTGGGTGAGCCCAGCAAGTAAAGCTACTTTGCCTCAGAAGCATTTGCTAATTCCAGAAAAAGTATCAAAGGAGATGAGTAGCACTTTTGACAACCACGTGAGGTGAGGCCTGGGGGACAAAAGTTGGAAGACAGGGCCCACCAAAGAGAAGGCCATGTTACATCCTCCAATCTTATTTGGGTTGGGGTCAAAAATGGTTGAATCTTAAAAATAAGAATGAACCAGAAATAGATCAGAACTTGAATAACTGCAGCCAAATTTTAAGTCAACCGGGTGGGTCCCCCAAAATCTCAGTCTTTAACATTTATTCAGATCATTCTATTCTGGTCATGATTCCAAGTTCCTGGTATAAGCAAGCAAAAATCCTCAGAAAAAGAAGATACCATCTAATACCTCAATTAAAAAAAAATGCAGAGGGTGCCTTGGTGGTTCAGTCAGTTGAGCGTCTGCCTTTGGCTCAGGTCATGATCCCAGGGTCTTGGGATCAAGCCCCGCATGGGGCTCCCTGCTCAGTGAGGAGTCTGCTTCTCCCTCTGCCCCTTCCCCCACTCATGCTCTCTCTCTCTCAAATAAATAAAATCTTTTTTTTTTTAAAAAAACCCACAATTTCTCAAATACATGCTCTATCATGCTATCAAATGTCACCTGGCATATGAGAAAAGATGCCGACATAAACAAGTACCAGTGAAACCAGCAGAAAATAATAGATAATAGTGACAGACTCATAAGGGCTCCAAACAGATTATCCAAAGGATTTCAAAATAACTATACTTAATATGCTAATGAAGACAATAAATAAAAGCAAAACATTTCAAGCTGGAAACTATGAAAAAATGAAGATTAGAAGAAGTACAAAATGAAGCTCTAAATCTAAATTAATGTAACAACTACAATCAGTAGTTAATGGAGGGGTTTCACAGCAGATCAGGCACCGTAGAAGATCTGGTGAGCAACAGTTCAGAGGAAAACAGCTCTGCCTACAATGAAAGAAAGATACAAAGATGGAAAATACAAAACAGACTGAAAGCTATAGAGAATATAATAATAAGATCTGACATATGTTTGTCAGGGGTCTCAGATGATCGATCAGGAGAAGGTAAATGGGGCAGAAGATGCAATGATAGAGAATTTGTTTAATGTGATGAAGGACTTTGATTCATACATATTTAAGAGGCACAACGAACCCCAAAGAAGATAAAGCAATAACAACAGACACAGCAGGGTACAAGTGCTGAAAACCAAAGGCAAGGGAAAAATCTTAAAGATAATCGGAGAGGGGGAAAAAGGCAGTTACTTGTTACTTTCATCGCCTCAGCAATTCAATTGTTAGCTGACTCTCAAGAGAAACAATGGAAGCCAGAAGACAATGGAACAGCATCTGAATGGGTTGAAACACAACCTGGAAAAATATCTTTCAGCAATGATGATGAAATAAAGGTATTTCAGAGAAATGAAAACTGAGACAATTCACCACCAGCAGATCATACAGAGGCTTTTGTTCTGTATCTTTTGCTGTAATAAATCTTATCTGTAAATATTAGCTGTTCCTGAGTCTTACAAGTCCCTCTTGGAGATCATGGAAGTTGAGGATAGTTGTGCAATCCCCCAAAATAATATCCAACTGAAATATATGCACGTGTGCACCAACAGACATGTGATTATATTACACATTTGATGTATGTGTGGACTTATTTCAGCTTATTTTCAATTCTAGAGTTTCTTTGTTTTTTTTTTTATTTTATTTAATTTTTGAATATGCAATACATCACATGGTTCAAAAATCACCATTATGTGGACAGAATAAAATCATACCCAAAGAAATCTTCTCTATACCCTCCACTTTGTTCTCCTCATTCCCTGTTCCCATGTCCATTAATTTATTTTAGTTTCTGGTTTATCCTTCTGGGGTTTGTTTTTACATCAAAAATAAGCAAATTGTGTATGCATAATTAATATACATTCATGTATATGTTTTTTATATATGTATATATACATGTATGAGTACACTTACATATAAGTATATTCAAGTATATGTCTGTATTCCTTATTATATTCTTTTACAACAAACTGGTAAACGTGTTGCTCTGAGTCCTGTGAACCATTCTAGCAAATTACCAAACCCAAGGAGTGGGGCATGGGAACTCTGATTTACAGGCAGTCAGTCAGAAGTATACTGATAATCTGGGACTTGTGATTGGCATCTGAAGTCGGAATGGGGCAGTGGGAATGTCTTGTGAGACTAAGCCCTTAACCTGTAGGGTCTGAGGCCATCTTCAAGTAGATATATCAGAATTGAATTGAATTGTAGATTCCCAGCCCCCCCAAGCTGGTGTTGCAGATAATTGCTTGATGTGGGGAAAAATTACCACACATTTGATGACCAGAGTACAAATGCACTCAGAGTACAGCAGTTTTCCTTTATGTACCCCAAAATAATGTGGCTCACTCAAGAAGAAACAGGTAACTTGAGTAGCTCTGTATTTATCAAAGAAAGTGAAATTTGTAGTTAAAAATCTTCTCATAAAGAAAACTCTAGGCCAGAAGGCTTCACTGGGGAATTGCACCAAACCCTTAAATAAATAATACCAATTCTTTACAAACTCTCCCAGACTATTGAAGAGAATACTCACCAACACATTCCACCCTGATACCAAAACCAGAGGAAAAAAAAAAACCACAAGAAAACCACAGACCAATATCTCTCATGAACACGGATACAAAAATTCTTAACAAAATTTTAGCAAACTGAATGCAACAATATATAAAAAGGATACTATATCACAAGCAAGTGGGATTTATCTCAGAAATGCAAGATTGATTTAACATTCAAAAATGTAATTCACCATATTTGCAGACTAAAAAAGACAAACCATATAATCACCTCAAGAGATGTAGAAAAAACATCTGACAAAATCCAATACCCATCACTGATTAAAAACTCTCAGAAACCTTGAAATAGAAGGAATTTCTTCAACCTGATAAAGGGCTTCTGTGAAAAATCCCTAGTTAACATCATACTTAATGATGAATGATGGAATGCTCTCTCTCCAAGACAAGGAAAAAGGCAATGATGTCTACTCTCATCATTTCCATTCAGCATTATAATGGAGGTTCTATCCAGTGCAATCAGGCAAAAAAAGAAAGCAAAGGCATGCAGATTAGAAAGTGGTAAAACTGCCTTTTATTGGGGGGGGGGGTGGTTAGCTGACCATTACCATCTATGTAGAAAATCCAATGTAAAAGCAAAACTACTAGAACTAATAAGTGAGCTTAGCAAGGTTGTGGGATATAAGATCATTATACAAAAATCAATTCTATTTGTATATACTAGCAATGAACAGTTGGAAATTAAAATTTTTAAAAATATACTACAGCATCAAAAATGAAATACTTAAGAGATAAATATAATAAAAGAGCTTCAAGATGTGTACACTGAATGCCATAAAAACATCTCTGAATCAAGTTAAAGAAAATTTAAGTAAACGGAGAGCTAACTATGTTTATTGAGTAAAAGATTCAATATTGTTAAGATGTCAATTTTCCCCAAATTGATCTAGAGTTCCAACGCAATCCCAATCAAAAGCCAACAGGCTTTTGTGTAGAAATTTATAAGCTGATTCTAAAATTCTATGGATATGGAAAGAATCTAGAATAGTGAAAATAATTTTGAAAATGAAAAACAAAACTGAAGAAATTATGTTATTGAGCTTCAAGAATTACTGCAAAGCTACATTTATCAAGACATTGTATATAGTAAAAAGACATATAAATAGAAGAGAATGGAGAATCCCGAATTAGATACACACATGTATGGTCACTTGATTTTTGCTAATGGTGCAAAGGAAAATCACTAGAGTAAGATAGTATTTTGAATAAATGGTGCTAGAACAATTGGATATCCACATTAAAAAATTACTTCAATCCAAATTTCACACCATACACAAAAATTAACCCCAAATGGGTATCTCACAGGATATGAAATGAAAAATCTAAAACTATCAAATTTCTAAAAGAAAACATAGAAGAAGATTTCTGTGACCTTGAGTTAGGCAAAAAGATCTAAGATATGACACAGAAAGTATGATCCTAAAATAAAAAACTGGTAAACTGGACTTCATTAAAATTAGGAATTTCTGCTCTTTGACAAACACAGTTAAGAGAAGAAAAAGACAAGCCACAAACAGGGAGAAAATATTTGTAAATCATGTATTCGATGAAGGACTTGTATACAGCATATATAAAGAAATCTCAATAATAAGAAAACAACCAAATGAAAATGACCACAGACTTAAATAGATACTTCATTAAATAAGATATACATATAGCAAATAAACACATAAAAAAGAGGTGCACTATCATTAGTTATTAGAAAAATGCAAACTAAAACCTCAGTCAGATACCACCGCACCCCTATTAGGATGCCCAAGATTAGAAAGACTGACCATACAAGTGTTGGTAAGTATGATGGTGGATCGACTCTCATACACTGATGGGAATCTCACAGGTACAACCCTTTGCTTTCATCCCATTTTCTTTTTGTTTGCATGGTTTCTGAAAAACAAAAAAAGCCCAATGTAACTCTTATCCTTCTTTCTTTATAGGTAAGCTGTTTTTTCATTTTGGTTTGTTTGCCTCTGGCTTCTTACAAGATTTGCTCCTTGCCTTTGGTCCTCTGTAGTTTGAATATAACATACTTAGGTGTAGATTTTTTTGGTATTTATCTTACTTAGTATCATTAAGCTCCCTGGATCTGTGGTTTGGTGTCTGTTAATAATTTTGGAACATCTTCAGCAACACTACTTCAAATATTTCTGTTCCTTTCTCTCTCCCTTCTTCTGGTTCCCTATTACACATTATATCTTTTGTACTTGTCTTACTGTTCTTGGATATTCTGTTCTGTCTTTGTTTTTTCCTTTAGTCTTTTTTTCCTTTTCTTCCTCTTTCAGTTTGGGAATTTCTATTGACATATCCTCAAGCTCACTGATCCTTTCCTTGGTTGTATCTGGTCTACTGATGAGCCCATCAAAGGTGTTTTCCTTTTCTGTTACAGTCTTTTCAATTTCCACTATTTCCTTTTGATTCTTTCTGAGGAATTTCATCTCCCTGCTTGCATTACTCAGCTGTTCTTGTATTCCATCCACCTTTTCTATTGGAGCCTCTGGCATATTAATCATTATTGTTTCAAATTCCTGGTCTGCTAACTACAAAATTTCTGCCATATTGGAGGTAAGTTCTAATGCTTGCCCTATCTCTTCAAACTGCGCTGTTTGCCTTTAGTATGCCTTGTTATTTTTGTTGAAAGCCAGACATGGTATGCCAGTTAAAAGGAACAGAGGTAAATAAAATGTACTGTGAATCTTTATGTTCATCTGGCTAGGAGTGCGCTGTGTTTGTTATTTACTGTGGCTACAGGTGTCAACGATTAAAATTTCTCCCCTATGTCTGAGTATCCTACAGACTCTCTTTAAAATTGGGTTTAGCCTTGTGGTTCTTTTGAGCTGTGACCCCCTGTTATTTTTAAGGAGCTTTATTTATGTGGTGGTAAGATGTGGGGGATGAGGAAATGTTCTATAGTCCTAAGATTGGGTCTCAGTCTTTTGCTGAGCCTGTGCCGCTAGGCGGTGGCCCTCACAGGTGGACATATTTTTTCTTTTCTTTTTTTTTTTAAGATTTTATTTATTTATTTGACAGATAGAGAGACAGCGAGAGAGGGAACACAAGCAGGGGGAGTGGGAGAGGGAGAAGCAGGCTTCCTGCCGAGCGGGGAGCCCGATGCAGGGCTCGATCCCAGGACCCTGGGACCATGACCTGAGCCGAAGGCAGACGCTTAACGACTGAGCCACCCAGGCGCCCCGGCCATATTTTTTTTTGACTCCTTAGGTGAGACAGGAAGGTGAGAAGGAGCTGATGCTGGGTATTTCCCTCCCACAGGCCAGTTAGTATCTGGTAAAACAATTTCCCTTGAAGGCGGGGCCATTGTTAAGGAGAACAGAACACTGTGGGCATATTTCAGAATGGCTACTCTCCCTTCCCCCTGACAAAAGCATGAGGGGATTTTTCTTTGATCTTCACTCTGAGAGCCTGGCGGGCTTCCTGGCAGAAAAACTCAGGAAAGTGTAGGGGCTCCTCTAGGAGTTTTAATCTCTCAAAATAGTCCAAACTCAGTCTCTAGCAACTAGTCAGTTGCCTCTGAAGGATTCCTGCCTGATGTTGGCTCTAGCTGAGGTGTGATTCTGTGAATCTACCTGTCTGTCCCATTTTCAGGGCATCGGTTTGCCCCGTGACCTCAATTCTCTGGTATGTGTGTGTGTTTTATCTGCAGTATTATTGGGAGTTTATGTGCTGTGATCTAATCTAAGAGTTGTTCTCCCTTCATTGGCAGCTTTCAGACCACTTTTATGTGAGATATATTCGTTCTTTGTGATATCACCATACTTGGGTTGCTTTCTGTTTTTGTTGCTTTTTAAAATTTAAAGATTTTGCTTTCGCTATATGGTTTGTATTTTTTTTTTTTTTTTGCTTTGTTAAAGCTCATATATTAACTAGGGCATAAGCATATTTAAAAATACCATTCTAATAACTGAAAAGATAAAATATGGAGAAGATTTTTACAACACACAAAAAAGCCTAACTAATATAGAAGGAATCTTGTAAATCAGTAAGAAAAGGCCAGTGAGAGAGGTGAAAATGGGCAAGAGATATAAACAGATAGTTTACAGAAAATAAATACAAAGGCTCTTAGCATAAAAGATCCTCAATTCACTCAGCAAAAGCAATGAAGGTAAAAACCTAATCAGAGACTTCAATTTTCATCTCTCAGAATGGCAGAGATCAAAGTGTCTGTCAACATGCTGTGCTGGACAGACTGTGGGGAAACAATCATTCTTACTGTGCTAATCTGAGTCCTCTGAGGAGCAGATATCAGAACAGGATAAAATGCACAAGAATCTGTGTCCAGGGAAATGCCTACAAGAGGAGATGGGGAAGGGGCTTGGTTAAGTGGGGAGAGCTGTCAGACCACAGTACTAGTGTGACCCTAAGCAAAGGAGAGGGGGACAAAGCCTGGCTGGACGTGCTTTAGGCTGCCATGCAGTCTCAGGAGGCTTCAGCAAGGCCACAAGGGCATCTGGAATCCACGATGGCCCGCAGCAGAGCCTGCATCTTCCAGGAATGGACCTGCTTGGTGTCCCTCTGTGCTCACACAGATTCTCTCCTTCACCAAACTCCCCTTGGGCTCCCCTGAGCTCCTTCTTTAACTAGGCCTGACTTTTGGACTTCTGTGTTCACCTCTGCAGTGGCCAGTTTTAGAAGAACTCTGGTAAGTCAGTTTATCCAGATCCCCTTCCCTCTGATAGCTGATCATCCTCCATATCTGACTGGGGACCCCACCCAGATGATGTCTGATCGCCCTGTCTTCAGCAAAACAAAGGAGGAGTCTAGGAGAGTGGAAGGTGCTGTAACCCAGAAAGAGGAGCTCCAACTCCAGAGAGGGATACCAGGTTATTCCAGGATGACAGTGGACAGGAATGCCAGGCAACAGCCGCACGGTGCCCCGACAGCCAGCCTGCGGACCCGAGTGGGCCAGAAGGCTCCCGAAGATGAGCCTGATGAGTATCTGAGGTGACATTAGATTTATTTTCACTGGAGGAATGCTTAGGGATTAAACTGATGTAAATACACGGAAAACCAAGCAAGCCAACAACAAACAAAAATCAACGGTGCACAACCACCATACACGACATGCTTCAGCCACACAGAACCTTCACTTAGCCATGTTAAAAAAAAAAGCAAATAAACCTGGAGGCCACCATTTGACTATGTCACCGAACACTCACAGTCACATAACTGAAATGCTGACTCTTACCTTAAAATTAAGCTTTCCCATGTCAGTGTGACTTTTCAGTATGAACAGGTAATGAATGTACGTCTCCCGTAACAAATCACACTAGAAAACAGTGCGCTTATTCCTGCTTCGTATGCGGAGCTGTGACTGCTGAGGTCTGGACTTTCCGACCACTGTTCTCCCAACTGTTCCTCAGGAGATAAAACACTCACATCAAGTAAAGCCCTTTGGATTTTCTTTTCGTGGTCTTAATAATGCAAACGCTGGATCTTGATCAAACTAAAGCGGCACAGTCAGTACGATAACTGAAGACAGGAGCATCAATGACGGGAGATTGCTCACCTACCGAGGGGCCGGTCCATAGATAATGCCTAACACAGAAAACCAAGAAGTGGGAGCATGAGCCTGCTCCGTGGAGACGGGGAAGGAAGGAAAGAGAGACGGAAGGTGGCTGTCCCCAGGGAGGGCTGGTTGTGCAAAGGAAATGAGCGGCAGAAAACTGCTTATCTTTCTACATAAACATATCTTTTCTTTATAAGATGATGAGATCACCACAACCTAGCACTTTTTACTCCATGAGTTGATTACAACGAAACACAGTGCTAACCCAAGCGAATCGCTCTCCTTAGGTCTCTGCTCATGTTCACTCCTCTGTTCCTTTTAACCTGCTGTTATTTGAGTCTCCCCTGCTTTATACCACACTGTTTCTAAAGACCATCTGGAACACTGTTTGAGAGCAGGCAAGCTGCATGTGGATCCCACATGCTCATACAGTGAGCTGCTCCATTAGCTAACCGGGTTCAAGTCGGTCTACGCAGCACATCCCTGGACGCCAGTGGCGCTGCCGCTGACTAGCTGTGTGCTGGGGGGCTAGTTACTGAACCTGTCTGCGAATCCGTTTCCTTGTCTGCACGGCGGGGGTGACAAATGGCACACCTCACAGGAAGTCACACGAAGCTGATGTATATGTGCGTTAGTCTGCACTAGGTAAGCATGATGCTCTTGCTCTGAATGGTCAGGGAAGGCTTCGGGCACCGTGGAGCAGTGGAAACCCCAGGCTCTGCGGTCTGACTTGGAACAACTCCCCTTCTGGCGACGTGATTCTGGATGAGCGTCCCCATCCCACTGTCCCCGCCTGCCCCCAGGTCTCCCCGCTTCTTTCCCATGGGATCCTGCTCAGTTTTCGAGCTGAATCCCCACCTTGTCTCATCCACGGACCTCACTGACAATCCCATTCAAGGGTACACTCACCTCTCAAACTCCACGGCCCCACACAAAATTACCATTTGGCATTCACCACGGATGCTGGAAAATCTGTTTGCTTTCTCCAGGTGTTACAGTTCTTGGTGGCGAAGGGAATGATGTGACCACCCGGGAGACATATGACAGTGCCCAGAGACATGTGTGGTTGTCACAGCTGGACGGGGTGGCCCGCGGTATCCAGCGGAAGGACGCCGGGATGCTGCTACCCCCACACTGTCCAGCATCCCCCCACGACACAGAGTCGCTGGCCCGCAGTGTCAGTGTCAGCGGGGCTGAGGTGGGGGACCCTGAAGTGTGGACGCAAGCTGCTACAGCAGCAGAGCCACGTTTCTTGGAATTACTGGCCCACCGAGTGCCCCACCCGGGGGTGCGTGCAGAGGAATGTCTACCCAGAAACTCCCTGGCTGAGTGAAGTAGGCCTTTGGTAAGCGATGGACCCGCAGAAGGGAGTGTGGTTTCCACTCACCTCCCAGTACGGACGGGATGAGCTGGGACCAGGCAAGGAGGGGAAGCTGAGCCCAGCGCAGCTCGCGCCCCAGTGTGCCACACACTCCTTGGGAGGACAAGGACGGTGGCAGCGAGGGACGGGCAGCGAGGGCTGAGGGCTACCGCGGTGATCCAGCCGACGAGAAAGGAAGGTGCACCCAGTTTGGGGAAAAGGGGTGCATCACAGGGAAAGACTTCCTCCCCAGTGCTGGGAACAGCCGGCGCTCGGTCTCCTTTGTAGTAATTACTGTATGGCCTAAGCATTCTCAGGCCAGGTGGTACGGATTGAACTATGGTCTCTCAAAATCCGTATGCTGATGTCCTAACACCTAGATCCCCGGAACGTGACCTTATTTGGAGGCAGGGCCTTTAAAGAGGTGACTAAGTGAAAATGAGGTCCTTAGGGTCGGCTCTAATCCCTATGACTGGTGGCCTTTTTAAAGGGGGAATTAGGACACAGACACGTGCAGAGGGAAGACCACGTGAGCACACAGGCAGCCGGCCTGGGACCGACTCTCCCTCACCGCCCTCAGAGGGAAGCAACCCCACCCAACCTTGACCTTGGGCGGCCAGCCTCCAGACCCACCCAGAGAATGAATGTCTGTTGTTTGAGCATCCGGTCTGTGGCACTTTGGTGTGGCTGCCCAAGCAAGTGCAAACATTAGGCCAGGGCAGTCCCAGGTGCCGGGATTTATTTAGGCTACAGTGGGTCAGCCAGTCACACAGACCTGGAACAAGGAGGTGCGGGCTGCCGAGAGAAAGAGCCCCCGCTTTACTCCTTGATGGTGAGGCTCATACAATAAAATGGAAGCGACCCTGCGTCTGCTGAATTTTGGTGTTTCTTTGACTTGGAAGGGTCAGGACACACGTTCAAAGCAAAGCACAACATATCTGTTTCTCCTGCAGTCAAAGGAAAGTTCCACGCAGGGACACACCCAGCCCCGGGGGGCAGCTTGTCCTCCCCAGGGAAGGCCTAGGGAGCATGCTCAATCCCCCGCGAGGCTCCCAGCCTCTGCCCGGGAGCATGCTCAGTCCCCCCCGAGGCTCCTGGCCTTTGCCCGGGATCAGGGCCATGCCTCTCCCTCCCGAGGGCAGATGTAGTGGCTGGCCCACCCCGGAGAAGGGAAAGAATCGAGTGGGACAGCTATGTTTTCTTCTTCAACACGGGTACTCACAGCTCATCTTCAAAGCAGATTTTGGCATACTTGTCCTTGCCGCCCCCGCTGAGCAAGCGGTAGGCGTAGGTGTTCGAGGGGCACGGGGTCCAGTGGTCACATTTCTGCCTTTTAGGGGCTGGGGCTGCAGCAAACAAGAATGGAGGCGTCAGCATCATGCAAGGACTTATCAGAGGAACCCACTGCCCGACCGTGAATGGTGGGCCTCCTATCCCGGGACTTCACGCTGGCAAGTCCCTACGGGAGGGGAGAAGGGGTCACCAACTTCTCAGCAGCAGCGTCAGAAATCCCCCTAAAGATACAGTTGATTTCATCTGCGTTTGTCTAACAATAACAAACATGCAGAAGGGAGGGGATGTGGAGTGAGCATCACAGTTTCGGAAGGGTCAGCCCCCTGACGTTCTCGGCACACGTGTATTTCGTATCACAATTAAAGAGAGCTCCCTTGGGTCTGAGAGTGCTGGCGAGCAAAGAAACAGCCACGTATGGAACATCTATCCAGCTTCTGCATTTATACACCCTGAAACACGCACGCGCGCGCACACACACGCCCAGACCCCACTCTGGCCGTGGCGGACCCCTTTCCTTTCACTTGAGCCTGAGGCACTGGGCTCCTCTGTGGGGCGTGCGATGAGCAGGCCAGGGAGAGGGCTCCCCAGCACCCCCACACTACAGGGCTCAGCAACTGGGGAGGACTGGGGACCTGCCCGAGGCCACCCCTCCGCCTGCTGGGTGCTTTGTGGCCATCGCCACCGCGTGCGCCTCCCTGCTCACCCCAAGGTAGCGGTGGCTGTCTGTCACTGACCACGGATCCCCCCACGGGGGCTCAGTTCAGGTTTGAATCCCAAGTCCCCAGTGCAAAGAGGCAGGCAGTGCTCTGGCTCGCCCCGTCTCACTGGAGACGGGGGCTGCACTTCTCTGCTGTAGGGCACACGGCTGTGAGGTATAGCTGGCCGAGTGGTGAGGCCTGGAAGGCCCTGCGGGGGGAGTCGGGGTGCACACAGACACCGGGAAGGCCCGGCGTGCTGCCCTGCTGAGCGGGTGGGGCAGAGCTTCTGGGTAAGCACGGGGAAGCCGGTGTGCACCCAGTCTGGGGGCCCCGGGGAGGGGTAGGGCACACAGAGTTCTCCAGGGAGCACGCACCCCTTCCCACCCTTCACATCACCCCCCTCCTCCTCACCGGCCCCGCCCCCGAGGCTGAGCTCCTGCGCTGTCCTCTTTTCTTTTTCTTGACACTCAGCGCTCCAGTATCCTATAGTTCCCTTGCCCCACGAGGGCAGGGATGGCGGCACCAGCCCCAAGGTGGCGTGCGGTACACGCAGCTGCCCCAGTGTTTGTTGACCGACTAAGTGGATATCTGCCCCTCAGAGGAGAAATCTCCCAACGTCAGAGACTCTGAACCCTGTCCCTGCCCCGAGCCCCATGCAAAAGCCACGAGGGACGGTGAGGCTTCCTGAACACCAAAGGCTGTAGCTCTGGTCCACCTTTGCCAGTTTTTCTTCCCATTAGTCTATTTTTTTAAACAAGAAAGGCCCATGGGATTTTACTTTTCCTAATTTAATGTCTGCAGAAGAAAATCAGAAGTAATAGAAAAGCAAAATGAAGGGAAAAAATCCTACATATCTTCACTCTAAAGAATCTTAACTGTTTTACTCTTTGGCATATTTTCTTCCGGACTTTTCTATGCATACAGAGAGCATCTGCAAAGTTGGCAAACACAGATTAAACATACTTAAGCAGTATGTTACTTACATAAATTTTCAAGTAATATATTCCCTATGTTTTTTCTCAATCTCCAGATTCCTAAATTTAAAGCAAGGGGTCCAACCATTAACATGAAAAAGTGCTATAAATACAGTATATTCTCAGTGTCTCTGGATTTGGGGCACTACAGTATTTTTAGCTCTTTATTAAAAAAAATTTTTTTAAAGATTTTATTTATTTATTTGAGAGAATGAGAGAGAACACATGAGAGGGGGGAGGGTCAGAGGGAGAAGCAGACCCCCCAGCTGAGCAGGGAGCCCGATGTGGGACTCGATCCTGGAACTCCAGGATCATGACCTGAGCCGAAGGCAGTCGCTCAACCAACTGAGCCACCCAGGCGCCCTTTTAAAAAATTTAATAATAATACCCATTACTTTAAATGTAGAGGTAATTTACCTAAAAACACATTGAGCATAATATTTGAAAATGTAACATACTGTTAGATATGTTCTGGGGCGCCTGGGTGGCTCAGTTGGTTGGGCGTCTGCCTTCGGCTCAGGTCATGATCCCAGGGTCCTGGATCGAGCCAGGTATCAGGCTCCCTGCTGGGCAAGGAGCTTGCTTCTCCCTCTCCCTCTACCTGCAGCTCTCCCTGCTTGTGTGCTCTCTCTCTCTCTCACTCAAATAAAATCTAAAAAAAAAAAAAAGAAAAAAGTAGATATGTCCTGTTTCCTGACTTGTGGACATCCTGTGTATATAGCCAATCTAGAGCAAATACTTTTCTTTTAAAAATTGACTTACTCATTATTTGAGAGAAAGAGAGAGAGAGAGCACATGTGTGCAAACAGGGGGAGGAGCAGAGGAAGAGGAAGAGAAGCAGACTCTGAGCCTGATGCGGGGCTCCATCCCAGGACCCTGAGATCATGACCTGAGCTGAAATCAAGAGTCGGTCGCTTAAGCGACTGAGCCACCGAGGCGCCCCTATTAAAGTGGGATGGATCCACATTTATTCTACCTGTTACCTGCATTGCCTTACTGTAGGGAACGCTATCCCCTTAACAAGCACACAGACTCGCTCACTTCTGGGTGGACCCTGCTGTTCCCCAAATGGAACCCACCCTCTGCTCTCAGAGAAGGACATTGTTTGCGGGTCCTTTCGCCATCATCACAGGCTGTAGGACTGTACTGGCCACGTGAGCCTCTCAACCTAATGATGAAAAGGACCTAAATCTGTCCTGAATGTGCTGGGCATGCTGACAGGTGTGACGTGTTGACTGGCAGAGGTGGATGGTCCCCCATGTACCCAACAGATCTCAAGAGATAAGGCCATGAGGGCACATCGTACTTCCTGACCCCCACAGGATATGGTAATTTAGAGACAGAACCACAGCAGATTAATACCAAAGTGTCGAGGGTAACAGGAAAAGGTATTTTGCTTTGTTTTAAAGCCCGGAGCCAGGACCCTACGTGGGAGAGGGACCTGGGTGAAGCAGGTCAGGAGGAAACATAGGGACTAGTGGGGCAGTGTGGGCTGGGTCCCAACCTGAGCTATTACCTATTCTCCCTCCTGCTGGTGACCCCTCTGCTCCACCTGGCTGGGGCTCAGAGACAGGAAAAAAGTGACCAGTCCAGCAGAGCAAGCACAGTACTGGACAAGACTCAGCCTGCCCATCTCTCCCACCCTTACCCTGGAAATTCTCCCAAAGGCCTGAAGCTGGAGTTTCCCAGTGCCGCCATCCCTGGGAGGCTCATATGGATAATCTCCCATCACCTCCTCATCCTGTGTGGTCAGCAGCAGTCCAGGCAAAGGCCCTGCTGTCCACATGGCAGCCAGCATCCCCGGGCGCTGGAGCCCATGCCTTGCCAGGAGTGCCGAGGGCAGGTCTTCCAAACCTACAGCCCTGCCACTCAGAGGCCCCAGCAAAATGCGGGTGACGTTCATGTGGGTATGCACAGGTGCATTTTCCACAAGGGAGGCACTTGATTTTCATCAGATTCTCCAAGGACAACGTGGATCTAGTGACCAGGGATGACACGGAGGTGGTATTTTCTTGCAGTGCCTGGGAACAGTTGGGTAGTCTGTGCATTTCAAAAAGGCTCGTTTAACCTTCTACCCATTCCCTAGAAACCCACACTGTCATTATGGGACCAAAGAAAGAAGATCATATTCTTTATTCGGGGTGGGGGTGTGGAGGTGTAGACACATCTTCTCAGAAGACAGAGTCTTTCCAAACCCTGCCTCTTCCCCACCATGTTCCCCACCAGATTCACTCCCTAATTCCCAGATATTTGTTCCAAAAATATCTGTTAAGTACCAAATACTGTGCTACATCTAGGTCCTCGGCACATTTTCCTGAAATTTCTTTCCCCAAGATTGAACAGTAAAGCCCACGTGAATATGTAGGAGCTGATGCCCAGCCAGGAGGAACAGCGGGCCTGCTCATCAGTATCCTGCTTCCCTGTCTCCTGAAGAGCCTGCCTGTTGGTTTAAGTAAGACCCAGGGCCCTGATCGGCCATGTGGCTCCAACATGGCGGGCCTCCTGCTGTGAACTTCAGCCTTAGAAATCATTCTCTTGCTGAGGGAAGTCTTACCTTATTTCTTTTTTTTTTTTAAAGATTTTATTTATTTATTTGAGAGAGAGAGAATGAGAGAGAACACATGAGAGGGGGGAGGGTCAGAGGGAGAAGCAGACTCCCTGCCGAGCAGGGAGCCCGATGCAGGACTCGATCCAGGGACTCCAGGATCATGACCTGAGCCGAAGGCAGTCGCTTAACCAACTGAGCCACCCAGGCGCCCTTTTACCTTATTTCTTATCCTTACATTCACTAAAACAAAAATAGGTTCTTAGGCTCCATGTTGAACCCATAGATTCTTAATTTCCTGGAGTGGAGTCCAGGAATCTGTCTTTCTGAAATACTTCCTGATTTGGGAACCATGACTGCCCTCACCCCTTTAAATGAGGAAGGTGATTCCAGAAATGTGTTCCTGCTGTGTGTGCCAGGCAAACAAGAAGGGTGCTACTGGAGTGTGTTCGGTCACATTTCAGCCATGTCAACTTGCCTCATTGTTCTAGATGAGATTAAAGTCCAGTCTGCAGAAATAAAAGCCCAGAAGACACCCGAAGAGTGCTGGTCTCTCGGACAGTCAGTGATCATGATTTCTTGGGTGTCCCGAGGACGGTGAAGTGGGACAGACTGTCAGCGCACCAGTTCGTCTGGCTGGGTGGTGCCAATGTGGAAGGATGCCGAACCCCACAGAGAGCTGTGTGGGCGCAGTGCTGTGTCTCCTCCCCTGGACCTCTGTCCCCATGTCCCCCCAGAGACAGTGGCCTGGCTGCTTCTGTGCCCTTGCTGCGCGGGCATGGAAACAGGAGCCAGGTAAGGTCGTTAAGGCCCTACCAGCTAGCGTGGTTCTCTGGAGGACGCAGCACCCTGCCAGGGAGGGTTCATTTTGGAACCAGAAAGAGCCTCAGACATAGAGACACCGGCAATGTCCCTTCCGCATGACACAGGAGGGATACCGAAGGCAATGACGACGAGTCAGTGGCAGAATTAGAATTAAACGTAGTTTTTCTGGCTTTTTCTTGCGACGCAGCCGCTCAGTGGTTGTCAGCTCATTCCATCTTGGCTGAGAATCTAGGAAGGTGGCTCGACAGGGCTGATTTGGTTGGCTCGGTTCCGTCTCACCAGAGCTTCTAAGAAAATGATTCAATGACCTCACATCTGAAGTATACGGGAGAAAATTTCAACAGGGTTCTCCTTCTACTCACTCTCCTGAAACCGACCTTCGAGGCCTGGGGTCACCAGCTGTGTATGGGGGTGTATGTGGCTTCCAACCACTCACTCGTCCACGGATGCACAAATTCTCATTATACAGACACTTATTGACAAAGTACTTGCTGAACACCGCATGCCGTCCTCAGCCCTACAGGGACGGCAGGGAACAGAGTAGCTCTCATACGGTGAATGCAAGAGATGGAAAGCAAGCTAGGACAGATCATCGCTGACTGTGATACGTGCCATGTGGGGAACAAGCATTGACAGCTTCAGACGTATACAAAAAACTCCCTGCAAATCAACAAGAACAGAACCATCTCACAGAAAACGGGCAAGGCACAAATGTGAGATCTACAGAAGAGGGGGCGGGGCACGGGGACAAAGGCCTGGTGTTCACAGTTGCAGCCTGCCCCGAACAGCTCCCTGCGCCCCACTGAGAGGGCAGCACCTTTTGGCACCAAGATACACGTCCATAAAATAGGACAGCTGGTTCTGCGATGAGGTATTCAAACATAAAGATGTCCTGAAACACCTCAGAGGGGTTGGGGAGGACTGGCATGGAAAATGGGGAGATGGGGCAGGAGAAAATAAAACCTGAGCAGCCTTGGCCCATGCCAGTGGGGGGGAAGGGTGGAGGGACACTGAGGCCTGTGGGGAGAGAGGGAGCCACGGGGTTCTCTGTCCTTCCAGGCGAGCAAGCCTCTTTCATGAAGGAGCTAGACTGATGTGAAGTCCTCTCATTCAGTATGAGGAATAGGATGACCCGGAGCGGTCGGCACGTGGACTCCAAACAACAGCCAAGGGTCCGGAGAAGGAAGAGAGGGGGCAGGTCTAGAAACCCAGGGAGATTCAGGGGACTCGGAATGAGCTCAGATTTACAATCTCGTAGAGACGGCAGGGCAGGGGTCGGGGGGCAGCATACAACGTGAGGATGGCATGCACCCAGGGGAGCACAGACTCGCAGGGTAAGAATTAACTTCAGAAAACCCAAAGCCAGAATTGTAGGGCCTCCGAGGCCACACAGGGAGTTGGGTCATTTTAAGGGAATAGTTTAGGGATGCCTGGGTGACTCAGTCAGTGAGGCGTCTGCCTTTGGCTCGGGTCATGATCCCAGGGTCCTGGGATTGAGTCCCGCATTGGGTTCCCTGCTCAGTGGGGAGCCTGCTTCTCCCTCTGCCTACTGATCCCCCTGCTTGTGCACACGTGTGCTCTCTCTGGCAAATAAATAAATAAATAAAATCTTTTTTTAAAAAAAAATAAGAGAACAGTTTATGAAGTGGAAAAGCAACCCATGGATTAGGGTGAAAGCCCAAGATGAGGGTGGTACATCAGGGCCAAGCGCAGGTGGGCTCAGTCCAGGCGGCTCAGCCATGGGGACAAGTGCTCGGTATGTGTCTCTGGTTCCTCAGCCCCTTTCTCTCCATGCCCAACACTGATCTCACACGTCAACATGCTCCTTCCTTTGTTTCACATCGGACCAGACGTGAGGAGTCACTGAGGACGTTTAGAACAAACACTCCCAGGAGGGTGTCAGAGTCACTCTGCTGAGCCAAGAGTAACAGAGGTTCCCATGCTGATGGCAGCAGCTACGCTCATCCTTGAACCCTGCCCAAAGCCAGGGATTACCATTACCCTGGGTACTCCACAGGCACGGAGGAATGCAGTGTCCAAATCATCACCCAGTTCTTTATATTTGTGCAAATTAATTTTCTATAATCTTTTCTGTATTAAAAATATGCCAGCATACCTATTTACAATGAGATTCCAAAAAGGGGTATAGATTACTCCTTGAGTGTCCCACCTATTTTCCAATGGAGATTCTAATGAAGATTTTGTGATTTCACTTCATTCCCAAATTAAGTTGTATTCCAAATGCATATTTTTATTTAACACATCTTGGAAATGAAGTTTCTTTGTTCTCCTAACATCATAATTTGCCTTGGGGTCTCATGGGGGGATAAGCAGGGGTATCTACCTTGGAAAGGTGTGGGAACTCCTCCTCCCGCTCCTCCACCCTTCCCCTCCTCTTCACTTTCGTGATCATCACCATCATCATCATCATCAACATAAAATGGCCAGCTGGGGCAGAGCTGAGGCCAGAACCCGCACACCCCGCAGCTGAGCTGTGGTACTCACCCTTGAGGAGGGGCTTCTCGGCGATGCTCCGGATGCTATGAACAGCACTGGTCAGGGATACCTCTGGAATGAGCTCTGCGAGCAGGTACCCGGAATACCAGGCGCATGCGGAGGCGAAGAAGAAGAACGCCGTCTTCAAAGTGCCTGGGGACAGACAAGTCACCACTGTGGATGCCCAGGGGACAGGTGCCATCCTAACCCCACTTCCTGCATCAGCGTCTGCAGGGCGCTCTGAGGGGTTCGTCCCGGGGAAGTGGCAGGTGGGTAAGGGCCCGCGGTGGCTGTAATGAAGCCACGATGGCTTAGCTGGCATTGCTAAGACTACGCGTTTGAGGTTACAGCGACAGATAATAGAAACAAGAGATGAATGCTTTCTATGCCAAGTTTTTATATTTGCTGTTGGTCTGGGTTTTAGAGCTTCCTCGGATGCTAACATCAGTGATTCATTAGTGACCTCGTGACCCAACATGCCTGACACAGACCAAAAGTGGCTCATTCCTTTGTGAGGAGGCTTTTGGAAGTGGACTGCAAAGTCCAGAGGGCAGGGTCTGTTTTGTTTATGCTGAGGATAGCACCTGGCGCCCTGTGAACATGCAAAGGGTCCCCATGACCCTGGGAAAAGCCACCGAACCTGTCATTATCATCACAGACCAGCCTGCAGGGAAACCCAAGTTTTGCAGAAGCAGCAAATCCTTGGAGGTAATCTTTCGGGTCGATTGGCTCTGGTACCTTCCTCCCAATTTTTTAAGGAAAAGGCATTACTCCTAGGTCACAGGAGGCCTAGGGGACAGCTCCCCATCCCTTCACAGACAACCTGCCACCAGACCTTTCTGATTTTACCCCCTTAAATAGCTCACAGATCGGGACTCGATTCAGGATCACCACAAGGGCCACAAGGCAAGAATGGCTGCAGGCCCAGCACAAGAGGACAACAGGAATTTCTCCATCAGCATTTAAATATGTGTGCATAGGTCCAGTCCTAAGAACTAAGAAAAGGAAGGAAAGGAGGGAGGGAGGGAGGGAGAAGAGAAAGGAGAGGGAGGAAAGAGAAGGGAGGGGAGGAGAGGGACCTCACACCTGACCCCACAATGTCCTGTGGTTGCCTCACTCGGGTACGCACTCGGGCCAAGCACCTGGAAATAACCAACCCCTCCTATAGCCTCCAGGCCTCCCCTCCCACTCCATGGCTCAGGGCAGCTGTGCTGGTCAAAGCCTCCCAAGTCCTCGGTGCTTCCAGTGCCCCGTCCCCCGATGACAGGCACCCCTGTGCATGTCCTCCCTGGCTGACACCCACACTCCTGACAGGGCTCCCACTTTGTGGGCACGTCCTGGCCTTCTCTGCTGGCTTTCCCTCCCAGGGCACAGCCTGGGCCTCTCCTCCGGATCCCAGGATTAGCTCGCCCAGACAATCCTCTAGTTCCTGACAGGGGTGCCCAATTGCCAACCTGTCAGTACCCTGGGATGTCCCAGAGGAAAACCCTTCATTTTTCCTCCGCTCCCCAGATTTGCTCCTGTGGATCTCAGTGGATGGGCCAGACGTGGGGTCAGGATGGGCTGGGGTCAGGTGCCAGATACCTGGGATTCTTCCTTTATTTCACACTTCCCCTCCCAGCCCTGATGGAATCCATCAGCCAGTCTCGTTGGGTTTACCAAAACCATAAATCTCACCTCCATAGACTTTTCTTCATCTCTACTGCCTCCTCCCTGCCAGGCCACCACCATCGTTAACTCTTCCCTCTCGCTGGCAGTGAGTAAAAACTCCACACCCCGCTGTGCTCCAGACAACGCGTGGACTTATCAGAGGGGATGTAATAAAGACTGTATCTCAGCTTTGTCCCAGTTCCTGGCACAGAGAGCCTAAAACCCTTGCTATCTCCTATCTGTTAGGAGCGTCTGCTGTTATTCATAAGAGGCTCCTTTCGACCACATCTGAGTCTAGGCTCAAGAGGTGACAGGGGTGGAGGAGTGTCCTCAGGTCCTTAGATAGTTTTAAGGGACGGGCTGGCCATGTGATTGGAGGGCTGGCAGTCTGACCTCCAGGAGGAAGATGAAAGGGAACCTGAGCTGGTTATGTGACCAATGACATAACAAGACTCAAGAACTCTGGACTCCCAAAGCTTGAGGCTGGGCACCTTTCTGGTAGTTAACACACAGATGTCAGAGGACAGTGATGCACCGTGACCCCAGGGGGCAGAGGCCCAGAACTCCAAGGCTGGGGCCCTCCTAGTCTTCCACCCAGAAGCCTCCTCATTGGGCTGGTGCTCCAGATCTCTGGACCGTCCACAGGGGATGTGTCCTCCAGTCCATGTGCTTGTGCTTGGGGGTGACTGGTGAGCTCAGGGGGTGGCGCTGATGGAATAGGGTGGGACGCTTAGGTTTCACTGGGACGAGTTGGTCTTTTTCAAGTGTGCACTTCCACATCCAGGATGTTCTTCTGTTTTCCAAACCATGCGGCCCCTGAAGTTGTTAGAAGGTTATGCAGGGGTGGGACAGGGTGGCCACTGAAGTTTGCAGGGCCAAAGGACACCTCAAAGCTGAGAAAACCAGCCACAGGAAACAAAGTGAGAGCCATGGGCATGGCTGACTCTGTTCCTGCAACTCCTCTGTTTGCTCTGTGCTGGGTCACAACGATCCACTGGAGCCTCGGCCCTGTCCTGCCACGTACCTTTGCCTGAGTCTGTCCCTCTGCTCTCCTCCGTGACCTCCGGCCTTCTCTCTCTTCCTCCACGGCTCCCCCTACCTCGGCGCAGCCTCCCACATACCCTCACGTCAGCCCTTCACATGCCTTGTTGGCATTGCACACCAAGGGTCGTCCCCCTCCAGGATTGTGCCCACACACCAAGACATGGGTCACAGAGGTTCCAGAAAATTCTGCTGGATGCACGCCGAGTGAGCAGTGTGGAATGACTGCTGGAAACGGAGTCAGCACCAACAGCGTCTGGCTCAAAGGCAACAGTAGTCCACTGTGTCCTGCGTGTATCAGATCACAGCTGGACCATTTTGTCCAAGTGTCATATTTAAAGAGGACAATTGGCAAACCAGAGACTCTTTGCAGGACCTTCTAGTCACCACGTCTCGTGTGAGGTCTTTGAGCACAGCTGCTGTTTAGCTTGGAGGACACCGAAACAGAACACGATGCTACCTTCCACATGTGTAAAGGGCAGCTACACGGAAGGGAGACAGGATTCTGTCCCCGGCTGAACAAGGACACCCGAACGGAAGTGACAGGGAGGACCACGAGGAATGACTAAACGGCCCAAGCGTCCTTGTAGGCACAACTATAAACTGTGGCTGGCCTGCCCTGCAAGGCAGTAAGCTCCCAAACCTGGCCACTTTCCAGCGCTCCCAGGAAGGCTGTAAAGTACCCGTGCTTCAGGTGAGGGGGGAGCCAGTGACGTTCCGGCGGGGGGCAGCTGGTTTCTGGGGCTGGCCGAGAGAAGCCAAGACCTAGAGCCAGAACCACCTCCAGGCGGGAGGGCACATCAGGCAGCAGAGACTGGGACCAGCCCACCACAACAGTCTGGTGGCCCCCGCCAGCAGGGAGCTAGACCGGCAGCCGGTGGGCAGGCCTTACAGTCACGGAAGTATCCAGCTGCCGGGGGAGAGCAGGCCTGGCAGCCTGGACAACCCTCAGGCAGTCTCGGGGCTGGACACCTACGTCAGTCCCTGGGATGAGTGCACACCAGGTAGGACCCGGAGCAGTTTGTGAAATAGGCTTAGACCCTGGGCGGCAGAGAAGAACCCCGCGCCCGAGCGGGGCACAGGTGAGGACTCATTTGGGAAAGGTGGGAGCCAGACTTCAGCTAAGATGGCTCCCTGGCCCTGTGTGGGAGGGGGTCCAGCAGCTTCCAAGGGGAGCTAAGGGCGGGGAGGAAGTATGCTGAGTTCAGGAACCTTCTGTGATCCTGTAACCAGGATCTGGTCTTTTCTTGTAAAGTAATTAAGTCATCAGCGGCAGCTGACACACATGTCCTCCTATGGGCTTCCAACCAGCAAGTGTCACATGGGAGGGTTAGAGCAAAGGCCAGTTCCGAGCAGGACAGGGAGTCAAGTGAAATTCCTCTTCAGAGACCCCCCACTCATCCTGTATGTGTGCCTGCGTGTGTCCTACCCTCATCCCCACCTCAGATTCTTGGGGTCTCAGGTTGACCCCGGACCCTTCACTTACACTGGAGAAGGCAGCAGTCCTAAAACCAATTTACACTAAGCCAGGCTACGGGTAAGGGGATCTCAGGGCACCCCCTACCCCTCCAACCTGGGGACCCTGAAGAAGGCAACTCTGAACCCCTAAGAACACACTTTCTCTGGTGGGATCTCCTTCAACATAAAGTACGATGAGGAAGCTATTTGTCACTAGCAGCCTCGCCAACATGAACCCAAATCCCCTCACCCTGGAGGCAGCCTCACCTGCACCTCTTGCCTCGGGGAGGGGGGAGTGAGAGAGGGCTGAGGGTGGATGAGCCCTACTCACCCTCCTCGGGACTTGGCTGCTTTGTGGCTTCAGGCTCTGCCTGTCTCAGTGTCCACTGTTGTCACTGTCCTTTTGACTGAGGCTTTTTGGCAGAAAGGCTGGGAAATGTCACACCTGAACCCCATAGTAGGTCTGGAAGGTAACCCGCCTGGTAAGTTTCACACACCAACGCCCTATTTTGAGGAGTTAGGATGACCACTATCAGGCAGCTGCCCCATAGGTGAAGGGTGGTGGCAGCTTAACTTACTTCATCCATTCCATCTGAACGTCCCTCCCGTGAACTTTCTACCTGGGACACACCCAAGGGCTTGACCAAAGTATCCAGGAAAATGCTGCATCTGAGAATGTTGCCAAATCCTGAGCTCACAAAATCCAAAGTAACATGGTTCTGAGCTTCTGCAGGCGACTCTCTCTTACGCACACACGTCCATATAAATACAGATCTGACGTTATGTCAAAGCTTTATGCAAAAGGACCACATGGGCCATGAACGACTCACAAGGGCCATGTGTGAAAAAGGTGTAGGTAGGGGAAAGCAGTCTAAGAATATTCAGCATTTTCCACCAAGTAGCCAGCAAAATGCTATAAGAATATAGAAATAATGAAAAAAAAAATCTTCCAAAATAGCTATCATGAAAGTAATGCCCCAAGGGAGATGTTTTCTCCCCCCAAAAGAGACATATATTTCCACCCATTTATCCTACAATCCACACAAGTTACCAAAAACACTGCTGTTCATAAACAAACAGTTTTTTAGAGAACATGACTATTTCACACAATAAAGAAAAATCTGAAAATCTGTCTTTCCAAACTTTGGAAATGAAGCAGCAAAGGTGGTGTTTAGAACTTTCTGGAGTATGACCACACAGCTGGAAGGGTGCGCCCCAACAAAAGAGGATGGTTTAGTCTACCACCTCCAGGCAGACAAGCTGCCCTCCGGGGAGGGGGAGAGGCCACTAAAGAAGCCCAGAGAACTTCCATTTCTGAAGTTCCCATTTTTGTACAAGGTATGCTGCCTTGCTCCAGGAGGAATCCAGATTCCTCAGATTATAGGGAGGAAACAGGAAGCACAAAGGTGGGCAGGTTAACCCGGAACCCCAGAGCGCCCTATAAGGCGAGGCAGGCAGGCAAGTGACCACTGACGGAGGTCGCCGCCAGGAAGGCAGGCTTTGAGAGGCGACATGACTGGTGGAATGACTTTTGTTTCTTCTTCCCTTTTTCCTATTTTTCCCAAGCCTTCTCAAGTAATTTGATGTTTCGAAAACATAAAAACGGCCTTATAAAGAGATGCTAGCAGAAATTTTATCAGTGTCAATGGGGCATTCCACATTCATCCGTCCCCACCTCCCACCCACTCACCCCCCCCACCCCCCGACTTAAAAAGGCTGCCTCACTGTCCCTCACTCTTCATAACTTCCTGGGCTGGTCAGTTTGACCTGTGGCTAGTGACCCCCCACTCCTGCCAGAGCGGCACCAGGTGGAGCCCACAAGGGCCCCTACTTCTCAGCTGGCAGCCCTTTGCCGGCGGCGCATGAGGTCGGGGCGGGGGGGGGGCGCATCCCAGCAGGTACATGCCCTCCCCCGTGGACGGATCCCCCTCCGCTTGGAGCTCTGCCTGCGCGCACCTGCTACCCACTTTCCAGGCAAAGCATCAGACTCACGGAGCCGGGAGACGGTGTGGGACTATCTGCACGGGAAACCCAGCGCATTGGCCCGCGCCCGAGCCGCTTTCCACATTTCTGATCCCAGGGCTAGGGGAAGACCCGGCCCCAGCACCTGCCCCGCCCTCGGGCTCGCGCGGGGGGTGGGGGCCTCCCAGGAAGGGCGAGGGGGCGGCTCTCCCCTGCCGGAGTCCCCTCGCCCTCCTCCTGCGGTGGGGGTCGCACTCACCAGCAGTCCCCGGGCGCATCTTCCAGGTGCAGCTCTCTGGCGCCGGAGCGAGCCTCGAGGGGCCCGGCGACGACAGAGATGCACCCTCGGAGCGGCCGGCGGCGGGGAAGGAGAGCAAAGGGCGAACAGACGGGGCCAGACGGAAGTGCGGGCCGGGCGCGGGCCGGGCGGGTGCTGGCGGGCGCTGGCGGGCCAGGTGCCTGCAGATCCGGCAGGTGCGGGCCAGTTAGGTGCGCGGGGCGGCGCCCACGAGCTCTGGGCCTGCATCCCAGGAGGGATGCTCCCTCCGCCCGGCCGACAGGGGGCCAGGAGAAATGAGCAGGGTTTGTTCCCCACGGAGGACACTGTGTCCCCCCCCCCTTTTTTTTTTAAAGATTGTATTTATTTATTTGAGAGAGAGCACAGCAGGGGGAGCGGCAGAGGGAGAGGGAGAAGCAGGCTCCCCGCTGAGCAGGGATTCCCAGGACCCTGCGATCCTGACCTGAGCCAAAGGCAGAGGCTTAACTGCCTGAGCCACCCAGGAGCCGTGGACACTGTGTCCCTTAAGGGTTGGCAGCCTCAGCCGCCAATTTAATGTCTCACAAGGGGAAATGGCTACAAAGATAAGCATGCCCTGAACCTTCTAAACGTCAAAGCCAAGTCCTAGCAGGGTCCAAGCTGGAGGTCAACGCCGCAGGGCCAAGGTCATAAGGCTCCTTGCTTCCTCCAGGACAGTCCTGCTGCCCCTGTGGTTTGCGCAGCCCAGCACGGTCCTCCACCTCTTGTTTCCTCCTTCACTTCAGGGCTTGATTTGGGGGGAATGGAGCAAGGACAGTGCCCCCAACCCCATGGTCAGGGTCACAGGTCTGCAGGTCCTTTTGTTCACAGGGAGGCCGGGGGTGCCAGGGTGGGAGTCTGGCAGGTGTTTGAAGAAAGCTTCCCAGAAGACACCCAAGCCGCTCTCTATAGACTTACATCCCAGACATCCATCAGGTTTTTGTTGCTCTTTGGAATACATGGCAGTCATAGTGGCCTCAGGCTGCCAAGGGCAAGTTAAGGCTCCAAGGGCAGTTGGTCACCTTTGTAGAAAGAGTGTTCCAGGTTGGTAGGATTCTACCGGAGACCCACTCCCACTCCCAGAGTCCGCGCGGGCTCCACAGTTCTTCTCTGTTCCTGTTTCTTCTCTCCTGAAAAGCCCAGAGGCCCCAACCAGTCCCCTCCCCCAGTCCCAGGATACCCATCACCCTGTGGGCTGTCAGAAGGGCCTTTACCTGACCCTCCTCCACCATCATCTTTGCCTCCTAAGGAGCTCCTGTGTGGCCCCATCCAGGGAGTCTGGAGACACATGTCCTGCGGACAGTTTGGCTTTACTCTTCCAGGTCACTCGTCCCCCCCACTGTGTCCTAAATCAGGGAGGTCAGAAGACAGGGTCTCCACAGTTCCCAGGACTTGGAGTATGGCACATTTCAGTTCGGACGCCACCTCTGGGCAGCTCTCCAGCAACACTCAGAAGCCACTCTCCAGCTGCTCCGCACAGTGACATTAAGCAAGTGCATCAGTTCATTAAGGTGGAGCTTGGTCTCATTGACCAAGAGTCTCACCTTTGTCTAGCTCACCTGATTTTGGAGATTGAGCTTTTATGTCCTGTTCTGTTTTCATTTTCTTTTTGATTGTGGTAAAAAAAAATGCATAACATAAAATTTACTATCTTTTCCAAATTTAAAAATTTACATTTAATAATAATTTACATTTAAGTGCACAGTTCAGGGGTGTTAAGTATATTCACATTGTTGTGCAACAGATCTTAAGACCTTTTTGTCTTACAAACCTGAAACTCTGTCCGCATTAATATCAACTTCCCTTCCCCCACCCCCAGCTCTTGGAAACCACCATCCTACTTAGTTTCTATGAATTCAGCTACTTTAGAAACTTCACCGAAGGGGTGCCTGGGTGGCTCAGCTGATTAAGCATCTGCCTTTGGCTCGTCATGATCCCAGGGTCCTGGGATCCCTGCTCAGCAGGGAGCCAGCTTCTCCCTCTCCCTCTGCTGCTCCCCCTGCTTGTGCTCTCTCTCTCTCAAATAAAGAAAAATAAAATAAAGAAAAAAGAAAGAAAAGAACTTCACCCAAGTGGAACATACACTATTTGTCTTTTTATGACTAGCCTATTTCACTGAGAATAAAGTCCTCAGGGTGCATCCATGTTGTAGCATATGAGAGCATTTCATTCTTTTTTAAGGCTGAATAATATCCCATTATATGTACATTCCACATTTTGTTTATCCATTTATTTGTTGCTGAACACTTGGGTTATTTCCACCTCTTGACTAGTGTGAATAATGCTGCTATGAACATGGATGTACATCTCTTCGGGACCGTGTTTTCAATGATTTTGGGTACATACCCAGAAATAGAGGTTGCTGGTGGTCTCAGGAATTCAGCTGGATAAGGATCAAACCATTCTGAACACCTACGAACTCAACAGGAGATCGAAGAAAAGAATAGCAACAACTCTCTGAACAGAGAAGCGACCACTTTCTGGAAGGTAGGACGTGCGGAGAAGTGAATCCGAGGCGATATTCGGGAGGATAGACGGCGGGGGAGGGGCCTCCGTCGGCCGCTTCTGGCAAGTGATAGAGCCGCGGGGCACAAAATCGGAACTTGTAGAAGTCGGCTCCGCTGAGGGACGTCGCTCCAGTGGCTAAGCAGGGGGTGGAACCTTCATGGGACAGTGTGGTCTCAGGACCCTCGGGGTCACAGAAACACCGGGGGTGCCTGAGTGTGGCAGAGCTCCCAGGGATCGGAGCGGGGAAGCCGGCTGCAGAGACGGAGCCGAGGTGCGGTCTCTCAGCTCGGGGCTGCCATAAACCGTGATCCGCGGCACAGTCGGGCCACTGCTCCTCCAGTGGGGACCCAACAAGCGGCAGATCCGGGGAGACTCACCTTCTTCCCCCGGGAGGAGCAGTGCGGGAGCGCACCGCAGGGATCTGCTGGGTTTGGAGACTCCACACGGGGTCGGGTGCCAGAGATAGAAACGCGCGGTCACAGGCCGGGTGAGCGCGGAGTGCGGCCGGAGACCGGGGAGACGGGAGTGACTGATGGCTTTTCTCTGGGGGCGCACTGAGGAGCGGGACCCCGAGTTCTCGGCTCCTCCGGGGCGGAGACTGGGAGGCCGCCATTTTCACTCTCCGCCTCCAAAGCTGTAGGGAAAGCTTGCAGGGAACAAAAGCTCCCGAGAGCAAACCCGAGCAGGTTACTTAGCCCGGACCAGCAAGGGCGGGGCAATTCCGCCTCCGGCAAAGACATTTGGGAACCACGGCAACAGGCCCCTCCCCCAGAAGATCAGCGAGAACAGCCGGCCAAGACCAAGTTTACCAATCAATGAGAACGGCAGAACTCCAGCGCTAGGGGAATACTGCACATAGCATCCATGGCTTTTTTACCATGATTCCTGAGTCTTTCAAAGTTACTATTTTTTTTTAACTGTCTTTTTTTTTTTAATTTTTCTTTTTCCCTTTTTCAACCAACATCTTATCAATCCCTTTTTTAAAAAACATTTTTATTTTTCATTTTTCGAGTCATATTCTATCCCTTCATAGTAGTTACCCGTATTTTTGGCATATATATATAAGTTGTTCTCTCTTTAAAATTTTGAGGTAGTTTCTTCTAACAGATCAAAATATACCCTAAATCTCTAGTGTATGGTTTTTTTCTACACTCCTGCCTGATCACATTCTCTCCCTTTTTTTTTTTAAAATCCTCTTTTTTCTTTTTTCAAACAACTTCTTATCAATTCCTTTTATAAAATTTTTTACAATTTTCATCTTTACAGTCATATTCCATCCCTTCATCATATCAACCCTTATTTTTGTACATATATAAGTTTTTCTTTCTTTAAAATTTTGGGAAGCACTTTCTTCTAACAGACCAAAATACACGCAAAATCTAGTGTGTGGCACTGATCTATGTACCAGCCTGATCATATTTGATCATATTCTGGTTTTTTTTGTTTTGTTCTGTTTTTGTTTGTTTTTATCTTTATCTTTTTCTTTTTCTTTTTTCTCTCTTTCCCTTTCTTTTCCCCCTGCTTCAGGTCTTTTCTGATTTGTTTAGAGTATATTTTCTGGGGACGTTGTTACCCTGTTAGCATTTTGTTCTCTCATTAATCTATTCTCCTCTGGACAAAATGAAAAGACGGAAAAAATCACCTAAACAAGAAGAACAAGAGGTAGTACCGACTGCCAGGGACCTACTCAATACGGACATTAGTACGATGTCGGATCTAGAGTTCAGAATCATCACTTTAAAGATACTAGCTGGGCTTGAAAAAAGCATGGAAGTTATTAGAGAAACCCTTCTGGAGAAATAAAAGAACTAAAATCTAACCAAGTCAAAATCAAAAAGGCTATTAATGAGGTGCAATCAAATATGGGGGCACTAACTGCTAGGATAAATGAGGCAGAAGAGAGAATCAGTGAGATAGAAGACCAAATGATGGAAGATAAAGACGCTGAGAAAAAGAGAGATAAACAACTACTGGATCACGAGGGCAGAATTCGAGAGATAAGTGATACCATAAGACAAAACAACATTAGAATAATTGGGATCCCAGAAGAAGAAGAAAGAGAGAGAGGGGCAGAAGGTATATTGGAGCAAATTATAGCAGAGAACTTCCCTAATTTGGGGAAGGAAACAGGCATCAAAATCCAGGAAGCACAGAGAACCCCTCTCAAAATCAATAAAAATAGGTCAACACCCCGACATCTAATAGTAATAGCTTGGGAGAAGAGATCTGTAACCTACAATGGTAGAAACATTAGACTGGCACCAGACCTATCCACGAGACCTGGCAGCCCAGAAAGGACTGGCAGGATATATTCAGAGCACTAAATGAGAAAAATATGCAGCCAAGAATACTATATCCAGCTAGGCTGTCATTGAAAATAGAAGGAGAGATAAAAAGCTTCCAGGACAAACAAAAACTAAAGCAATTTGCAAACACAAAACCAGCCCTACAAGAAATACTGAAAGGGGTCCTCTAAGCAAAGGGAGAGCCTAAAAGCAACATAGACCAGAAAGGAACAGAGACAATATACAGTAACAGTCACCTTACAGGCAATACAATGGCACTAAATTCCTATCTTTCAATAGTTACCCTGAATGTAAATGGGCTAAATGCCCCAATCAAAAGATACAGGCTATCAGATTGGATTAAAAAACAAGACCCATCTATATGCTGTCTGCAAGAGACTCACTTTAGACCCAAAGACACCCCCAGATTGAAAGTGAGGGGGTGGAAAACCATTTACCATGCTAATGGACACCAAAAGAAAGCTGGGGTGGCAATGCTTATATCAGACAAATTAGATTTTAAACCAAAAACTATAATAAGAGATGAGGAAGGACACTATATTCTACTTAAAGGGTCTATCCAACAAGAAGATCTAACAATTGTAAATATCTATGCCCCTAACATGGGAGCAGCCAATTAGCAATTAATAACAAAAGCAAAGAAACACATTGACAACAATACAATAATAGTGGGGGACTTTAACACCCCCCTCACTGAAATGGACAGATCATCTAAGCAAAAGATCAACAAGGAAATAAAGACTTTAAATGACACACTGGACCAAATGGACTTCACAGACATATTCAGAACATTCCATCCCAAAGCAATGGAATACACATTCTTCTCTAGTGCCCATGGAACATTCTGCAGAATAGATCACATCGTAGGTCACAAATCAGGTCTCAACCGGTACCAAAAGATTGGGATCATTCCCTGCATATTTTCAGACCACAATGCTTTGAAACTAGAACTCAATCACAAGAGGAAAGTTGGAAAGAACTCAAATACATGGAGGCTAAAGAGCATCCTACTAAAGAATGAATGGGTCAACCAGGAAATTAAAGAAGAATTAAAAAAATTCATGGAAACCAATGAAAATGAAAACACAACTATTCAAAATCTTTGGGATGCAGCAAAGGCAGTCCTAAGAGGAAAGTATTTGGCAATACAAGCCTTTCTCAAGAAACAAGAAAGGTCTCAAGTACACAACCTAACCCTACACCTAAAGGAGCTAGAGAAAGGACAGCAAATAAAGCCTAAACCCAGCAGGAGAAGAGAAATAATAAAGAGCAGAGCAGAAATCAATAAAATAGAAACTAAAAGAACAGTAGAACAGATCAACGAAACTAGGAGCTGGTTCTTTGAAAGAATTAACAAGATTGATAAATCCCTGGCCAGACTTATCAAAAAGAAAAGAGAAATGACCCAAATCAACAAAATCATGAATGAAAGAGGAGAGATCACAACCAACACCAAAGAAATACAAACAATTATAAGAACATATTATGAGCAACTCTATGCCAGCAAATTAGATAACCTAGAAGAAATGGATGCATTCCTAGAGATGTATCAACTACCAAAACCGAACCAGGAAGAAACAGAAAACTTGAATAGACCTATAACCACTAAGGAAATTGAAGCAGTCATCAAAAATCTCCCAACAAACAAAAGCCCAGGGCCAGATGGCTTCCCAGGGGAATTCTACCAAACATTTCAAGAAGAATTAATACCCATTCTTCTGAAACTGTTCCAAAAATAGAAATGGAAGGAAAACTTCCAAACTCATTTTATGAGGCCACCATTACCTTGATCCCAAAACCAGACAAAGACCCCATCAAAAAGGAGAATTACACACCAATATCCCTGATGAACATGGATGCAAAAATTCTCACCAAAATACTAGCCAATAGGATCCAACAGTACATTAAAAGGATTATTCACCACGACCAAGTGGGATTTATCCCTGGGCTGCAAGGTTGGTTCAACATCCGCAAATCAATCAACGTGATACAATACATTAACAAAAGAAAGAACAAGAATCATATGATCCTCTCAATGGATGCAGAAAAAGCATTTGACAAAGTACAGCATCCTTTCTTAATCAAAACTCTTCAGAGTATAGGGATAGAGGGTACATACCTCAATATCATAAAAGCCATCTATGAAAAACCTACAGCGAATATCATTCTCAATGGGAAAAACTGAGAGCTTTCTCCCTAAGGTCAGGAACGGGGCAGGGATATCCACTATCACCACTGCTATTCAACATAGTATTAGAAGTCCTAGCCACAGCAATGAGACAACAAAAAGAAATCAAAGGCATCCAAATCGGCAAAGAAGAAGTCAAACTCTCACTCTTTGCAGATGATATGATACTTTATGTGGAAAACCCAAAAGACTCCACCCCCAAACTGCTAGAACTCATACAGGAATTCAGTAAAGTGGCAGGATATAAAATCAATGCACAGAAATCAGTGGCATTCCTATACACCAACAAGAAGACAGAAGAAAGAGAAATTAAGGAGTCGATCCCATTTACAATTGCACCCAAAACCATAAGATACCTAGGAATAAATCTAACCAAAGAGGCAAAGGATCTGTACTCAGAAAACTATAAAATACTCATGAAAGAAATTGAGGAAGACACAAAGAAATGGAAAAACGTTCCATGCTCATGGATTGGAAGAACAAATATTGTGAAGATGTCAATGCTACCTAGAGCAATCTACACATTCAATGCAATCCCCATCAAAATACCATCCCCTTTTTTCAAAGAAATGGAACAAATAATCCTAAAATTTGTATGGAACCAGAAAAGACCCCGAATAGCCAGAGGAATGTTGAAAAAGAAAAGCAAAGCTGGCGGCATCACAATTCCGGACTTCCAGCTCTATTACAAAGCTGTAATCATCAAGACAGTATGGTACTGGCACAAAAACAGACACATAGATCAATGGAACAGAATAGAGAGCCCAGAAATGGACCCTCAACTCTATGGTCAACTAATCTTCGACAAAGCAGGAAAGAATGTCCAATGGAAAAAAGACAGTCTCTTCAACAAATGGTGTTGGGAAAATTGGACAGCCACATGCAGAAGAATGAAACTGGACCATTTCCTTACACCACACACAAAAATAGACTCCAAATGGTTGAAAGACCTAAATGTGAGACAGGAGTCCATCAAAATCCTTAAGTAGAACACAGGCAGCAACCTCTTTGACCTCAGCCGCAGGAACTTCTTCCTAGAAACATTGCCAAAGGCAAGGGAAGCAAGGGCAAAAATGAACTATTGGGACTTCATCAAGATAAAAAGCTTTTGCACAGCACAAGAAACACTCCACAAAACCAAAAGACAACCGACAGAATGGGAGAAGATATTTGCAAATGACATATCAGATAAAGGGCTAGTATCCAAAATCTATAAAGAACTTATCAAACTCAACACCCAAAGAACAAAGAATCCAATCAAGAAATGGGCAGAAGACATGAACAGACATTTTTCCAAAGAAGACATCCAAATGGCCAACAGACACATGAAAAAGTGCTCAACATCGCTCGGCATCAGGGAAATCCAAATCAAAGCCTCAATGAGATACCACCTCACACCAGTCAGAATGGCTAAAATTAACAAGTCAGGAAATGACAGATGTTGGCGGGGAATAAAAGGGGAACCCTCCTACACTGTTGGTGGGAATGCAAGCTGGTGCAGCCACTCTGGAAAACAGTATGGAGGTTCCTCAAAAAGTTGAAAATAGAGCTACCATACGATCCAGCAATTGCACTACTGGGTATTTACCCCAAAGATACAAATGTAGGGATCCGAAGGGGTACGTGCACCCCGATGTTTATAGCAGCAATGTCCACAATAGCCAAACCGTGGAAAGAGCCAAGATGTCCATCGACAGATGAATGGATAAAGAAGATGTGGTATATATATACAATGGAATATTATGCAGCCATCAAAAGGAATGAGATCTTGCCATTTCCAACGACGTGGATGGAACTGGAGAGTATTATGCTGAGCGAAATAAGTCAAAAAGAGCAAAACATGTATCATATGACCTCACTGATATGAGGAATTCTTAATCTCAGGAAACAAACTGAGGGTTGCTGGAGTGGAGGCTGGGGTGGGAGGGATGGGGTGACTGGGTGATAGACACTGGGGAGGGTATGTGCTCTGGTAAGCGCTGTGAATTGTGCAAGACTGTTGAATCTCAGATCTGTGCCTCTGAAACAAATAATGCAATATATGTTAAGAAAAAAAAAAAAGAAGAAGAAGACAGCAGGAGGGGAAGAATGAAGGGGGGGAAATCGGAGGGGGAGACGAACCTTGAGAGACAACGGACTCTGAAAAACAAACTGAGGGTTCTAGAGGGGAGGGGGGTGGGAGGATGGGTTAGCCTGGTGATGGGTATTAAAGAGGGAACGTTCTGCATGGAGCACTAGGTGTTATGCAGAAACAATGAATCATGGAACACTACATCTAAAACTAATGATGTAATGTATGGTGATTAACATAACAATAAAAAATTAAAAAAAAAAGAAATAGAGGTTGCTGGGTCATATGGTAATTCTATTTTTAAGTTTTTAAGGAAACACCATGCAGTTTCCCATAGTGGCTGCCCCATTTTATATTCCTAGTAACAGTGTACAAGTATTTCAATTTCTCCACATCCTCACCAACATGTTTTGTTTTTGCTTTTTAAATTTTTATATAGTGGCCATCCTAATGGGTATCTCACTGTGGTGTGATTTGCATTTTTCTAATTCTTAGTGATGTTGAGCATCACGTGTGCTTGTCGGCCATCTGTGTATCATCTTTGGAGAAATGTCTGTTCGAGTTCTTTGCACATTTTATAGTCTGGTTTTGTTGTTGTTGCTGAGTTGTATGGGTTCTTTAAGTATTCTGGATATTAGTTCCTTATCAGACGTATTGTTTGCAAATATATTCCCTGATTCCATAGGTTGCTTTATTCACTCTGCTAATTGTGTCCTATGATGAACAGTTTTTAAGTTTGATATAGTCTCATTTATCTATTTTTGTTGCTGTTGTTGCTTATGCTTTTGGTGTCATGTCCAAGAAATTACCAAATCTAGTGTTATGAAGTTTTTCTCCTATGTTTCCTATTAGGAGTTTTACAGTTTTAGGACTTACATTAAGGTCCTTGACCCATTATGAGTTAGTTTTTTGTATATGATGCTAGGGAAGAGCCTAACTACATTCTTTTGATGTGGATGTCCAGTTTTCCCAACATGTTGAAGAGACCATCCTTTCCCCATTGAATGGTCTTGGCACCCATGTTAAAGATCATTTGACCATATATGCAAGGGTTTCTTTTTGGGCTCTCAGGTATATTCCATGGATATATACGGAATCTGCCTTTATGCCAGTACCCCTGGATTACTGTAGCTTTATGATAAGTTTCAAAATCAGGAAGTGTGAGCCTTCCAACTTTTTCTTTTTCAAGACTGTTTTGGCTACTCAGAGTCCCTTCGGATTCCACAGGAATTTTAGGTTGGATTTTTTTTTCTTTTTTTAAGATTTTATTTGAGAGAGAGAGAGAAGACGAGGTGGCGGAGGGAGGGGCAGAGGGTGAGGGAGAAGCAGACTCCCCGCTGAGCAGAGAGCCTGATGTGGGGCTTGATCCCAGGACCCAGAGATCATGACCTGAACTGAAGGCAGACACTTCAGACCAACTGAGCCACCCAGGCACCCCTAGGTTGGATTTTTCTATTTCTGCAAAAAAACATCACCAAGAATTTGATAGGGCTTGCACTGAATCTGTAGACTGTTTTCGGTGGTATTGATAGCTTAATGATATTAAACCTCCCAATCTGCAAACAACAGATGTCTTTTCATTTATTGGTCACTTCCTTAATTCCTTTCAGCAATGTTTTATAGTTTTCAGTGTATAAGGTTTTCCCTTCCTTGGTTAAGTTAGGGTTTGTTTTGATTTTGCTCTCATCGCCTGTATCCCAACCCCATTCCCTACCTCAGCAGGTTTATAACAAATATGGCTACTCAAATTCCCCCCAGCAGCCTCCATTATTTAAAAATTAAAAAAGACAGGGTGACCAGGTGGCTCAGTCAGTTAAGTGTCTGCCTGCGGCTCAGGTCATGATCTCAGGGTCCGGGGATCGAGCCCCACGTCATCGGGCTCCCTGCTCAGTGGGAGTCTGCTTCTTTTTCACCCTCTGTCTCTCGTTCACTCTCTGTCTCTCAAACAAATAAATAAAATCTTAAAAAAAGACATAATTTCCATTTCTGATGTACACTATCTTTTTTCTAAGGAGGAAATGCTATGTATATTAACAGTGAAAAATGTAAAGCAATCTATGAGGTTAATAAAAGGCAGAATGACTATTTAAATAAATTACTGTTTAAACACTTGGAACTCTACTCAGGAACTTAAAATGATTGTTATCAAGATTATATACTACTATGGCGCCTGGGTGGCTCAGTCAGCTAAGCATCTACCTTCCACTCAGGTCATGATCTCAGGGTCCTGGGATCGAGCCCCGCATTGGGCTCCCTGCTCAGTAGGGAGTCTGCTTGAGGCTTCGCTCTCTCTCCCCTGCCCTTGCCCTTGTGCTCACTTGCGCACACACTCTCTCTCTCCTCCTCTAAAATAAATAAATCTTTTTAAAAAGATTATATATTGCTTGTAATATACATGGAAAACATACATTAAATGCATGTTAAGTGAAAAAGCAGGAACAAAAGTGGACGTTTATGCATATAAGAAGGCTAGAAGGAAACACATAAAAACAAAAACACTGCTGCATTTGCATGAGCATACTATAAAGCCACATTACGTTAAAATTTTTTAAAATAAATATGCACTATGAGATATGGAAGCAACCTAAGTGTTGATGGGTAGAGGAATGGATAAAGAAGATGTGGTGTATGTATGTACAACAGGATACACTCAGCTATAACAGAGATTGAAATCTTGCTATTTGTGACAACATGGATGGACTTACAGTGTATATATGCTCAATGAAGCTAAGTTAGAGAAAAACAAATCCCATATGATTTCACGTCTATGTGGAATCTAAAAAACAAACGAACAAACAAAAACAGAAACGGACTCATAAATACAGAGAACAAACTGGTGGTTGCCAGAGGGGCGTGGGGGTGGAGGGGCAGGGGACCTAGGTGAAGGAGATGAAGAGGCACCAACTTCTACTTGTAATATAGGTGAGTCACAGGGATGAAGGTACAGTTTAATATGGTAATACCTTTGTATGGTGGCAGATGGTAACTAGCTGAGGTGAGCGCTAACAGTAATGTGTAGAATTGCTGAATCTCTAGGGTGCGCACCTGAAACTGACACAACATAGCGCCCCCTCAATTCCCTCATGGGTCCCTGGGCCTCCTGGGCCATTGGCTCATCTTCGCAGCTCTTCCCCCTCACCTGAGGCCCGGGGTTCCCTCCCCAGAGACAGCCACTGTCACTCCCCGCCCTCCGAGCCCGTCTCTGTATATGCAAACCTGCGTATATTTCCGCCAGCCTTCTGACACAAAAGATAGATTGTACATGGTGTTCCACAACTTACCTTTTGTGCTAGAACATCTTAGAAAGCTTCCTACATACACACACCCAGGCTTTGACTGTTGGATGGACGTATTTTTAAAATAGGTGTAGAGGGGGGCGCCTGGGTGGCTCAGTTGGTTAAGCGACTGCCTTCGGCTCAGGTCATGATCCTGGAGTCCCAGGATCGAGTCCCACATCAGGCTCCCTGCTTGGCGGGGGGGTCTGCTTCTCCCTCTGACCCTCTTCCCTCTCGTGCTCTCTGTCTTTCATTCTCTCTCTCTCAAATAAATAAAAAAAAAAAAAAATAAATAAAATAAAATAGGTGTAGAGGGCAGTTTGGGTTATTTTTAGTCTTTTGCACTATTAACAATGCTGCAATGAATACCTTTGTGCATCCACCTTGGCATAAATATTGAGGTGGATTTAAAATGAACGCCTGGAAGTGAATTAGTGAATCAGAGGGTTTGCGAATTCTGGATTTAATAGGTATTTCCAGAGAAGTTACAGCAGTTCACATGCCCACCAGCAGCATAGGAGAATGCCTATGTGTCCATATAATTCCTAAAGCATCATATCATCCAGCTCCTTGATCTATGCTTATCTGTGGCTAGGGGATAAAAGGTCTTAGTATTATTCTATTTGCTTCTTTCATTAAAGTGATTGCTTGGGCATATTTTCATAGGTTTAAAGGCCATTTGTGGTTTGTGTATATTTCTTTTTCAGGAACGATCATCTAGTCATATAAATTGCCAATTTTTCTCTTGTTAGTCTTTTTAATTTGTAGTAGCTGTGAGAAATAATTTGTTGACTAGATAATACACTTCTATAGTCCAATTTTTTAAAAAAGTGTATTAAAAGGTATATTGTGATGATCACCCCCTTACCCCATATCCTTTTTGCCTTACAGAAAACCAGAATTATTGATTTCTTGGGTGTCCTTCCAGAATGTCTTTTTTTTTTAAAAGACTTTATTTATTTATTTGACAGAGAGAGACACAGCGAGAGAGGGAACACAAAGCAGGGGGAGTGGGAGAGGGAGAAGCAGGCCTCCCGCGGAGCAGGGAGCCCGATGCGGGGCTCGATCCCAGGACCCTGGGATCATGAGCTGAGCCAAAGGCAGACGCTTAATGACTGCGACACCCAGGTGCCCCCAGAATTTCTTTATACATACCCAACCAAATAAGAATCTATGCCCCGCGACACACACATGCTTTAACAAACTGGAGCACACTCTCACCCTGCCCCATATCTTGCTTGTCAAGATATCTTGGAAAGTCTGTCACTTGTGTAAACAGAGTGCTTCCATATTCTTTCAACAGACGCAAAGGATCTGACTGTTCATGGACCATGATTTATCTAGCAAGCTCCTTACTACAGACATTTGATTCTTTTCCACTTTTTTTTTTTTAAAGATTTTATTTATTTATTTGACAGAGAGAGAGATAGTGAGAGCAGGAACACAAGCAGGGGGAGTGCGAGAGGGAGAAGCAGGCTTCCCGCCGAGCAGGGAGCCCGATGTGGGACTCGAGCCCAGGACCCTGGGATCATGACCTGAGCTGAAGGCAGACGCTTAACAACTGAGCCACCCAGGCGCCCTCTTTTCCACTTCTTGTTAGGACTAACACTGTGACAAAAATCTTTCACATAGAACATTTCACTCATGTGAAATGAATAAAACAACAACAACAACAAATACTCAGTGTTGGGGGCCTGGCTGGCTCAGCTGGTGGAGCACGTGACTCTTGATCTCGGGGTTGTGAGTTCAAGCCCCACACTGGGCACAGAGCCTACTTTAAAATAATAAATGAAACAAATTCCTAGAAGTGGAACTGCTGAGCTGTGTTACCTGTACTTTTGATAAAAGTTTGCCAAAACACACCTGGATGGCTTGTGCATGCTTGTTTCATCTTAAGGGCTTTCTAGGATAATGTTTACTGTTCTTGATTTTCACCTTATTATTTACTTGGGAAAGCACTGCCATTTAAAATGGGTCTCCTGGGCGCCTGGGTGGCTCAGTTGGTTAAGCAACTGCCTTCGGCTCAGGTCATGATCCCGGAGTCCTGGGATCGAGTCCCACATCGGGCTCCCGGCTCAGCGGGGAGCCTGCTTCTCCCTTTGACCCTCTCCCCTCTCATGCTGTTTCTCTGTCTCTCTTTCTCTCAAATAAATAAATAAATAAAATCTTTAAAAATAAAATAAAATAAAATAAAATGGGTCTCCCTTTAAAACACACTCAAATGCAAAGTAACCCAAATAACAAGGAGCTGAGGATGGAGAGGACACTCTTACACACCTAAATATGGTATGAAGCCCCCCCTTTCACACTAATGGAAACTTACTATACACATTGCTATGCAGTTCTAAATTGTATATGACAGCTTTTACGATTCTGTATTAATCAGTCCCTTATCATAGGTAATAAAAATTTTTTCCCATTTTTGAGTATGGACCTTTCCCCTTTGTACAATTAAAAAACATATCTGATTTTTCTATTTGCAGCTTTTGAGTTTTGTCTTGCTTGGAAAAGCCTTCCTCTCCTTCCCCCCAGGTTCTCATTTTATTTATTTATTTATTTATTATTATTTTTTAAAGATTTTATTTATTTATTTGACAGAGAGAGAGCACGTGCACAAGCAGGGGGAGGGAAAGGCAGAGGGTGAGGGAGAAGCAGGCTCCCCACTGAGCTGGGAGTCCCCGAGGCGGGGCTCCATCCCAGGACCCCGGGATCATGACCTGAGCCGAAGGCAGCTGCTTAACCAACTGAGCCACCCAGGCAACCCTAGGTTCTCATTTCTGGATTAAAATATTTGATCCCTCGACACAAGATTTTGATGTAGATCCAAACTTCGTTTCTTCCAGCTGGCTAGCCAGTGACTCACTATTTGTGGAAGGATCATTTCCCGGCATTGACTGAATTGCCCCTTCATCATATGAAGGCCCATGTGTACTTGTTTTGATATCTGGACTTTATATTCTGTTTTCTCTGCCTCATCTCCTGCTCAGATGTTTCTTAGTGATTTTTGCATGTTCACCTTACACACAAACTTGGGATTCTGCTGTCACTGCTCATGGCCGCAGAGTCCCCAGCACGGGACATGCTCTGTTCTAGGGGCCGTACTGAGAGATCTTTTTCTACCCTCACCACAGCCCAAAGGGAAGCCATCTTAACTGTCTGACGGACAGTGAGGTGCAGCACCAACTGTCACAAAGGCCATCAGTTAGCGAGTGAGGATTCCATGTGAGTCCAAGCAGATGTTTTCCTTGAGTTTATCTGCTTGCTGAAATCACAGCGACAGGACAACCGGGGCTCCCCGATGGCTGTATTCTATAGTCATGACCCCTAAGTTCTGCCTACTTGGATCTGCACAATGACCTGGCTGCCAACTTGAATTCTCCATCTCAAAAATCCACAGCACATAAAATGCTAAATAAGACCTCTTAAATTTTATTTTAAAGAATTAGATTTAGCTTCTTCACAACTAAGTCGAGTGTTTTTCGTATTTATTGCACAGCTGGAGACTAAACGTGTTGAAATGCCTGGAAATTTCTGGAAATGAACTTCCCTTCTCCTTTCACAGGTGTCAGACCTCATCATTGTGTCTCAACGTCACTTACCCTTTATTTTCCATCCTTTGTTTCTCTGTACTGCACTATGTTTAGCTTTTTCAGACTTTACCCTTAAGTTCCCTAATTACATACTCAGCTCTATCTAATCTGCTGTTAAAGCTGTTTGTTTGAGTTTGTTGTTGTTATTGTACACATTTTTATTTCTAGAAATGTGATTTGGATTGTTTTCAAAGCTGCTATATTGTTTTTCATAATTTTCTGTTTCCTAAAGGTATCTTAAAGCCTGCTTTTATTTTGTTAATCATAATTAGTCTAGCTAGTTAACAGTCTACATCTGCTGCTTACAATTTGTCTGAAATCTTTGCAAGCTTTTTTCCTGGTTCTAGATCATGGAGCTTTTTGCCTGACTTGCTATGCACTGGGCATTGTGGTTTTTTTTGTTTTTTTGAAGATTTTATTTATTTATTTGACAGAGACAGAGACAGCGAGTGCAGGAACACAAGCAGCAGGAGTGGGAGAGGGAGAGGGAGAAGCAGGCCTCCCCTAAGGAGGGAGTCCGATGTGGGACTCGATCCCAGGACCCCGGGATCATGACCTGAGCTGAAGGCAGACGCTTAACGACTGAGCCACCCAGGCGCCCCGGGCATTGTGTTTGAAAAAACATAGATATATGAAAAAATGTCTTGAGGCCAGTGAAAGTAATTTAGTCCTGAAAATATCTGTGTTCAGGGGCACCTGGGTGGCTCAGTCAGTTAAGCGTCTGCCTTCGGCTCAGGTCATGATCCCGGGATCCTGGGATCGAGCCCTGTATCAGGCTCCCTGCTCAGTGGGGATCCTGCTACTCCCTCTCCCTATGCCACTCCCCCTCTGTCCCTCTCCCTGCTTGTGCTCTCTCTCTCTCAAATAAATAAATAAAAAATCTTAAAAAAAAAAATTCTGTGTTCATTTTGCTAGGGCCTGAGTCATTACCACTCTGGAGCCATCTATTAAAAAAACATATATATAGTCAAGAGGTGCATCTTTGGGGAGCACAGGAAGATGGTGAGCTCAGTCTGGAGTAGGGGGCAAATGGTGGCTGGGATGTTAGAGGAACATTGTAGTAAACAAGGAATAATGCATTTTCAACAGAAGTGCTGTCAACTGTAATGGACAGCAAGCAGAAGATATAAAAGATAAGGAGAAGGTCAGTCTGCCCCTGTGACTGGTAGCTGAGGATAATGAGGCCTCCTTCATGACATCTACACCTGCACACAAAGGGGTCTCTCCAGAGAGGCCTCCCCTGGACAGCCAAGAGAATAAGCCCAGAGCCTCACCCCTCTCTCCCTATTACTCTTCTTCACTACCCTTAGCGCTATCCAAGTCCTTCTCCTTGTTTGAGGAGCTGTTTATGTCTGCCTCCTTCAGCAGAATATAGGTTCCCCCAAAGCAGGGCCTCATCCTGCACACTGCCGGGCCCCCAGTGCCTAGCACAGAGCCTGACGCCAAAGGGTTTCTCAACAGATCTCTGGCGAACACATGTACACATGAACTAACGTGTGAACCGATGATTCCACTAAAGGAGACACAGATCAGGAGGGGTGACAGATGGCAAGGGAAAGTGTTAGGAGTCTGATTTAGATACTGAGTGGGTGGGTAGAAGGTTGCCCAAGAGGAGCATTCCATCAACAGGAAGATTCACGGGAACCTGGAAAGAAGGAAAGTCAGAAATAGGAAAGGAGCCATCCAACTATAGGTAATAAAGACACACTTCAGTTTTCTTCTTACTACACCTGGGCCACAAACGAAGGACAGTCATAGCAGATGATGATTGCAACCACACCTCAGTGTCTTAGAGCCAAATATATACTAGGTTTTTTTTAATTAACCAGGTTTTTAGAGCAGTTTTAGGTTCATAGCAAAACTGAACAGACAGCAGAGGTTTACCATACCCCCCCACACACAGCCGTCCTCACTATCAACATCCCCCACGAGAGAGGGTACATTTGTCACAAATTCATAAATCTTATTGACATATCGTAATCACCCAGAGTCCACAGTTTAGGGTTTACTCATGAGGTTGTAAATTCTATACCTTTGGACAAACGTGACAGTTGTCCACCATTATAGTGTCCTACAGAGTAGTTTCACTGCCCTAAGAAATCCTCTGTGCTCTGTCATCCCTCCCTCCCCCAGCCCCTGGCAACCACTGATCTTTGTACTCTCTCCATGGTTTGGGTTTTTCCAGAATGTCATACAGTTGTAATCACACAGTCTATAACCCTTCCAGACTGGCTACTTTCACATAGCAATATGTATTTAACTTATCTCCCTATCTTTTTATGACTTGATAGCTCACTTCTCTTAGCACTGAGTAACCCATGGTTTGGAGGCACCCATTTACTGCTTCACCTACTACGGGACATCTTGGTTTCTTCCAAGTTTTAAAAACAGTTCTCAATAAAGCCCCTATAAACATCTGGGTGCAGGTTTTCATGTGGACATAAGCTTTCAACAACTTTGGGTAAATACCGAGGAGTGTGATTGCTGGATCATACGGTAAGAATAGTTAGAATTAGTTTTGTAAGAAACCCCCAAAATCATCCAAAGTGGCTGTACCATTTTTGCATTCCCACCAACAGTGAGTGAGAGTTCTTGCTCCACATTCTCACTGGCATTTGGTATTGTCAGGGTTCTGGATTTTGCCTAATAGGTGTATAGTGGTGTCATTGTTTGAATTCCCATTTCCCTCATGACATAAGATGTGGAGTATCTTTTCCTCCACTTATCTGACATCTATATATCTTCTTTGGTGAAGTGTCTGTTAAAGCCTTTGGTCCATTTTTAAACTAGCTGTTTGTTTTCTTATTGTTGAGTTTTAAGAGTTCTTTCTATATTTTGGGCAACAGTTCCTTATCAGACATGTCTTTTGCAAATATCTTCTCCTGGACTGTGGCTTGTCTTTTCATTCTCTTGACACTGTCTTTTGGAGAGCAGACATTTTTAACTTTAAATGAAGCCCAGCTTATCAATGATTTCTTTCAAGACCAAACCTTTCGTGTTGTATTTAAAAAGTCATCCCCATACCCAAGGTCATGTAGGTTTTCTCCAATTTTATCTTCTAGGAGCTTTATAGTTTTGCGTTTACATTTATGTCTGGGATCAGTTTTGAGTTAATTTTGGTAAAACGTGTAAGGTCTGTTTCTAGGTTCATTTTTTGCACGTGGATGTTCTATTCTTCCAAGACCATTTGCTGAGAAGACTATCTTTGTTCCATTGTATTGTCTTTGTTCTTTTGTCAAAGATCAGTTAACTATATTTATGTGGGTCTATTACTGAGCTCTTTATTCTGTTCCATTGATCTATTTGTCTATTCTGACACCAATACCATGCTGTCTTAATCACTGTTACTTTATAGTTAAGTCTTCAAGTTGGGTAATGTTAGTCCTGCAACTTTGTTCTTCTTCAATACTGTGTTGGCTATTCTGGGTCTTTTGCCTCTCCATATAAACTTTAGAATCAGTTTGTCAATAGCCACAAAATAACTTGCTGGTATTTTGACTGGGATTGCTTTGAATCTACAGAGTTGGGAAGAACTGACATCTTGACAACACTGAGTCTTTCTATCCATGAACATGGAGTATCTTTCCCATTTAGTTTTTCTTTGATTTTGTTCAACAGCGTTTTGTAGTTCTCATATAGATCTTGTACATATTTTGTTAGATTTATACCTAAGTATTTCATTTGGGGGGGTGCTAATTAAATGGTATTATAACGTTTTTAGAACTGCTGAGATTAGATGAATATATGGAATGTACTGGCACAGACAGCCTGAAGCTAGCAGGCCCTGAGACATTTCATTATTTATGCACTCTGCATTTTATCTTATAAGGCTCTGAAGCAGCCAGAGACTCTGCTGAGTTGGGGGGTGAAGTTGTTCAGAATCCTGGCCAGCTGACCAACTACAAGGAAAGAAAAGGCCCTCCATGTCCTGGGAGGCCTCCTGGGAAGGCCACAGGAGAGTGGAAGGGCTGACCCTTCTGAGCTCTTCCAACCTTGGGGGAGGAAGTGTTCATCTTTCAGGGGGCCAGAAACCCAGAGAGAGGAGCTCTGGGCAAGGTAAAGGTCTTAGTTCAATTCAATTCAATTAGCCAAACGTTTATTAAGCAGCTACTAGATGCCAAGTACTGTTTATGCCCCAGAGATACATCAGGGGACAAAACTGACAAAGATCCAGGACTTGGGCAGCTCACTCTCTAGTGCAAAGTTATGAAAACTGAAGCAGCAACACAGATCCCTGGGGAGGACCAACATGCAGACAGGAGCATGCCAGTGGAAAACCCTCAAGAGGAGCAGAGTATGCACAGCGAGGCCCCAAATGCTCTTGTGCATGGGGTCATACGGAAAGGCACTGGTGATGCTGGGGGGCCAGGGGTGCTATGGGTGGTGACAAGCAGGACAGTAGGCTGCCCTGGAGCAAGACAGGGGAGGGAAAGGAAGAAACCTGAGGTTGGGGAAGGCAACTTTGGGTGAAAACTTTCAACCCTTTTCTAAACCATAACTCTGTCAAAAGCTTCCTTTGTCTGCAACAGGCTGAGAGCAGAAATCCAGGGGCTGTGAACTCTGGCTTGGCAGAAGGCCCAGACTTAGTTTAGAAATCTCTGAGTCTGAATGGGGTCAGAAGCCGGTGGGAGAGGTGAACTGAGAGTGTGGACTGAGGAGCCAGCTGCCCTTCTTTCAGATGCCCTTCCAGGCTGTGCTCCTTTTGTTCTGGGAGCAACCTGGGTAGGTCAGATGGTAACGCACACATGAAGGTCCCATGCGGACTGTACAGCCATTGCTCTTAGGAAGGACTGGTAGGTGAGGGTCCAGGGCAGTACGTCTAAGCTTCTGAACTGGTTTTGTTTTTCCTGCTTGTCAAGCTGTTACTTGCAGACCCTCTCGGGGGTGCCAGATGCTTTTGTGCAGATAATCTGTGGTGACTTTGGGGTTTTCACTTGAAAAGGTATTGCCCACAGAAACCAAGAGCTGAATCACACCCTTAGCTACAGAAATCCACCCTGAAACGGACACTTAACGTGTGAGGAACAGTCCAAATTTTTGGACTGTTTTTCTCCTAATTGTGATTGGGAGTTTTATATCCCATAGTTCAAAATGTCTCTTTATATGTTTTGTGCTTCATCACGTTGGTCATGGTCAGCATCCTGGGGCAGGGAGGAACTGAAGCAGAATTCACGCATCTCACGGAAGAGGCCCTTATACAGGGAGTGAATCATTTGTGGGGAGAAAAGGCACCCAAGTTTCATGGACTTGAGTGATACAGAAGTGAGAGAACAGCTCCAAGGACTGGAGCAATTGTTGCCCATTTGCCAGAAGGGAGGGTCCACTGGAGACTGGAAAAGAGGTTTTGGCCAAAAGTAGAATATAAACCAGGCTGGTCCTGGAGAAGGATGATGCGCATGCTCCCGTGAGCTCAATGCCAGATCCCGGGTCACCCCACTTGTACTGAGGCAGCAGAAGTGCACAAAGGACACCTTAGTACCCACGACGCTAAGCCAGAACCTGGGTCTCTTAGCTCCCAGGCCTTGCAGGCAGCTGTCCTACCTCCCTGGAGGGCCATGCTTCCTTTCACGAAGATGTATACAAATTGAGAGGCCACAGGTCTCTGAGGGGCCAGGGGAGAGTGCGCACACACTCACAATGACCTCCCAGACTGTGTGACCCCTCCTCACTTTTGTCCCCTCCTGTGATTTGTTTACTTGCACCTCACCCGGAATGCAAAATTCCTGAGAAATAAAAACAAGCAGACCAACACCCATACTCATTTCCTTTGCTGCTGGTTTTCACTTTTCATGAAACAATTTTTGCTGGCTGCAGTGGCCGAAATTTTTAGGACAACTGGATCAGACTGACCCCGATCCCCTAGCTCTGTCTCTCAGCAGCTGGGTGGTCTGGGGTGTGAGCTAATTCAGGGGGTGGGAGGGTTCACAACACCCACCTCAGAGATAAGAGAATAGAAAGAAGGTACCAGAACAATGCTGGATGTAAAAAGGCACCCTGTACATGGTCGCTATTATTATTTTAATGAGTTATTTTGTCTCTCACTGTCATAAGCAATCAAGAGGAAAAACTAGCTGAATTTCAGCTTTGATTTAGAAAAAAGTTAAGGGACTATCACAGACACGCTCTGACACCTGTCCTAGAATATTCCAATGAGAAAAGATGTTTCTTTCTTTCTTTTTTTTTTTTGAGAGAGAGAGAGAGAGAGACAGTGTAAGAGCAGGGGAGAAGGGGGGGGAGGGAGGGAGGGGGAGAGAGAGAGAATCCTAAGCAGGCTCCATGCACAGAGTGGACTGACCCAGGGCCCTATGTCACCACCAGGAGATCATGACCTGAGCTGAAATCAAGAGCTGGACGCTTAACCAACTGAGCCACTCAGGTGGCCTGAGAAAAGATGTTTCTTAGAGGCAAGTCCTTTGGGAAAGAAAACAAAACAAAACATCTCAACAGCACACGTATTCACAGTCCAAAAATGCTAAATGTAAGACAACAACCTATTTCTGAAACTCAGGGATTTTTAGTTGGACCAGCTGCCGTACGTGTTCCCAGCTGCCCTTATCCGCCACTGCACCCCAAACCACCACCCATCAAGCCAAGCGCACCCTGCCTGGACCCCACAGGGCACGCGCACCACCCCCTTTCTCCACCTTCCCGGAAGGGCTGGGGGAGATGGCAGCCCTGATCCTCCGCCTCCAGACAACCACCTGCCTGGGGGGGTTCCGGAGCCCGGAAACGCGTCATTTCAAACACATTCTTTTGGGAGTCCTTGGAGAACCGAAGACATTCGTGGTCACAAAAGGCCAAAGCGTTGCGGAAGTCACCGCAGTCCTGGCGCGCGACCGCCGCCGCCCACATGGGGGTCCCGCGGGGCCCCGGCGCCCCACCCGGCCTGCGCCACGCGCTCCCGACGACGTCACGCCGACCGCCTGTGCCCGCTGGCCACCCGGGCAGCACCCGACGGCCCCCCGCTGCCACTCCTCCTTTCCAGGCGTCCCCCCACGTGTCCAGTCCCCAGCTGAACACGGGTAATGGTACCCCCGCTTTCAGGGAGAAGCCGAGGTGGCGGCGCTCGCTCTCCGCCGCCGGCTGCCCACGTGGGGTCAGGGGCACACGGCGGCGAGCCCGGGGGTCCTGGGTGGCGGCCAGCTGCCCCGGGCGGCTGAGAAGGGGCCTGGGTCGTCCGTCCCTCGCGCCTCAGCCCCGACGTGAGGTACCGGTCCCCGCGACCCCCGGGCGGGTCCCCCTCCACCCCGGGGTCTCGGCCTTCGTGCGGGGCAGCCCGGGTCCCCGACGACCGAACTGAGGCCAGCGTCCCGCCCCCGCCCCCCCGGCCTCGCCCGCGTCCTCTCACCCAGCCTCCGCCGCCCCTCGCCGCGGGCGGGACTCCGTGTGCGCCGTCGTGCCCGCGCCATCCCCGCCGGACCGCGCACGCGCGTCGACTCCCCGGCCCGCCGCTGGGGGCGCCCTCCCGCTCGGCCGGCCCCGGGGGCTCCCGCCGCTTCTCCTGCCCCTCCCAGCCCAAGGCCGGGGGGCCCCACCGCGCTGCCCTGCGCCTCCCCACCCGGACTCCCTGGGCTCCATCGCCGCGTGTGCTGCCGGGTGGAGCCAGGGAGGCCCAAGGAGACCAGAGCGGCCTTCGCGTGGAGGCCCTGCCGCAGGACCCCCTCAAGCTGCCTTGGGCTTTTGCGGAGTTGGGGTGGCCGAAACTGCTCCGCCAAACGTCCCTGCGCCAGGGGCCCCCAGGGCAGTTCCGGAGGCGGAGAGGAGCGTGCAGGAAAGGACAGGCCTTCGGGAAGGGCCCCCCGTGGGGCAGCGTGGCAGCTGGCTGGGCCCGGAAGCCCGCTCCAGGCTCCAGCCAGCCCCCGGCACACACTTCAAGCTGCGCGGCTTCCTCGCCGCTCGCCCCAGCCCCTTATCATCACCACTCACGTGCTGAAAGCATGAGGAGGAACTCCACTGGAAGGCTTTTAGAATGCACCTCCACATTGAGCTATTTCTGTGAAAATGTCGTTCGTTCTCCTGATCCTGCCCCGCAGTACTTTTGCATAGTTGGTGCAAAGTGGGGTTTGTGACCTCCTTGTCAGGCAGACGCACCTGCCTCCCTGTGGGTCCCTGGAAGGCAGGGCCTGCGTTTTCTCCGTCCCAGGGCACAGCCCTGGGTGGGGCACTCAGTAAGCATTCAGCAATTACATGTGTGCTGAATGAATGCCTCTTAAAATGCAAAGCTGGTGAAAAGTCCAGGCTTCACGTTATTCAACTCCCTCCAAGCATCCCCCCCCCCCCCCCCGGGGCAGTGGTATCAGTCAGCTGTAACAGAATACCACAGACTGGGCAATGTAAACAGCACAAGTTCATCTTCTTGCAGTTCTGGAGGCTGCGAAGTCCAAGATCAAGGTGCCTGCAGATCAGGTTCTTGGGGAGGCCTCTCCTCCAGGTTTGCAGACAGCAGCTGTCTCACTGTGTGTTCACATGACCTTTCTGTGTGGGTGAGAGAGAGAGAGAGAACACTCTGCTATCTCTTCCTCTTAGAAGGGCGCTAATCCTACCACGAGGCCTCCAACCCTCATGACCTCATCTAAACCTAATTAGCTCCCAAAGGCCCCATCTCCAAATGCCATCACACTGGGGGTTAGAGCTTCAGCATAGGAATGTTGAGGGGACACAAGCCTTCAGTCCAGAACAGCAGGATACCCATACCCAGGGCTACGCAACCTTCCAGGAGGGGGAGTCCACTCTCCAACCCCTTGTGTTACAGGTGAAGAAATTGAGGGCCAGGTTAAGTGACTTGTCAGTGGTGACGCTGCCACGCCCATGTGTTATGTATAAATCTCTTTGAAGGCCTGATCTTCAAGGGCCCATGTTGGGTTCAATGGGAGAAATAATAAGCTAGTATTTTGAGAACATCTGTTGCATAAAGGAATGCTTTTGGCTCCTACCAGGAAACTGTAATTTGAGTTCAGGCCACAGGGACCAAGAAGAGAGTTGATGTCCTACCTTCAATTCTCGCATCATGAGTGTTGACACATACGGTGTGTTTGATCCATACAGGATTTGGCTGGAGGAAAACAGTTTTCTGAGAGAAATAAAACCATTAATTTGTTCTTTACTTATCGTACAGAACAGAAGTCAGAATGCCTGATTAAGAACGCAAAGCAAAAGCTTCCTGGTCACTTTGCCTCATAGCAGTCATGCCAAGGAACCTTCCTTACTTTGTTCTGATAATGGAAACCTCCTTGTAGACATGAGCAAAAAGCTGCTTTTCCTTTATAAAGTGAAACAGTGATCAGCAGAGTGGCAAGTAGTTAAATACACACACACACATACACACATACATCTTTTTAGAGGTGACAAGACAATTTTCAAAACCTTTTAATGAAAATCTCTGCCTTCTTTCTAAAGGGAAAAACAAAGTAAGTTTTCCTTTTTCCACTGACTAAGTTCTTCCGGTCACTGCTCACCTTCTCTTCTGTCCAGCGTCTTAATGAGGTGGTGAGTGGATGAATAAAACATTTCCTTCAGATTTGCTACTTTGATGACCTCATTTTATAACAACAGTGCAGGAGAGTAGAGTTGTTACACCTATTTCACAGATGGGGCCACTGAGGATCTGAGAAGTGCAGTGAGTTGCTAATGTCACACAGCTGGTGGGAATCAGGCTGAGGGGAGCGTGAGGGCCCTGTCCTTTGTGCTCCACCTGGGGCATTTGTCACACTGCATTATAATGATCTGGTCCCCTCCTCTCCCCACCCATGTGTCCATGAGGGGCCTGGGGGCAAGAACTCTCCCAGACTTGTGTATCGGCAACTAAAATGATCCTTAGCACACAGCAAATTTTTAATGCATTTGGATGAATGAATGCATGCATGAATGAGTGAACAAATGAATTGTATGGAAAATGGAATAAAGTGGAGATTTCATGTGATTCGAATGTATAAATTCTAGGTCCTAATCCCACCTCTGCCTTTTCTCTAGCCACCCTTCATTTTCTCACCTGTGCAATGGCACGATGATTACTGCTATTAACCATTCACCTCCACAGTTTCCATAAGAATGGAGTGAAAACCGCCCCGTAGCGCCTGTGCTTGCAGAAGCCAATCATGACAAGTGAAATGCTGCTGGTCTATGGGAAAGGGAGCAGCAGAGCCCCCGTCGGCTCCCCGCCCCTGCCGGGGAGGAGGCTGACACCCCCCCACATGTGCACACAGAGGTCCTTGGATTTTCCCAGGTCCTGATGATGCAGACCACAAAAAGCACAAGGTCTGTCTTCAGGCTGCTCTACACCCTGGCAGCCAATGTGGGTAAAAACGTAAAGGAAACGGTCAACAAAACCAAAAGACAGCTGACAGAATGGAAGAAGATATTTGCAAATGACATATCAGATAAAGGGCTAGTATCCAAAATCTATAAAGAACTTATCAAACTCAACACCCAAAGAACAAAGAATCCAATCAAGAAATGGGCAGAAGACATGAACAGACATTTCTCCAAGAAGACATCCAAATGGCCAACAGACACATGAGAAAGTGCTCAACATCGCTCGGCATCAGGGAAATCCAAATCAAAACCTCAATGAGATACCACCTCACACCAGTCAGAATGGCTAAAATTAACAAGTCAGGAAAGGACAGATGTTGGCGGGGATGCGGAGAAAGGGGAGCCCTCCTACACTGTTGGTGGGAATGCAAGCTGGTGCAGCCACTCTGGAAAACAGTATGGAGGTTCTTCAAAAAGTTGAAAATAGAGCTACCCTACAACCCAGCAACTGCACTACTGGGTATTTACCCCAAAGATACAAATGTAGTGATCCGAAGGGGTACGTGCACCCCAATGTTTATAGCAGCAATGTCCACAATAGCCAAACTATGGAAAGAGCCAAGATGTCCATCGACAGATGAATGGATAAAGAAGATGTGGTGTTACACACACACACACACACACACACACACACAGGAATATTATGTAGCCATCAAAAATGAAATCTTACCATTTGCAATGGTGTGGATGGAACTAGAGGGTATTGTGCTAAGCGAAATAAGTCAATCAGAGAAAGACAATTATCATACGATCTCACTGATATGTGGAATTTGGGAAACAAGGCAGAGGATCATAGGGGAAGGGAGGGAAAACTGGGAAGTCATCAGAGAGGGAGACAAACCATAAGAGACTCTTAATCTCAGGAAACAAACAGGGTTGCTGGAGCAGAGGGGGGTGGGAGGGATGGGGTGGCTGGGTGATAGACACTGGGGAGGGTATGTGCTATGGTGAGCACTGTGTATTGTGTAAGACTGATGAATCACAGACCTGTACTCTTGAAACAAGTAATACATGATATGTTAATTAAAAACAAACAAACACGTATGCCGTGCAACTGTAGGGTGTATGAAAAGTTCCCAAATACCGACCCTCCCCAGCCTACGGCTTCCATCGCTACACTCAGTGCGGGGGAGGGGGGGAGGCCTGCTTCTCAGCTGGGGTTGCACAATGGAAGCACAAGTGCATCTGGAAAGTACAAGTGATATTTTTAGAAGAACGCTAGGTAACTCAAATGTATAAGCACGATTAGATCCTACTGAGTTGGTAGGTAGGGTTTTTCAACCTGGGCACTATTAATGTTTGGGGCCAGATAATTCTCTGCTGTGGGGCTGTCCTCGACAGGGTGGGACAGCTAGCAGCATCCCGGATCTCCGTGTACTCGTAGGCCAGTGGGCTACGGGCCTGTTGTGACCACCACAGATGTCTCCCTGCCAGGCAAAGCAGCCCCCGGGTGGAGAGCCAGGGAATTTGATACCAAAGGACGGGGGGAGAGAGGCTACTGTGGCATTTGACACTGAGGGTCATCGCAGCTGCTGCACCGCCCGGGAGCCCGGGAGCTCGTTAGAACTGCAGACCCCCCACTCCATGGGAAATGGGATCCTCATTGTCACAAGATCCCGGGGGAGTCACGTGCGCGTTGGAGATATACGGCCAGGGCGCTGGTGTGGTGTTCCCCTGGAAGCAGTCAGTTTATGGAAACAGTAATGCACCATGTGCCTCCAGACAATATGAGATCAGAGCCACAGAGGGTCAGTGTGGAAGGGACGTGGGGCGGGGTCGGGGGGGGGCATCGGAACCTCCCAGACAAGGACGCTGTGGTGGTTCGGTTCCTTGCCGCAGAGCTCCGCAGGGCGAGTGAGACAGCGGGAGGGCAGGGAGGGCAGGTGAGAGGTGTACCTAGAGAGGATCTAGGGGGTACCTAAGGTGGGCCTTGCTGGATGGGAGGGCCGTGGGTGGCGATAGCCGAAGGAGAGGAACCTTAATGACTATCATAACCAGGAAACCGGGTGAGCAAGTCTGGTGCTGTCCCAGACAACCTGTTCCTCCCACATCTCCCTCCTAGACACCTGCAGATGATGGTCCCGTGAGGCCACTGCTTCCGGGTGTGTGGAGGGGGCTGCCCGCTTAGCGGGGTAAGGGTGAGGGAAGCGTGGCAGGGGCCGATCCCACCTGGCCAGGGCCATCAGGGCACAGTGGGGCGGGCAGAGCCATTGCCGAGCTGCTGGGGAGCAGAGGGCAAGCCTGCTAGCTGGCCCCCCCACTCTATCCCCAGGCAGAACCGGTCCTGGAGCACCCTCCGGCCTCCCCCGGACATCTGTGCAGGTGCGAGCTGGCTGGGACAGCAATGTCAAGGTTAGCTTTGAAGGGCAGGGGTAGCCATGAAAGGGCGGCCTGTGGGGATATGTGGAAATGAGATGGTGGCCCCGTGGCCCCGTGATATTTATCCAAGCTGGCACACCCCCCTCCCCCGCCTTCTCCCATCCCCCACAGCGCTGAGCACTCCCTGGCGGTACTTTAGGCACTTTATTGTGAACTTGCTTATTACCTGGAGTGTAACCCTTCTCCACTGGACTGCAAGCTGCATGAGGATACGGTCTTTGACTCATTCACAGCTGAATCTTCAGGGCCTCGGACAGGACCTGGACCAGAGCCCCCACTCCCTAAATATTTGACTGAATAAAGGAATAAGCAAATAAGGTAGAGAAGCAGCAGGTTTATTTTCATAACTGCAGGAACCACCCCTTCCTTCTTCCTCTGATGATTTGATTCATTTTATCTTTACCTGCTTTTTGGAAAGTTACTTGGGGTTTCCAAGAGGGTGTCTCCCTCCTCCCAATGCCCCATTGCTAGGGGGCAGTTCTGTCGCTTGGATTCACTCTCTTCTCTTTCATAGACATTAGAAAGTGCTCTTGTTAACACTCCCTATTTCTTCTAAGAGCTCAGCTTAGCAAATGCTTTCATCCATCCATTCATTTGTATATTCAGTGAAAGGATAGTTTCCGAGTTAACTGCCATCTGTCGGGCAGCATGCTGGGACAGAGGTGAGCTAAAGCAAAGTCTTGTAGACCTGAGCTGCCACCCCATCTTCCAGGGAGGGGTTGCCAGAGGGGCCCCGTCCCTCCTCTGCTCGCACAGCTGAGGCAGGCCTGAGGCCTGGTATGGGGGCCAGTTTTAAAAGTCGAGAGAAACAAAGGGCTTATTGACACTGAGGCAGGGCTGCCCGTGTCAGGAATCGCGAGACAGGCCGCCCAGGCCATGACAGGTATGACCCAGGCTCATGGCCTTCTTCCTTCGTGAGGGTTAGGTCAGTTCAAAGCGCTGGATCCCTGCTAGGTACAGGGATGGGAGCGTGGGTGGGCGTGGGGGTGTGGGAGGGGCTGGGAGGGTACAGGGATTCCTGCGGAGGGTCACAGCAGCTCGGTGAAACCGACGGGTTTTTGCGACGTGCATGGTACGGAATGGATCTCCACACACACCCCTCATACGCTGAAGATGTTTACTATCTGGGGATTCAAAACGTTTTCATGGGGTTGTAAAAAGCAAAATACAGACAAGCCACCATGCATTCGCTGATCTGGAACAGAGTCATCGTCTTCCCCAAGCCAGGCATGGTGCAGGATCCCGTGGCCGGTTTCCCCCAGTCGGGCTGGGACACAGGCCAAGCTAACCAACATCCTCATGGGGAGAGTGCTTAGTCTTCAGCCCATCTCAGGTCCTGCTGAGACGGCCTTCCAGTGGGAGGTGAGGCCTGGCTGGGGTCTGAGGATGAGAGGCAGTAGTGTGTTTCCTGAAGGTGGGCTTGGGGGTGAGGGTGTACTTCAGACTTTGCTACTTTAAGGGAGATCCCATGGAGCGGACCATATCACTGGTACCTTGTCCCCACCCCCACACAGAATCCAAATGTGCATTTCAACAGGATCGCAGTGTGATTCAGGTTATATAAAACCCTGAAAAGCCCTGACCCAGAGAATTCTGTGCAAAGAGTATCTACAGTCTTGGGGGCATAGTCTGGGGCCATTATGGGAACGTGCACGGGGCAGGTGAGAGAGAGCCGAGAGAGGTCTGAAAACTACTACTCTCGTTCCATCTCTCCTTCTAAGGGGCCAGCAAGCAGGGACTGCAGGCTCCTGGCTCTCCCATCCCTCCTTCTTCTCTGCTGCACTGGTGTTTACGTGTCCAGCGCGTGGAGTGCGGTCAATAAACAAGATACTGACCCACAGACTCTCAGCAGAGACCTCTGCTCTTCCAGGGCCTGGCTTGTGGGGCCGTGGATGTGAACTTCTCCTTGCACCTTTCTTCCTCACATATGCAGAGTTCAGCCGACCCACGAAAGCATCTGTGCTCTTCTGGCGGAGCAAGTGAAAAACGGGCCAAGGAAATGAAGCAACTGTTTGCAAAATACGTGACACTCAGAAGAAAAAAATCAATCTTACAAACAAGCAGATACCTCTAAAACTAGCCAGGGTTTAACAAATAATATTCAAAGTCAAGTGACCAGTCTCATCCCCCTGCGGAGAGGAGTATGAATTTGGATATCCTCATGGAAAAGTCTCCAGACACCAACGGAGAGGACAGACCCTCTGTTTCTTAGAACGCAGGGACGCTGTCCGCGCCAACTGCGTCACCAAGCTGTCAGAGGGCTCCAAGGACAATGTGGAGCGCAGAGAAAGCAAGCCCGGAGATAACAGAACACGAGCATTTCCCGACCCTAGCAACTCAAACGATCAGCACAGGAACTGGGTACGATAATGGTTGCCACGCAGGAACCTGGGGTTCCTATTCTTCCATACTTCTAGGCTAGGGCAAGTCACCATTTCCTAGCATGGCTTTGAACCAGTTCCGTCTGGCACTGGGTTCTCCATGCATCGTGCACTCCAGTCACGTCTAGTAAGCACCTGCTACACTCTCGGCGGGGCAACTCCAGCCAGCCCGTAGCAGCTGACACGGCCAGCATTTGTTCGGTGGTTTGGAGTCTGTTATTACGTAATTTGATGGTCATTCCTGACTCCGGGTCTGGTGCCAGAAGGCAGGGTACCTAGACACTGGAGTGTGACAGGTGTGTCGTGGGAGAGGTAGATTCGGGTCAGACTGAGGCTGGCCTTGAGTGCTTGAATTTGGATTTTCCTCCTGCAGCTGCAGCAGGCCAGGGGAAGTGTTTAGGCTGGGGGTGATCCACCCCAGAGAGAAGGTGGTTTCAAGGTGAGCGAGGCAGAGGGCCAGGAGACAAATAAGGAAATCAACTCAGGAGCCTAGAAGACAGATCATTAGAGCAACCCTAGTGAGGGGGGCGCAATATGAGATCTCTAGAAGGTAGAACCAAAATGATTAACGACTCATGGAGGGTGGAGAATGAGGGAGCAGGAAGAGGTGAGAATGACTCAGTTTCCCGCCCAAGCTGTGGATGGGTGGGGCTGCCATCGACCAAGACAGAGATCGAGGGAGAGGGACAGCAAGAAAATAATGGGCAAGATTTCCAAATTTATTTTTTAATGGTATCTTCTGATTATAAAAATATATTTAGGAAATATAATAATAAAATAGGAAATAAAATAATTTGCTAAAGAAGAGTTTAAATCACCTGTAATTCTTTTACAGATAACTTCTTCAACTTTTTGGTGCATTTCTTTCCAGTATTTGGTTTCGTGTGTGTGTGTGTGTTGGGGGGGGTACATTTAAAATTGTGATCTCAGGCGCCTGGGTGGCTCAGTAGGTTAAGCGTCTGCCTTCAGCTCAGGTCATGATCCCAGAGTCCTGGGATCGAGTCCCATGTCAGGCTCCCTGCTCAGCGAGGAGTCTGCTTCTCTGCCCCTCCCCTGGCCCATGCTCTATCTCTCGCTCACTCTCTCTCTCTCAAATAAATAAAATCTTAAAAAAATAAAATTGTGATCTCACTACATAGACGATTTATACCATTTTCCCTTAATCATTTCCCCTCCTTAAAATTATTTAAAAATATATATATATTTTATTTTTAGAGAGAGTGTGTGTGAGTGGGGGGAGGGGCAGAGGGAGAGAGAGAGAATCTCAAGCAGATTCCACGCCCAGTGCAGAGCCTGACTCAGGGCTCCATCTCACAACCCTGAGACCATGACCTGACCGAAATCAAGAGTTGGATGCTTAACTGACTGAGCCCCCCAGGCACCCCTAACATATATTTTTAAGAGCTGCCTTACATTCCACCCTATGGGTGTGTGGCAATTCGTCTATTCATTTACTGCTGGGCACGTCGATCACTTCCACTGTTTTCCACCTTGAAAAACACAACAATGAATATGTTTGTAATAAATCTTTATCCAAGTTTCAATAAAAGAGTTTACAAATATTTAAATAACCAAACTAAAACATTCCTGTAGCAAAAAAAAACAAAAAAAACAAAAGCAAAAACAAAACACAAAAAACCAAAAAGCCAAAAAAACCTTGGAATGATATAAAAATACATACAATAAAAGCTGAAGGCCAGACTCTCAGTGTGAGCGGGCATGTAAGTCTGCAACCTCCTCCTTCTTGCCCCAGAAAATCACAGAGGCGAAATAAGAAAAATGAAAGAAACACAATGAACCACAAAGCTCGGAACTCCACATTTTTAGTGAAACTCGGAGGAAAAGATAAGCCGCAGACTTCAAAGAATGCACAGGGGCTGCCAAATGCAGCTGAGTGAGGGCAGAGGTCCTGGGGAAGAAATACAGGGGTGAAGGACGGCTCGCGGTCCTTGGTTCCAGCAGCAGCCAGCCTTAGAAGGCACTGGAAGGCATCCGTGTCCACAGATGAGGGACTGGCCCTGAGGTGTAAGAGTCTTGTTCCTTCTTTCCCACAAAGGGCAGGGGGACCTCCTCAGGGAATCAGAAGAGCGAGCACACATATGCTCCGTGTTTTCACAGAACAGTCTGCCTCTCTGGCAGCAGACAAGAGGGACTATGAGAAGCACGAAAGCTGGGAGGTTATGTGAAACCTGCGTGCTCTGCCCCATGGGAACCTCCTGCAGGCGCTGGTCCCCCACTCCCCGGTGAGTGAGCAAATGGTTTGAAAAAGAAATCTGCTTCAGAACTGATGAGCAGATGTTATGAGAAATAACACGTGGAAGAACGTGGCCAAGCACACCATCCCATGAAGAGCACTTGCTGGAAAAAGGTCTTCAGAGAGCAGATGACAAATGTGAGTGTGCGTGTCATCACACACACAAAAAAAGACAACCCACTGAAGCAATTCCTCTGGTGAAAGAGGCCCCAAATGAAGAAATGCAAAAATGTGGGGAGGATAGCAAAATAATAGGAGATGAAATCCAAACGGACTGAAATCAAGAAAGACACAGAAGAAAAAGACAAAGCCATCAGAAGACACACCAGGGAAAAGAGAAGCTCATGAAAATGCAGGAAGCAACAAGGCAGATAGAAATGAGGCCAGGAAAACATTTATGGAAAAAAGCAATATTTTTAAAGTATTATAAAATGATGGCTACAGAAGACAAGCAAGGCGGAGCTAACATATGCATAATTGAAGTTCACCTAAAAGTGGGGGCCAAAGCAGAAACATTTAATTTTCCTTGACCCCAAATGGTCAGCATGAGACATGTCCCAGTTATAAGGCTTTAGAGATAAGAGTCTTCAGGGCAGGGGCACCTGGGTGGCTCAGTCAGCTAAGCATCTGCCTTTGGCTCGGGTCATGATCCCAGGGTCCTGGGATGGAGCCCCTCACTGGGCTCCTTGCTCAGTGGGGAATCTGCTTCTCCTTCTGCCTCTGCCCTCCACCACCCCCTACTGCTCATCCTCTCTCACGTGCTGTCTCTCTCAAATAAATAAAATCTTAAAAAATAAAAATAAAAAAGAGTCTTCAGGGCAGCTAGAGAAAACAGGTCAAGTCATATAAAATAGGAGGGGGATAGAAAGCTGGTGTCAGTTTCCTCCAAAGCAATGTTCAAAGCCAGAAAGCAGTAATACCATGCCGTAAGGTATGAAAGACAGAAGGGGGGGCGGGTTTGGAAGCAAAATGAAGCCTTTCTTTATACAAGCCAAACTTTAAGTATAAAGGCTACAAATGGTTTTTAACAAGCACGGACTCAGGAGCTATTGTTTCTATAAGTCCTTTTTGAAGAAACTACTAGAAGGAAACTTTCCCCGGTCCAGAGGTAAGTGAGGTGGGGGGTGGGGAGGCTGGCAAGAGTGGGGGCGCCAGGGAGCTAGAAGGGAATGCAGCGTTTCTGTATCCTGGGCAATGTAGGAACAATACAACTAGGAATACAATGTAGGAACAATACAACCTCCACCAGAACAATACAACCTCCACCAGAACCGTGGAGGGAAGCAGGAAGGAAAGTACGAGGTAGAATGAATCCATTGATTCTCATCTATAATGGTTGAGAGCCAAAAGAAATCAAACAGAGCTGCAAACCTAGCAAGAGAGGCATGCACATTCATCCTCGTGCTGAGATAACAAAGTCAGGTGGGTGATGGCGGAGAGGGAGGGTGGGGGGGAGACATTCATCGGGGGAGCTGGCTGTTACAAATGTAAGACGAAGGGACGCTTTCTCTGCATTACGTGGAGCTGTCATTACGAAGGTAACAAGCTTCCCTGGAAAAAAACTACACAAGGGGCACCTGGGTGGCTCAGTGGTTGGAGTGTCTGACGCTTGGTTTCGGCTCAGGTCGTGATCTGGGGGTCGTGGGATTGAGCCCTGCACTCAGCTGGGAGTCTGTTTGAGATTCTCTCTCTCCCCCTCTGCCGCTCCCACTCTCTCTCAAATAAAATAAACCTTTAAAAAAAAAAAAAAAGGATAACTACACAAAAAGCAAAGTAAAGCAAACCGATCACGCAGTGAAAGAAACAACCCATACAACTGTGAGCCTACACGCATAGGACACACGGTGCAGAAACAAGGTCATCTTGTCATGGGAATGAACGCAACGGGTTCAAGTCCTCTACTTTTAAAAAGATTTCTTGAATGCATCATCAGAAAAGCACCACTCTGGGTGATCTGGAAAGGTTGAAAATAAAGGGATGGGGACATCCCAGCAGGCCGCCACTACCATTAAAGAAGCCTCCGGGGTCTTAGTACCAGTCAAGTACTTAGTACCAATTTAAGCCAAAAGGCTTTACAAGACAGGAAGAGGCACACTTCTCCTTATTTGTTAGCGGGCAATTCCTAACGAATGTGTAGTAGAGAATACAATATGGACAAAGATAATACAGTATGGACAAAGTCATAGAACAGTGCTGTGTCTAAAGCTGACATGTGATGAACTCTATAGATAAACACACAGATGCACATTAATAATGACTTCAGTCCCTTCTGCCCTTGTCAGCTCGGGCGGCCATAACAAAACATCATGGATAGGGTGACGGGGGGCGGGGGGGAGGGAGGTGGCTTAAACAACAGACATTTAATCACCTCTGTAAAGACCTTGCCTCCAAATGTGCTAACGTTCTGAGATGCTAGGGGTTAGGACTCCAACCCATAGATCTGGGGAGGAAGAATTCAGCCCATAACACTTGGTCCACGAAAGATTATGTTAAAAAGTAAAGATGTGAAAATGTGCATCGCATAATAAAGTAGGGTTAACGAACATGGTTCAAAATCTCAGCCATGAAGGACAAAAGGCATCTTATTTTCAAGCACCACTGGAACATGCAAAATGGCCACAAGCAAACATCTCAGTCAGTTCTTTTTTTTTTTTTTTTTTAAAGATTTTTTTATTTATTTACTTGACAGAGAGAGAGACAGCGAGAGAGGGAACACAAGCAGGGGGAGTGGGAAAGGGAGAAGCAGGCTTCCTGCCGAGCCGGGAGCCCGATGTGGGACTCGATCCCGGGACTCCAGGATCATGACCTGAGCCGAAGGCAGTTGCTTAACCAACTGAGCCACCCAGGCGCCCCACATCTCAGTCAGTTCTAACGGCTGGACATAGTACAGGTGAAACTTCCTGGCCACTGAGCAACCACAGGGGGTGTGTTAGAGAACTAAAAGCCAGTTCCACTGGGAAACTCCAAAAAAATCTTCCTTAAATCTCTCTCTGGTGAAAGGGGAAACAAACTGAGATAATTACAGTTTTTAGAACACAGTAATAGATATTATAAGTCAATTCTGAAATAAGCTAGCACTCACAGGAAGACTTGCTGCCACAAAGCTTCTATGAATGAGATAGAATGAAAGCAAATGAATTAGGGGCTCCTGGCTGGCTCGGTCAGTACAGCATGCAGCTCTTGATCTTGGGGTTGTGGGCTCAAGCCCTATGTTGGTTGTGGAGCCTACTTTAAAAAAAAAAAAAAACAATCATCCATCAAGAAGAAACTAAAGCAGGGACGCCTGGGTGGCGCAGCCGGTTAAGCGTCTGACTCTTGTTTTCAGCTCAGGTCATGATCTCAGGGTCCTGAGATCGAGCCCAGAGTCAGGGTCCGTGCTCAGCACAGAGTCTGCTTGGGATTCCTTCCCTCTTCCTCTCCCTCCCCCTCAGCTCCTCCTGCCACTCATGGGCATGCGCATATGCTCTCTCTCTCTCAAATAAAATCTTAAGAAAGAAAAGAGAAGAAACTATAGCAAAGAAAAAAAGAGATGCATAAAACAGAAAAGAGTAAGGACAGTAAACAGTAGAAGTGATCAATAAAACCTTTAAAAAAAATAAACCCTTAAAACAATAACATGGTTAAGTCATGAACTACCCAGATATAATAAAAAAGAGTAGAGATATATAAAATGAAGAACAAGGGAAATACAAGTTACAAAAGCAGAAAAATTGGGGAAAGGAATCATAAGACTGTTATGTTTAACTTTTAAGTATAATTTGGAACCCTGGATTAAAATGCATAATTTTATAAGAAGATATAATTTATCAAAACTGATTTTAGTAGAAAGAGAAAATCTAAACAAATTGTTTCCATAAAATACACAGAGAAAGGTGTCAAGGTGCTAGTTTGCAAAAGAACATCAGGCACAGGGAATCCTAACGAAATTCTACCAAACTTTTAAAGAGTGGATAATTCCATTCCCACACATAAGCTCTTCCAGAGCACAGGAAAAAGGGTAAACATCCAAATTATTTTTATGAAGTGAGCACAGCCTTGATAATACCTGACAGACTGCAGAAAAAAAACTACAGACAAAACACAGGTGTCAATATGGTTAGGAAAATGTTAGGGAAAACATGAGCAAACCGGAATCGAAAACACTAAAAGAAAAATACATCACAACCAAACAAAGGTTATTCCAGAAGTGCAAATGGTTCACTGTTAGGAAATCTGGTAGCATAATTCACAATGTTAGTAAATGTAAGGAGAGAAATTATGATATCCTCCACTGATGATAAAAAAGTACCTGACAAAATTGTAAAATTTATGATAAAATACTCAATAAAATAGAAATACATGGTATATCAGCTGGGGATCTCCAGAGAAATAGAACCAAGAGGATGTATAGATACTTGGATTTATTTTATTTTATTTTTTAATTTATTTTATATTTTATTTTATTTATTTTACGTTTATTTTATTTTATTTTATTTTTTTATTGAGAGAGTGTGAGCATGTACACATGAGCAGGGGAAGGGACAGAGGGAGAGAGAGAGAATCTCAAGCAGGCTCCTCACCCAGTACAGAGCCCAATGTGGGGCTCAATCTCATGACCCTGAGATCAGAGTCTGACGCTCAACCTACTGAGCCACCCAGGCATCCCACATATATTTAAGGAATTGGCTCATATAAGCCTGGCAAGTCCAAAATTTTCAGGGCATCCATGCAGGCTGGAGACCCAGGGAAGAGTTAATGTGGCGGCTTGAGCCTGAAGGCTGTCTGGAGGCAGAATTCAGTCTTTTTCCTCTTAAGACCTTCAACTGATTGGACGAGGCCCACCCGCAGTCTAAAGGGTAATGTGCTTTACTCAATGTCCACTAATTTGAACGTTAATCTCATCTAAAAAATACCTTCACAGCAACAGTGACACAAAATTAATCATGAGAAATGGATGCTTCCTGAACATAAGGAGTCATATCTTTCTCAGCTAGCAGTATCAGGTTTTAAAGTCAGGAACAAAATAAGGTGGTCTTTATTATTAAACACTCTACTAAAAGTACTGGACGATGTAATCTGATGGGGAAAGGAAACAGAGATGCGACATTGGAGAAAACGAAGGGATACGATCACTATTTGTGCTTGACACAATTGTATACCTGCAAACCCCAAAATACTCACCTGAAAAATCTCAAAGGAATTCACTAAGAAAGCAGGACACAAAATTAATACGTAGAAACAAGCAGCTTTCATATTCACAAACAACAGCCAGTTAGGATATTTAATGGGAGAAAGATCTCATTTGCAATAACAACCACAGCAAAAAGATTAAATACCTAGGAATAAATTTAGTAAGAAATTGGCAAGACCTATGCCAAGGAAACTTTACCATGTTCTGAAGGAACAGAAAAGAGAAATTAACGAATAGAAACACATTTCCTCTTCTCGGAGAGGACACCTCAGCCTCAGAGAGGTGTCAAGCGCTCCCTAAGTTCAGCTGTAAACATATGTGATCCCCATAAACACCCCAACATGTACTGGGGGGCATCTCTACAAACTGGTTCATTTGTTCATATGAAAAAATAAAAGAACAGCCAGGAAATGTTTGAAAAAGAAGGGCAGTGTGAATGCAGGATTCATGATGACTATGAAAACTTGTATAAAATTTTAACACTGGAACAGCCTGGTGCTGGCAAGTTCTAGAACAGATCGCTGGAAGATAAACAAACAGGAAAGAAAGGGAGCACAAAGGGAACAGTAAGTCCAGGAAGATGCCCAACTACACAAAACAACTAAGTGTGTGATAAAAAGACATCTTAAGCCAGTGGAGAGGGTGAGCTATTTAATTACTGTGAGCACTAGATACACCCTCCTGCAGAAACCACACCTCACACCTTGCACAAGCATATATTCCAGAAGGATCAGAGACAAAATGTTTGCCAAAAAAAGAGAGCCATAAATATAATCAGAAAAAAACATGTTTATAAGTGTTTTTCCAAAAAGATTTATTTATTTATTTGAGAGAGAAAGACAGGGAAGGGCAGAAGGAGAGGGAGAGAGAAACTTTAGCAGACTCTGCGCTCAGCACAGAGCCAGATGCAGGGCTCAATCTCACAACCGTGTGATCACGACCTGAGCCAAAACCAAGAGTCGGTTGCTCAACCGACTGCACCACCCAGACGTGCCTGTTTGTAAGTCCTTTTTTTTTTTTTTTTTTTAAGATTTTATTTGAGAGAGAGAGAGAGCACGAGTGGAGGGGAGGAACAGAGAGAGAAGCAGACCCCCCGCTGAGCAGGGAGCCCCATCTGGGGCTCGATCCCAGGACCCAAAGACCATGACCTGAGCCGAAGGCAGATGCTTGACCAACTGAGCCACCCAGGGCCCCAAACCCCTGTTTGTAAGTCTTATAAACTTGGAGGTGAGAAGGCTTTTCTAACAGACTTAAATCCAGAAGGCTTATCAGAAACCGTTTGGTAAATCTGAGTACATGCGAGTGTACACACTTTCTCAAACAGAAAAACAACAACAACAAAAAACCCCCAAACCCAACAAATTCAGCCAAAAGACATGACAAACTGAAAAACAAAATTGCAACTGATAAGCTCCCCCAACCTTTCTGAAACATAACCATAACCCCGGTGCCTCTTACGTGGCCCGCATGGTGCTGAGCACGCTATGATTAGCTCAGGCCATTTGTCCACCCGCCCTGCCAAGCAGCCTTAGCATGAACACGATTTCGCAGCCGGAAATCCAAGCGGGAAGGGTTAATTTGCCAAAATCACAGATAGCATGAAGTTAACGTGTAAGACTTCCGTATGGAAAGCCTGTAATATGTACACCAATATATCTATGTGGTGGTTCCCTAGAAATCAACTAACAGCCCAAGGGAAAAATGGCCAAAAGATGTCCAAAGTTGCTCATAGTAAAATATATGCAAATTAGAACTACACTGAAATGCCACTCATCAGCTTGGCAAAAATGTGCAAGTTTAACACCAGCTTCTTGATGAGAGAAGCGGGCAACAGGCACAGTCATGCATTCCTGTGGGAGCGTGATCTGGAATAATCCTTACAGAAGGCAATTTCACAGTCCTCATGAGGATTATAAACGTAGCTGTCTTCTGACCCAGCAATTCCCCTCCTGGACACTCATCCCACACGTGGACCTACCCACATAATGATGTTTGTACAAGGTTATTCATTGCAGCCACATTTGTAGAAGCAATAGATGGCAAACCACCCAGATGATGTCCCCAAGGGACGGGTTGCATGAAGAATGGCACAAGCGTGCAGGGGAGATGACGCATCTGGGAGAAATATATGGAGCACTCTCCCCAGGTAAATTATGTCGGGAAAAGAAGAAAGCAGAATGGTGTATATAGTTTGTTACCTTTTTGTATTAAAAAGGAGAGAGTAAAGAAACATATATGCTGGTCCATGCCTAAAGATAAATCGGAAGGCCATGGCAGGCGACCCCATCGGCAGAGGTGGGGAGCAATACGGGGGGGGCTGGACACCAGGCGAACAAGAGGTCAGCAGTGGGAAGGAAATTTCTCACCATATGTTGTTTTGATTTTTTGGACTCCGTAAAGATATAACCTATTCAAAAAGTGGGGAAACACAACAGCTCCAACATTGTGTTTTATGCTATAACTGGAGTTTAAAAAAAAAGAATGTAAGATAAAAAGCACAAATATCAGAAAGGAGATAAAAGTACCATCATTTGCAGATGACATAATTTTCTTCTTAGAAACCCCCAGACAAATCAAAGCAGAAAAAAACTTGTTAGAAACAATAGATTTACTAATGCGGTCAGCGACAGGATCAACACAGAACAATGGGTGCTTTCAGATACATGAGCAATAACCAATTTTAAAATTTAATTTAAAAAAATCTCATTGGTAAGGACAACAGAAAATTCAAAACCCTTGGGGATTAAGTGATTGAGCAATAGGTGTGGATTTGCGTGAAATGAAGTCTGCAAGGGACGTGACGGAAGACAAGTCCAGACGGAACGACTCGTTCCAAAGGATTCAAAGCCTCCCTCTCACAATGTAAATTCTCTCCAAATTTATCTGTAAGTTTAGTACGATTCCAAAACAGATCTCAACCAGATAATTTTAGAAACATCATCCAGTGTTTCTAGAGGATATCTACGGGAGTAAGTATATAACATTGCATGAGATGACGAACCAGGGGCATATTATATATTAATAGTATATTAATACTAATTATATTGGGACCCCTGGGTGGCTCAGCTGCCTTCGGTTCAGGTCATGATCCCAGGGTCCTGGGATTGAGACCCTGCCGCTCCCCCTGCTTGTGCTGTCAAATAAATAAAATCTTTTAAAAAATACTAATTATATTAACCCTCTTATATATTAAAATCACATTAGTGACAGTAACTAAAACAGTGGGCACAGGTGCAAAGGCAGATACACACTTGGGTAAGAAGAGTCCAAAAATGGTCCTTAGTAAATGCAGAAATTTAGAACAAGATTTGCATAGTAGGACCTAAAGGTGGGCAGGGAGGGGTGAGGTAAGGGACCACTGCTTTTTGTGAAAAGCCTCCTGAGATTATTTGAATTTTTAATAATGATGTCGATGTATGACTTGAATAAAAAAAATAAACGAATTAAAAATCCCTAAACTATTCCTTTCATCCAGGATCCCCACTTAGTGTAACAGATTAGTGCGAACGTCGCACACTCGATAGATTCTTCTATTTTACACATGCATCCCTATTAGTAGATTTCTCTTTAAAAAAAGGATGTGAGGGGCACCTGGGTGGCTCAGTTGTTAAGCGTCTGCCTTCTGCTCAGGTCATGATCTCGGGGTCCTGGGATCGAGCCCCGCATTGGGCTCCCTGCTCTGAGGAGAGCCTGCTTCTCCCTCTCGCACTCCCCCTGCTTGTGTTCCCTCTCTCACTGTGTCTCCATCAAATAAAATCTTTTTAAAAATAAAAATGGATGTGATACTGGCATATTATTCAGCAAACTGCTTCTCTCTCTCTACGTTATTTCCTGGTTTGCCTGCATTTCTATTTCTTTAGTATAGATTCCAGAAGAAGTATCTATTCGGATATGACATGGGTATTTTTCGGGCTCTCTGGAATGATTGCTCGGGCTTACACCCCTCATCAGCCCCGCAGGAGACTGTTCACCTCTTCGGCAGCTATTTGTCATTAAACGCTGTGTTCACTTGATTTCTAACGATGTAAATATTTTGCATACATTATAAGATCAATTGAGCCATCTCTTGTTTCTTGACCATTGGTGTCCACGTTTGCTCACAGCCTTTGCATGCTTTTCTTCAGGGCTCTCACGTTCTTCTTTGGTGCTTCGAGGGTAGCTGGGATTTGTTTTAATGAGGGATGGTAAGACAGCAGAAGCAGAAGCGACTGTCCGGAAGGAAGATCTGGGGAAACAGGAGGCAAGGCATGCCCTATGGGGCCACGTGGGAAAGCACCAGGGTACGGGAGCAGAGGGAGGAGGAGGAGGAGAACACAAGAGCCTTCGCTATGGTTCCCACAGCAAAGAATGGGTAAGGCAGGGTAGAGAGGCTCAGGTTTGGCTAGATTCAATCATCTCAGCAGGCTCTGGGGCGCAGGGGCTCTGGTCCTTCACTGCCTGGTACCTACCCCCGGGGTGATCTGGGCAGGGAATAGCGGCCCAGAGTGTGGGAACCAGGTGAAGGAGATTTGGCGGCTGTGGGCTCTGGACTGCCTGGCTTGCATGTGAAAGGCCTGCACCCAGGTGTGTGGTTTACTCTGAAGTGAGCTGCTTGCCCTCTCCGGGAACTGGCTAATACTGTGGTGTGACCAGTCTGTCTGCGGTCAGCAAGGTACCCCATGTCAAAGCATCAGAATACAGAAAATAAAGACATGGTTAATACATTTGGCTTATCGGTATGAAATTTTTATATGCAAAGGACAGCAGGCCTTTTGGGTTTATATTTTTTTGCCACGATGACACACTTAAGACCTTCCTCGGTCTATGGACTCTCATCCTGTGGGTGAGAGCTTCCTTTCCCCAGACCTCTGGATTTCCCTGAATAGGTCTTCTCTGTGCCCTTGCCTTCCACCCTGTGGTTGAAAAAATATTCTCAGTAACAACATGTACCTGGTAGGGCCCAACCTGAGGATGGAATGTCAGCACATCTGTCTGGCCAGAATTTCCTATTCAATAAATGTTAGCTTCCATCCTTATATATGTAAATATACAAATATATATTTGTAAATGGGTAAATATACAAATATTTCCCCCAATATTTTCCCTTGTAGCATTTTTAAGCATACATCCGTTTTAATTTTTAAAAACAATTTTCCTTTCAATTCTCAATTTTTATCCTTTATAAAGATAGTAGCAGAGGGTGCCTGGGTGGCTCAGTTGGTTAAGCAACTGCCTTCGGCTCAGGTCATGATCCTGGAGTCCCGGGATCGAGTCCCGCATTGGGCTCCCTGCTCAGCGGGGAGTCTGCTTCTCCCTCTGATCCTCCCCCATCTCATGCTCTCTCTCTCTGTCTCATTCTCTCTCTCAAATAAATAAATAAAATCTTTAAAAAAAAAAAAGATAGTAGCAGAATGGTTGAGATCACAGGTCTAGTCATCAGACAAAGTGGGAGAATTCGTGGCACCTCTCTGTGACTCCGTTTCCTTCCCTGTGCGGCAGCCAAATAAGACAGGCCAGGGGCTGGAAACGGGTATTTGGGGACCACCCCCAAGATTTACTACATATCTAGCCTGCATATTTTGAAGATTATATCTTAGAGTAGAATGGAGGAGTAAACATCCTTGGATAGCTGCTGGGTATAATTACATGCACACACTTGATAAACTTTGCCGACAAAGATACACAGAATAAAAAAATTAAAAAAAAAAAAGGTACAAATGTCATTCCACAAAGTTTCACAACAGCACCACCTAGTGACAAACACACAAAACCACATCTGCAACGTAACCCACAGCTTAAGAATGGCAAAATGATAAACCAGCATAGAAAAAAAAAAAAAAAGAAACTGAAATCAAATTATCTTTTTCATTATTAGAAAGCAAACATCCTATTCCCTTTCTCCAGTGACTATCCTGCTTCACCTAACGGTTTGAAATTCCTTTTTTCCCCCTTGTTACCAAACCCATCTTACCATGGAGGGAAGTGTTTTTTTCAAGGTCTGGTGCAGCAGCTAGATCACAGCTCATGGGTGACCTCTGTCTTCGTTCATTATTTCTGCTTCCCCCAAGTTGGCAACATCCCTCTCGAGAAACTGCCCCACTCAGCTGGACCCTTACGCTTTTGGAAGGTACGGCTCAGCACACCACCTGGTGAGACAGTGGGGAGCCGAGGTCTGCTCTCAGGGGGCCGGACCAGGGTCCACTCCCAGGCAAATACTCCTCTGGGTGTTCCTGGGCATGTGTCTGTCTGTCGGATTCGGAGAACACCACGTCCTTGCAGGGTGATGTGCAAGCAGAGCAGCTTGAGCACCCCGCCTGGCCAAGGTCAGTCCCCAGGACGAGGCTGACACCCTGTGCAATCTTTACGACCCCTTAAACGTGCTTATCTATATGTGGTCTCTTCCCACTCCTGAGGGTTCTCACGTTCCAAAGCAAGGTGGATTTTACAGCTCAGTGATTGGGTGTGGACTCTCCCTACATTCCGTTTTATCTTTGACGCTTTCCAGGAACCTATATGGTGGGAGTGGAGGCAAGTGGACCAGGACGTGACACGGACTTTAATTTCAGAAGCGTGACTTGAACAAAAGCATCAGAACAATTCCAAACCCAACAGGTTGAAAGTATTGTTTATTCAAACAAACCAAACTCTTTTTATTTCCTTTTCAATGGTATACATCTTAAATTCGTGGCGCGCATACAAGGTAGAAAAATAAGATTATTTTAGAAAACTCGAGTTTTGAGGTGCACAACAACCGGGGTGCACGCCCCTTCACCCCAACTGCTGGCCTACACAGCTTCCTTTTAAATCAACATGGCACGCCGAAACACAGAGGGAAATCTCAGAAGGGAAACAACAAATTATCTTAAGCCTTTTCAGAAATACAAGTTGTACACAGAAATACATTCTGCAAAGCCCCGCTGCTAACGGAGCACCCCTTCAGAAGACGAGGTGCGCGAGCTCCCCGGTCGGATCAGGCACCCCACAAGGTCACCCTTAAGAACAAAACGAGACGCAGCTTCCAGGGACTGAACATGGGGATTTTAAGCTTGCAGTCTATTTGACTGTGCGAATGAGCAGAAAGAGCAAGAAATACCTCCTCCTAGATTACAAAAACCCGGCTTTTATTAGCACATGACCAATCCCACTCATTCCGGTTTTTAAACACGCTGCTTTCGGAAGTAGAGAACGCTCGTTCATGCAGCCCCCTCACATTCCAGGTCGTTCCAAGGCCAAACAGGATTCCCAAGCTCACTGTTAAGAATGTGTACCACCTTCCACGCTAGATGACACATTATCTCCAATGAGGAAAATGAGAAAAAGCAATTCCAAGTTGTTACCCCTAGCAACAGAGAACACAAAATTGTATATAAGAAAATGGAATTAAGGAAGTTTATTTTGGGTGATTTTCACTACAGATGAAACAGATCCTTAACCAGCTTTGTTTTTTAACCTCGAAAAGATCATCTTTTAATGTTTTTTTTTAACTTTCATTCAGAAGCATTAACTTTGAAATTATAAGGCTTGTGTGAAATTTTACTTCAATAGGTAGACGGAAGCAAGCGAACACTTCGGTTTTATGGGAAACTTTCAGCGACCTGTACGTATGGCATTTAACAGAGAAAAAGGAAGCCCTGCCCTCTGGAGACACTCGCCTTCTCATGGTAGTCTGGGTCCGTGCATGTCCCATGAAAAAATATATTCCAACCTAAATGAAGAAAATCCCGTGGAGGTAGGAAAAAAGAAAAGAAAATCCTGTGGAAAAACGCCAAAGGTAAAGGTTTCAAAGATGCTCAAGGCTTCTTCTCCTTAGCGATGCCATTCTATAAACCTCTTTTATAAACCCATCATTTGTAATTATATAATTTATCATTATACATCTATATTGGCAAAACACTCCACTTGATCGGTGCAGAGCACACCTGTGTGTTACATACCATTTCCACTTTACCAGTTTATCCACTTTTGATCCTGTACAAATAATTCTCCCTCTGCAAAGGGAGCTGACCACATCTCACCGCCCCACAGGCTCGGGCAAACACTGATCAGCAGATATTTAGAGGCGAGACGGGGATTTTACTAGCACACCTGTCCTGTGTCCCGAGATGTGAGCTGGGCACATCCAGACTCACTGTTTCCCCAACGGTGCCCACCAAGTACCCGAGGGCTTTCCGGGACACGTGGAGGCTCTCAAGCATCGAAGGCCAGGTACCCTGGAGCCGCTCTTGCAGTGGGTGGGCTGGATCTGAATTTATCTGGATCTGTATTGATTGGTTGAGGTCATGTGTCCTCGTGACACTCAGAATTAACCCCAGGATGACATTCTCACCAAGCCAGGGCGTGTGCCCAAGCCCCTGGCTGCGTTCACTAGGACACCCGGGGAGCCTAGTGACCTGCCCGGATTCCTACTAGGACCAGGGTGAGCTCCAGGCTGGCATGGCCCCACGAGATGCTCCAAGTGTCTCCGACGGCAGGTGTTCCCAGAGAAGGAATGTGGTCAGGAACCTGTCGGATTCTTTCTGAAATCAGTGGGCTGCCCCGGCAGGGTGGGTGGATGTGGCATGTCTTGAGTTGCTTTGGCTTTCGATGCAACTGTCAGATGCTCAGACCCTAAAGGTAACTGCTAACCACCCCTGCTGGCTTCAGCCTGTTGGGACCCTGTCCTATCAACTTCCCAGTGTGCAACCTTGAACCTACAGCCTAAGGACCATGACCTGCTTGGGAGCTCATGCGTCTCTAGTTTTGTTAGAATGCAGGTGCCTAAATATGGCTGCAAAGCAAGTTTCTCTTTGATAAACGATAAATCCTGAGAGGTTCCTTTGGAAAGTTCCTGAAAAGTAGGGGTGCAAAAAAAAAATCATTTCCAAGGGTGGAAATGAGTTGCCTAGGACATGTACTCAGTTCACCCAGACCTTTGCGGACACCTGCTGACCAAGGGATAGGACTTCCTACCCCACCTCCCTTCCTACGTTCTAGAACCTTCCAAGTCCCAACCATCCCCTTCCCTATTCCTCTAATGAACCTTCACCTGGCTCGGGTGAAGCGTGAGGAGCCACATTCTCACTTTGTCCACATGACTCCAGCTTGAATACTCCTGGAGTTTGGGGTTTGCTGCTATGTAGAATACACCACATCTCCAGTTGACGCAACTTTACGGGTGAGAGAAATCTGAGGGTTCTGGTAATTAATTAAAGCGACTTTTCCAGAACAGCCACTTCTGCATACTTTGCATACTTTTGATTATGTTTCTCTTTTCCTTCCCCACTCTCAAAATGTATTTTTTCCTGCTTGCCATTTAATTGGTAAACTGCCGTTAAGTCCAAATCTGAAATTCTTAAAACCCACTAGAAATGTCCACAATAGCTTCTGTCGTTGTAGAGTTTCCTTGGCACTAAAAATCTTCTATCTCCCCAATTTTACATTTTATGACGTTTTATGTTTGTTTTTCCTAAAAAAGAAAAAAAAATCGGTGGCAAGTGTTTTGTCTGAACAGTTCTGTAATCAGTTGTAATCAGTTTGTGCAGGAAAAAGGCACACTGGGAGTCCACCCAGGTATCTGCTCCCTCCTAATAAGGAGAAGCTGGTGAAACTCGATCATTGTTGCTTATGGCAGGCTTTTGGGAGGGCAGTGATTTATTCCCCGTGACATCACATGGCCCTAGGCCAGAACTTAGAACTGAACCACACTTGGCAAGCCACCACGCGGGGGCCCGGTAAGAGGAACGTGACCAATTTTTCATTTGCACAGGAACCTATTAAATTATGAAATAATCTGCTCTCACTTCTTCAATAAGACAATGCAATCCCTACACCAAACCTGCTTGCTAAATCTATTACCCAAAGCTCTGCGGAGCTGGTAATGCTGCCTTGCTGGGGATTACTTTCCAAATTTTGAATTATAACTGACCCCAAATTGACCCCTTAACCAAAAACCTCTGCATCTCACAATGAGTCAGGTAAAATCTTTCCAAACGTTCAGGAGCGGACTGTGTTCCGGAAAACATTCCCAGAAGTCACATGCCAAGAATCTGTTTCTTTAATGCCAGGTACTTGTTTTTTGGTTCCGAAGAAATACAACATACTGTATGGGAAATGCCAGATGACCTGGCACCAATCACGGTGGTGCTTTTTAAAACTCCCGAGGGGGAGGGTGGAGAAAAATCAGATTCAGTCCCCATCTTGTTTCTTGCTAGTTTTCATAGACAGTTCCAGCTACTCAAGACAGGATTTCATGTGGGGCTTCCAAATAACTTATCAAGAATATAAAGAATCACCCTATTAAAAAAACATTGTTCATGAAGAAGCATCCATTTCTTATAGGAGGGCTGACAGCATCTGACGACAGGGTTGCAAAGTGCAGCTTTCAGGAAAGGACCGTCTTCCGGCTTTTTCCGCAGGTTACAAGGTAAAAATGACACCCTCAGACGACTGTTGCTTCCTTTCCCGTTCAAAGCAAGCCTCCTTGAAGGTTTTCCAAGCTCGGTATCAATTTACATAATTCGAGGAGGTGGGTGTCACTAACCAGGGTTTTGACTCAAAAGTCCAATTTTCGACAGCAAGGCATGCCAGGAAAATGTCCCACGTTCAATTGTTTCCTTCTTGTTGCTAAGTTATGCTTTTATAATTTAAGCATCTCCATTAAAATGTCACGTCCAATGACATCGGAGATGAGAAGGTGGATAAATCTGATATGAAATTCAGAGCATTATAGCAAACTTGATTCAAATAGCCTAGCTTGAGATCTGCCGTGCTTTTATCATGTACTCTGGGAACAGCGCCTGCCGATCCGCTGTAACAGAAATGTTCCCCAGCTCAGAAACCAAACACGAGAAATTGGAGAAGGCGCCTGTGTGAAGGAATAAGCAGCCAAACGAACCGGGTCATCTCTGCAACTCCCTCCTTTTATTTCAGGGGTCCGCATTTTCACAGCACAGGGAAGGTCCGCTCTGGAAGGACTGCCTTCCCTTCTGACCACAAAATGGGAACGGATGGAAAAGCCCATGGGACGAGAGAATTAGACTTCCAGAGATTTCTAACACTGAGGTGTATTTTGGAATTACTACCATTCACCTAGCCGAGACCAGACACCATAATGAGTACCTGGTAACAGAATCCCCTCCTGCTACCCCACCGTCATGAGGGCTTCATGCACGCCAGACTCAAACTGTTTCTGAGAGAGGGCCCAGAAGGTTCAGGTTCTAAGATGCAATTCAAACCCGCTGCTGCTGGAGCATCTGCAAGGACACCATGACATGTGTGAGTGGCCCCACAGTTCTCCGGTCCTATATTCCCCAATATGGACCTGCCCTGGTCCAGTGAGCAGAGCCGATGGCTCAAACACCCACATGCAGCCTATCTTGAACAGAAATGACAATCCAGCCAGAGGAGACGCTCCAGTTAGCCCTTCCAGTAGGATTCTATCGTACCTCCAGCTCATCCCAATAGCGAGGCAATGCGAACACTGAACATGAGAAGGGATATTGGCTTTGAACCCTTCTTCTCATTCTATCTGATCGCAGAAGGCTGACTGCAACGAGTTAAGGCTTCTGCTTTTTTTTTTTTGGTGAAGAAACTAATTTATCAAATTAATGATAGTTAAGAGGAAGGTTCCCCATGGAGGGAGAGCACTGCACCCGTCCCCGAAGACTAAACACGCCCCGGGGAGGAGGCGTGTGGGTAAACACCTCCACAGATGTGTTTATGCTGACACGGGCAGCCGTGCTGGAGGCTAGGGGTTTCTGCAAAATGCAAACACGCGGTCTGAAAGCGTGGGAGAAGCAGTTCCTTCAAGTCCTCTGCATGTCTTGTGTCTTCCTTCCCCTGAGAGTTGGTCAGGAGGATGGGCATGGAGCCATCTCCCTATTTCCCTCCAGCGAATACCCAACCCACCTCCAGAGATTTGGAAACACAAACAACTATGCTAGCGAAAGAGGATTTGCTTTTCTCACCAAAACACCTTTTGTTAATTTTAAGTAAGAGTAAGCATGTGACACGACGACCCGCTTGGAGACAGAACGGCACCAGGCTACCCTGGCCTGTTGGAAGGAGGATTCTTTTCGCCGAGGCCAACGGCTGGAACTAGGCTGCCCACAGCCCGACCCGGGCACAGGGCCCTGGGCAAAGTCTCCACAGAGGTAGTAGCTTTTTATCTTTATCCCAACAAGACTACAGAAGCACTGAGTACAAAAGAGTAGGTTTCCTTCCTACTCTACCAGGACGGACAAAGGCTTTCCTCTTCAGAAGAGGCTGGTGAAGACCGTTGAGTGATGTTCCCCTCCAGGAGGACTCTGGCTCGCACTCAGAGCACACAGAGGCTCAGAAAAGGGCTCTATTTCTGATTCAGAAGCAGGCAGGATGGTGAGATCGTCAGGCCCCAGGCTGGTTCTCCTGCCACCATATTGCAAAAGCCTCTTGTACTCTCGGACCCAGGCTGAGGCCTGGTGCAAAACACCCTTAAATGCAATTAATATGAAAAGCTTCCCGTTAGCTAAGAGGAGTTACGAACCACACGTACTCATTTCTCCAGAGACGGGAGGAAGAGGAGAACTAGCCAGAAGCTTGCCTTTTTTTTTGGTGGCACACCTCGACAGTTTGGCATGACCAGTCACAGAAAGCCTGAAGCCCAATTCACTCTCTTTTGGTTTAGAATGAGGTGTTTTTTATTATAATTTTTCTTGGAAGTGAGGGAGAAGAAGGAAGCTTTAAAATCAAGAATCAAAATACAGTGTAATCTGGAAGGCATCTGGGAGCAGAACAGATTTAAGACTAGTGGACACAGGGAGCAGCCCTGCCTTACGACCCCGCCTGCTCCACCTGAAATGTAACTCTCTTCACAGAGAGTTCAAGGTCGCTCGAGTTCGGCCTCTGCTCTTCATTTCCAGCGGTGCCGGACAAGAGAGGACTCATCATTGACAACCTCGGGATCGCGGGGCAGGTGCCGACACCGAAAGGGAAGCAGCAACAGGATGATCAGGATGAGAAGGATGATTCCACACACGCTCATGAGCGTATAAGAGACGATCCACAAAATGGGCTCATTCAAAGGCAGGGCGGGGACGCAGTTGCTGGCCACGTCGTCTGTTGAGAAAGGCCCAGAGATTTCAGACACTGGAGCACCTGCAATTTCTGAGGAGACAGAAGGGGGAAAATCCACAGCTATGAAATGAGCAGTCTGTCTGTACCCTCTGGAAAAGAGAGAACATTCGCCTTACGACCCCACCTCCTGCCCTGCATTGTGCCATGTTCCAAGGACTGCAGCTGCCGAGCCTATGTGGCGGAGAGCAACGTGCAATGCCGAAGGGCCCGGGCAGAAGCATCAGGCGCTCTGGGGAGGCCAAGCTGCGGAGCCCCGTGGGTGAGCGTGCGGAGCTCGGCAGAGCCTGCCCGAATCACGGGATGGCCCCGGCGTAGTCAACCTGACTTCATGCTCTCGGGTGACTGTCCTCCTACCAGCCCGACCCCCAGTCTGAATGGGCTCCAAGACCACCCGGTCAGACCCGGAGATTCTTCCCTGCCCCATGCTTGCCCCGCGTCCCACCTACAGTGTAGGGAGGCCCTGGAATCAGGAATGGTACGTGAGGGCGACGTGGAATTCACAGCCTGCCCGGGAACAAAGGGACACACAGTGACGATTCACCTGGAGACCCGTGCCAGCAGACAGTGGGGAAAGGCTCTTCCAGGGGATTCGCTACATCAGACGTATCTGCCCTTCTCAGAAGTAGAGAATTTATCTGGCATTTTACGTTTCACTTGGAAAATGAAAAAGGCCTTGTTACCCACCTCACCCATGTTTAATTACCATAATGAACATTTAGGCACGAAAACACAATGTTGCTATGCATTTCATTTCTCTGTAACTAAAGCCTCAAGACCCTAATGCCTGCCTAATAACATCCTTTTTTTTGTTTTTTTAATTGAGGAAAGAAAAAGTCAAAATAACATTAACAATGGCCTTATCAGAATGGTGTAAAATGAGGGAAAAAACAGATTCGGTTAGAACAATTTCCTTGCTAACGTGGATTCTGTTTGTGTGGATTCATGCCTGCTTCTGCGTGGCCTCGAAGAGTCCGGCAATGCACGAGAGCCTGCAAATACCCAAAAGCAGAGGGAGGCTGGCCTTTTGTTCATCGAGGGCCCAAAATGCCCATGGCTAAAGCCACCATTTAAAACACACACACTCAGGGCGCCTGGGTGGCTCAGTCGTTAAGTGTCTGCCTTCGGCTCAGGTCATGGTCCCAGGGTCCTGGGATCGAGTCCCGCATCGGGCTCCCTGCTCTGCGGGGAGTCTGTTTCTCCCTCTCCCACTCCCCCTGCTTGTGTTCCCTCTCTCACTGTCTCTGTCAAATAAATAAATAAAACTTTAAAAAAAAAACAAAACACACACTCACTGACCATTTATATTTCTGTTACAATTTCTTCTTCTCCTGATTTGTAAGAATCCTTTATATGGTAGAATCTTAAGTGGCAAATGCCTTCCCACAGGTCATTTTTCTTAAAAACGTACTTGCTTCGCGAAAAGAGAAGCTTTAACACATACACTAATGTGGGTGAGGCGTGCTTCACGCAAAGCACCAAAACCCCCGCGCAGCGTGACGGGAGGCAATGAAAATCACCGGAAACCATCTCTACTTCCAGACAAGATGGAGTAAGAGGGGCCAGAATGACCCCGCGACCTGAAACAACTAAAATATTGGGGAAAATACGTGAAGAAAGAAAGGCTCTGAAGATACTGCTAACTGAGCAAGGAGCGAGATGGGAAGACAACGAAGGGAGCCCGACAGTTGCCTTGAGAACGTTTGGGGTTGTAGTGCAGGGTGGGGGACACAGGCAGAGTTGGGCAGCCTCCTGGGCTGGGGGGGCAGTGCTGAGGCTCCTGGAGTTTGAAGGCACAATGCAGGGCAGGAGGTGGCTTTAGACAGAAATTCCATGCATCTCTGGAGGGCCTCCCCCGAGCCTTCAGCTGAGTGCTGACCAAAATTGAGTGAAGGCTGGTCAAAGGACCACTCGAAAGGGTTGGAAAGAACAGAGCTCGGAGCTCCCAGGTAGGGCCGAGAACAGTAGCTACTGCCAACTGCTTCCTGTTTGCTGTTTCTCAGGGTGAAAAAAGAAAAAAAGGCCAAAAACCCCAAGCCCAATTCAAAGGGCATCAGTTAAAAGTCCTAAGGATCTCTCGTCCGTCCCGGGGGGAAAGGAACCACGCACTGCACTTTGCTCTGATCTCATCTAAAGAAGCTTCAGAGCGAGACAACACAGGACTCTAAGTAACTTAAACGTGACCCAGGACACGTGTCAAGAATACCTGCAAGAAGACAAAAGTATTCAGCACCCTTTTGGGTACCTGGACCCAATTTCAACGTGTTGGAGGTTAAATTACCAACAGGCGATTCTCACACACCAGCAGGATGTCCAGGAATTCAACTCACTTCTGACACTATCTACCCAGAAACAGCATCAGATCCCACTACTTCTGACGTGAGTTAAAAGCCCAGGCTCTCGTCACCTGTGCTTCTGACCCACTGGCTACAGATCAGAGGGACCAACCACCCCCCACCCTGAGCTTGATTAATTTGCTAGAGCAGCTCATGGAACTAAGAGAAACAGCTTTCTTACTACATTACTGGTTTATTATAAAAGAATATAACTCAGGGGGCGCCTGGGTGGCTCAGTCAGTTAAGTGTCTACCTTCAGCTTGGGTCATGATCTCAGGGTCCTGGGATCGAGCCCTGCGTCGGGCTCCCTGCTCAGCGGGGAGCCTGCTTCTCCCTCTACCTCTGCCCCTCCTCCTGCTCATGCTCTCTCTCTCTCTCTGACAAATAAATAAATATATATATATATATGTATATTTTTTAGAAGAATGTAACTCAGGAACAGCCAGATGGAAGTCATGCCCAGGGCAAGGTCCATGGAAGGGGGCGGAGCTTCTGTGCCCTCCAAGGGCCACTCTCCCCAGTCCCCCGTGTTTACCAGCCTGAAAGCGCTCCAAACCCTCTCCTTTTTGGTTTTTATGGTGGTTTCATTGGACAGACAGAACTGCTTCAACCTCCAGCCGCTCTCCCTCCCTGCAGGTCAGGGGGCGGGACCAAGAGTTTCAACAATAATCACAGGCCAGCCCTACACTAGGATGTTTTCAAAAGTCACCTTATTAACATAACACAAGACATCTTATCGCTTAGGAAATTCCGAAAGTTTCAGGAGCTCTGTGCCAGAAATGGAGACAAATACCAAATACATACTTCTTGTCAATCGTAATATCCCAAGCACCCAACAAGGTGAAGTTCACAATGTCTGGCGTCCAATAAAAAATGTACAAGTGTGCAAAGAAGCAGGAAAACACAATTCATAATTCACAGAGAAATAAAAAAACACAATTCATGGCAAGGGGGCAAACCAATCATCTGAAGCGTGGCAAGAAATGACACAGATGGTAGTGTTAGGAGACAGGCTGTGAAGACCGTTACTGTAACTGCGTTCCACTCGGGATGCCGGAGGGAATACCAGATGTGCGAAGCAGAGACACAGGACCTCTAATAATGTCAGCTGCGTTCATCAGAGACACAGAAGCTATAATCAAGACCTAAGTCAAATTTCTAGAGATAAAAACTATAGGATGTGAGACAAGAAATACACTGCATGGCATTAATAGAATATATATCTGCAAGAAGAAAAAAAAAGACTAGTGAACTTGAAAACATAGTAGAAACAATCCGTGAAACACAGAACAAAATCCTGGAAACATAAAGGGAGAACGTCAGTAAACCGTGGGAACACACTAAGAAACTCAACATCCATATAGTCAGAGGACCCCGATAAGAAGGGATGGGAGGCAGAAAGCATCTGAAGAAATAATTACCAAAACCTTCCCAAATTTGAGGGCAACTGTAAGCTCACAGATCCAAGAGGCTCAAAGATTCCCAAGCACAAGAAAGGCGAAGTAGATTACAACAGTGAACTGCTGAAAACCAGCGACAGAATCATACAAACATAGAGAATAAAGCAAAACAAAATAATCTGTATGAAGGAACAAGAAGAATTATACCTAATTTCATCTTAGAAATAACACAAGCAGTAAGACTGTGGAGTGCTGGAAAGGAAAACCTGGTCAACCCAGAATCCTGTACCAAGCAAGAGTGTCCTTCAAAGTGAGGATAAGGATGTTCTTAGACATACACAAGTTGGAAGAATTTATCACAAGAGACACACACACTAGAGTATTATCCAGCCTTAGAAAAGGACATCCTGCCTTTTGTGACCACATGGATAAACCTGGAGGACAGGATACCAAGTGAAATAAGTCAGACGGAGAAAGACAAACTCTGCAGGGTCTCATTTGTACGTGGAATCTAAGAGTCCAACTCAGCAGCAGAGAATAGAATAGTGGGGGTAGATCTTGAGAGAGAGAGAAAGAGAGAAAAAAGAAAAGAAAAGAAAAGAAAAAGGGAAGGAAGGAAGGAAAAAGAAAAGAAAAATGTAAAGAAGGACAACGGTATCCACATGAGCTGATGGATATTAGCTGGTGGTGATCACTTTACAATACATACATACAACAAAACCTCATAATGTATACCTTAAATGTGTGTAGCTTTTTATGTGTCAATTATACCTCAATGAAGCTGAAGAAAAGAAAGAAATCATCACAGTCCATTTGCACTAAAATTACACTAACAGAAGCCCTTCAAGCAGAAGATCAGTGAAGTCAGACAGAAACCAGGACCTACAAAAAGGAGAGATGAGCACCAGACATGGTAACTACCTAGGCAATGATCACATCTGCACTCTTCACTTTAAATACGTAAGAAAATAACTGGATTAAAGCAAAAATGACACCATTGTCGTGGGTGGTTTATAACACAAGTCAAATGCACGCCAACAAGATCGCAAGGGGCGACGGAAGGAACTTCTCCTCCTGTGTTTAGGAGTCGAGCAAGTCCCTCAAAGGTGCATCCTATAAACCCTAAAGCAACCGCTATGCCGACACAGAGCTGGACCTAAGACACGAGCCGCGATGAAGAGAAATAAAAATAATCCAAAAGAAGGCAGAAAAGGGGGAAAAAGAACAGAAGAGACAAAGAGAAAACATGGGACCACATGGTAGATGAAACCACCACCTTATCAATCATCACATTAAACAGAATCTACACTGGGGGTCAGCAAAATTTTCTGGAAAAGGATCACAAAGTAAATGTGTTAGGGTTTTTTGGGTCACGGAGGATTTCTGTCACATTCTTTTTGGATTTTTTTTTTTTTTTCACACCCCTTTAAAAATGTAAAACCGTTTTTACAGGCCGTACAAAAAACGACAGGCCAGATTTGGCCTGCAGGCTGTTATCTGCCAATCTCTGGTTGGAACACCCGGAAGACAAAGCAGAGCTTGTCGAATTAGATGAAAAGCAAGACCTGACTATTTGCTACCCAGAAGAAGCCCCCTTTAAATATAAATACTCAAGGGGCGCCTGGGTGGCTCAGTCATTAAGCATCTGCCTTCGGCTCAGGTTGTGATCCCAGGGTCCTGGGATCGAGTCCCACATCGGGCTCCTTGCTCCACGGGAAGCCTGCTTCTCCCTCTCCCACTCCCCCTGCTTGTGTTCCCTCTCTCACTGTGTCCCTCCCTGTCAAATAAATAAGTAAAATCTTTAAAAAATATATATATAAATACTCAAATCCCTTAAAAAGTCACAGGGTGGAAAAAAGATGTGTCTGGCTAATAATGCTAATCAAAAGTAATACAGAGAGAGTGGGGCGCCTGGGTGGCTCAGTCAGTTGGGTGTCTGCCTTCAGCTCAGGTCATGATCCCGGGGTCCTAGGATCGAGCCCCATACTGGGCTCCCTGCTCAGCGGAGAGTCTGCTTCTTCCTCTGCCCCTCCCCCTGCTCGTGATATCTCTCTCTGCTAAATAAATAAAATTTTAAAAAATCTTTAAAAAAAGCAACTATACTTTGATTAAAAAAAAAGAAGAAGAAGAAAGGCAGAGTGGCTAGATTCGCATCAGATGCTGCAGACTCAGAGCAAACAGGATTACCAGGGGTGGCAATGGTCATTTCATAATGGTAAAGGTTCAGTGCACACACAAGACAGAGCAACACTAAACATTTATGCGCCTAATAAGAGTTCGAAAAGGAAGAAACAACCATGATGAAGCTGCAGCAGTTTATGGAAACCCACAAAGACAGAGATGTCAACAGCCCTATTCTGCTCAGTAGCGGCAAGTGGGCAGGAATGAAGCGAGGGCAGAGACCAGTGTGACCTAACAGCCAAGTGCAGAATGTTCCACCCACACAGCAGAATATACATTGTTTTCAAGAACACATTTACCAATACGGACCACATTCTGGGCCATAAGAACAAATCTCAAGAAATTTGGAAAAGAATTCAGTTGATACTATGTTCTCTGACAGCAGTGGAATTCAGTTAGAAGTCAGGAACAGAGAGCAGTCTGTGCTGTGGGCGTGGCAGCAAAGCCCCGGCAGGGGGCCGGGGTTTTTCCGAGTCCCATACATATGGGAAACTTCAGCAAACTGGTCCCCCGTAACACAAACTGTACATTTTATACCAATTGTATCTCAATAAAGCTGTTAAAGAAAATCAAAAAGAACGAGGTAGTCAAAAAAGTATGTCAACGAGCAACACATGATAGGATTGCCTTTAGGCTGAAAAAGAAAAATGGAAAAAAGAAAAAGAAAAATGAACCTAAGCCCAGCTCCGTTAGGTACATGGGGGTTAATTCTAGCATTGTTCAACACTCAAGTTTATATTCATTTTTTCATATGTACATATATACAAGTACATCAAAACCCTCACCAAAGTCAAATTGTCTTCAATGTACATGTATTACTTTTATATTCAGAAAAAAAATGTTTTTTTAAGTGATTGAAAAACAGCACCAATTTAAGGTTGCCAGTCAAAATGTATTATCTGGAAACAGCTGTGTCCTCACATTTTATAAATAGCTACTTCACATTGGAGGAGGGGCATGGGCTGGGGGAATGTGCAACTCTTGATCTCGGGGTCCTGAGTTCGAGACCACATGTTGGGTGCAGACATGACTTAAATAAATAAACTTTTTAAAAAATTAAAGGAGGGGGCAACGCAAGATGGCAGAGGAGTAGGAGACCTGGATTTCGTCTGATCCCAGGAATTCAGCTGGATGGGGATCAAACCATTCTGAACACCTACAAACTCAACAGGAGATCAAAGAAAAGAATAGCAACAACTCTCTGAACAGAAAAGCGACCACTTTCTGGAAGGTAGGACGTGCGGAGAAGTGAATCCGAGGTGATATTCGGGAGGATAGACGGCGGGGGAGGGGCCTCCGTCGGCCGCTTCTGGCAAGTGATAGAGCCGCGGAGCACAAAATCGGAACTTGTAGAAGTCGGCTCCGCTGAGGGCCGTCACTCTGGTGGCTAAGCAGGGGGTGGAACCCTCGTGGGACACTATGGTCTCAGGACCCTCGGGGTCACAGAAAGACCGGGGGTGCCTGAGTGCGGCAGAGCTCCCAGGGATCGGAGCGGGGAAGCCGGCTGCAGAGACGGAGCCCAGGCGCGGGCTCTCAGCTCGGGGTTGTCATAGACCGTGATCCGCGGCACAGTCGGGCCACTGCTCCTCCAGCAGGGACCCAACAAGCGGCAGATCCGAGGAGACTCCCCTTCCTCCCCCGGGAGGAGCGGCGCGGGAGCGCACCGCGGGGATCTGCTGGGTCTGGAGACTCCACACGGGGTCGGGGGCCAGAGATAGAAATGCTCGGTCACAGGCCGGGTAAGCACGGAGTGCGGCCGGAGACCGGGGAGACAGGCGTGACTGACTGCTTTTCTCTGGGGGCTCACTGAGGAGCGTGACCCCGAGTTCTCGGCTCCTCCGGGGTGGAGACTGGGAGGCTGCCATTTTCACTCTCCGCCTCCAAAGCTGTACGGAAAGCTTGCAGGGAACAAAAGCTCCGGAGAGCAAACCCGAGTAGGTTACTTAGCCTGGACCGGGCAAGGGCGGGGCAATTCCGCCTCCGGCAAAGACATTTGGGAACCACGGCAACAGGCCCCTCTCCCAGAAGACCAGCGAGAACAGCCAGCCAAGACCAAGTTTACCGATCAGTGAGAATGGCAGAACTCCAGTGCTAGGGGAATACTGCACATAGAATCCATGGCTTTTTTACCATGATTCTTTAGTCTTTCAAAGTTAATTTTTTTAATTTTCTTTATTTTTTTCTTTTTCTATTTTTTTTGGATTTTTCTTTTTCCCTTTTTCAATGAATATCTTATCAATTCCTCTTTTAAAATCTTTTTAATTTTCATTTTTAGAGTCATATTCTATCCTTCATTGTAGTTAACCTTATTTTTTGTATATATGTAAGTTTTTCCTTCTTTAAAATTTTGGGATACAGTTTCTTCTAACAGACCAAAATATACCCTAAATCTAGTGTATGACGTTGTCCTAGTCTCCTGCCTGATCCCATTCTCCTTAATTTTTTTTCATTCTTTTTTCAACCAACTTATCAATTTCTTTTTTAAAATATTTTTTAATTTACATCTTTACAGTCATATTCTATCCCTTCATCGTATTTACCCTTATTTCTGTATATAGGTTTTACTTCCTTTAAAATTTTGGGAGGCAGTTTCCTCTAACAGACCAAAATACACCCAAAATCTAGGGTGTGGCTCTATTCTATTCACCAGCCTGATCATATTCTTTTTTTGTCTTTTCCCCCTGGTTTTGGGTCTCTTCTGATTTGTTTAGTGTATATTTTTCTGGGGTCATTGTTACCCTTTTAGCATTTTGTTCTCTCATTCATCTATTCTTCTCTGAACAAAATGACAAGATGGAAAAACTCACCTCAAAAAAAAAAAAAGAAAAAAAAAACAAGAGGCAGTACCAACGGCCAGGGACCTAATCAATACAGACATTAGTAAGATGTTGGAACTAGAGTTAAGAAACACGATTATAAAGATACTAGCTGGGCTTGAAAAAAGCATAGAAGATACTAGAGAATCCCTTTCTGGAGAAATAAAAGAACTAAAATCTAACCAAGTCGAAATAGAAAGGCTATTAATGAGGTGCAATCAAAAATGGAGGCTCTAACTGCTAGGATAAATGAGGCAGAAGAGAGAACTAGCGATATAGAAGACCAAATGATGGAGAATAAAGAAGCTGAGAAAAAGAGACAGAAACAACTGCTGGATCACAACGGGAGAATTCGAGAGATAAGTGATGCCGTAAGATGAAACAGTATTAGAATAATTGGGATCCCAGAAGAATAAGAAAGAGAGAGGGGGGCAGAAGGTATATTGGAGCAAATTATAGCGGAGAACTTCCCTAATTTGGGGAAGGAAACAGGCATCAAAATCCAGGAGGCACAGAGAACCCCCCTCAAAAATCAATAAAAATAGGTCAACACCCCAACATCTAATAGTAAAACTTACAAGTCTCAGAGACAAAGAGAAAATTCTGAAAGGAGCTCGGGACAAGAGGTCTGTAACCTACAATGGTAGAAACATTAGACTGGCAGCAGACCTATCCACAGAGACCTGGCAGGCCAGAAAGGACTGGCGTGATATATTCAGAGCACTAAATGAGAAAAATATGCAGCCAAGAATACTATATCCACCTAGGCTGTCATTGAACATAGAAGGAGAGATAAAAAGCTTCCAGGACAAACAAAAACTAAAAGAATTTGCAAACACCAAACCAGCCCTACCAGAAATACTGAAAAGGGTCCTCTAAGCAAAGAGAGAGCCTAAGAGTAATACAGACCAGAAAGGAACACAGACAATATACAGTAACAGTCACCTTACAGGCAATACAATGACACTAAATTCATATCTTTCAATAGTTACCCTGAATGTAAATGCGCTAAATGCCCCAATCAAAAGATACAGGCCATCAGATTGGATAAAAAACAAGACCCATGCTGTCTGCAAGAGGCTCATTTTAGACCCAAAGACACCTCCAGATTGAAAGTGAGGGGGTGAAAAACCATTTACCATGCTAATGGACATCAAAAGAAAGCTGGGGTGGCAATCCTTATATCAGACAAATTAGATTTTAAACCAAAGACTATAGTAAGAAATGAGGAAGGGAACTATATCAATTCTTAAAGGGTCTATCCAACAAGATCTAACAATTTTAAATATATATGCCCCTAACATGGGAGCAGCCAATTAAAAACAAAATCAAAGAAACACATTGACAACAATACAATAATAGTGGGGGACTTTAACACACCCCCTCACTGAAATGGACAGATCATCTAAGTAAAAGATCAACAAGGATATAAAGGCTTTAAATGACACACTGGACCAGATGGACTTGACAGATATATTCAGAATATTCCATCACAAAGAAACAGAATACACATTCTTCTCTAGTGCTCATGGAACATTCTCCAGAATAGATCACATCCTGGGTCACAAATCCAGTCTCAACTGGTACCAAAAGATTGGGATCATTCCCTGCATATTTTTGGACCACAATGCTTTGAAACTAGAACTCAATCACAAGAGGAAAGTCGGAAAGAACTCAAATACATGGAGGCTAAGGAGCATCTTACTAAAGAATGAATGGGTCAACCAGAAAATTAAAGAAGAATTTTAAAAATTCACGGAAACAAATGAAAATGAAAACACAACTGTTCAAAATTTTTGGGATGCAGCAAAGGCAGTCCTAAGAGGAAAGTATATAGCAATACAAGCCTTTCTCAAGAAACAAAAAGGTCTCAAATACACAATCTAACCCTACACCTAAAGGAGCTGGAGAAAGAACAGCAAATAAAGCCTAAACCCAGCAGGAGAAGAGAAATAATAAAGATCAGAGCAGAAATCAACAAAATAGAAACCAAAAGAACAGTAGAACACATCAACGAAACAATGAGCTGGTTCTTTGAAAGAGTAAGATTGATAAACCCCTGGCCAGACTTATCAAAAAGAAAAGAGAAAGTACCCAAATAAATAAAATCATGAGTGAAAAAAGAGAGATCACAACCAACACCAAAGAAATACAAACAATTATAAGAACATATTATGAGCAACTATATGCCAAAAATTAGATAATCTGGAAGAAATGGATGCATTCCTAGAGACATATAAACTACCAAAACTGAATCAGGAAGAAATAGAAAACCTGAACAGACCCATAACCAGTAAGGAAATTGAAGCAATAATCAAAAATCTCCCAACAAACAAGAGCCCATGGCCACATGGCTTCCCAGGGGAATTCTACCAAACATTTAAAGAAGAATACCTATTCTTCTGAAACTGTTCCAAAAAATAGAAATGGAAGGAAAACTTCCTGACTAATTTTATGCGGCCAGCATTACCTGATCCCAAAACCAGACAAAGACCCCATCAGAATGAGAATTACAGACCAATATCTTTGATGAACACGGATGCAAAAATTCTCACCAAAATACTAGCCAATAGGATCCAACAGTACATTAAAAGGATTATTCACCACGACCAAGTGGGATTTATCCCTGGGCTGCAAGGTTGGTTGAACATACGCAAATCAATCAATGTGATACAATACATTAATAAAAGAAAGAACAAGAACCATATGGTCCTCTCAATAGATGCAGAAAAAGCATTTGACAAAGTACAGCATCCTTTCTTGATCAAAACTCTTCAGAGTATAGGCATAGAGGGTATATACCTCAAGATCATAAAAGCCATCTATGAAAAACCCGCAGCGAATATCATTCTCAATGGGGAAAAACTGAGAGCTTTTCCCCTAAGGTCAGGAACACAGCAGGGATGTCCACTATCACCACTGCTCTTCAACATAGTATTAGAAGTCCTAGCCACAGCAATCAGACCACAAAAAGAAATAAAAGGCATCTGAATCAGCAAAGAAGAAGTCAAACTCTCACTTTTTGCAGGTGATACAATACTTTGTATGTGGAAAACCCAAAAGACTCCACCCCAAAACTGCTAGAACTCATACAGGAATTCAGTAAAGTGGCAGGATATAAAATCAATGCACAGAAATCAGTTGCATTTCTATACACCAATCAGAAAGAAGAAAGAGACAGAAGAAAGAGAAATTAAGGAGTCGATCCCATTTATAATTACACCCAAAACCATAAGATACCTAGGAATAAATCTAACCAAAGAGACAAAGAATCTTTACTCAGAAAACTATAAAATACTCATGAAAGAAATTGAGGAAGACACAAAGAAATGGAAAAACGTTCCATGCTCATGGATTAGAAGACGAAATATTGTGAAAATGTCTATGCTACCTAGAGCAATCTACACATTTAATGCAATCCCTATCAAAATACCATCAACTTTTTTCAAAGAAATGGAACAAATAATCCTAAAATTTGTATGGAACCAGAAAAGACCCCGAATAGCCACAGGAATGTTGAAAAAGAAAAGCAAAGCTGGTGGCATCACAATTCTGGACTTTAAGCTCTATTACAAAGCTGTCATCATCAAGACAGTATGGTATTGGCACAAAAACAGACACACAGATCAATGGAATAGAAAAGAGAGCCCAGAAATGGACCCTCAATGCTATGGTCAACTAATCTTCGACAAAGCAGGAAAGAATGTCCAATGGAAAAAAGATGGTCTCTTCAACAAATGGTGTTGGAAAAATTGGACAGCCACATGCAAAAGAATGAAACTGGACCATTTCCTTACACCACACACAAAAATAGACTCCAAATGGATGAAAGACCTAAATGTGAGACAGGAATCCATCAAAATCCCTGAGGAGAACACAGGCAGCAACCTCTTCGACCTCAGCCGCAGCAACTTTTTCCTAGAAACATTGCCAAAGGCAAGGGAAGCAAGGATAAAAATGAACTACTGGGACTTCATCAAGATAAAAAGCTTTTGCACAGCAAAAGAAACAGTCAACAAAACCAAAAGACAACCGACAGAATGGGAGAAGATATTTGCAAATGAAATATCAGATAAAGGGCTAGTATCTAAAATCTATAAAGAACTTATCAAACTCCACACCCAGAGAACAAAGAATCCAGTCAAGAAAGGGGCAGAAGACTTGAAAAGACATTTTTCCAAAGAAGACATCCAAATGGCCAAAAGACACATGAAAAAGTGCTCAACATCACTTGGCATCAGGGAAATCCAAATCAAAACCTCAATGAGATACCACCTCACACCAGTCAGAATGGCTAAAATTAACAAGTCAGGAAACGACAGATGTTGGCGAGGATGCGGAGAAAGGGGAACCCTCCTACACTGTTGGTGGGAATGCAAGCTGGTGCAGACACTCTGGAACACAATATGGGGAGGTTCCTCAAAAAGTTGAACATAGAGCTACCATACGATCCAGCAATTGCACTACTAGGTATTTACCCCAAAGATACAAATGGAGTGATCCAAAGGGGTACGTGCACCCGAATGTTTATAGCAGCAATGTCCACAATAGCCAAAGTATGGAAAGAGCCCAAATGTCCACCAACAGATGAATGGATAAAGAAGAGGTGGTGTATATATATATACAATGGAATACTATGCAGCCATCAAAAAAATGAAATCTTGGCATTTGCAACGATGTGGATGGAACTAGAGGGTATTATGCTAAGTAAGTCTGAGAAAGACAAGTACCATATGATCTCACTTATATGAGGAATTTGATAAACAAGACAGGATCATAGGGGAGGGGAGGGAAAAATGAAACAAGACGAAACCAGAGAGGGAGACAAACCATAAGAGACTCTTTAATCTCAGGAAACAAACTGAAGGTTGCTGGAGGGGAGGGGGGTGGGAGGGCTGGGGTGGCTGGGTGATGGGCATTAGGGAGGGTAAGTACTACCATGAGCGCTGTGAATTGTGTAAGACTGATGAATCACAGATCTGTACCCCTGAAACAAATAATACATTATGTTAATTTAAAAAAAATTTTTAAAAATTAAAAAGAAATAAAAAAATAAACTAAAGGAAAGTTGATTTAAAATTATTACTGGAGGTTATTTGCTAGGAGTGCCATTCAGTGGATGATTTGTATACTTATTTACATATGCTACTAATTCTATGATCATGGAATAGATTTTAATTTTTTTTTTTTAAAGATTTTATTTATTTATTTCAGAGAGAGAGACACAGCGAGAGAAGGAACACAAGCAGGGGGAGTGGGAGAGGGAGAAGCAGGCTTCCCGCAGAGCAGGGAACCCGATGCGGGGCTCGATCCCAGGACCCTGGGATCATGACCTGAGCTGAAGGCAGATGCTTAACAACTGAGCCACCCAGGCGCCCCGATTTTAATTTTTTATACTGGAATTATTTATGAGGCCATCCTATGCAGTGGTGAAGAGCCTGGACCCTGGGGTCAGACTGCTGGGGTTCAAGTCCTAGTTCCCACTTATGAGCTCTGTCATCATGACCAATTTACTTAACTTCTTTGCCCCTCCGTTTCCATATCTGTAAGTTGGGGAAGGTAACGGCAGCTCCCAGTCAGTCTTGTTGAAAGGCTCACCAAGCTAACTGAAGGTACTTTAGCACAGCACCTGGGGTAAGGTCGGTGCTTCCTAAGTATCTCTTGTTAATATATTGTTATTTTAAATCTTTCATCAATGTCTTGGTTAAAATTTCAATTATGTTTTCTCTGTCTTATCTCCTAGAAGACCCAGCCCCAGTTGATAATGGGCACCCAAGGAAGACACATTAATTTGCCAATTATAAAAATTATCATAGTTGGGTCTTTTCTGGTATGGAATGCAAAATAAAGTGAACTGTCTCCCCAGATCAACTCTTTGGTAGTAAGATGCCGTCTGAGTAGCTGTGGTTCTATGGTTCATTTGGTAGAGTGTTCTGGAGTCTACAGGACCGGTGTCCTGGGCCTGGGGCCATTTTGCTCTGCAGCCACATGAGAACCACTTAGTACCCCCAGTCCTCAGTGTTCTTTTCTATCAAATGAGGAATGAGGGCTACCTGATCCATGTCTTTGGGGGCCCTGGCTTGCCATCTTTCGATTGGATTCTAAGTAGATGGCAGAGGCCTATCTCTCCAACTCTGCTCTTAACAGCTAACTTTCCTATTTTTAAATATGAATATGTACCAGATGATCCACTTTCAACCTGCAGCAAGGAAAATTCACAGTGAAATGACTGCCACAATCCACGAGGAGTCTCAAGTTGTAAAAGCTGAAATCTATACAGCTCTTGGGTGCTAAATGTCTTATTCTATAAAAAGAGATGGGTGGTATTTCAGAAGCTTTGGATACATTAAGAGAGAGCTGTCACTCTTAACACTCGATTATCTTCCTAGCTCCAGGACACTTGGCTCGGGCAACACAGAGGCAGCTGAACGGGCTCCAGCCTCTAACACCTGCTCCTGGCACGCGAGACACTGTCCGTGGAAGCTCCAGGTCAGCCAGCCCCACGGCACACGGAGCCACCAGCCTTATTTACGTGGCTCTGATCCGAGACTAGAATAGTGACTCTTCGTAGGGGTTGGGGGGTGAGGCGAGGAGAGGCAGGGCAGCATGAGAGAAGCATCTGTGCATCTTTTTCCAAAATAACCATCACCCTCCCGCCCACCACCATTCTGATACACCCTGGCTGAAAAAGGAGGGGATGGTGTGGGACATAATGTATTTTAGAAAGCTCCCTAGGAAAAGTCTTCAAAGAGCTCCCACTCACTGCCCTCCTTCCCACCCTGCCCCAACCCCTATAGAAAAGCCTAGTCCTCTAGCTAAGTGTTGTCTGACAAACACCAATTATTACGGAAAGCAAATAAAAGATATGAAAAGGGAAGCTCCCAAAGATTTGGGCTCCGCCAAGTGCTAGTTGGCACCAAGGTAGAACTTCCTCCTACTATAACACATAGAAAAGATGATAAACTCATATTTTTAAATATGTAGATGAGCCTAGAAATAGGCCCTAGAACTGGGGATCCAATGCCCAGGGACAGGGGGAGGGGGTGGGGGGGGTGGGCAGAAGACTTGACCCCAGCACCACAGAGATGGGTGAATAGAGCCTGGTCCACTGGTGGAGGACTCCAAGAAAACTCTGCCAACCAGGAAGCCTGCCTCTGCCTGGGGTCCGAGGAGCGGAGTGCAAGGAGGGCAAGAAAGAATCTTCCGAGAGAAACAGAGTCTCCCAACCACCACCCCAAGCATGGCAGGCATCTAAACTTGCACAGCTTGGTGCAGAAATCCTGAAAGTTCTCATCGCCTCACACTCAAGCAGAAACAAATGCAAAGTTGCTTTACAGCAACATTTTTATAACCCAAGGTGCACAGAACTCTCTCCAAAGGAGAAAAAAAAAAACAATTCCCACTAAAGATAAGCTCACAACAAAAAGTTGCAAACCAAATGGGAAGAAGATCTACCCTGAGAGGACAGTCAGCAGACCCAAACACAGAGAGACCCGCTCTCCACAGATGACAGGAAAACAGAACAAAAGGCTTGAGACTATATAATAGCTGTGTTTACAGTGATTAAAACCTCACAAAAATACTAGCAAGATATTTTTAACAGGCTGACTTAAAAGTTCACAATGGAGAATAAAATTAAGAACAGCAGGGAAGTTCTGAATAAAGAATAATAATGAACAGAACTAAGGCTGTAAGATCTAGCCATCGAACAGAACGGAAAGTCCAGAGATAAACATGTATCTTCCAAATATTTACTGGAATTTGGTATATGATAATTGTGGAATTTCTGATCAGTGAAGAAAATGTGGATTATTTGAAAAATGTTACAGGAACAATGGGGTAGTCATCTTGGGGGAAAAAAGGTTATCCATACGGACTACGTCAAGGTATATCAAACCTAAAAGTACTTGCACAGATCACAAAATAATTTCAATAAAGAAGGACATTTTTTTTTTTTTAAAGATTTTATTTATTTATTTGATAGAGAGAGAGGGAGCACAAGTAGGCAGAGTGGCAGGAAGAGGGAGAGGGAGAAGCAGGCTCCCTGCTGAGCACAGAGCCCGATGCAGGGCTCGATCCCAGGACCCTGGGATCACGACTTGAGCCTTTGAAAGGCAGGTGCTTCACCGACTGAGCCACCCAGGCGCCCCAAGAAGGTCATTTAAATGTGACTTCAAACCTAAGAGCCTTAAAAGACTGATATATTTAAACATATAAAAGCATTTTTACAATAAAATTCATCAGCAGCAAAGTAAATCTGTAAATAATGTATAACTGGAATATGGATTATAGCTTTTTTTCACCAAATGGTTAATTACTCCATTACACAGAGTTTCTACAAATCAATAGAAAAAACTAAAAACCCAACAGAAAATAACAGGGAAAAGATATGAGCAAACAGTTCACAGAAAAGGAAAAACAAATGCCCTTAGACACATGAAAATAAACTCAATCTCATGCATATAAAGTAACTGAATAAAACTACGCTGAGATCATCATTCCTACCTATCAGACTGGCAAAATTCCCAAAAGTGTGACAACACCTTGTTGGTGACGCTGACTGGGGAGTCAGGCCATTGTATACGTTGCTAAAGAACCGGTACAATCAGGTATAAAAGGGTAGAACCTCCTTGGAAGGCAATGTGACAATATCCATCAAGATTACAAATACTTGGGGCACCTGGGTGGCTCCGTCATTAAGCATCTGCCTTCGGCTCAGGTTGTGATCCCAGGGTCCTGGGATCGAGCCCCGCATCGGGCTCCCTGCTCAGTGAGGAGTCTGCTTCTCCGCTCCCCCTGGCTCATGCCCTCTCCCTCTCTCTCTCTCTGTGTCAAATAAATACATAAAATCTTAAAAAAAAAAAATTACAAATGCTTGTACCCTTTAACCTGGCAATTCTACTTCCAATAATCTAACCTAGAGGTATACTTTCATATGTGTGAATGAACACAGACAAATGGTATCATTCCAACACTGTTTATAGTAACAGGAGACTGGAAACAACTTAAATATATCAATCGGGAATTGTTAAATAAATTAGGGAACATCCACATAACAGAGGATTATGTACTCATGATGGCCTCTGAGGGCGTGAGGCACTATGTAATGTATTGTATCATTGGGACATTACCTGGCCATTTTCAAAAATCAAAGAAAACAATGGAGACAAAGTAAATACAAGCCATGACAAAATTATTACGGAACACTCCAGGAAAGTAAACTAGTATATTTGAAAGAGTACAAAATGGGGGGCACCTGGGTGGCTCAGTCATTAAGCATCTGCCTTCGGCTCAGGACATGATCCCAGGGTCCTGGGATTGAGCCCCGCATCGGGCTCCCTGCTCTGCAGGAAGCCTGCTTCTCCCTCTCCCACTCCCCCTGCTTGTGTTCCCTCTCTCGCTGTGTCTCTGTCTGTCAAATAAATAAAATCTTAAAAAAAAAAAAAGAGTACAAAGTGGAATTTCGAGAAATGCAAAATACAAGCAATGTCATTAAAAACTCACTGAATAGGTTGGGGCGCCTGGGTGGGGCAGTTGGTTGAGCGTTGGACTCTTGGTTTTAGCTCAGGTTGTGATTTCGTGGTTGTGGGATGGAGGCCCACGTAGGGCTCTGCACTCAGCGTCAAGTCTGCCTGAGATTCTCTCTCCTTCTCCCTCCCCCTTTGCCCCTTCCTGCTCATGCATGCTTGTGAGCTCTCTCTTTCTCTCAAATGAATAAATAAAATCTTTATAAAAAGAAAACCTCACTGAATAGGTTAAATGGTAGACTGAACACAGCTGGAGAGAACTAGAACAATATAGGATGTGTGTGCAGAAACTACACAGAATGCAGCAAAGATAAAGAAAGGAAAATATGAATGAAAGGTCAAGGGACGTGGAGGAAATAATGAGAAATCTCAAAATTTATCTCAGGAGATCCAGAAGAAACTAGTAAAAAATGGGTGTGAGGCAAGAGTGGAGGAGGTAACAGCTTAGAATTCTCTACGACTGATGATAAAAAACATGAATTATCAGATTCAGAGAGCACAATGAGTCTTGGAGCAAGATGAAAAACAACTGATATCCAGATACATCATGGTGAAACTCCAGAAGATGAAAAATGTAGCCTAAGTCTGAACAGCAACCAGAGAAAACAAACAGATTACCCTCCAAGGTACAACAACTGAAACTGACTGGGGTTTTTTTGCCAGCAATAATGTTGGCCAGAAAACACTGAAAATAGCACCTTCAAAACACTAAGGGAAAATGGTCAACCTAGAATTCCATACGCAGTTAAACTATGATTCAAAAATTGGGGCAAAATGAAATTTGAAAGAGATCCTCAAGTACATTTTTCAGCAAAAGGAAAATTGCTGTGTCATAATTTGTTTATCCATTCTCCTTCATTACATTTTGGGCTGTTTTTAGTTTGACGAAAAGGGTGGTTTTATGTAATAATGTACTACTGAGGGATGTAGTACTTTAGTTCTTTTATGAATAAAGCTACTTCTGGTCAAGTCTTTGGGTGGACACACACATTCATATCCCTGTTGCATATACCTAAGAGTGAAGCTGCTGAGTCATAGAGTAGGAATATGTTTAACATCAGTAGAAAATGTCAAACTGTTTTTCCATTCAGACCAAACAATTTCAGCAAACTGAGAATCCGAAGGCAATTCCACAAACCTGCTCCATGCATCAGACTATATGAATGCTTTCATAGAAAACCCAAGCAACTCTAACAACTATTTTTTAAAAGAATTCAGCAAGGTGGGTGGCTGGATAGAAGATTAATATACAAAAAGCCCCTGCAGGCCTATAGACCAATCAAAATGCAATTTAAAACAATCTCACTTATAGGAACAGTAAGAGCTAACAGGTATCTAGCAAGAAGTATATGTGTTAAGACCCTCTTGGAGAAAACTACAAAGCTGCTGTAGGACATAAAAGAAGACCTAAACAAATGAGAATTAGTACATTCATGGTGAAAAGACTTATATAATAAAGACTTGATTAATCTGTAAATCCAATGCAATTCCAATCAAAATCCCAATAGAGTTCTGAGATCTTGACAAGTTGAATGAAAGCACAAAAGTAGCCAAGAGCATTTAAAGAAGAATAAGGAGAAGAGTTGAGCCCTTGCTAGATATTAAGTCTTACTGTAACTACAGAAATTAAACCGTACGTTACAGCACAGGGACAGCAAATATACCAATGGGATAAAAGAGAATGCTCAGAAATAACAGATCCAGGGGCGCCTGGGTGGCTCAGTTGGTTAAGCAACTGCCTTTGGCTCAGGTCATGATCCTGGAGTCCCTGGGTCGAGTCCCGCATCGGGCTCCCTGCTCGGCAGGGAGTCTGCTTCTCCCTCCGACCCTCCCCCCTCTCATGTACTCTCTCTCTCTCTCATTCTCTCTCTCAAATAAATAAATAAAATCTTTAAAAAAAAAAAAGAAAGAAAGAACAGATCCAGATACATACTGGGTCTTGGTATATGACAAAGAGGTTATTAAAATTTATTTTATTTATTTATTTATTTATTTATTTTTTAATTTTTTTTTTAAAGATTTTATTTATTCATTTGAGACACAGAGATACAGAGAGAGAGAGAGAGCATGAGCAGTGGGAGAGGCAGAGGGAGAGGAAGAAGCAGACACCCCGCTGAGTCAGGAGCCCGATGTGGGGCTCGATCCCAGGACCCCGGGATCATGACCTGAGCCGAAGGCAGACGCTTAACCATCTGAGCCACCCAGGCGCCCCAAAGAGGTTATTAAAATTTAGTAGGTATTTTGCAAAATTAATTTAACCTGAATTTAACCAAGCCTCTAGACCTAAGTTCAAGTTTACAGCAATAAAGGTAAAGTTAAAGGAACATGTTAAACGATACTATTAGGAAAAATCCAGACAAATCTGAATAGGATATATTCTACAAAAAAATTGGCCTCCAAAAGAAAAAAAAAACAACCCATAGCTAAGGAAACCATTTTTGAGGTAACTGAGGAAATCTGAATACAGCCTAGATACTACATAATACAATATAAATATTGTTAAATTGTTAGGTGTCATAATGGTATTACATTTATGTATGAGCCTGTCCTTATTTTTAAGAGATATTTATGGATGAAATATTATGGAGTGAAATATTTAGGGGTAAAATGTCATGATATCTGCAACCTATTTGTAAATGGTTCAAACAAAAACTACATATACACATATACTGATATATGGCAAAACGTAAAAACTATCAAATCTAGATGGTGGGGGTGGGGGTGCCTGGGTGGCTCAGTTGGTTATCTGCCTTCGGCTCAGGTCATGATCTCAGGGTCCTGGGATCGAGTTCCGCAACAGGCTTCCTGCTCAGTGGAGAGCCTGCTTCTCCCTCTCCCTCTGTTTATGCTTGCTCTCTCAAATAAATAAATAAAATCTTAAAAAACAAAAATCTAGATGGTGGGTATGTAGGACATCATTGCATTATTTTTAGTCTTTTCTGTATATTACAGAGGGGGTAATATATTCAATAAATAATGCTGAGAAAACAATGTCCTTATAAAAATTAGATTCCTACTTCACATTATATGAGAAAATGGCGGGGGGAAGTACACTGTATCTTTAGAAAAAAATCTCTATTTCCTGAGATTGAAGAAAAATTTCTTAAATAAGAGTAAAAGCCATAAGGAAGACATTGGTATATTTTATCTCACTAAATTTAAAAAAATGTAAATGAAAGATAATAAAAACAAGTAGAAGAAATCCAGAGAGATTAGCAGTTATTATTTACGACGCATAAGCCCCCCAAATTAATGGATCAAATATTAAGAATGTATAGACATCAATAAAAAAGATAGGTAGAAAAATGTACATAAGCTATTGGTAGAAAAATTCACCATCAGAAAAAAAGCTCAGACACTCCATAAATATATCAAAAGTTGTATCATCTTGGGGTGCCTGGATGGTTCAGTTGGTTGAGCGTCCGACTCTTGGTTTTGGCTCAGGTCATGATCTCGGGGTTCTGGGACTGAGCCAAGAGATGGGCTCCATGCTCAGTGGGGAGTCTGCTTGAGATTCTCTCTCCCTCTCCCTCTGCAGTAAATAAATCTTTTTAAAAAAGTTGCATCATCTCAGAAGTAATCAAACTGTGACACTATTTCATACAGATTGGCAAAAAAACAAAACAAAACAAGTGAACGTTCTTATGTAATTCTGATGGGTCCAGCTGCTTGGAAGACAAATCTGACAGTAGCCAGTAACGCTGAGGACTAGCATACCAAACCACCTAGAAATTCCATTTTCGGAAGATCTCAATAGCATGCAGAAAGATGTTTCCTGCAGTGCTGTTTATGATTGCAAATATTAGAAACAAACCAAATGGTAATCAAGGCAGAACTGGGTAAATAATCTGGGTATATTCACACAATAGAATACTACACAGCAGTCAAAATGAGTGACCTAGTACTCCTATCAACAGGGAAGATCCAGTAAATGTGTAATGCTGAGCAATCAAGCAGGTTGAAAAAGGATATGCACAGTACTGTAGAGCATTCACATACATGTAAAAATACCAAAACCCCACAACCAACCAACCAACCAACCAACGTTTTGTTATATGGCACTTCTACTTATTTATAGGTAGACGGGAGACAGGTTCTAAGGGGACTCCAATGATCCCTGCTCCCTGGTATTTACTTTTGTGTAATCCCTTCCCACACTGGGCCAGGGTTGTTCTGAGCAACCAACAGAACAGGGCAGAAGTGACAGCATGTCACTTTCAAAATTGGGTGCAAAAGGACTGTGGTGTGGGTGCTCTGTGGCACTCTTACTCTCTGGAATCACTTGCTCTGGCGTGACCGGGTGCTCATCTTAAGGATGTTCAGGGAAGCCTGGCGGGAGGTCCCAATGGTTTAGAAAGGAGCTCCTCTCAGGTACCACACTGAGCGAGCTTCCAGTAGGACCCTCCACCCCACTGGGAGACCCTAGCCCAGAACCACCCAGCTAAGCTGCTCCTCGATTCCTGACCCTCAGCACCTGCACAAGGTCAGACGGTGCTGCTAAACGTGGGGCGGGGCTAAACTGTTACCAAGCAAAAGACAACTAATCCAAGGCACTTGTAACTATGTAGCCAAATCTTAAGTGTGTAGTAATTCTGAGAAGAATCGACACCATGTTCAGGATAAAGGGTCATTCTGGGGAAGGCAGTGGGGTGGGGCTTTAAGCTATATTTATTTTCTGTTTCTGTAACAAATTTTTGAAGAAAATATGACAAAATGTTAGCATTTGTTAAATCTGGGTGTTCCATAAGTGTGCCCAAAGCACATGACTTCCTAGGACTTAAATCATTTTGTTATTTAAAGCATGTGATAAATTAAAAATAAACACTTTTAAAAAGAGGGAAAAAAAGGCAGTGTACCTCTTCCATTTATTACAGCGCTAGAGATCACTGTCTGGCTCCTAATTTGCAGCTTGGAGGGAAGTAATTACTTTAATGGCTAAACAGTTTGCACGGAAGAGGAGACATATCCGTGTCTATTCCCAGTGCTGGTAAAATCAAATGTTTAAGTACCACAACCTTAAATACGCCTTTTTTTAAAATAGTAACAAAAAAACTCCTATAAGCACACCTAACAAAGAATTCACACTGAAACGCAGGAATGAATGTTGCTTTGCTGGCAGACACTTAATATTAAACTATTTCCAACAGCAATTCACTTAGGAGACGCAGTGATTACTCGCTCCGTGCTATTAAGTGGACGATATAAGGGCTGTTGCCATAGTAGCCTCTATTTTCATGGTATTTAACAAGAGAACAGAAATTGTGGGGAAAATTGCTTTAGTGCTTAGTTCTCCGGGTTACAAGACGTGAAATACTCACAGCTGGGAGACAGAGTAACACCGTAGAGGAAGGTCTCTCCAGGGATACCTCCCAGGCTAAAAACAGTTAATGCACTCTGAGAGGTAAACATTCACTCCCAACAAAGATGACAAAATGACAAGCCCCAAGGATTCCAAGCCCGTTCACCAATGCAGAGCGAGAGAGCTCGGCGTTAACACCCAAGAAGGGATTTGCAACAATCAAGTATGTACATAGTGTTGGGTGCTTTTATTTATGCAGCATGTGAGTTGGACTAATATTCCAGATGTAAGTTTTCCCTTTGATATGCATCTCTTCCCACTCTCCAAATTGTTATTTCACCCTCTGGGAATGCCCGTGTGTCCAAACAAGGATAGGAAGCATGACTGACCTTTATTTACCAGGATTCCCATTTTACCAACCGCAAGTCGGATAGTAAATAAGACCTGAAATGTCTCCCTCTGGAATAAATCAGCTGAGATCACTGACATTTGGCCTGCACAACCTGCCCCCCCCCAATCTCCATGGCTCTCCCCCAGACTTCTCCGTTGGTTTTAGATCCCAGTGAAGGTCCGGTCAGGGTCAGGGCGACCGGCTCAGCCAGCATTCCTGCCTGTGGGTCACTATCCTGAGTGTTCCATCAAATTCACACCTCCCTCTCCGCACTGCATGGGGACCCATGTCTCAACCCACAGCCTCTCATATTCTCCTGTCCCACCTCCTGGCTGTCTCACATGTGCTTAATTTTTCTCTCCATTGGCATGTTACCCGCCAACTCTGAATCCCACATGCCAGGATCTGTCAGTCCCCTGAAATCCCACTGCCTGGTCATGCGCTCTCTATGCGTCCCCAGCGATCCCAGCTCATGCCCACGTCTAGGACTGGCCTTTTCTGCCGGAGGTACCCGACCCTCCCAGTAAACCTTGCACTGTGTGGACACTCCATCCTAGCAAACTGTTCATCTACAGACATTTTCGAGTTTGGGGGTTTACCCACCCATCACCTTTCCTGCCCTCTCTCCTGTGGTTTCCCTGAACACTGGCCCAACCTTCAAGCTCAGCATCGCAGAGCAATGCTGCTAACTCACCCCCAAACCAGCTCTTCAAAGGGGTTCTGGGAGAAAAACACGCTCCTTGATCTAATCATTTTAGGATTTCAAGAAATAGCAATGATAGGCATTTACTTCTTATGGCACAACAAAGATTGCTTTGATGGAAAAAAAAATACATAGCTTACCCATGAATCTTTATTTATTTTAATTTTCCTGTCAAAAAACTGTAATTCTTCCCCAAGTCCTCTTTACTCTGTGGTGTGAGATACCATCTTAACTTTAATGTGAGAAATAATCACAATACTAACGTCGATCACGCATTTGCCATGTGTCAAGCATGGGACTAAATGTTTTACACGGAGGGACTCATTTCCTCCTCTCTGCATCCTGCCGTGCGTCTTACTGATACCACCCACCACGGATAACGGGCCCATGGGAAACAATTCAAAGGCAACTGACCCGTCATCAAGAGTTGCTCCCAAGTCAGTGAACAGACATCGAGTACTCCAGCTGGGGCTCCCCGTCCAGCGCGCGCACCACTTACCTGCACAGGGGCTGGCCGCAAAGCCCACCCTTTTCCGAGCTCTGTCGAAGATCACGTAGAAGCCCTCCATCACGGTAGCACCGATCACCAGCGCGTTCGTGGAAGGTGAAATGCCGAACCGGTAACATTCATAATTCAGGCCCGCCCCCATCATGGGCTGGATGTAGAGCTGTTTATGAGGAGCGAGCACACAGACAGGGGGAAGCATGAATCCGGCAACATCACAAAGCTGTCAAGGCCACAGCGCGTTCCAACCCTCCCAGGTGCCGTGGGGCGATGCGGGGGGGGGGGGGGGAGATGACATCACCCTGCCGGGTCCCTGCCACCTGGAAGATGACATCATAAGCATGGTGAATAAACATTCCTGAAAGTGATAAAAACACGTGCGTTGCCTGCAACTACACACAGGGGCACCCATCCACCCGTCCGTCCGTCCGCCCGTCCATCCATCCAGCATGTGGCATGGCCTAGATAATGCCTCAGTACCAGCAACCAACACAGAGTCCCACGCCCTTGAGGCTTCCCATCCAGGGAGGGGGCAGGTGAGTAAATGTGGAGTGGGACGGGCCCCTCTACCATAATGTGGACCAGCTAACTCTCCCCCTCAAATCTCCTCCTTCCCTGGGCCTCTGAGAAAAGGTTGTCTCGTCTTCCTCCCAACACTGGCTGCTCCTTCTCAGGCACCTGTGTAGGATTCACTTTACCTTCCTCACTGTAAGCATCAGAGAATGCCAGGGCTCCAGCCTCCTGGTGGCCATTGCCCCCACCCCCACCCCAGGTGACCCATGTGGCCCCAAGGCCCTAAGCACACCCCAGGGCTCTATGCTGATGCCCAAATCTTGACCTCCAGCCAGATCTTTGCTGCCTTGGCCACACTCAACAGGCTCCCCAAATCTGCTTTTTTTCAAAGTCTTCTGTTTCAGTAGGTCTGTGATTCATTCACTTCCTCAGGCCCTACAGCACCGGGCCAGGATCTCTTTCCCCACCTGGAAACCATAACAAGAGGCTGCAGGCCCTCCTTTGAAATGGCATCTGAATCCAATCCCGCCTCCCATCCCCATGGCTTCCAGACCATTAGCATCCTCTGCTCTCCTGCGAGACCGCAATGCTCCTAACTGGCCCCAGGATGCGGTCTTTGTCATCCTCTGCCAAAGAGAGCTTAAAAGTAGGCAGCAGGGTGGAAGCAGGATGACTTATTTCCTCAGAGAGACAGAAGATGTCACAGGGAGAAGACCCAGCACCCCCTCGTAGGAAGCTCCCATGAGGATGAGGACCATGGGCTGTGCATGTTCCATCAACACAACACATGGCCCTTGAGGTCCTCTGGGGGCAGAGCCTGCGAGGAAATGAGTCAAAACTTAATCAAGGAGCAAACCAATGTCACCTTGGTGAGAACAATCCCTTTGTGTTTTAACAGCAAAGTATTCAAATGCAGGCAAACAAAAGAATAGAGCAGCTTAGAAAGACAAAATACCAAATATCTGGAAAAAAAGCAATAAAGGGCAAAATGAGTAGGAAGAAGGACTTTCTTGTGAGTACTGACCAGCCCTAAAGGGGTAAAAGCGCAAGAAAGATTACGGAGGGAGAGGCTGGGAGCCCGGGGCATTGTGGCCAGAGGGAGTGTGAGGGGTGGGGATTTTTAGAGGGTGCGGCAGGGAGGGGCTGCACCAGGGTGACAAGGGAGGGGTGCAGCCGGGAGGCAAACCACAGCATAGAGGCGGGACCGAGCACCAACCCTAAGGAGAGGGAAACACAGGAGCACTATTTAACGTCTGGGCAGAAAAGGAAACCAGAAGTTGTACTAGAGAAAGAGAATATGATCAAGCTGACACCCGAGGAAGATGAACTTCACCGCCCTTGCCAGCGCCAGATGGCGAGAGGGAGAGGGGCTGTCAGGGCGGGGGTGAGCAAGGACAGAGCTATGACAGCCCCTGACGTCATCAATGGCTAGACACGGAGCAGCTACTGGGTCCAGAACTGTGCCCGCAGTCAAAACCCTCCACGACGGGTTTGTCTGCCTGCAAGCCCCGCTTCGAGGCAAGGAATCATTCATTCTGTTCTCCGCTATGCTCCTGGCCCCTCAGCTGCTGTGAGGGTAGGGGAGGCACCCAGGAGGGCTTCAATCAATGCACATGATGTCAATGAGTGGTGCTGAGCTTGATGAGCATCAAACGAAAGACACAACTTCTCACGATTAACTCAAATTAGGCAAAGGCAGGGGATCACTGACCTGCCGCCACAGCACCTTCACCTAAGGGTCTGTAAGCAAGCCCTAGGAACGTACGTGGACACACACACAAACACACCTCGGCCTTCGAAGGAACTAACTCTATAATAAAACCCAATTAATTATCACTTATCGTGTAACTGAGGATATTGATGCAAAAATATGCAGACCGAATTTGTATCTTTTACTCCTTGTGTGTCCCAGCTGACTGCCAATAAAAGTTCCAGACTGTAGATGCTGTAACAAGCTGGGGAAAGCTGAAGTATTGCTAAATCTCAGAATAAACTGTCTGTCTTCAACTAAAATAGCACAAATAGACCAACCAGTGATAGACTGAAATTATTTACATTTTTAGGGTTATGTGGAAAAGAAAACCAGAATTTGCCTGTGGGCTGGGGTTGGGGGCTGCTTTTGTCAACGGGCCAAAAAAGATGCAGCCCATGTGTTTTTGGGAAAGAGTGCAGACAGACAAAATTTAAGATAATTGCCTTTGACACAACTCTTTTCTGCACCATCAAGCATATGCCCATCTAGTCCTGCTGATGCCAGAAAGGTCCTGGACACGGGCCCTATTCTAAAACTTCGGTGGGAAGGAGCCCTGATGATTGCCATAAACGTTAGGGAGAGGGGGGCAGGCAGGCAGAACTGCGGTGTTAGGAGGTGACCCCCCAGCGCTGACCCCGAGGGCTGTGTCAGTGACACACAGAGCTCGTGAGGTTATCGGCACAGGATGGTTCACAACTGCCCATCCAAGCCCTTTTCCAAGGAGGCGATGGAAAGAAAAGGGAAGGGGAATGTTGAGTAAGAAATCAGGAAAACAGCAGGGGAAGCAGATTTTTAAAAACCAAAAATGTGAACTTGTCAAAGTCAACCAAAAAATATCTACAGTCTCGTGAGACTAATACTGGATTCTCACGCAGAGATAACAAAAATTAAAGGCAACACTCCCAAGCCTCCCTCATTGTATTCCCGCCCCCGGCCCGTGCTCGGTCCTGGAACCAGCTGCCGAGCCCCAGTCACCTTCCAGCTCTGGCGGCTACTACCCGCCCTGGACGTCGTAGATTTTCCCCAGAATGCCTGTTTTCTCCTGCATCTTACGAGTCCCTGATTCTGCCAACCAACGCCCCCGCCATTTATTTACGATCACACGCTCACCTCTGTCCTGAAGCTAGGCTTCAACTTGAGTTACAAACCACACTGAGGAAATACTGTCCAAATCGTGCTGTTCGACTGGCCAAGATTTCATCATAAAGAGCAATTATTTTAAAGATGCAGGAAACATATCACTGTGTGCAGTGAAAATGTCTTTGGCAAGTACTACGATTCCTCCCTTTATAGTTAAAGGGACAGACGGAGAAAGGGCTCAGTGATCTGCTCCACGTTACAGCGTTGAGTCAGGGGCGGAGCTGAGCGTGTAACTTGAGCATGTAACTCAAGCCTCGGTCAACGTGTCCTCTGTCCAGCCGTGTTTTCTCCTGAGGCTCTCAGGCTCTTCCCCAGTAACCCACCATTCCACGTATAAAGTGGAGAAGGGAAAAGGCAGCATTATCACTTCCTTTTCACTTCTGAAATCATTCCTCCTTCCCTATCCCCCAATCCCACCCTTCGTCCCAAAGTCACCAAATCACGACAAAGGCACATTGATCTGTCTGTTCAAAAAAACAGTGATTACACACTAGTCTCCATGCACGCTCGTGCCAGGGAAGGAGCAAGGATCTCCGATCTCATGGTTCTCCTCTGCAAGGAATTAACGTAACGGAGGAAGAACTGTAAGTCTGTGTATGTGCTTTTAAAGAAAACAGAAGTCCAACAAAAAAGGCAACAGCATAAAATACCCCCTAAAGGGGTGACTGCCTGCGGGATGAGTAGACTAGGAAGCATGCATTAGGAGTCTGAAGGGCAGGCTCACAAACGGGTTATTCTGCTCAGCAGAGGTTCAACAAAAGAGGGGTTGTTTGAGTTGGATCTTGAAGGATGGGAAGAATCTGGATATGCAGAGGGAGTGGGGGAGGAGAGGGCATTTCTGGCAGGGGGGGTGGCAGAAGTAAAGGTCAGGAGAGTGAGCTAGCACGAAGCCTGGGAGGACACTGACTGGTGAGTGGCAGGTCAAGGGTGTGGAAGGGTCCAGTGAGGACCAGAGAGCCACAGGGAGTAAGGTCATCAGTGTGCACCGAGTGGGGACTCCCTGATGGCTCAAAGCAAGGACAGCAGGCTGGAAGATGCCACCTAGGAAGATCATCTGGCAATGGCTTTAAGGGCAGAAAGGAGGGGACTGGGCTACACGGAGCATACTTGGAGGTCCCCGGAGGGGTGCAATAGGGGACCTGAGAGCCTCGGGAACCGGGAGGAGGTGAGAAGCGTGACTGAGCAGGGCAGAACATGCTTTGTTTGATTATAAGCTTAGGAGGAGGAAGGAGCCAATGGAATATGGAAAACAAAAGGATGTCTTCATCTCTCTGAGGGTCCAGTTTTATTCTCCTTTTAAAAAGAACATATTTTGGGGGCACCTGGGTGGCTCAGTTGGTTAAACATCTGCCTTCAGCTCGGGTCATGGTCCTGGGGTCCTGGGATCGAGCTCCCTGTCGGGTTTCCTGCTCAGCGGGGAGTCTGCTTCTCCCTCTCCCTCTGCTGCTCCCCCTACTTGTGCTCTCTCGTTCTCTCTCTCAAATAAATAAAATCTTTAAGATAAATAAATAAAATAAAAGAACATATTTTGGTGCTGTGATGGATGCTGCACAAATGTCCTCCATTCCTGGCCTTCCCCGTTGCCAGGCCCTTGGGATGGGACCACGCAGCCGGCCTCTCCTGCTGGGAGGTAGGTCCACTTCCCCAGTCCGGGGTCTGGGCTGCCTGGGCCCCGTGCGCGCAGCGTGCTCAGAGTAGCGGGCCTGCCCAGACTCCCGAGCAGGGGTGCAGGCTCGTTGATGAGGGCCGCCCGGTTTCTCGGCCATCCCACAGCACCACTATGCTACCTACCTAGGCGCATGAGGCACGAAGCGCCTCACTTCGGCGTGGTGCGTGTTCCGGGAGAAAAGCACAGGTCCCAGTTCATACCTGAGGCAGGATGGTTACACGGAACGACTGGCTGGAGTTCTCGTCTCTCAGGTAGATGGAGATTTTAGGGAAGTAAGACCAAGGTGTCTCAGAATTCGTCCAGCAAGCCAGCTGGGACCCAGTCCAGAAACCATCAGAGAATTCTGGAATCTGGACAAAACGAGATCATGTGAGAAGCGAGGACTAGTCTGGCACATCAACAGGAAACGGCTCCCAGCTCCCCTCATCACCTCGCCAGATGCCCGTGGCGGTAAACAGTGTTTCCTTTGGACGGCGTGGTGGAGACAGCCGTCCTCTGGAAGGAGACCGGTGATGACAAATCCACAGCTATCAAGATTAGGCACAGGCAGGCACGCAGAGTACCGACCGGCGCCAGGCACCGCTGTAAACCCTCTGCAGCACTAATGACTTTAGTCCTCGAAAAGCCCCAGCGGCCCAGGAGCGGCACCCCCGCACCCCACATTACAGGTGAGGAAACCAGAGCACACAGAGCTGAAGCAATGTGCCCAAGGCCTCAGTAGGGGGCAATGGCCCTTTAGAAGAGAGAATACATCCGACATGTGGCCCTCCAGACCCTTTTGGGCATCACCTCTCCTCTGAATTTCGAGCACAGCACTCGTCCTCCTGGTGCAGAGCCCTGCACGGGCTCTCTGCTCTTCTGGAATATCTTTCTCCTCCTCCAGACTTCAGCTCAGATGCCACCTTCCAGGAAGCCCTCCCCACCGTGCTGATTACCCTGCCATAGAGCTCTCCCCTTGGTCTTTCCCCTCATAGCAGCTGTAATGTGACATTTATGGGTGTAACTGCTTACATTCTCTTTCCTGCACTACAATCTGAGTCCTCAAACAACAGAAATGTATTGTCTGCTCGCCTTACAGTTCTAACACCTAGCCCACAGGAGAGATTCGGGAAATAGCTGTGGGAAAAATGAACAGTCAAGAACACAGAGCGCGCCCACCTGAGCCTCCCAGCAGGGGTCTGCTGAACCTGATGACGAGCGATGCCACCTGCACATGCCCACTAGTCGCTAAATTCTCAAATTAACTACAAATAACTCCCACTATCTCACCAGAGCAAGGGAAGGTTCCTGAGCAAACCCGACCTGTCCTGCACCTGCTAATAGTGTATGTGATGGAGATAGGAATGTATGGGTAGGCGGAGCTAGGGAAGGATGGGATGGGGAGGAGCTAGGAGAGCAAGGGATGGGGCGGGGCCAAGAGAGCCAGGAGGACAGGGGATGGGGCGGGGCCAGGAGAGCACGGGGTGGGGCGGAGCCAGGAGAGCAGTGGGATGGGGCGGGGCCAGGAAAGCAGGGGATGGGGCGGGGCCAGGAGAGCATGGGATGGGGCGGAGCTAGGAGAGTACTGACGTGGATAAGACGTGACTGTCAAGGGAGCATCCCCAGGGAGCCCTAGGAGATGAATTTGAAGGAGGGCGGGCCGAGCACGGAAGCTGCCTCACTGGATAAAACAGATGGCAGCCGTGGAGGCCAGTGCGACGGACGGGAAGGAGCAGGAGATGGGGGACAGAGGGTATCCTGGTGGCCTTGGCGTCTTCATCAGAGATCATGTGTCAGAGATCTGAGCTTTGTGGCAAGCCGGGTGTGATTTAGAAGTCCAAATGGGACTCACATAGGCCACTGGTTCTTGAGTCTAAACTCCTGTCTAGCCAGGCCCACTCGAGAGTCACTAAGGGTGGGTGAGAAGTGGTGATGTGGCACCGAGGGAATCCCTTGAGAGGATACAGGGAGAAGGGAGGGGCCCAGGATCCACCCTGGATGGGCAGGCAAAGGACACACCCACGAAGAGGGCATAGGGCCGGGAAGTCCAGGAAGGAGGGTGCTATGGAAGTGGAGGGAAGGTAAGACAGGTAAGCGGGGATGGTGCGGAGACCAAGCAGGGCAACTGAGGAATCGGAGCCTCACTGGATGAACGCTGAGTGCTGTGTGCTGCAGGACCATACATGGCAGGTGCGAGCTTGCGTGCCCTCGTCACTCTGTCCATCCGTCCCTCCCTCCATCAGTCCCTCCCTCCAGGACCAGACAGTGGGGAGAAAACGCCCTGGGGTTTTCACCCATTACATGGACCATCCATTATGAAACCGTCAGTGATCTGTAACATGTCTAATGTTGGCGTTAATTTTTTTTTTTTTTTTAAAGATTTTACTTATTTATTTGACAGAGAGAGAGACAGCGAGAGAGGGAACACAAGTAGGGGGAGGGGGAGAGGGAGAAGCAGGCTCTCTGTGGAGGAGGGAGCCCGATGTGGGGCTCGATCCCAGGACCCTGGGATCATGACCTGAGCCGAAGGCAGACGCTCAACGACTGAGCCACCCAGGCACCCCGGCGTTAATATATTTTTACCTTTTGTAAAAGTTAAGTCGATTTGAACTATGTATCAGAGGGCAGATGAGTCAACAGAGTGGGGCAGTCATTTGCTGGACTTAAGGATGGGCTAAGGTGAGGCTGGGTGGGCCTGCGCCCAGGACGGGGAGCCCCACATCAGCGCCCAGGACGGGGAGCCCCACATCAGTGCCCGTGGGCAGCTGCAATTTGCAGATGAGGGATCAGGCCTGGAAACTCACCTAAGGGGCACAGCTCTGAATTGGATGGGGGACCACCTGCCTCGAAAGAGGCGTCTCTGAGTCCAAGGGCCTCCCCGGAGGCTAAGCCACGTGTCCTTGGAGGACAGTTTTGACCCTCAGATCATGGAGTTCAGAGTCCGAAGTCATCCTAAAGCAGGTGTCATCCTGCGTCTGGATTTTACAGATGGGGGAGCGCTGGGCCGAGCACAAGGGCGCTGCAGCTATGAGGAGAGGGAGCCCGGGTCTCTGCCATATACAGAACTCCATTTCAAAATACAGACCTATAAACCATGCATTCCTAAAATCCCGTCTGAACAAACCAGGCCAGGAGACAGGAGCCCAACATATGCACTGCATTTAATTCCCCAAAGCCAGGTTATTCCCTTAACCAGAAAGAAACGCTACTCAATAGGTGAGAAAGAATATGCCCATCTTTGGACCAGGCACGCGGACACAGGGACCCCGTCCGCCCTCGCTGGGCTTTTCTTGCCCAAGACGGAGAACCTTCCCGGGTCCTCCCCCTTCCTGACACAGGCTCTGAAATCAGAGGATTAATTTTAGATAAGGCAAACAAATTCTGTAATCCCACTCCTTCTACCTCGTGGTTTTCTTATAAAGTCAGTCCCCGCTGACCACGGGCTCCCCAGAGGCGGGGCTGGCCAAGGGCGAGCCAGGCTCACCCGCACGCCCTTGAGCATTTCTGCGGGATGGTCCTCACACACTTGCAGCCCAGAATACTCAGTCTGAAGATGCTCGTGTCAGGTCTGCTGAGGACAGTTTCACTACTGAAGAAAATCAGCATATGGCTCCGTATTTTAAGCATGGTCTGATTTTCAGCCAGCATTCTGAATTTAGGGCACTAAAAACTTTCCTTGCCATTTTTTCTGATTCAGCAGATATGAGACAAGATAGGAGCTTTCCTCTGGCTTCTGACCACTGCTGCCCTGAAGTCCTTTCAAGCTCAAAAAGGGGCCTCTGAGCTACTTCTTTTTCACTGCTCCTGTCCGTTCTCTTAGTTCACTCGCTGCTCTTCCCACAGCAGTTTCAGACCTCTGAAGTCGGGTTCAGGACAACCAAACGCCCCTTCCTCCTTCCCCTGCTCCTGCTAGAACCTGTAACAAAGCACCGCTATGCATCTTCCCATCATTCTCTGAATTCGGCCAGCGGAGTCGTGGGACAGTCAGGCCCGCGTTAGTACCAGCATAAAGACTTTGGACAGGAGATGCTGGTTTCTGGTGACCTTGCAAGGGTGGCCCTATACAGAGGGAGGCTTATGAAAACACCCAAGAAGCGGAGAGAAACGTTTCTCCCGTTCTAACAAAGAGCACCAGCAACCGCGGTGGGACATTAGATGCCTCTCCTTCTAGAGCACCGCTGTGTGGGGCGCATCGTACCCCAGCCCTCCCAACAGCCCCGCGATGAGAACGTGGAGACTCCGAGGGCCCGAATCCCGCCCCGGGCACCCAGCTAGTGAGCGGCAGAAACCAGCCCCCATTCGGGTCCATCTCACCCCTGAAGCTGTGCTCTTCCCAATCAATGCCTTCGGTCTACCCTGGTGCCCAGAACCAACTGGAAAGTTGGGGCCATACTGGAATGCTGTCAGCCACTTCTCACAAAATGCATGTTGTTCTTGAGCAGGGTTTTAATAATTATTATACTGGCTGATTGACCTTTGTCTTCTGAGAATCACATTCTTTTATAGAAGAATTAGAATCCCACCACAGCCTGGATGAAGGCCAAAAAGTATGATTTGGGGCTCGTGTCTCTTGTTTTAAAGGCTACGAACATATTCATTGGTCACTATTTCCTTTAATATAGAATGTGACCAAGAGGCTTTTTTTCTTAGATTAAAAAAAAAAAAAAGTACTGGGCGCCTGGGTGGCTCAGTTGGTTAAGCGACTGCCTCCGGCTCAGGTCATGATCCTGGAGTCCCGGGATCGAGTCCCGCATCGGGCTCCCTGCTCAGCGGGGAGTCTGCTATTCCCTCTGACCCTCCCCCCTCTCATGCTCTATCTCATTCTCTCTCTCAAATAAATAAATAAAAAATCTTAAAAAAAAAAAAAAGTACTACATCCACTACACTATTATTTGAAATACTAAACAGCATGGCACCTCCAGATCCAAGTTCCCTGAGGTTAACGTGAAGAAATTCTTTGCTAGTTAAGAGTAAGGCTGTGAACTTAATAAGTAATAGTTTAAAAAAAAAAATCCAACCCCTCAAAATCCCCAGATGAAGACTGTTGAATACACAGGAGTGCTCCCCAGCACGTGGCCATGACCTGGCGCTCTCCGGGATTTATCAGCACCCTGAGCACTCACCAGAGACGTGCGGGCCACGGCCTCAACCACTGCATTGAACACCTTCTGGGGCAGGCGCAGAAGTGTGGTGCCGCTGTCCACGATGGCCTTGTCTGCGTTATACTGGAACAGAGGAGAATTGTGGGGAGAGGGCATGAGTGACATGCAATGTGATTCCAGCCCGCTGTCACTGTGGGTCCGCCATCCACAACTTCAGGCAGCCCTACCTCGCTGGTAGCTCCACTCACTGCCCAGTCTTGGAACTGGGACACCAGCCCAACATTCTCACTTCCCAGATAAGGAGACGGAGACCAGGAAAGGGAAGTGACGTGACCAAAATCAACAGCTCTCCCCATGCACACATTTCCCCGTTTGGAGGTGCCCAGACGTCCCTGTCGAGGAGCCCCAAGAACAAAGGGGGGAAACCCCCTTGTCTTTCAGATTGAAATGACACATTAATTACCATTTATACAAATCCTACAGAATCAATGATTATCCCAGGAATGGAGACAGAGAATTAGGATGGAGTTTTTTTTAACAGACACCCCATTTAGGATGGAACTTTAGGATGGAACTTTAGGATGTATTCAGGAAGAGGATCTTGCACGTGTGCACACACGAGTTTGTGTTGTATTATAGGCCTTCCCCCTTGATTCTACCACTGGATTCTTTAGTGGCAACTAAGTGCCTCTGACAATAAACCCAGCTCTGTGGCCTTAGGACTGGACACTCTCATAGTGGGAGGGGACACCGCTCTCTCAAGCTCCGACAGGTTTCAGAGGCATCTGTGCACATGGGCACCGTGGTGGACGGGGATGGTTCGTGAGAAAGGAGGTGAGGGCAGGCAGGAATGGAATGAAATGCTGGCGGTTTTTATAAACCATCCTGCAGACGTTGTGGGAGACGGACCCCCGCAAGCTGTCCTCATCATAACGTCATTATGGCCGCAAGTAAGCCAAATGCAGACAGGGTGTGACCGGGGCTCCTGTATGACTCGGCGCCCAGCTCTGCATGTCTGCCTCCTGTCAGGACAGTCGGGACATGCTGCTCTTCAGAGCATCACTTGTCCTGGAGGGAGAGGTGAGCGGCGGGGGGCATGAATGGAAGATAAAGCTGATGGTTTATTTTCAGTTTCATTTTGCTTATTTCTAGTCGTTTTTTCCCTTGCACTGATGAAAGCCTGCTTATTCGATCCTCTTAAATGGAGTCCAGGAACCATCAGGCCCAGGAGAACAGTGAAAGGGGCTGGATAGTGCTCTTCATACACACCATTTTATGCTAATTTTTCCCTATGAAGCCAAGTGACCGGAAGGAAGCAAGTTTTCTGGAAGGAGGAGTTTGTTTTCATACAAAAAGCCCCTGTAACTTTTAATGTAATGAATCTTTGATTTATCTTGTAGTGTACCTTCTAATTTCTTTTTTAAGATTTATTTGTTTATTTTAGAGACAGTGTGCCCATTGGTGGCGGGGGGGGAGGTGCAGGCAGAGAAAGGAGAGAATCCAAGCAGACTCCCCCTGAGCTCAGAGCCAACACAGGGCTCCATCCCAGGACCCTGAGATCATGATCTGAGCCAAAACCAAGAGTCAGACGCTTAACTGTCTGCACCACCCAGGCGTCCCTGTACCTTCTAATCTCCTATTTGGGTCCCAACTATAGTAGTGAAGTGACCCAGGCACCTAGACACAAAGAGATCACAATGTGAATACCTCTCTGCAGTCCAGATTCAGGCTCTGGCCTCCAATTTCCAACTTGAGAATTTCTATCTGATAATACCACTCCTCCTTAATAGGGGTATACCAGATGTCTCCTTTGTACAAACTCGGCTCAATTCCACCCAGGACCTGAGAAGAAAAATATTTACGGGTGTAAGAGAAAAAATATGGAGGCATATCAACAGGTTACACAGAGAAGCATACAATCAGAAGGTGAATCCTCACTGGAATCAGTACCTTCACATTATGACGATGTTACAAAATATATATGCTTGAAAATTAAACAATCTTATATCCTCGTCTGATCAAGATGCTCTGGTGGTTTCCCTTCTATAAAAGAAGTACCTACAATTCTAGCCTTACCATACTGAGATCCGCCCCCAAACAAATGAAGTAAAATAGTGAGCCACATTGACGGACAAGAATTCAGTTCCTCGGAAGACAAGAGGAGGACTTGCAATCTCACACATTTGCATGGAAAGCAAAACAAAGGAGCTTCCCTCATCAAAATTTCATGTTGCAAAACTATAAAACATTGCCCCACAAATCCTAGGCTGTCCTCTGTCCTGAAAAGGGGGGTAAATAAGGTATTAAGATCGGGTGTAGTGTAAGCAAATGAAAGCAACCGAGTGTCTGCTTCTCATAGCTGGACTAGAGGGTTGTCAGCACCCGCCCTGAGGGGCCCTTCTCGGGCACTGTCCCTGTCACCTCCTGCTTGAGACATCTGGGTGCAGGGTCCATCGAGGGGACACTCAGCCTCAGCACATCCACAGGGCTGGGGGCCTTGATCTGTTTCTGTTTCACTAGAAAACTTTCTGCTGTGAGTGTGTGAGTGTGTGAGTGTGTGAGTGTGTGTGTGTGTGTGTGTGTGTGTGCAAAGAAAGGATATGCAGGTGTTCCTGTCTCTACACCAAATTTAGGAAACCGTCAGCATTTCCCTCAACTGGCGGCCAAGCCTGGGTAAGGCCCACCTGCCACACCCCCTACGGTTCCTCACTTGCCCCTCCCTCACCTGCCAAAAAGTTACCCTTCAAGGGAAACATTTTAAAAAGCTTTAATGGAATTTGGGGAAGCATTGAGAATCATCTTTTGGCTGGCAGGATAATTAGGAAAGATAAAAATAATACCTAATTTTACCCAGTTTTTTTTAAAGGTTCTATAACAAGGGTTATCAAAATTCCACAGTACTTATGTATGCTTCTGCGTCTAGTATTTCCACCAGGGTGTTCATAAAACAGAAAAGCTGCCCGATTTATTTGCGATTTTTGTTCCCCCTTTAAGACTAAAAGATACCCACAAGACTACCTCCGTTGGTACCAGATCCAGCTACAGGTAGCCCCGCCCCACACATCTGCATGGAGAAGACATTGGGGATCTTCGCCTGGGCCACCAGGGAATCGAAGAACGTCTCCAGGGAACTTGACGGCTGCAGGAGATACAAGGACAGCAGCTGAGATGAGGACTGACCCCGAGCAGACACCGGGCATGAGGTACAAAATGGTTTTTCTTTGTATTTAATTCTTTTCACGGTGAACCAACAAACAAGCTTCTGATCAAGGGCAGTAATTCAGAAACCAACAACAGGCCTTCCTACTACGCAGTGCTTTCCCTGTGCGTGCGGCTCTGTTGGAAAAATCAGATAGTATTTCTACAATTGGAACGAGACACAGAAGATCTGCACGGACCCTGCGCAAGGCTGAGACGCAAACCTAAGACGGTATTGCTGGGGAGTTAGGACGTCGTCCCATTTATCACCACGATGCCCTGTGATGCAGGCACGAGACGTGGAAGTGGGTCACCGGCGTGGGCGGTGGACTCTCATCTCAGCCAGAGCGAGGAGAGAAGCGTCTCTGGGAGCGGCCTTCGTGGCTTCAGAAAACATGCTTCACTTCTCCCGGCCACGGTCGTCTGCCACACACCAATGACAGGTGCTGAGCACGAGACCTCTCAGACCCCAGACCCCGCTGACCTCCAGTGAGCAGGAAAACAGCAGGAAAGAACAGTCCCACACCCCTGAGGTTGAAAAGCCCCGGATTCCCAGCCACCACAGTTCAGTGGACCTCAGTGGCCCGTGCCTTCCTTCCACGGAGCCAGCACTCACTCGGGGCGCCCCCATGTCTCCAGGGCTCAAAGTGAAGAGGTGTGGTTGTGCGAGCAGCTCCGAGCTGGGGGTGGGCCTCCAGGGCTGCTGGTCCCGAGGGCCGGTCAAGCACCTGCGTGTAAATTTTGGCTTTGACGACCGGGAGATCTGGATCTCTCTGAGCTGCTGGTTCCCAATGGAAACTTACTTGGAGTGGCACAGATGCTGCGGGCACATTCTGACCACCAGCGGTCAACGTCGGGACTATTATTTACTGCCTGTAGGAATGAAAACTGTAACTCTGGAGGGAGTAAGACCCCAGCCCATTAGCAAGTAGAAATCTTCCCACTTATTTAACTCAGTTGCGTCTGGCTTCCTCCTCCTGCTTCCGTGGAATCTCTGGCAGGATTCGGCACCATCTCCATAGGTGACGTGGGCAGCACGTGTGGCTTCTGGGTGGATGACGGGGACAAGGCCCCCCCTTCCCAGCGTGGCCGGGTGTGCTGCTGACCCAGGCCACCGTTCTTCCGGCCACCTGCTTGGGAGGCTGCAGAGTCACCACCACCTGGGACTGAATTCTGGCTCCGCCACTTGCTCACTGCGTGACTTGTTTCTTTGTTTCTTTATCTGTGAGATGGGGAAACAGTAGCCTCCCAGAGCTGCTCCTGGGGCTTAAATGGGCCAGTACACACAAAGGCCTTGGAACAGTGCCTGGCGCACAGTAAGGGATCTATTATGATTCTGCCGAGTTATTCCTCAGGATCCCTCTTGAAGTTTAAAAACATACAGGTGCCAGGGTCAACCCAAGAGAGCCCGACTCGTATGTGTGCAGTTGGACCCAGGCATCGGTGGCGTGGGAGACCCCGGAGGGCAGGGTCTGACGCACATCCTCAGCAGGAATCCTCGGGACTGACCGGGGGCCGCCACGCGCCATGGCCACCACGCGCCGTGGCCACCACTGAGCGCTCGGTCAACCTATTTCAGCCGCAGCTCTGGCCCACCAAGCCACACCACCCTGCTAGCCCTGTTCCCAACCACGCGCCACGTCCTCCCAATCCTGTGACCATCTCCTCAAACCCAGGACAGGAAGCCGATCATCTTCATCTTGGAATTCCACACAGAAAAAGGTCGTGTGGCGAGTCCGGCCACCCCTAGGGACCCTGAAGTCATTATTTGCGAGGAAGCTTATTATCAGTATCATCCATTGCGGGCAATTTAGCTTTATTCTGCCATCTTTCCAATAATCAGCATAAAACCAATCATGTTTGTACCTTTCACGTCCAAGTCAGGTAACAATGCAATGTTTTGTCCTCGGTCACACTGTCCATGAAATCGTACTGAGGAATGTATGTTATTAAGAGTCTACACAGTTCATATTAAGCTCACCCTACGGTACTGAGAAGGGGCTCCACAGCCCCCCAGGCTCCGCAGACAGGCTCTGGGCGAGCAGGGTAAACCTCTCTGACCTCGGTCGGCACATCCCTAAAATGGGAGAACTCGGCCTCCTGCGAAGCGCACCAGAACCTAAGGAACCAAGTCGTGGGATGTCCTCAGCCCGCCTGCCTCACGGGCCCCCCTCTCCTTGAAAATCACAGGGTCAAGAACTCCCCTGCCTGCCACCCCCTCCCCGCCTCACCCCCCTGCAGCATTTACTAGTGAACTGGGGCTGGGACGCACATCCCTGCGGGGAGAGAAAACAGGCCTTCCCTCCTGGATCCTCATGGACCACGGGGGGCTCTGCGGCTCCTCCAACCTGCTTCTGTTTGTTCCATGCTTCTCTGGCTCCAAGCCGAGCACCGAACAATGAGAGGGCAAGGTGCGGTGCCCGTTACGGGCCAGGAGGGGTGACCGCCTTCTGCTCTGCTCTAGGCCATGCCCTGGTATCTAACCCGCTTATCTCCGGCTCCCTTCCTGGTGGAAATTCCCCCACCTGCATCCCCCCTCAGGCACACCAACGTCACTTCCTTTGGGCTGGCCTGAGTACAAATGTTTGCAGAGTCTGTCTTTCCCATTTTGTGCGAGTTCTGATGCTGATGAGAGGGCGGGCTGCACGCGTTCCCCTCCTGGGCTGATGGCTGGCAGTCCCTGGGACGTGCATCTCAGGCCCTACCCGGGCTCCAGGTGGCTCCTCGTGGGGTATCCGCAGCCACGGGAAGGCAGCACGATGCTCTCTCCCCTGGTGGGGGGCCTCCCCAGCCGAGGTTCCAGGCCAGCCGCAGGTTCCACGTCTCCATGAGAATGTATGAATCTAATAAGGGTGTTTTCTTTTAATCCTCCCCTCAGAAAAACACTTCGACGCCAAAATTAAAGTGACTCAGATTCTGTTAACATTTTTAAACTACAGAAGTAAAATAAGCAAAAACAAAGACAAATGAAAAAAAAAGTAATGCTATGGGTATATCTTGGCAGGAAGGTTCAAAGAACTGCACCATTCACTTTAAATTTTTAAGATGCCTAGGAACGTAATTAACTGTGCGACCACGGTCTGTCTCCACCAAGCGACTCTCACCGACCAACCGTGTCCCGCAGCCGGGACCCACCCCCACCGCCCGTCTGACTCGTCCCACCTTTGACCTACTTAGATCCCCAGACTGGCCTTACCTTGGCCAGAGCAGCATACGCGAGTCCCAGGATCCCATTCCACTTGATCCCAGGCAGAAAGAAATTCTCTGACTCAAAGATAGTGGCGATGTTGACAAGAAACGAGCTATTGAAGCCCTTCGGGATGGTGACAACGTCCTCCCCGACGAAGCCCGTCCAGCTGCCTTGCGTGTACTTCACCGTGACGTCAAAGCCCTTGGAGCGGTAAGTACTGGACCTGGAGAAGGAAAAGCCAAGGCCCGCTCTGCACCTGCGCGTCCGCGTTCGGACCAGGTGGCCCGGGACGGCGGCAAGCACAGGGACGCGAATGCACGCATCACGAACCGCATTCATTCCTGTCGACAAAGGGACCTAGCCCACAAAACATCAACACTCACACTGGGGTGGTGTTTCCGTGCCCACGTGTGAGGGAGGCTCTGGGGTCGACACGCAGCCCCGAGTTTAACGTCTACACAACTGAAGCATGTACCTGCCCGATCTGGCACCAGCCTGGCCCTGTGGCTTTGCAGGGACCCTGCGCTGCTCTGTGTGACACAGCGAGGGGCCTGGGGCCCAGAGTCACATGCACAACCCATGTGACAAATAAAGACCACCACCACGCCTTCCTCCTCAGCGCCCATATTTGCTCCTGATGTCACAGGCTCCTTCTCCAGGCTCTCTCCAATGCCACACTCATACCAAAACATGGGGGTACAGCCAGTGCCGTGAATCCCTGTGATACCATCTGCAGTCCTGTGTGCATATGGTCCTATGGGTAAGAGCTACTCAATCAGAGTAACGTGAAGGAGGTCAGACCATGGGCAGGGCAGATGAGAATGCTGCCCCAGGGCTTTCAGAGACAGGCGGGAAACCAACAGATACATAAAATTCCAATCTAGGCAGTGATAAAGAGTGGAAGGACTCCCCAGGGAATAAAGTGGGCGTGGGGGTTGGGGCAGTGACTTGGCAGTCACCCAGGCCTCTCTAGTGCAGCCACGTCTGTGTGGTACCCACGTAAAGACAATGACCCCGTGGGAAGGACGTTCTGGACGAAGGACAGCAGGTGTCAAGGCCCTGGGGTGTCCAAACCTGTAAGGTAATTCTTACACCCATCTGAGTTTTGAAAACTCTGAATTAGAGGAAGGGACCCAGAGAATGTCTCTAGGCAAATATCTGAACATTCAAACCACACTCACCCTAGGAAAACTGTTAAGTTCCTGAGAGAGGTATCAATTCACCAAGCAAATCATTGTCAAGTGCTCCCATTTGCCTGAGGTTTTCATTCACTATTTTCACATTAAGCCTCTGAACACCAAGTCTTTGTCGTAGGATTGTCTGAACTAGTGCAGTCTTGCCTGGGGTCCAAAAGGAAGTTAAGTCAGAGATGGTATGACCTCTTCTTTGGGGGCACATCTCTCAAGCTTTAAATACGTTAACAGTCTTTAATTCAGTAAACTGCACTTCTGAGCATCTGATCCTAAGGAAACACCCATGATGCAGATGGAGATTCAGGAACAAAGACGGTCATTATGTTTTACTGAAAATAGCAAACAGTTGGAAACAACCTAAATGCCCAAGAAAAAGGGAACCATTCAGTAAAATTATAGTGCATCTCGATGATGGAATATTATGTAGCACCAAAGAATGCTATTTACAAACTCATTTTCAATGACACAGAAATAAGGGGGAAGAAAACATTCAGTGGCTCCCTCTGGGTGGTGGGGTTTGGGAGGGAGACTCTCCTTGTGGTTAGGCCCATCTAGAGTTTCTGCATACATAGCTTTTATAATCAGGAAAAAGAAGCGATTCTTGGGGTGCCTGGGTGGTTCAGTTGGTGAAGCGTCTCCCTTCGGCTCAGGTCATGATCCCAGGGTCCTGGGATCGAGTCCCATATCAGGCTCTCTGCTCAGCAGGGAGCCTGCTTCTCCCTCTGCCCCTCCCCCTGCTTGTGCTCTCTTGTCTGTCAAATAAATAACATTTTTAAAAAGTAAATTAAAAAATAAAAAATAAATTAAAAAAGAAAAAAGAAATAAGTGATTCTTAAAACGCCTGGCAGACACATTTTGGAGATACCTGATTTATGCGAACTTCATAATGGGATACAAAATATGGAGACTACTTAATTTTAGTTTTTACCATCTTAGCTCGCTCTGCCACGATCTTAAAGGCACAGCACATTAGGGGACTACCTCGCGTGCGCGTGTCTCCCGGCAAGGGCAGAAGACACAGACAGAGAGTGAGAGTGAGAGGGGACGGGTCTGGGCACACGGAGCGCTGGGGGCCCGCCCATCAGAGGTCACACAGGCAGGGCAGTCAGTCACTGAAACAGGGCGCCTGTAGGGTTGCTCTAATCCCACATTTACCACCAGCACCAAGTCAGATGTACCTGCTGCAAAGCAGAGGCTGTACACATTTGTGGTGAACAGCAATGAAAACACTGAATTTGGACCATTTGGGGTCAGTCTCAAGGGCACAAATACGCCGCCGCTAACAGAAAAGGCTATTTTGAAATGCGAAGAGAACAGGACCCAGTCCAGGCTCAGCACGCTTTTGCTGTCCAGGGCTAAGAAAACCTTTTGCGGGTCCCATGATCTCCGTTACACCTCCCCAGCTCCGCAGTAGAGTGAGAAAGCAGCTACAGAGGATACTTAACAAATGGGCACTGTTGTAGTCTAATAACGTTGTATTAACAGAAAGAGCAGGTTGGATGTAGCCTGTGGGCCCTCGTCTGCCAAGTCCTGATCTCAAAGATTAGTTCTCTCCCCAACACAGCCTAAGGAACCATCACTTTGTTTGGAGAAATTTTTTATTTTTACACTGCCCAGTCTCTAGAACGCTCATTAGAACCTGCTAATGTCTAAGAGCCTGAAGCAGCCTCTTGGTTGTCTATATAGCGTGTTTCCTACACTACCCTGACCAGCTCGTTCATCCCCTCACGGGGGGGAGCATTCTGGGTATTTCGGTGCCGCGTGCAGGGATGAGAGGCCGTTGATATTACACGGCCCGGGTTCAACCACTCAGCTGTGTGACACCAGGCCAGGTTATTTAACCTCTCTGTCCTCTAAGGCCTCAACTGAAAAAGGGAGACCACGTAGTACCACCTCTCATGGGGTTAATTCTGAAGACCAAGACCGTGAACTCTGGAAAGCGTTTAGAACAAATCCCTGGGACGCAGCAGGTGCGCAAAACACAAAAACAAAAAACAAAACAAAACAAAAACAAACCAGCTGCTACTATTATAATTATCCAAACACTTACTGTCTTTATTCAATCTATGAACTACTACTAGAAAGTGCAAGAATGTTTTTTCCTGGGGCGCCCGGGTGGCTCAGTCAGTGGAGTGTCCCAACTCTTGCTTTTGGCTCAGGTCGTGATCGCAGGGTCGTGAGACGGAGCCCTGAGTGGGGCTCTGTGCTCAGCGGGGAGTCTGCTTGGGATTCTCTCTCCCTGTCTGCCCCTCCCCCCGCTCGCATATGCGTGCGCACTTGCTCAAAAAATTTAAATAAATCTTTAAAAAAATGTTTTTTTCCCCTGAAAATGCTCCTATAGAGTTACTCTAAATGAATACCCACAACAGTCTCATTTGGAAGTCCAGCCATCCCCACAGAAAGGGGCAAGTCTGTTGTAGGACTTGGTTAAGGTGGTCAGGAGTGGCGGTGGGGTCTTCTTGGTTTCTAAAGGCAGAGTTCTCCCGAGTCCCAGCACTGTCCAACAGAACGGGCTGCCATGACGGAAAGAGTACGTATCTACGCTGGTCAATACGGGAGCTGCAGGTGCACTGAGCGCTAAAACACAATTATACAGCGGGGCTGAAGAAGTAAGCTTATTTCCTCTAATATTACATAATTTAAATAGCCACATGTGGCTAGCGGCTACCCTTGTAGAAAGCATAGTTCTAGAAAATGCGAGAAAAAAGTAAAAGCATACTCTGAACTCCTTGAACTAAGCCTCAAAGGGCAAAAACCCCAGTGATGAATTTTAAGTAACTCTGAGGGGTATCGACGTAGTTTCCAGCACTTAAAAAAAAAAAAAAAAAAAGGGTTCCTCCATCTTCATGCTCTAACATCCTACTTGTTGGCACTAAGATGCTTTGGCTCTCAACTGCTCTGCACATTAATTAACTATACTGAGAGAGAACCCCAGACTGGCTCGTCCTGCGGCATCCATTCTGGGTGCTCAGAAACAGCAATCAATCAGGGATGTAGGTAGCCAGGAAAAAGTCCACTCACAGCAATAAAATCACTTTGAACCAAGTTCAGGAGGCATTCTGCCTCTGATAAGAGTGTTAAGGAAACACAGGAGTGAAAGGTGAAATCAATGAACAGGGGAGAAAAGAGCCAAAGAACATTTTATTATTTTAAAAGAAACCCGCTATTGTTTTCGGAGGACATAAAAAGAGAAGGTGGAAGGGCATAATTGAAAAGAGTTGAGTCCTGGGTTCTGCTCTGGTTCTCTGAAGCCACCCGAATGCAGCCAGGGGCTCTTCTGCATTTTGTGGGGGGGGTTGTAACCTACCTTTGGGGCTGTCAGACTGGCCCAAGTTGACCAGATACCATCCCCCTTCTCTGCTAAGGGTCTGGAAGTGATCAGACCAGAGTGGATGGGGCCACTGGTGGCCCAGGGGCCGCTCGACCAGCCCGCCCACCCTGGAGGTTCAACACGCTCAACAATGGCCAACGCTCGTGGGCTCCAACAGTCCCCTCTGGGACAAGCAGACAATGGGCAGGCTTGAAAAACAATCTAAATCATCAGGCCCAGGTATCGGTCATCATCACAAGGAGAGATGAGGCCTTTCTCAGGGGTCCAGCTCAGCATCCTTAAGGAGGTCAGCCGGTAACTTCCTAACATCCGAACACTACTTACAAGCATCAGTTGAGGAAAATAAACTGCTCCCTTTGCCACAACTACTCTGTGGGCCTTTACCGCAGATGGGAGTATGGGAGGAGGAGACATTTTAATTTCCCCCGAATAGTTTAGTAGAGGGTCAAGGGAATGAATATATCGGATCTTTAATCAAGCCAACTGGCTAGAGGCTATTTTATTGGCTAAAAAGGAAGTACATCTAAGGAAATACACAATCTTCTTTTGCCATGTAGAAATTCACTGGAGCATTGACCACCATGGAAAGAGGGCCTCTGATGGGAAGAAGCTACACAAGTCATTAATGGTAGCCTGACGGCTCATCCCATAATCAAAGAGCTCTTGTCAAAGAACCCAAAGCCAAATCTCCAATTACTGGGAAATGTTTCAGGAAGCATTAAACCTGAATATCCAAAGACTGGGGGACTTGAATCAGAGGCTGACAAATCCAACCAGAAACCTTATTCTAACTAAGGGAGATCAGAGGGACAAGCAAACACAGAAACATCATAGGGCAGGGAGCTACATCTCAGAAAAGAACCCTTTGTTGGAAATTGAGAAGGGAAGTGAGAACGTTCTCTTGGCTTCCATTAAATATGGTGGTGGAAAGCATACACCTTAGGCCAATGGAAAGTCAGCTGAAAGCAATACGCAAATCAGTAATACATACCTCACACAGAAAATGTTCCTATCTTCACCACATTAAATCTGTGCTTGGGGCGCCTGGGTGGCTCAGTCCGTGAAGTGTCTGCCTTCGGCTCAGGTCATGATCCTGGGGTCCCGGGACTGAGCCCCACACTGGGCTCACTGCTCAGCGGGGAGTCTGTTTCTCCCTCTTCCTCTCCCCCTCCCTCCTGCTAGTGCTCTCTCTCTCTCTCAAATACTAAAATCTTCTTAAAATCAATCAATCAATCAATCAATCAATCAATCTGTGTCAAATAGAAGCCCGTGAGAAGCACGGGATAAAAAAAACAGAGGAAGGGAGAGAAAAAGTTAACGTAAATTGGAGCAGGTACTTAACCTGCAAAGCACCCACTGTTTGTAGGGATGTGGCTGATGGGACAGAACTTGCCCCAAACTCAGAAATGTGATGCTTCCCATCTGATTTGGCTAAGAAGAAACCTGACAGCCCTGCAGAAGAATAGTTCTCTTAAAAGGAAAGCCAGAGGGCCAAAATGTCGGTGACGTCTTATGGGTCCTGAGTACATTTCAGCAACACCTGCGAACAAAGAAGTGGGCTGACGATGACAGAGCCTGGGGCTTCCCCTGCCCACTGGTAGGTTCTGGGGGAGCCCAGGGAACCTGAGTGCTCAGAAAGCTGGTAGGGAGCCCTCAGCTCTCTCACGGAGGTAGCAGGAAGGAAGGCTACAGTCGTTCCCACGAGTTTTCACATTAAACCAGGCTCAGTGTTTAAGTATGAAAAACAGGAACATCTGCCACCTGACCACAAGCCTGGCCAGCAAGGTGAGCAGGTAAGTTAGAAAGACGTGTCCTGGGGCGCCTGGGTGACTCAGTCGGTTGGGCATCCACTCTTGATTCTGGCTCAGGTCATGATCTCAGGGTCCTGACATCGAGCCCCGCATCGGGCTCCATGCGCCGTCAGCGGGGAGTCTGCTTGAGATTCTCTCTCCCTCTGCCCCTCCCCACCGCCTGCCCTCTAAGAGATAAATAAATCTTAAAAAAAAAAAAAAAAAAAAAGAAGGACCTGTCCTACTGAAGCCTGAGACAGAACCACTGTTCAACCAAACCATGAACAAAGTAGGAAGTAATTACGACACCGGGAGCGTACACATATTCACTGGCATCGTACATAGTATTTGTAACGTTGACTATGACTCACCCTCGAATGTTCCAGTAACTACGTGGCAAAAGCGTGACTGCTGCAAAGTGCTGTTGGTCTTTATCGACCCCTGGCTGTGGGCGTTTGCCAAAGAAATGCAGTTCACCCACCAGGAAGGAAATACTCATCCATAGGGTTAAATCCGCACACCTGAAGCTAACGTGACTATGCACATCTCTTGAACTTTGGCTTTGCTCTGTCTCACGCGTCTGCAGATCCGTGATGAAAGACAGAACTACACGGAAAAAACCACTAAAGATACAGCCAAGCCTCAAGCATGCGTGTTCTGAGCCCCATGGCAGGTGTGGGGACGCTGGGTACATATGGGGACCACTGCCCTACAGTGGGAAAGACGGAGGGCTAGGATTGCTTTGCCACCAAAGTAACGTTTTTTTTTACATACTTTGAATACACATTGCATTTTCCAGAAATGCAGCTAAACTAGGGGAAGGTGATACTTTTGGGGGAAAACTTTACCAAGATTCTTCACCTATTTGGAAAATCACATCACCAACCCAAGCTGCTGTAGGGGTCTGGGTCTACTTCGACCCCCTTCTATCAGTCTGCACTGGGTGCTGCAAGCCCCCCGGGACGCTCATGGCCCCCCACTGCAGACGACCAGAGCATGCACATATCGAGGTCCTGACTACCTCTCTCCGCCTGACCTCTTCATTCTCCCAAGCACCACAGTAGGGCGTCTAGACTTAGGTACGTAGGCAAGTGATGTTACCTTTGCATTTCATTCAGGGCATTACAGAGTACCGGCTATATGGACGGAGTGTGGGGGCTGATGGTCTGAGAACTGCTGACCTAGAAGCTGGAACCTGGACAAGTATCCTCCCCTCCTGGACCTCCCGTGCTACATGAGTAAAATCAAGGTCAGGACCAACTCGAAGCTCTGCTCCATGACGAAGCAGTCCAGAGTGAGCAGCCTGGGGATGGGCGGCCGTGGGGGGGTGGCAGAGGACGTGGACGGACCACCCATCAGAACGGGGAGGGGCAGAGGGTAGCCCCCCGCCCCCTGCACACAAACAGAAACAGCCCTGCCCCCACCGCACATGTCCCTGGCCGGGAAGTTCACCCAGAATGTCAATGATGAAACGGTTATCAATACACTGAGTTACACACTAAGCTGCAGGCTCTTCGGAGACCACACCTCTTGTGCCACCAAAATGGAGACCAAGACGCGCTCCCGGGAGAAGACAGACCGGCACTCCTCCCACACAGGGCAAGCTAGGCTGCCTTGTTAAAGTTGCCTGCAATTTCCAGAAGCTTCCCAGTCGTTCTTTTCCCCTAGCGAGAGTTGGGGTTTGTTCCCGGGAACAGAGACTGTGGGTGAGGCAAGTGAGCAGGGAGTTTCATGGGGCCGCTCTGAGAAAGCAAACCATGTGTCAGCTTATTCGTTTCATCTGTTTGAGTTTCAATTTTAGGGTCATGAACACAGATGTGAAAGTAACACACGCATCTGGAAGACAGGGCTCTGGCCCCACGGGCCCCCTGGGAGCCGAACGCCGCCACGAGGCCCTGGTGGCTGTGTCCGGAGCCCACCCCCCGGCTCCCCGAGGCCCAGGCCATGCAGAGACAGCCGTCCGGGCTCCACTCCGGTCTCACATCCCCACCCTGTGACAGAGGCTCGGAGCCCGGTCCCAGGTCTCAGTGCTCTGTGCTCCTTCCTACGCGAGCCACAGATTCCTCGCACCAGCAACCCTATTCCCACAGAAGTGGTTTCGATGAACCACACCTTGACCACTACTGAACGTCCAAGAACCAGGCCGCTGCCCAGGGCAGCCTCACGCTCACACCGAATGCCCCTCTCCCTGCGCTAGCCCACTGCCACTGTAGGACTCGAGGCCTCGATGACCAGCAAAGGATGCTGTGCTCTCTGCAATCAGGTGTAACTACACAACGTCCAGCTGACTCGAATTTTCAGAAAGTAAATGTCGTAAGAACGCACCACAGCTATTAGGAGAATCCTCCGCTGGATTTCCCTGGAAGGAACCCATACAGGTACAAACACACGTGCCCAGACGAGTCCACCGGTCACAGAAAAACACACAACCACTCACACACACACACAAACATACACATACACATATCTACATATACCCAGATGTCTACACACAGAAATATGCACAAAACCGTATTTACACATGCAAATTATCTACACATACACACAAATATACACACAACCATATACACATACACAGATATTTACACGTATACGTAGATATATACACAATCATATACACAGACACACAAATATACACGTACAAATATATACACAACCACAAACACATGCAAATACCTACACACACAAATGTTTACACGCATATATACAATACACACATACGCACAGATGTCCACACAAACCTATACATACAAATACGCACACAACCGTCTACACGTCCACACGGATATCTACACATACAAAAGTACACACAACCATACACACATTACACATACACAAAAGTATATACATACACAGATCCCCCTTAAAACGACAGACCCTTGGCTCCTCCTGTTCCAGTGTATTCTCAAGCACCGGCGTGCTGCCCCGAAAGCCCGCCGCGCCCGGCCCCGCGCCGTCACTCACCTCTCCGCGTCGAAGTACGAGTCTGTGTAAGGGTGCGGGGCACCTGCCACGGCGAAGTTGCTGCTTCCAGTATCAACGAGAATCTGCAGCTTTTATTTGTAAGGGGAAAAAACAGACACTATCAGGTTACTTGAATAAGGCAACACTCTTGAATAATTCTTTCAAAAACGAAGCACCAAGAGCAATGTATTACTCGGAAAAAACTTGTATTGATTAGAAATTTTTTTTAAAAGCTGCTTTGAAACTGAAATCTGAACACAGTCCATTAAGAAGCTTACGGCAGGGAGGGGGATCCGTTTTGCTTTGGATTATTTCAGCGAAATAATAATTTCCTTTTTAAGCCACCGGCGCTTGCTTCTAGGCAGAGCCCCGTCCCACCCCGGGCTGTCTCCCTGCCTTTCCAACCTCACGAGGAAATCCTGACCCGGGGTGGGGGCCCTGCCCAGGATGCCCCGACAGCCTCCCCCTGGAAGCTGGCATTCCCTCATCTGTGCCCCACAGCACCTGGGGACACCTGTCACACGTGTCATTTCCTGGTTTTAATGACTTCGAATTTACATACAATAACAATGCAAGATCTTCGCTTTCCCACCGGTGGGCTCTGGCATGGTCGGCATCCAAAGCAAGAGACAGGCACTTCTATTATTCCCAAAAGCTCGCTTCCTGCCCCCTTTCCAGGCAACCCTCCTGTTCCTCAGAGGCAAGCACCTCTGACTTGCTTGCCATGGACTGAACGGTGTATCAACATATGTGGGTTTGTTCTTTTGCCCGGCAGGGTGGGGGGCATCTCGCTTCTTCTGATCAACAGGTTTCTGAGCTCCTCTCCTGCAGTGATGTGTGCTGGGACTTGTCCTACAGCTGAGCAGTATTCCTCACACGGACAACGTCTGTCCTCCTCAACGGGCACTGGGGTCGCTTCTGGCTTCAGCCTTTTGGGCACAAGGCTGGTACGGACGTTCTTGTAGAACTCACTCTGTGGATGTCTGTTTCCATTGCTTTTGGGTAGATACCTAGGGCTCTAACATGATGGGTCATAGAGTAAGTGTATTTTTAATGTTGTTTAATTCCAAACACCTCTCCAAAGGAGACAATACCAAGTTACACTCCCACGGTCCACTGTTCCTCTGGTTCATCCGCTCCATATCCGCCTCCAATTTGGCATCGCTGGTTGTTTTCCTGGCAGCCATTCTAGTGAGCGTGGACTGGGCTCTCCCTGGGGACCAGTGACCCCGAGCCACCACACTGTATGTGAATCGTCGTCCACCCCCCCCCCCCTCTGGCAAGCAATGATGTCCGCGGGCAGGGTGTGCTCAGCATCATCCCAAGTCCAGACGCACAGCCCACTGCACACACAACGAGGAGAACTTTCGGAAGCAAACACAGAACATGCAGATAAAACCCCAGAGGTTGGAAATCGAGTTTAAAAAGCTGTAGATAAGGGAATCCAGGTGGGTAAGTTTCTACCTAGAATTCTCTCAACACTCCCGCCGCTGCTCTGGTCAAACCCTCAGTTTTGCCAAAGCCCATGTTTTCTGTCTTTCTCTTACCTGGGCCCCCCCACCCCCGGCAGGATGTCCCTCAGTCAGCCACTCTGTCCTTCTGGAAACTTCTGGAAATTGGTCTTTGCTTTGGATTCCGGGACACGGCACAACCAGCGTTCCTCCAACGTCTGCACCTGCCCACCTCAGCCTCACTGCTGGGGCTTCTCTTCCCCGCTTGTGGACCAGAGTTTCCCACTGGTCAGCCCTGCAACCACTTCTGGGCACCACACACACAGGCCTCATGGCGACCTCACCGTGTCACCTGGCATTCCGTGCCCTCCACCCACCTGTGACTCCCTGCGTCTCCCACCTGGGCCACCCCTGAGCTCCAGGCCTTCCCTACTCAACGCCTCCACTTGGGATGTCCAACAGCCGTCTGTTAGCGGTTGAACTGTGTCCCCCAAGAAGACACACTGGAGCCCTGGCCCCCTGGGACCTGTGAATGTGGCCAGACTTGGAAAACAGGGTGTTTGCAGATGTCGTCAAGTTAAGATGAGACCGTTAGGGTGGCCTCGTCCAACAGGACTGGTGTCCTCCCAAGAGGAGAACACCACGAGAAGACACAGACACACAGGGAGAAGGCCAAGTGACAGAGGCAGACACTGGAGTGACGCGGGCGCAGGCCATGGTGCTCCGAAGACCGGCGGCCACCCCCAGGACCAGGAGATGCAAGGACGGGCTCTCCCCGGGGTCCCAGAGGGAGCTGGGCCCTGCGGCCACCTTGACGTCAGACCTCTGGCTCCAGACCGTGAGGGGACATTTCTGCGTTAGACCACCCGGTCTACACGTCACCACGGCAGCCCCAGGAACAAACACACCATCTCAAGTCTGCCGTGTCCGAAACTGAACTCCCAGCACCCCCAGACATTCCAATCTCAACAGTGGCTCCATCACGTCAGCTCAGGCCGCCCAGCTTGGCGACACCATCCGTGCTTCTCTCCCTTGTGCCCCACGTCCGGGCCATCAGGAAGGTGCGCCGCTGCCTCCTCCAGGCTGTACTCAGTGCCCGCCCACTTCTCATCACCTCCTGGGATAACCACAGCGACGGTGGACAGCTAACTCCTACTATGTGCCAGGGACTCCTTACAGTGCTTCAAATACACTAACCTGTTTAGTCCTCACGAGGCCCTTCTGTGGGCAGCGCCACCATCACCCCCATTTCACAGGGCAATCCGGCGCCGAGGGGCGGACCTGCCCAACCACGCCGGGGTGAGTAGCGGGGCTGGGTCTGAACCCACGTCGCCTTCCTCCAAACGCACTCCTGTAACCCACCTACCGCTCCCTAGGCTCTAGGAGCCCTCCGTTTTCCCTCCAGCCCACCAGCAGGTGCGCTCTCGGGCGGGGACTGGGCCCGTTTTGTTCTCTGCTCTGTCCCCAGTGCCCAGAACGGGGCCAGGCACAGAGCAGACACTCAAATATTTGTTGAATGAACAGCTAAGGGATTCTCAAAGGTAAAACCAAAGACACTAACCTTTCCCTTGGCAGAAGGACATTCCAGATTCGGGAAAAAATAAAGGTTCGGTCGGTATGCCTGAACCTGCCGTGCGCGGGCTCCCCAGACGCTCGGGTATGGGCTGCCAGGCATCAGACAGCAAACCCAGCTGCCGCGTCCCTGATCCACGGAGCGCGCCGGCCTTCCCTGCAGGAGGCTGTGGAAATGGCGGGGAATCGTCCTGGGAGCCCCTGCCCTAGAGCTCTGGGCACAACAAACGCATCACCATGTCTTCTCAAACCAGAGCCTATTCTGTGAGCCCAGAGTGTGCCCTTCCCACCACTGAAGATCCCGTCCGTGACACCGGAAGGGATGGCGGGGACACAGACCTGGGGACTAAGGCCTGACGTGAATCTAAAATGCACTAAATAGGTGCACCTGGGTGGCTCAGTCGGTTAAGTGTCTGCCTTCGGTTCAGCTCATGATCTTGGGGTCCTGGGATGGAGCCCCATGTTGGGCTCCCTGCTCAGCGGAGAGCCTGCTTCTCCCTCTGACCCTCCCTGCTCATGCTCTCTCTCTCTCACTCTCTCTCTCAAATAAAATCTTAAAAAAATAAAATAAAAAGCACTAAATAAAGATGATAAAAGTCACTTTATACGCCTTAGCTTTAGGAGGTGAATTCTGCGCTTCATCTGCATTTATTAACACAGAGTCACTCGCAAAGGTGCAAGATCTCACTCCCCTACAGAGAGGTTTGGGTATTTCAGACAGCATGCAGCTTGAATGAAAATTACCTGGTTCCCTATTCAAATAGTTGATGCCCAACAGCCCTGAGCTCCCAAACCGCAACGTGGATCGGACTGCATATGAATTTCTCATAAACGTACAAAGGGGTGCCAAGAAGTCTGCATGTGCTCGGATTTGATGGGAGAGGAAGTGGCGATGCAGAGGGATCCCCTGTGCATCCAGCAGTCTGAGCAGGTAACCGGAGCGGAGAAGCTCCGTGCACAGGTCAGTTGGATGGGCCAGATTTTCCTACAGGGCAGAGTTCTCTGTTCCCAGACACGCTCACGTTCAGTGGCTCACCACAATATGATCCTTAAAGTGGGTGTATCAGAATCTCTGTGTGGGTTTTGTGTTTTGCTTTGTTTTTTTAAAGTAGCTTCCCCTGCCCTGTGTGGAGCCCCCAAAGCGGGGGCTTGAACTCACGACCCTGAGATCAAGACCTGAACTGAGATCACGAAATCAGAAGCTTAACTGACTAAGCCACCCAGGCGCCCTTCTGTGAGGGTTTTTTTTTTTTTTTAATCCCCTCAACTTTAATTCTTTTCAGAGACGAGTTCATCCCCTGTACGTCCAATCAGATACATTTTTCTCAATCCTTTGACTTCCCATGCCACATTTCCATGACTGATAACCACCTCAGGCACCTTGCCCTCCAGAGGAGAAAGCGGACTCCACCTCTCCTCCCAGGCTGGGTTCCCCACCCTGGGGGCTTTCCAAGAGCCAGCTCATTAAGTCACTCAGTTGTGGCCCAAAGATGCTCGCTATGCATCACAAAAGATGCCTTTATCAGTCCTCTCCCTGGGGGAACGCCTGGGGTTTCAGGAGCTCGACCAGGAACTGGAATAAGACCAAATATAGATTTCTTCTTAAAAGTCACAGTATCACAAATAGCCAATGTGAAAACAGCAAGGATGGGACCTTTACCCATCCTGGGAATGCAGTTCCAAATGCAGCCTGTCATGCACCAAGGCTTTTGTCCCAAGAGCAGACACCGGGTCCAAGTGGACATAAGCTCATCCATGCAACTCACAGGGCCCTGCATCCAGATTTCAATGGTTCCTGGAGGCAAGATGAGCTTTTCAAGTTGCCTGGATGAAAGCGCAGAGAGGCAAAGGAGGAGAAAAGGCAACAGGACTCCTTCATGAACCAATCAGGCAATTCCACGCTTTTAAAAGCAGTGGGGCTGAGTGTATGTGGCAACACACCTCAATCACCCGAAAAACACAAAACCAAACCAGACACCAATTGTACAACAGTGAGTAATACTTCATCGGTCATTAAAAGTCACAGACAATCAAAGCTCTAGATTCTAACATGAGCATCCTTCCTGCCCACGCTCGTGGTCAGTCAGGAGAGCGCGTCGTCTCTATGAGTGTTTCTGGGTCTCCACGCACCCGGCCACCAGCAGGCCGTGTGCAGAAAGGCCAGCCGCTGGGGCATCCCACGTCCCCACCAAATGCTCCTGCGCAACACAGCGTGGTCAGAGGGACACAAGACTACTGTCCTGGGCATAATGGCCCAAGTGACCAAGGCCTTTCTGGGCAGACGTTCCCCCCATGGCCTCCGCATACCAGACCCGAGAGTTTTCATACACCCCCACCCATACCTCTACCACGACACACAATGTCCCCTTTTGCAGAAGCAGGGGTCAGGAACGCAGAGAAAAGTTGCACCAGAATACAAACTGCCTTAACTTACACGCAGACAACTCCAAACCATCCAGGCTTTCGGTACGACCCTCTTTCCCAGCTAGTTCAGCAGGGGCCAGCTCGCAAGAAAATTCAATTCGGAGGCGCAGCTCAGCAAAGCTGGCCACCCCGGTTGTTCCTAGAGCTTATGATCCGAGGAGAGAAATCGCCCCAAGAGATGAGGCAGCCCAAAGTCAGGCAAGGGATGGATGTCCAGGGTAAACACTGTGGGTTGCATTTCAGGTGCACAGCAAACAAGCCAACACCTTTTTCTGTGAGCCGATGCTGGACGCGGAGGCCATGCGTGTTGACTTCTGGCCAAGAGCCAAGCCTCCCCTCGGGAAGGAGTCTGAACCATAGAGGAAGAGGCTTAGTGCCCCCTGCCCTATACATTTCACCCCATCTGCTCTGAAAGGATCGAACCTCCGAGGCTCTGGGTGCAGGCCACCTCTTAGCCTGTCTCCACGCACCTGCCCAATCCTCTGCGGGTTCCTTCATCCCGAACTTCCAGAATCATCTCCCGCTTCCTTGGGTTCAAGTCCACACACACGATGGTCTAACCCCAGAACACATCGCTCGGCCCCATCAAGGGACATTGAAAATGCACGCAGTGTCCTCAAATCCGAGGAATGTTTGCATTCTCAAAACACAACTGGAAATGACTCAGATGTGCTGAAGAGAGACAACGTGCCCACCTTACACCGGGTGCAGATGTGCCGTCCGGAGGTGCGAGTCGCCCTCCCTCCCTACGCTGGGGAACTCGTGTTCCGTTTCTTCTAGAACACAGCAATGTGTGACCAGCTGGGGCCCGTGTTCTGAGGGCCCTCTGGAGGGAAAGCAGCAGACACGGGCCCTGCAGAGCTAGGTACCCAGCAGAGAGGACCAAAATATCCACAGGCCTGTCCTCAAAAGCTGCCTGTGGTCCAGGTCGAAAGGCCCAGGAAGGTCCAGAACGGCAGGAGTTGACAGCACAAGTTTTTTGTCACTTCTTAGAATCAGCAAAAACCCAAATACACTCCCCGGAGCTTCTGCCCTTGGCCCCTGTCACAGGCAAGCATCAGTGAGTTTAGCTCCTGTCTGGATTCCTCACCTCCCTTCCCCTGCTCAACCTGCTGAGGTGGGGCTTCTGTCCAGGCTCCAGGCCCGCCAGGCTCCCCGGGGACCTCCCAGCTCTCTGCCTGCTCAGAAGCCTGTAAGCAGCACTGGCCACTACTGACCAGTCCCCCTGGAAGCTTCAGAAACACCACCTTCCTGCTTTTCCTGCCACGGTCCCCCTTCTCATCTCCCCTGCAGATAGCTCCCTCCTCTGTGCTCTTGGAAACACCTTACAAATCGTTCCTAGGAATTGTGTGTCCCCAGCCCCTAGTGCACCATTTCCATGCTTGATGGAGTCCAACGGTCTTCTCCAGATGACATGCCCCCAGCACAGGGGGCCCTGCAGGAGGGTGGGCCCTGGTGTGGTTCTGCTCTTCGTCGCCAGCACCTAGGACAGTGCCCAGGACATAGTAGGTGCTCAACAAACCAACAGTTGTGGAATATACAAGTGGGGGACAGACAAACTTTTACTGGGTGGACACTAAGTGGCAGATGTGCATATTCTGGGCCAAAGAAATGTGTTTATTCCTCTATAAGACAAGTCTGTACTGCACACCTGTGAATTATACACAAAAGATCAAGAAGGCAAAAAGATCTTAGACCATCTATTCTAGAAGATGATGAGAGAAGATGTGTGAGAATCCTACTACCCCCAAAGCAAACACTCCCCTCTTAGATGTGTGCTTCTTCAACAGTACCCTCCGGGCCCCCCACTCCCGCCTGGACCTGCACAATGCCATTCTACAAAATAATCCTGAAACAAGGACAACTACTCTGCACCAGTCACTGGTGGGTGGGAACTGGATAGGTTTGGAATGCGAACGAGCAGTCTGTCTGCATGTCAGAGAGCTTCTTCTGCACTTTGCTGAGCAGGGCGCAGGATCAAAGGGCACCCCACTGCTCACAGACCTGCGTCTGGGCAGGCTCCTTCTGCTTGTGTCTAGCTGCTCCATGACCTAGGAGGCCAGTGATGGAGTGCTCCCAGGGGGTGCTTGTGAGGGGTAAACGCAGTCAGGTGAGTTACCCGCTCCCCCAATGCAGGCTCTCGGGGAGCGAGCAATATCTCCTGGTGCTAAATCCACGTGCACTTCTCAGCAGGAGACAGGAGACCGAGGTCAGTCCTCGGTGGCCACCAACACGAACTCCATGGCACCTGAGGGACCTCTGCCCAAGGGGTGGTTCCTTGACTCTGACGGTTTCTTCAGGACGTTCTCTTTGGGCTTGTTCTTGGGGACAGCCATATCCTCATGCCCTGCCTAGACAAAGCTCACTCATGTTTAAAATGGCACATTTTGTGGGGTTTGATTGTCCTCATTTTGCGTTGGCATGATTCTGACAGGCACTCCTGGAGGTCTGGGTCTTTACTAGCCTCCCATTTCTCCAAATTGCATACCTTTTCTTTCAATGACCTTGTAAGCTGCCGGAGGGCCAAACACATTTTCTGGTCTCTTTTCCACGGTCCCCATTAATGACTACAACTAACAGGAATCTGCTCATCACCTGACTTGCGGGGCGAAGAACACACGTGAGCTGATACCTGGGAGGAGAGATGAAGGCGCACCTGCCGAGAAGCTGGAAGACGCGGGAGGCCGTTCAAGAGGCCAAACTCCTGATACACGTGTGCAAAGTACTTAAGCTTTCTGGAGATGGCGAGGGTGGGCTAACTTCATGTCCCCGCTGCTCTACCAAATAACCACACACGTACCTCTTAAATATCCAAGGATAACCAAAGTTGGAATCCAAGACGAGGTTTTGGTGCCCACCCACGTGCCCTGGTACTTAGTCCAGCTTCCGGTTACTCTCTGTAGCCGAAAGAGCAAGAGGCTTCAGTGTCCAGGGCAGGCCTGCAGTGCCAGGGAGTGAACGCTCCTGGGAGCGCCCTCAACCCCAAATACACAGCCGCTGATGGATGGATGGAGTCCTCCACCTGCTGGCTCCTCACGCGGACAGCCGGAGCCGCGCTCTGCCACCTCCCAGAAGTCCCGGCAGGGACGGGCTCCTTCCTGCCCCACTGCCTTGCTCCCACCAGTGTCTCAGGCCAGGGAGAACCAAGGGAAGGTGGACTCATGCAAACCTTGCCTCATGCGCCCCAAAGACCAAATATCCTCAAACTCAGAGAGCCTGATCGAAAACAAAAACAGTGTGGCCAGGAATGCAAAGAGCCTCGTGGGGCTCCGAATCATCTGACCGTCCTACCACCAGCTGAAACCAACCAGCGGACTGTGCGTGTCTGTCTCCCACTATCTGTCCCTCCTCCATCTTCCGAGGATGCACGGGGCAGTAACCTCACAGAAAGCCATCTGCTTGTCGCCACAATGAGGTGAAATGTTGCACTGAAGAGAAGAAATGAGTTAGGTGCCTAGTTAACAATTAGCAGCCAGAGATTTCTCAGCCATCACTGTCTCTTTTTCAGCAGGTTAATAGATAGGAAAATTAGCAGATAATTTAAATAATGGCTCATTTAACACAACGATTCCTAATTACATTAGCAGCCCATCTGCCGAAGGCTGCCGGCGCCCAGAACCCACAGCAGCGGCGGTTCCGGCCCAGCTACGCGGGGCTGTTTGCCCACAGCTATTACACGTGATTACAGGCGCTGATCTTGTTAATCAGGTTCTTTCAACGCTTCAGTTCTGGAGATGAATCTCATTTACTTAAACACATCTTGTCGAAGAAAGCAAGAGTAACTGCCACACGCCATTTCTCCACAATCTAAAATTAAGGGTGTTTTCTAAAGAAGGGAGAAAAAAAAAATCATTTTCAAAGGGCCCCACTTAACACAAACAGATGTTACAGAACTTAGCTAAGAGGGGCTTGATTATGCAATTTATTCGGGCCTCGTGTGCACGCACACTAGCGCTTTACTATTCTGATGGGGCTCCTACTAGAAAAACACATGTCAAGAGCCACGTGGATTCCCCGGCTGCTTTTGGGAAAACCAGCACCGCCACAAGCGGACAGCACAGTGAAAGGGGAACACGGAACACTCAGGGCTTAGCAGGTTAATTCTGGCGGTGGAGGGGGAGTGAGCAGAATCTGGGGTGCAGGAGGGTTGATGTGAGGGGGTCCCGGTTTTAAGAACCTAAGAGTCATGCATCCCCAAATCAGAATCCTCCTGGACACAGGAGTTACCATTCCCTCTGCAGTGACCACCCATCGCTGGGGTGCTGGGGTGGTGGGGTGGTTACTGCCGGGAGGGGGTGGTCCCTGAGTTTTGAAACTGCCAGACAACCCATCCCTGTCAGGAAGACTGGAAAGGCGAAGAGTGGGGGAGATTCTATCACACACCCACAGCCCAGGTCCCTAAAACGTGCTGGTAACTACGTCCATTCACAGGACCCTGGCTTCAAGCTCACGGTCTACCTATGGTCCCAGGATACACTCTGTGCCTTCTCTAAAGCAGAGCCGCGCGACGAACAGGGGTTCACGGTCTGTTAGACCCGGGTCTGAGCACTGGCTTGGCCTCCTCTCGGCTGGCCATGGAACCTCACACATGGTCTCTGGGTGCTGGTGTCCTCACCATCCACCCGCAAAGTGGGATGACGGAGAGTGCTGTTCCGAGGGGCGCAGGGGAGAATTTATGGGTGGTGCAGCCAGAAGAGTGCCTGGTACCCCGGGATGCTTTAATTTCTCAAACAGGGTGGCATGACTCTGTTTTTCCTCTTGTTTCAGGGCCGACTTTCAGCACAGGACTCGCATCAAATTACCCCCCAAACTTTCATTCAGTCCTTGCTTTGCCGCTGGTCAGGACACAGATCAGAGGTGGCATGCCTAAGCTCCAGAACGGGCACAGCGTCCTCAGCAGGCCCCCCGAGGGGCACTGTGGCTGGTCCCTGCAGCAGGTGATGCCCACAGGGACGTGACCACGTGCTGAAACACGGGGGGGGGTGACCCACGTGTCAGGAGCACCCACACACGGCTCAGACTCGAATCCCAGGGCCACCAAGGCTGTTTGCACTCCCCAGGCCCTTCTTCCCCACTCTGTCCCCTGGGTGCCCGAGATCCCCCACCCACCTCCTTTCCTCCGCCCTCCCCTTCCACGAGTCCGGGTGTCTTGTCTGTGGCTGTCCCTGAATCTCTCCTCAAGCCGTCCGTGTTCCTCTTCCTCCCCCCTTCCGCCTCCTGGAGCACCCCGGAGGCTTCAGGTCAGCAGCTCTGAGCGCAGGGCTGAGCACGGTGCTCAGTAAAGGTTTGCTAAAGGAGTGAGTGGGGCCCTCTGGTCCCCAGAGACGGGAGCCAGTTAGCTCCAGCTCTCTGGGTGGGTTTTCCCAGGGTCTGATGCCCTGCCCAGGGTCTCGGGCCGCAGTGACTCTCCTGGCTTCTCCCCCACGGCACCTCTGCTGGCTGTGCCTTATCCCCTGGGGCCATCGCGGTGTGCACACAGACTGGGCACGGGGCGGGGGGGCAGGACCCTCGGTGCCAGCACTCCGTCCTCAGCAGCCCTGTCCTCCCGCTGTCAATGCTGAGCAAAGGTGACACTATTCAGGACCTCTCCCTGCCAGCGGCCTGCACAACACTGAAGCTTTTTCTTTCATACTCTTCTCCAGGCCAGCCCCTGGGAGCGCAGGAAAGCCGAAGACAGACCGGTTCCTACTGATCAGAAGTCCATGAGCCCCGCCCCTACGCCCAGAAGGCAAAAGAGTCCTCTAAGCACCTGGGATTTTAAATACCCTTTTTGCCCCATGGAAGACGCCATGGGGGTAAACCTGTGTGGGCGCCCCGCTGCGAGAGAGGTCACCTGCCCCCCCCCAGGTCATGCCCTTCCTGGGGACAGCCACAGGTAAAGACTGAGTGATACTGGGTAATAAAGGCCTGGCCATTTCTGCCCAAGTTGGGCCGACTCTGCAGGGTCCTTCTAGCTCCCGCGTGCCCTGCAGGGCAGCAGAGACTGTCCCTGGGCATCATCACTGCGTGACCCCCACCACCCACTCCTGCTTCCTCCTCCCCGTTCACGGGTGTGGACCCTAAGAGCACGCCACGAGCACCCGCAGCCACACTATGCTCAGAGCTGCTCCCCGGAGCCCAGCCCACAACGCTGCTCTTAGCTGAACAAATGCTCCGTGACTACTTCTCCAAGAGCTTCCCTCCGAAAACCACCTCAGCAGATGCCTAGGCCTGGTCTCCAAAGAAGACGTCCGAGCCTGTCTCCCAAAGCAGACTGAGCGGATGTCCCCCCCACGCGTCAAAGGCCAGGGACGGAGGCCTCACAGTGAAGCAGTCAGATCTGGTCTCCACTTTGCCACGAGCTGGCTGAACAGTCATCCCGTGCCTCAGTTTGGCCATCTATAAAATGGAGAGAATAATTTCAGCCTTCAAAATCACTGTGTCTAAGTTTAGCTTTGCTCTTAGAGTTCAGACAAGGAAGGGGCGCCTGGGTGGCTCAGTTGGTTCAGCGTCCAACTCTTGGCTTCGGCTCAGGTCATGATCTTGGGGTCGTGGGATCGAGCCCTGCCTCAGGCTCTGCACTCAGCATGGAGTCTGCTTGAGATTCTTCCTCTCCCCCTCTGCCCCTCCCCCATCCCTGCTGGCAGGTTCTCGCTCTCTAAAATCAATCAATCTTGGGGCGCCTGGGTGGTTCAGTCGGTTAAGTGTCTGCCTTCGGCTCAAGTCATGATCTCGGGGTCCTGGGATCGAGTCCCCCGTCGGGCTCCCTGCTCAGCGGTGAGCCTGCTTCTCCCTCTGTCTGCCGCTCCCCCTGTCTGTGCACGTGTGCTCTCTCTCTGTGCAAATAAATAAAATCTTTAAAAACAAAATAAATCTTTAAAATAAAAAGAATTCAGACAAGGAAAGCCATTTGGAGTGTGGGTCTCCCCCCGTGTGCAGGGACGCCCGACGGGGCCAGGCAGACGGAGGGTCAGCCCCCGGCAGCCTCCCAGGTGCAAGGACAGTTTTTGTTGTGGGCAGCAAGAGCGTCACCGCCCACATGAAGCTGTGTCTGTGGGTTTCCAGCTCTTATGCTCGTCCTTATGCGGGAACGTGGGCCGCTAGCTTGCCTCAGTTGGCATTCTAAGACTCCACCTGTGCTTTCGGCCGCAGAGACTCGAGACAACACCCGCACGCACATCCTGCGGGTGGTCACGCATCCAGGGCTGGCCCTGACTGCTGACCGGCAGAGCGAGGGCCAGGATCGGGAGCCCGGTCCCCACTGGGCTCACAGCCGCTGGTGCCACACCTGAAGAAGGTGCGGGCTGTTGGCCAAGAGGCTGCACATGGTGGCCTATCTTCAGGGATCCAGACAGTCCAGGAATCTGGTTCTCTGCCCCTTGGACAGCGGAGCCAAGCATGCATTGATCGGGGAGCTGCTGTAAGCAGCCTCATATCCACCAAGCTTCTAGAAGAAGAATTGGAAGCCACACTGCTTGTTTGCAAAGGGATATTCAGCGACAGGTGGCCTGGATGCTTCCATCTGCTTGCCCAGCCCCTCCCTCTGTGTAGGTGAACTCGGAGGGGGCTAGGGAAGTGGAGAAAAGAGCACAAAGGGCCCCTTCCCTATGAGGCGTCCCAGCCCAGGGGGAGCTCCCCGGATGGAGTTTCCCTCGGCCTCTGGGCTTACGTAATCCACCTGCTAGCAGGAGACAATCCCACTGATGGAGGAATGGCGGTGGATGGTTAGGATTCCTATGTAAAAGTCACAAGGCTAGACCTCATTCACTGATGCCAGTGAAAATAATGATCCTCTTTACCATGGAAAAGAAAATTCACGCTGAACGGTGCTTTTTTATTTTTGTTTAAAGATTTATTTATTTGAGACAGGGAGAGGGAGAGAGAGAATCTCAAGCGGACTCCACGCTGAGCGCGGAGCCCGACCCGGGGCTCCATCCCATGACTCTGAGATCATGACCTGAGCCGAAACCAAGAGTCAGACGCTTAAGCTTAACCAACTGAGCCACTCAGGCGCCCCAAACGGTGCTTTTTAAAGAAAGTACAAAAGCAGGTTTGTCCCTGTATTTGGGTGACTGTGGAGGGAAGGAAATTTCTATTTCCAGAGAGCAAGGTAGCCTCTTCCTTCCCAAAAAGACAACCAACCACTCCCCAAAACCCATTATAGGTTTCCAAGGATCTTAGGAGACATTGTTTTAGCTAAAAATCAGCTCTTTCTGCACATTTTCCAAAGGAGTTTAAACAGATTCGCATCAAAGGTGCAATATCTTAACTCTCACGATATTTCCGGAGATTCGCTAAATGCTCCCTTTTGCTCAAGAGTTGGTAACCGTAACTGAAAAGCTATTTCACATCTAATCTTTCAGAAAAGAGACAGGAGATAAACTTCACCCAGGTCCCACATTCAAATATCGTCAGTTTTTAGTCAATATTTAAAAAAAAAAAGGAAAGACAAGGCGTATATACACTTGGCTGCAGCAACAGCCAAGATTGTCAACTTACCGTTATGATCAAGTGGTTATTTTTCACTATTACTCTCAGCATTAAGATTCATTTTTTTAATCGTGGTGAAACACACAGAAAATTTGCCATCTTAACCATTTTTAAGTACACAGGTCAGTGCTGTGCAGCCATCTTCACCGTCTACCTCCAGAACATGTCCATCTTCCCCAAACTGAAACTCTGTCCCCCATGAGACAGTAACTCCTCCTTCCCTCCTCCAGCAGCCCCCCCACCGGCACCCACGTCCTACTTTCTGACTCCATGAATCTGACTACTCTAGTGCAATCAACCCAGTATTTCTCTTTCTGCATCTGGCATATTTCACTGAGCCCAATGTCCTCACGGTTCACCCACATTGTAGCAGGTGTCAGAAGTCCTTCCTTTTTAGGGCTGAGTAATAATCCGCCGTATGGATTCATCACCATCATGCTGCGTCTGTCCATTCATCCATCAACAGACACTTGGGTTGTTTCCACCTTTTGGCTGAATAATGCTGCTAAGAACACAGGTGTACAAATATCTCTTTGAAAGTGTTTCAAGTCTTTTGGGAAGATTATTTTTTTCAGCAAGTATTTCATGAGCCGCTACCACGTGCCCGGGGCCACAGAGACAAAGAAGATCGGGTGCCCCTTCCGGATTTTACCACCTAATAAGATTGAGACAAAAAAGACCAGCCTTCTCTTTTATGATGGTCTTCTGTCTCTGTTGAGGTGACTATGGGACCAGTGAGGAACGAAACGCTAGTAACGAGAGATTAATTATTTGAGGCTTATCCACTGAATTAAAGTTTAATTTCTAAGTCCTTCCCCCTGCCAATCAACACACTTCAGAAAAAAATAACTCCCTCTGTTTTAGGATGCTATCTGCCTAGTACTGTAATCAAGTTTTAATACTGTGTGAAACACAAAAGAAGGAGCACAGAGACACGGACTGCCGATCACAACCCAAAACTGTCCATACACTGTACTAGATCTAAAACTGATCAGCCAGATGGGCCTGCCAGGTTAGCCTCTCACGGTTTATTTTATGAAAATACACATACAGTACTACCATTGGGCTTCGAAAGCAGAAAGCATGACTTAAGCCCTAAGTGTCACAAGGGTACGAACACCTTCTAGCAACACTGACAATTACACACAGTGAGTGCTAACCCATGAATCCTCACATCTGGCTCACTGTGGGACGGGATGCAGCCTTTGCAATGACCATCTCTTCTTTTTTTTTTTTTTTTTAAAGATTTTATTTATTTGAGAGACAGAGTGAGAGAGAGAAAGAGCACAAGAGGGGGGAGTGGGAGAGGGAGAAGCAGACTCCCTGCTGAGCAGGTAGCCCGATGCGGGACTCGATCCCGGGACTCCAGGATCATGACCTGAGCCGAAGGCAGTCGCTTAACCAACTGAGCCACCCAGATGCCCAATGACCATCTCTTCTTAAAATCTAAACTGTTACCTCCATCTTGCCTCACCTCTTTGCATGCTGTCTGATCGGCCCAAACCTAAAAGGAGTAACACAGAAAGGCCACTGTTTTGGGGCTTGCCAGCCTTGCTAATTTCAGGCCAGCCATTTAAGAAACCGGCTACTTCTATGTGGTTTGTAAAAGGCTTTGATGGTTTTTTCTCGTTAAACCCATGAGGGGGAAAAAATGTTTTAATAGGCATATGGCGATCAAAGAGATCATTCTCTGCTAAAAAGATTTTTTAAAGCCCTTCCAAGTAAATTCCTCTCAGGAAAGACATTAAATCTGAATCTCCATTGATCTCCACATTTTTATGGTGTCTAGATATTTTGAAAGAATGCTAACCCAAAGGAGAAATGACGGATGCATCCCTCTTTTGTTTCCACGCCAGCGAAGCATAGACATTTTCCTAATTACGGTGTAGAACAGCCACACAGAAACCTTCCAGAACATTCTAGAAATGGGAGAAACTAAGACTTGGCTAGAAAGATTGCAACATAATTAACCTTGGCAAGATCTCCAACACACGTGAGAGCTTTTCTGTACCATCACTAAAAGCCCCTGGCGCAGCAAACATAGAGACAGACACCATCATCCACCTCCTCCTAACTCCCGCCGCCCGCCACGGGCATTGGAAGCCCCCCACCACCCACGCAAGACAGCACACCACCAATGCCCCCAACTCTCCTCCATATCATCCACTTGTCCCTGCCAGGATCACTCCCGCCTGCTTACAAACAGGCTGTTCTATTTTCCATCCTAGGAAAGAAAACAGCACACAACTGTCTTAACCCCAGAGCCTCCTCCAGCCACGGCCCCGTGCCTGGGCGCTCCAGCAGTGAAGCCCCTTGCAAGAGGAGACTGCACTCCCGGCTGCCAAATCCCCCGTCCCTTCCACCTGAACCCAGGGGACAGCTCTTCTCCGCATCATGTGCCAAGGCCAACCGAAAGACCTTCTGTCCCTTGGCCACCGTGGGATTTGGGCCTGTTCCTAACTCTCTGCTTCCCCGGGCTCTGGGACGTGTGCACCTTCCAGCTCCCCTCCCACGTCCCTGCTGCTCCTTCTCAGGGACCCTCGGCTGATTCCTCCCTCACCTCCCCAGCCTCCAAGTTTTGGGGTGTCTCAGGGCCTCTCTGATCTGTCTCTGCTCACAAGAGACTGCATCTCAAGCCACGGCTTCACCCAGCTGCTCTGCAGTCAACACTCAGACTTATATCTCTGCCTGGGACCCCTTGTCTGAACCCCACATGCATATTCAGCTGCTCTGGGACCACTCACCTTGCATGTTATAAAAGGCGTCTCAATTTGGCATTTCCAAAACCAATCTCCTCATTTTACCTTCTTGACCACGTAGCTCTCAGCAAGAGCAATGCCCCCCTTCCTGCTTGTCTCCTGCCTCCGCTCCCACAGCACGCCCACCGTGCTCCAACTGGAGCCTGCCCGGGGCTCCGCCAACGTGGAAGCACACGTCCTTCTCAGGGCCTGGGCCTGGCTGTTCCCTCGGCCTGGAACACCCTTCCCCACGGACCTCACTCCCTCTCCCTCCGGGCCTCTGCTCGAGCGCTGCCTCATGAAGAACCCTTCCCCGGGCCAGCCTACAGAACGCAGTCACACCTCCCTACTCCCCGCACGCCTCTGTCTGCGCTGTAATCCACCTGGATTTGTCCGTCTCTTCCCACTAAACGTAGATCCGAGAAGGCCAGATGTGTCGTCTCTGGCTCGCTGCCGCACGCTCTGTGCCCAGAACAGGGCCAGGCAAGTAGAAATAACACGTCACGTATCTGCTGGATGCAGTCAGTCACCTGGGACTTACAGTAACTGCCTTACAAAACAATACCCAAACTCCGACACTAGGCTGGATTTTATTAGGAAACGTAAAAACAGAAGAACTGAAATGAATCTGAGGGGTCACTGTTCTATCCACCGGAATCACTCCAGGAGCTACTACCGGTCATCTCCAACCCACAGAGCAGAACCTGGAATCCACACTTCTAACAAGGTCCCAGGTGACCTGCCAGCCAGCCAGGAACGGGGACCACGGACGCAGTCCAACCCCCCGTAACACGGCACCACCACCCAGAGCCCCCCAGAAAGCTGCTGACCTTTCTGCCAAACTCCTCAGCCAGGGGAAGCTCACTACTTGCTGTCCCAACTTGTTCTAAGTCTAGAGCATCTGTTTGGGCACGTTCTTCTTTTCTCAGTTTAATTCAACAAATACTTATTTACTCATTTATTTTTAAAGATTTTATTTATTTATTTAACAGAGAGAGAGCGAGAGCAGGAACACAAGCAGGGGGAGTGGGAGAGGGAGAAGCAGGCTTCCCGCGGAGCAGGGAGCCCGATGCGGGGCTCGATCCCAGGACCCTGGGACCACGACCGAGCCGAAGGCAGATGCTTAACGACTGAGCCACCCAGGCGCCCCTCACAAATATTTATTGAGGATGGATTCGGTGCCTGTCCTCATGGAGCTTCCACGGGGCTAAAGAGCTGACGGCCCCCACTGCTTCCCAGCAGACCCACGTGTGCACTCTGTCGATTATCGGAAGTTGAGAGTGTGTCCTCCCTAGAGCCCACGGTACCCCTCCTCTGGGGCCGGATGGGATGCACATCTTCCTGGAGGTCTCCAAGTGTTGGTCATGTGACGTGACTTCCTACCCCTTCCTCATTGAGGTACCTTCCCAGGGCCCCACTGAAAGTCAATATCCAGCCTTCATTTATCACCTTCCAACCATCCGCTAATCAAACATCTAATTATCGTGCTTGCTTATTAGCACAGCCCCTAAGCAAGGATGACAGGCAAATTCATGAAGCGTCCCATGTTTTCAAAAGAGGGGATTAAGAGTACATTTATCATAATGAGCACTGAGTAATGTAGAGAACTGTTGAATTACTATATTGTACACCTGAAATGAGTATAACTAATTTAACTAATAAAAAAAAATCTGATTCTCTATTTCCATACATATCAACTAACCTTCCACGCCATGATACACACACACCACACTGGGCGATGATCACCTCTGCCCACTGATCACAAACACCTGTGAAAACAATTCGTAGTAAATACTGTCTTGTGTGATTTCACAATTCCTTAAGACATTAAAAACTATATAAAAGCCAACATCAGACAAAGTTAGGATTTGTACTTCATGAAGACTTTTAACCCTCCAGTACACACTGCCCCATCGCATCAGGGCCCGCTGCTATCAGCATCCACCTGAACTTTTAAAACAATCGACTTTTTTTTTTTTTTAAGATTTCATTTATTTATTTATTTGAGAGAGAGAGTGAGAGAGTGAGAGAGCATAAGCAGGAGGAGCGGCAGAGGGAGAGGGAGAAGCAGACTCCCCGCTGAGCAGGAAGCCCGATGCGGGGCTCGATCCCAGGACCCGAGATCATGATCTGAGCCGAAGGCAGACGCTTCAGGGACTGAGCCACCTAGGCGCCCCAAAACAATCACCTTTGAGTTTTAATTACTGACAATGATCCTAAAGAACGCTGGGCTCGCCAGCCTGGAAAATTCCTGGTGGAAATTGCCAAAACGGACTCCATCTTGACCTCCTCCACCATCAGAATAGATTTCCCTCAGAAGGACTGTGAGCGTGGACTCCAGAAAAGCGTTCCACCTCCTGACCTCCCGTGCTGGTTTCCATGAGGGCCCGCAGCTGTGGCCGGGAGCGGCCGTGCACCCCCACGCGGCCCAGCTGCACCCCTCGGGGCTCCTAGACACAACAGACGTGGAAGCCGGCTGCTGCGTCTTCAGTCTCCCCGGGGGAGGCTGCCAGGTCTGAGATCAATGCACTGATCAATCACTGCTGAGATGGAGGCGAGACCGTAAGAGTCCAAGCTGAAAGCCTCCTGCGCCTAAGTGCCAGGTCTTGGACAAAACAGTCCCGTCCTTTTGGACTCAAGTGCACAGAAGGGCAGGCAGCGAGCTGGCCCTGGCCTTTGGGTAGCTGGCTATAAAAGATGTAATCTTCGGATGGGCCTGAATGTCACAATTTTGCCCCAAGTGGATGGGTCTTGATTTGAGAAAAATAAATAAGCTTAACTCCGTTAAACGTGCTTCCCTTCCGTCTAGCGTGTGCTGAGAGGAGTGGCTGTGGGTGCCCCGTGGGCTACCTTAGCATTCATTTACTCAAGAACCAACACTTAACAGGACGAGTGTGTTATGGTCCAGAAAATAAAGGCAGGTGGCATCTTACAGCAAAGGGTCCATTCTATCACGGAAGGCCCACTCCGTCCTCCTTCCTGCCAACATAAACCGGCCTGGTGAGCAACGACCACGTGGGAAAAGTGGGGAGGACCTCCGGGGGGCCACAGGCGCTAGGACTCCATCACAAACCGGGAGGGAGACAGCGCGTATCACTTGGCTCAGCCTGGCGTCTTTTTTTTTTTTTTTTTTTAAGATTTTATTTATTAATTTGACAGAGAGACACAGCGAGAGAGGGAACACAAGCAGGGGGAGTGGGAGAGGGAGAAGCAGGCTTCCCGCCGAGCAGGGAGCCCGATGGGGGGCTTGATCCCAGGACCCTGGGATCGTGACCTGAGCCAAAGGCAGATGCTTAACCGACTGAGCCACCCAGGCACCCCGGGAGTGGGATTTATACACCAGCTTCTCTCATCCGACCAAGCCCAATCCCAAGCCAAGGGAAAAGGGAGTCTGAGCAGTGCAGTTCCCAGAAGCTGGCCACCCAGACAGGACAGAAGGGCCTGTCCCAGTAAAACTCCCTCCTCCGTAGGACCCCTGTGTGGTGCCATTTGCACGGGGGCACCCCAATCAGTTGCCACCCACAGAGGCATCCCGAGCACCTTGCTCCTAGCTGGCCTCCTCTTCCTCTCCCTTCCAGCAGCATCCCCCAGAAGAAGGTGGGGAGGAGGGCAGGAATGGGAATTGAGGGAGGATGGACAGGAGTTAGAAGGTGGGGGCGGCCGACCCGCCACCCCACATGCACAGCTGGGAAAAGAGGAGAGCGGAGCCAAGCTGGACCCTGCCTTCTGAGATTGCCCATAAACAAGTGGACAGCACAGAAACAAAGCGGGGGTCACTCCCGTCCGCTGGCTGGACAGAGGGGAGAGACACGCCACACACAGGCTCTGCGTGGCAGATCACTGCTAGGAGTTGATATTTACGGTTTAGATCAAGCTTTCGATTGTCCAGTGCCATTCTGGGGCTGCTCTGGGAGAGAAGCTTATTGGAGAAGGCAGCCGGTACATCCTCCAGAAGGCCGAGTGTCCAGAACAGTCCAGCGAATAAACCAGTGGATGACTGTTTACTGGGCATCTGTGCTATTCCAAGACACACACGAACTCAGCTCACTGACAGGCAGTTTCTCTTAAATCAAACCAGCCCCCGACTCCATACAGGGCTCCCGAATTCTCATGGACTAGTGACTGAAATTTTTTGGATAAACTACTGTAACAAGGAGAATATTTTGGGGGCACCTGGCTGGCTCAGTCAGTTAAGCGTCTGCCTTCGGCTCAGGTCATGATCCCAGGGTCCTGGGATCGAGCCCCACATCGGGCTCCCTGCTCGGCGGGAAACCTGCTTCCCCCTCTCCCACTCCCCCTGCTTGTGTTCCCTCTCTCACTGTCTGTCAAATAAAAAAAAAAAAAAAAAAAGAACTAAAATTCCTTGGGGCGCCTGGGTGGCTCAGTCAGCTGGGCATCCAACTCTTGGTTTTGGCTCAGGTCACGATCTCAGGGTCGTGAGATTGAGCCCACGTCAGGCTCTGCTCCCAGTGGGGAGTCTGGAGATTCTCTCCCTCTGCTCCTCCCTCTCCCCCTCTCAAATAAACAATAAATCTTAAAAAAAAAAAAAAAAGAACTAAGATTCTTTGGAAGATTTTTACACAGGCAGTAAATTCTGTTTCTAATCTTAGAGTTCAAAAGTATTTATGTATGTAGCAAACATACCATTTCTGGTGGCAGAAATCAAGTAAGGATGGAAACATGTAAAGATATCTCCCTGAAAAGACCTCTCTCCGTAGCAGGAGTTTCTTACGAAAAGGCAGTTTCTAAGTCCGTGTGAAAGTATCACCTGAAAGGGACCTGCCTGAACTGTTTATTATTTTTTTCAGTATCTACTAAGCAGCATACCCCTGCCAGCCACTTGTAATCACAGTAAAAGCCAGCAAATCTGGCCCGGTGGCTTTTTGGGAAGTGAAAGCATGTAACTCATCTGTAGAGGTCTTGAACTTTCGACAGAGCAGACCCACAATGTGCTGGAGCCTGCAAAGTGCTCGGCGGGCTGTCACAGCAGAGGAACGGGTGTGGGAGCAGGGGTGGTGCTCACTGAGCTTAACCATCACCTGGCTCTGGGGATCCCTGTCCCGGACGATCTCGAGAGAGGAGAGAGAGAGAGGGGCGCTTACATGTGCCTACCCGCTTTGCCAGATGCACGCTCTCCTCTCTTCTCCACCTGGCCTTCCTCACTTGAAGTCTTTAAAGAGGGTCCTCGCTCGCTCACGGACGCATCGTGCCCCACGTGTCGGTGTGCGGCATTTCCCTCCCCCGGCCCCCTCCCCATGAACATCCAGGTTGTCTCCAGCCGTTTGCTGGTGCAGGTGACATCACAAATAGCCGTGGGGATGCAAATTTTTACAGTTTTCCCCAATGTAACTTTGTGTAAACGCCCAGAAGTGGGTTTGTGGGTCAAAGGATACATGCACATGTGATTTTACTAGATATTTCCAAACTCCCCTCCGTAGCCTTTGTATGACAGGAGAACATTTTAGTAGAACTTTCCCTTGTTCTACAACTGCCTTCAAACACACTTAATTGTTCTTCCCCATCCCTGAATGGAACCTTGGGCAAAGACTGTTTTTTTCCAACAGCTTTGTAGTAATTCATTTATTTCTAGGCATTAGAAGTCCAGTCCAATCTAAAGACAAAGCTTAAGGTCAAAGCTCCTATCTGGCATCCAACACCATGGGCCCACCTTAGGCTCAGAAATCTGCAGTGGGGAAGAGGAGGCATGGTGGGATTCACGTCTCTTTCCCCACCTGGCTCACAGCAATGCCTGAAACAGGAGGGAAGGAAGGTTTGGGGAAGAACGTGCTCATCTGACGTCATGACTGGTACGTTCTGGGAGTGGCTGATGCCTACACACTCACCCTCCTGGGGGGTATTTAGTAGGTTCCTCAGAGCCCTGGTCTCCCCCTCCCCCATTCCCACCACACAGAGCCCCCACCTGTACTTCCCAGTGTGGACAAAACCACGGCCCGCCCGCTGGCCATGGATGCTCCCGCCTTGGTCTCTAGAACCTGACAGTCTAGCCCGGAGGTCAGCCAACTTTTTCTGTACAGAGCCGGGCAGTGAATATCCTCGACTCTGGCAATATGGTATCTATCTCGACTCTGCCACTGCTGTGTGAAAGCACACACAGACAACAGGTAAACCACCAACCCGGATGGCTGCATTCCCAACTAAACCTTATGGAAACAGGCAGATCGGCTCATGGGCCTTAGTTTGCTGGCCCTGATCTACCCCATGCGAACTCCTCCCAGTGCTCGTCTCCTGAGGGGTCTCCCTCTGTGATGGCCAAAGCCTACATCCCTGTAACAGGGTCCCACACGGTGCTCACTGGACGTAAGCGTCTTGCCGAGAACAGCAACAAAGACACTAATGAAAAGACTTCTCAACTTCTCCTCCTCCTCCTGGGAGATTTGAAGGAGAAGAAAAGAATGACAAACTACCTTAAAGTACTTTTTTTTAAATTATCAAGCTATTTTTTTCCCCAAAAGTTATGATGCCACATCATTTGGAATGTTTTCAGCTACGAGTAAAAGCTAGGTTTCGAGCAGCTCAAACAAGCGGGGATTCTTCTCCACACCGAGAAAGGTCTAGGGACAGCTGGTATCAGATCGGCCCCTCAAAGAAAATCAGCGTCAAATCACCGCTGCTCCCCCCACCTGACTCTCAAGGTCAGAAGCTGGCTCCCTGTGCCGACCTTCACCCGCATCAAAGGCAGGAAGAGCAGAAAGACCACCCCAGCCACACCCACCACTTTTATCCGGACATACAAGCTTCCCTGAAATCCTCCAGGAGACCCCACCTTAGGTCCCCTGTCCACAGCCGAGGGCTTAGTTACGCCGGCAGCTGCAGGGACAATTGTGCTCCAGGCCAGAGAGGAGAGGGCTGAGAAGATGTTTTGGTTCAACCACCCAACTGAAGGCATCTGCCACGGGGCAGGTGACAGAGTCACCAAGACAGCCATGTTTCAAAACCTAAGCATGCACGTAAATAACAAAAGTACGTTAGGGGCCTCCGGGTGGCTCACTGGGTTAGCGTTCCACTCCTGGCAGCTCAGGTCCCCATCTCGGAGTCGCGAGACTGAGCCCCCCATCGGGCTCTGCGCTAAGTGGGGAGTCTGCTGCAGATTCTTTCCCTCTGCCCCTCCCCCCACTCCCTAACAAATACATCTTTTTAAAAAATACTCTCTATACTCAGCCTAGGCACAGCCCTCCACTTGGCCTTCTAATGCTTCCTTTTTATTTATTTTTATTTTTTTATTTTTTTTAGTAGACTCCACAGCCAACGTGGGGCTTGAACTCATGACTCGGAGATCAAGAGTCACATGCTCTGCCGCTTCAGCCAGCCAGGCGTCCCTAACACTTCATTTTTAAATGTGAAGTCAGCTAATAATCACCAGACATTTGTGGAAAGCCTCTGGCGCGAGACACAGACCAGACGACGACCCCAAGAGAAGGACTCGGGGCCAAAAGAGAAAAGGCAGGAAGCCGAAAAGAAAAACTTCAAAAAAAAACTGTAAGTTATTTCCTCAGAGAAATAGCAGATACGCAATTTGGAAACAGGAGCAAAAAGTACAACCATAAAAAGGAACATTCAGAGGGAAAAAGAAAGTGCTCTTGAAAATTAAAGAGAAAGTGGCATATATGAATACAGAGTAGAACCCAGAGACCAAGCGATGGGAAATAGTAGGAGCTCGAACTAGGAGGCCAACATCTGGATAACAGGAGGTCCAAAAAAATCAAACATTTTACTAGAAAGTTTCTCAGAATTCAACATCCTGAGCCAGACTGAAAAGACCAAGTGCTGAACATTAAAACAAACAAACAAAACAAAACAAAACAAGCCATATTAAGACACGTTGTCATGAAATTTCAGAACACTAGGGCGCCTGGGTGGCTCAGGTGGTTAAGCGACTGCCTTCGGCTCAGGTCATGATCCTGGAGTCCCTGGATCGAGTCCCGCATCGGGCTCCCTGCTCGGCAGGGAGACTGCTTCTCCCTCTGACCCTCCCCCCTCTCATGTGCTCTCTCTCTCTCATTCTGTCTGTCTCAAATAAATAAATAAAATCTTAAAAAAAAAAAAAAAAAAGAAATTTCAGAACACCAGCTCTAAAAATACGGCCTATCCAGTGTCCCCTGTAGCTCATTATCTTATATATGGTTCATATACAAAGAATCGGAAACCACAAGTGCATGGGGCTTATCAAGAGCGTCAAAGAATGCTAACTCCCCAGGATGCAGGGGGATGCTGTCTGGCCAGAGCAGCCAGGACTGCTGGGCCCTGGGGTCCGCACGCACCCCTGGGGTGGGGATCGGAGGTCATGCGGACCCAAGGAGCCACAGGAAATGTTACCGCTCACTGGCCATGGCCAGGAGCCCCACCCACAGCTCTGCTGAAGCTGGGGTGGGGCATGAGGCCAAGATTTTGAGGCTGGGCAGGCCCCTGCCTCTCTCCGGAGGCCTGAACACAAACACTAGGATGTTTCATGGCTCATAAACCCAGGACAGCGAGGTGTGTGTTCACAGCCACTGGGATGAGCAGCCCCAAGCGAGGCACCAGCTCAGGTGTGGAGGGGCAGGTGAGGATGGTCCTCAGGCACACGGGGGTGGACCCTCTATCAAGAGCCCAGCACGAGGCCTGCAACCCGACCAGCCCACAGTCTCTCCCATTTGGGTGAAACGAACAAGGAGGGGGGCTGCCACAGAGTACCATGTCCCACAGGGTTAAGAAGCCGAAGTGCAGCCCTTTCTGCCTCCGCAGCTGCCATGGTGCCCGTGAAAAAGCTTGTGGCGAAGGGGGGCAAAAAAGGGAAGCAAGTTCTGAAGTTTACCCTGGAATGCACCCACCCTGTAGAAGACGGAATCACGGATGCTGCCAATTTTGAGCAGTTTCTTCAAGAACGGATCAAAGTGAATGGAAAAGCTGGGAATCTCGGTGGAGGGGCTGTAACAATTGAAAGAAGCAAAATCAAGATTACTGCAAATTCTGAGGTGCCTTTTTCCAAGAGGTATTTGAAATAGCTCACCGAAAAATATTTGAAGAAGACTAACCTCCGTGACTGGTTGCGCGAAGTGGCTAACAGCAAAGGGAGTTACGAGTTACGTTACTTCCAGATTAACCAAGACGAGGAACAGGAGGAAGATGAGGATTAAAACTCATTTATCTGGAATATTTTGTAGGAGTTCTTAAATAAAACTTGGGAACCAAAAAAAAAAAAACAAAAGAAGCCAAAATGCAGGGGCACCTTGGTGGCTCAGTCCTTAAGTGTTTGCCTTCGGCTCAGGTCATGATCCCAGAGTCCCGGGATCGAGCCCAGCATCGGTCTCCCGGCTCAGCAGGAAGCCTGCTTCTCCCTGTCCCACTCCCCCTGCTTGTGTTCCCTCTCTCTCTCTGTCAAATAAATAAATAAAATCTTTAAAAAAAAAAAAGCCAAAATGCCCATATTTGTACTGACCAAAGGGCGATAAAAAGTATCTTACCTATTTCTGAAATGAGTGTATACTTAGGAATAAGCACACCACTTATGCTGATAAATTCTTAGGCATCAGGAAGCTTGTGGATTACATGTGAGTGTCGGTGGGGCAGGGACCTGGCCCCATCCTGTACCCCTTGTCACCCCTTGCTGCACGGCTCTCAGGCATCCCAAGGTGCCAGGCACGCAAGAGATGTTCAAAGTCTTAGGTTCAGAGCACTCGATCTTAAAAGGAGGTTTTGTGGTTGTTTTTAACCTCAAACATCATCTCCCTTTGCCCCCCAATCATTTTCTCTTGCTCAGTGCCCACATCCTCCTCTTCTGGAAAAAAGTTCAAAGTACATATATCAATGAGAAGTACACTCTGGACTGACTCACAGAGGCTTTTGTGAGTTAGATTCTAGATCACTTTGGGGAGTTAGGATTTTAAAGTATATAGAGCTTTAAAAATAAATAAATAAAGTAGAGCTTTAAAACTGTTTTGTGAAAGGCCGAAATGAGGCTCTCAAATACAGTCAGTGACAGAGAGCATTCCTTCTTTCATTCCTCAAATATTAGCCTAACCTGTGCCAACCACAAGGTCCAGGAGGGCTGTGCTGAGCCAACAGTTTTGTGCATCTGACCCCCGAGCCTCCAAATGCATGGCCCTGCCACTGTGCCTGGAGGCTTTCTCCAACCAGCTGGAGGACCCCAAACACTGAAGGTTAGCCCACTCGTGAGCAGCCCTCAGCCCACACCTGGCAGGAGCCGGGGCGGGGGGAGGGGGGAATGCCCGGTGCCCTTGCCCTTCAGTTGGGACCGCTGAGTCTGGCATCCTCTCTCGGGGATCCTCAGGGGGCTCGCGCCCCGCTGCCCACACCTTCTCACTTCTCCACCCCCTACACATGATTCCTGAGATCGCCTCCCAAATAAACTGCCCACTCTCACGCTTGTCTCAGTCTGTTTCTGGGGACCCTGACCGAAGACACTGTTAGAAAACAGGCAATGGTCTCCTGGTGCCCCGCCTCCCCTGGGCATGCTGAGCTTAATTTTCCTTTCTAATTCAGAAACTCCTGGCTAACCATATTCAGGTCCCTTCCCCCAACTCTTGACGACTCTCTCTCTCTCTCTCTCTCTCTCTCTGTAAGGACCTTGTTCTAATAAAATCTAACCCCAAAGCACAATTTTAAACTAGAGGAAAGAGGAGCTGCTCCCAAATGCTCCCAAAGCCGGCACATCGGAGGGGCCCACGGCCCATGTGCACTCACGGCATGTGCCCCCCGCCCCCGCAGGGGTACAGGGGTAGACTTCACCTGCCTGGCTTCACCCTGGAACCTGGTTCTCCCCAACCTCTCAAGGCTGGGTCTTCCCACGCTGCTGGTCACAGCCAAACTGCACCTCCCCGGAGAGCTTTCCTCCAACCGCCAGGCTGGAGCAGTCTGTCCTGACCCGTGCCCATGACCAGGTTGGACTGTCTCAGCAATCAGCGGAAATTCTGTTTACTGTCTTACAATCGGTCTTGCCAACAAGCACACAGGTTCTAGCAAAGTGTCCAGATCTTTTACTTGTTTTGGAAAATTGAGTTGATTGGGTTGTTTGCTTTGCTTTGTTGAGTTTTGAGATACAAGTCCTTGTTGACTGGTGCACCCCGGGGCTTAGAACAGAGCCTGCACATGGTAGGTGCTCAATAAAGATGCCGAATGAGAAGAACCACCATGCTGGAACGAGACAGGGCTGTGAAGATCAGGGGCGATCCGCAGGTGTCACGGTGTCCCTCCTTGCTCGTGCGTATGGCGGATACTTCTCCTGGACATCTTCCCCTCACTGCTCCCAAGCCAGCTGAGTCGACATGTTGTTTCCAGGATTTCTCGACCTTGGTACTGCTGACATTTCAGACCAGATAATTATCTGTCGGGGGGGGGGGGGGGGCTGTCCTGTGCCTTGCAGGATGTTGAGCAGCTGTCTAGGGAACCCAGGAACTGAAAAAGTAGCACTTGCATCTATACATTTATTTTCCTTTCGTTTTCCTACTAATTCATTTTTATTGATTTACAAATTATTGCTATGTGACAGAAGGAAATTTAAAAAGGACACCGTCAGCACACACGCCTTTAGAACACTTTCCCTGGAGAAAACGAAAGCCACGTTTCCAACCTGCCAAACACAAGGAAGTTTTTGGAACACAATCTGCTTGAGGTAGAGATTTGCTAAACCGGCAGAGGAAAACGCTAACCAAACAACAACATTTAGGAAGATAAAAGAACCTACCCATTCCACGCAGGGAACCACGAAGCAGAGGAGAATCTGGCCTCTCTCGTGGCTCCCAAACCGCATCCATGGGCTGGGGCCGAGCGGAGGACATGGTAAAATGCAGATGCTCAGGCCCGGTGCAGACTGTCTCACCCACTACATCTGGGCTGGATCCCGGGAAACTATTTTTAACAGTTCTACCAGGTGCTCTTAGTCCCCCCCAGGCTGGCTGGGTTTGGGGACAAGGACTGCAGTTGCGGCCAGTGAGCCCGCAGCACTTACCCTCCTCTGCCCCCTCCCCCAACCCCAGGGCCCTGAGCCAGATTCTGACAGATGCCCAGGTGTCTTACCTGCACACAGCTGCTGAAAATTAGAGCTTTTGAAAGCACTCAGAACTAGAACAGATGATAACCGGGGAGAGAGTCCTCAAAGGGATCTCAGGTCACCTGGTCAAATCTCCTAATTTACAGCAGAGGAACCGAGGAGCCAAGAGGTTCTCCCACACCAAATACTCGGCCAGCAGCACCTCTGGGATCAGCACCCCAACACCCAATTCCCAAACGACTGCAGTTCTGCCGGCTTCCCGGCAACTTGTCCGACTGCAAGAAGCTTATGGTTTCCAGGGGGCAGCCTGATGTCGTGGAAACGGCTCTGGATGCCCACTGAGACTTCTGGAATCCCACCCACTTTCCCCAAGCAGCAAGCTTCCCTTCCCGCAAGCATCCTGATTGTCCTGACCTCTCTGCTACCTGGAAAACTTTTTGATTCAATACTCTCCACCTTTCTTCCCCCTCGGCACCACTTTCTGAGGGGCTGGCTTGTGGGCGGGGCTTTTGGGGGGTTTGTGGGGCTTTGTTTTGTTTTTGTTTTGTTTCAGGCAGGGGGTTTGCATGGCTGGCAAGCTGAAGTAGCCCCCCTGCCTACCGCAAATAGGGCCATTTATCCAGTGCGGGCTTTGGAGGGGCTCCACGGTAGGAGCACGAGCCTGGCCTTAGTAAGGCCAGGTATAAATCCTCCCGCTGGGCCATTCTCGGTCTAGTGCGAAACGGAAGGAGAGAAGTTTCCCACTGCCCTTTACGGCTCCCCGGAATGATGAAGCTGGCCCAGGGCAGCACGCCTTACTCCTCAGACAGTCCTCTCTATCTTCCTAAAATGGCAATGCTGAGACTGTGTATTTCAGGTACAGGTATATGACGTGCCATACAGTAAAAATCCAAAAACGTCCAACCTGAGACCTGTGTTGGCTAGCACGCGTCAACTCATAAACAAACCTCCTAGTTGTTTCCTTAATGCGGTTACACCAGTTCTGTTTCTTTAACGTGGTTACACCCAAGAGTATTTTTGTTTCCTCTTTGAGAATTCCAAGAGCAAAAAAAGCAACTTGAGTACCAACAGGCAAAAAATCAAATAGTCCATCTGGACCAGAAGGGGACAAAGGGGCGCCAAGTGACAGTCAATCTAACTGTGCATCACACACACATTCTCCAAGGCTCGGGAAACTAGCCCAGAATATGGGGTACACACCCTTACTCACATTTCACCCATAAATACATATATACGAAGTCACAGAAGGTGAGCGGGGCTGTCCACCTGCCTCACGGTTGCATTGTTTTGCAGATAGAATCGGTTGTCACTAATGTACAATAAGCCCCAGTGTCAACATCAAGCCCAGGCTGGACAAAAAGAACAGAGTGAGTGGAGGAGTCCAGGACATAGGGCAATGGAGCCAAGTGTGAGCAGAAGCCCCACTGCTGGTCGTAGGGGAGGTCCGTAGGTTGGAGACAGAAGTGCCCATCAACACCCTGGACCCACCACCTACTTCCGCTGCACCCTGCCCGGGGCAAAAGTCAGCAGCCACCAACCCCGACCTTCAGCCTAGGTGGACCCTGAATCCAGGGGCCAAAGGCTTGACCTGCTCCATTCTGGGTCTGAGCTATAAAATAAAACCCAAGCATGCTGCCAGGCACCAGCAGGAAGGGAACGCTGCCTTGAAATGTCTGTCCTCGGGTCCAACACGGCACGTACTACCGTGTGCAGAAATCACTCCTCACAAGAGCCAACCTTAACCTCCCCCTTTGGGTTTTTAGTTAGGAGGGGCCAGCAATGTTCTAGGAGGAAACAGCCCAGAGGTTATGCCCACCTGTCTTTAACAGAGGAAATCAGAAGTCAAGAAAGCACTGGATGGGACAGGAAGAAGTACTGGAGGAGAAAGGTGTGTATTTTCTATCAAACATACTCAATAAAGAGGATTGATGGATGCCTTACAGTCTTTTTTTTTCTAAGATTTTATTTAATTATTTGAGAGAGAGAGAGCACAAGCAGGGAGGAGGGGCAGAAGGAGAGGGAAAAGCAGGCTCCGTGTTGAGCAGGGAGCCCAACGCGGGGCTTGATCCCAGGACCCTGGGATCATGACCTGAGCGGAAGGCAGACGCTTAACAGACTGAGCCACCCAGGCGCCCTGCATTACAGAGTCTTTAAAACATGAAATGCAAGCTTTCAAGCCTTCTATATCTTTATTGTTCCCAGCATGAGTATTTGTTAGTCATGGGGCAGAAGGAGAGGGAATCTCAAGCAGACTTCCCGCTGTGCACGAAGCCCGACACACGGGGCTTGATCTCATGACCCTGAGATCATGACCTAAGCAGAAACCAAGAGTCAGATGCTTAACCAACTGAGCCACCCTGGCGCCCCTAAAATAAATACATTTTTTTTTAAAAGATATGTTGAAATCCTAAACCCTGTCTTTACAGTTGTAATGAAGCTAAGATGAGGTCAGAACGGACCAGGGTGAACCTTAATCCAATGACTGGTGTCATTCTAAGAAGCAAATTTGGACCTAGAGACGCACACAAGGCGGGGGGGTGGGGGGGAGAATTTCATTTGAAGACAGACACAGAGATTGGAGAGATGCAGCCTAGAACCAAGGAACAGGGAGGCCTGTGGGCAGCCACCAGAAGCTGGGAGAGGCGGGGGAGGGAACAGGGCCCTGGCAACACCTTCCTCTGGATGACCGACCTCCAGAACGGCGAGAGAGTGTATTTCTGTTAAGTCAGCTGGTTTGTGGTGATCTGTCACAGCAGCTGCAAGAACCTAGAAACTCAAAGATCTCCAACCCGTAAGGGAAGGGCAGCACAGCGTGGCCGATCACCTGTCCGCCGCCATCACTGGGGTAATGCCACCAGCATCCCAGATGCTTCCGGCCACACCCAAGTCCTCCGCAGGTGAATGAAAATGGGTATTTTTTTTTTTTTTTAAAGTCCAAGTGCACAAGGGGAGCAGTAGTAAAGTGCTCAGACTGCGGGACGGAACCGGGCAGACCCCACTGACAGATACCCCAGCTCTGCCACTCACCAGGGGGACCTTGGACAGATTACTGGGCCTCTCCGCACCTTGCTCTCGCCATCTGATCATTAAATCGAGTAACTTCTACGTCCTTCCCAGGGCCGTTTGGAGGAGTAAATGAGACGATCTGAGCAAAATGCTTAGCATGGTGCCCACCATCCAGTGAGCCTGAAGTAAAGGTTAGCTAGTAATATTAATGGTTGTTAGCGACTTCTCAGACTGTCCCTCAGGGGCTTTGAGCAGATGCCTCGGCCCAGCCTTTCTGCCTTCCGGAGGAGGACCTGGATTTTGAATTCTTCCACCAAAGCTCAGAGCTGCTACCCGCCGCTCACAGGAGCTGGTAGGAACCTCGCTTTTGCCTTTCCTGTTCTTCAGACCCCAGAAATCTCTTCCTTTCCCATTGTCCTTAATATTTACCATCTCACTGTGTTCCATCAAATGTATTCTCGGTGCCCATCGCCTTCCTTTTTCCAGCCTCGCATGCAGTGAGCCTCATGTAATTTAGGGACACTGGATTGCTTATTCTAAAAAAGACAAACTCCTAAATTGCATATACTTGGCACATATCTTCAATCCAAAGTCTTCCAAACAATTGTGTACTAAGAAGTGGTAAGCCAATGCGCCATGATTAAAATGTGAGTCCCCAAAATAATTTCTTAGCTCCTTACGTTCGAATGTTTAAATATGAAAATCGTGTTGCTGTCTGTTTCATCCATATCAGCGGAGATGACAGAAAATCTTTCATCAGAAACCCCTAAGGGCTTTTTGAGGCCATTACAAGGTACAGAGCAGCAGACCCTTAGCATCTCCAGTTGGATTTACTGCATCAGGGTGAAATCCTTTTTTTTTAAATAATGGAAATTGCTATAATTATAATCACTTTAGAACACCATTATTATTATTAATAAGACCAAATTGCATGGTTCAAGCGGCTGCTGGTTCTCTACTGTTCGAAAGAAGTCACGTGATGGTATCAAACACCTGGCACTCATCTCCATGCCAACGTGGTCCTGCTCTCGCACCGGCTTCGGGGCACATGCCTGTGATGTCCTCAACAGTGGCAGGCAGAGCGACGAACCCCTGGCTCTTGATGAAAGCATTCAGGGAACGAGCACATGTCCAACAGTGGGCTTTCCCATGGGAGAGCAGGGGTCTGTGCAGCTCTGGTTCCGGATGACCTCTCCCTCTCCCATGCATACCTGGATCCAACCATTCAGTAGGTCACCCTGAAGGGAGGGAAACGATGAAGGGACAGCAAGGGGCTGGAGTCCATTTTTGGTCACCCATTAAATCCCTAACACCTTGGGCTTTAAGGTCCAGGGACCTCTGGCTGGAGAGGGTAGTTAAAGGCCAATTTTTTTTTTTTTTTTAGAGGGAAGATTAGGGGTGCCTGGGTGGCTCAGTCAGTTGAGTGTCTGCCTTCCGCTCAAGTCACGATCCCCAGGGTCCTGGGATCGAGCCCTGCATCGGGCTCCCTGCTCAGCGGGGAGTCTGCTTCTCCCTCTCCCTGCCGCACCCCCTGCTTGTGCTCTCTGTCAAATAAATAAATAAAATCTTAAAAAGAAAAAAGGAAAATGGGAAAAAGAAAAGGAAGCAGTAAGGAAAGGTAGCAGTAGGTAGGGGCCCAGTGGTTCAGAACTTGGCTTCTGGAGTCTAGCCACCTGGGTTGGATTGCTGGCTCTCCCTCTTTCTTGTCTGGTTCAGTCTGGGCCAGTCATTCAACCTCTCCAAGCTTGTTTTCCCATCCCCTAAATGGGTATCAGAACTGCGAGGTGGTTGCGAGGATCCCCCCAGGAGAACACACGCGCACGCACGCAGCAGGGTGCTTACCACGAGGGGAGCCCTCCACACAGTCAGGGACTATCACTTCTCCACAAATTCTTGGTTATTTAATGCCTGAACTTACAATTTCATCTTTCTCTCCACCTAAGCAAGTTTTATTTTAGGCTTAGGAGAATCAGCAGAGAATAAATGCATAACTCTTGGCCATTAACAGAGCAGGAAACCTCACTCCAAGTTCAGAAGTCACCCCAGGGCCTGCTGCAAACACCTGCTGGTGGCCGGAGACATTTCAGGAGGAGACAGGGAAGAAATGAATCCCAATGCACTTGTCACTAATACCTAACAGTTTATAGTAGGCCTCTGGAAAGATCGTACACACGGATTTTGCTATAAAACAGCTTATTACTAAATCAGGCCAAGAAGGAGGAACAGAATATTTCATTCCCCGTCAAATGTAAAAATTAAATCTGGATTGTTAAAAACAGCCTTCCCTGGAAACATGCTCATCTTTAACTGAGAAATAACCTTGAATGAACTACTTCCTTGGCCAGGGTAAAGATATAAGCACTAGGCTTCAGTACGATCCTGTTAATTAAACTTCATCATTTTAAAGTAAAGGTCACTGGGATGCCTGGCTGGCTCAACCTGCAGAGCATGCGACTCTCGGAGCTCCGGGAGGTGAGTTCAAGGCCCACGGTGGGCCTAGAACTTACTTAAAAAAATAATAAAATAAAGGTCACTGGATTAATTAATAAAGAAAAGCTATTATTTATGAAAGGTTTGTGTTCTTTTTTTTTGAGAACCCAAGAGAAATCTTATCCCCCCCACCCCCTGTTTTTCTTGAGGCTTTCTTTTCCCCTTCCTGTCTTCTCTGGAGGGAGACAGACATCAAGGACCCCTTTCATCACAGCACCCAAACTGCCCAAATCTTTACTTTAGTACAAAGACTTCCCTTCCACTCAAAAATTAACAAGAGCTCTTCCCCACAAGGCACATATTTTACAAAGGGAGAGTCATTTCCTGTTCCCAAAGATCATCCTTGAGCCACTAAAGAGGTTCATCCGCAAAATCTTTCGAAATCTTGGGAAGGCAAAAAAAGTACAAAGTTCTCATTCTCACCACGAGCGCGTGTCTTCACGTGGTGGCTCTTACCAGCACCCACACCTCTGTGGTCAAGTTAAGCTCCCTCAGCTGACGCCCTCCCCCTCCCTGCCCACCATCCCCGCCGGGAACACCAAAGACAAGGCTTCAGAGGAAAGGCAACCAGAGTTAAAGTTTTGAGAACACATTTCTGAAGGTTTTTTTTTAAAACTAATTAAGCAAGTATAGAAGTTACTCAGTAGAGTTTCTTTTTTTAAAAGAATTAGCATCGCGTCTTTCCTCTTAAGAAAGTCTTGAATAATTTAATTAGAATTACACCAAAGTCATGAGTATGTTCTATTTATGGGGGAATCATAGCTGAATTGAAACTCAAATGACAATGTTAAAAATAAAAACAAAGTATCTTGGGACTGTACTCAATTGATAAGAAAAACCTGACTTCAAATAATCACACTTAGATTAGGTAAACGTGGAAAGAGGAGGGGGGCCAAATCAACTCCAGGAATTCTGTTTCTCTTAAGATTACTGAGCCGGGGGCCATTAGTTTCTTGCAACAGAAAGTGCTAGTAAATTAAAATCAGATTAAGATAAAAAGAAGGCTGTTTGGGTTTATTTTTATTTGGTCATCGGGAAGCCACCCGGGCCCCGGAAGGCTTGCTCAGCCCGTATTTTTCCGCAGGAGCAGGACTGCATTTAGTACATTCCACACACACGTCTGCAGACGCTGGCTCCGCGCAGAGAGGCAGGGAGGCAGGGAGGCTGGGCGGGCGGGAGGAAGCCGACGAGCCAACTCCGGGAGAGGAGAGCAGCACGGCGGCCACGCGGCCCCCTCCGCCCGCAGCCAGCGAGCCTCCGCGGGCAGGGCTGCTCGGCGGAGCTCGCGCACAGATCCCTCTCCAGGCACTGCGCCTCCGGAGCCGGCCACCAGCCCCCGTAGCAATGAGACAGCATGGGGTGTGTGTGTGGGGGGCGGAGAACCGGCACCCAAAGTGAGCCCCAGTAGCCACAGCATCGCGCCCAAGGCCCACGGTGCCGGCTCCCCGCTCGCCAGAAGGGCTGCCCGTTGGAGGCGCTCGCCGCCCGGCCGCTCCGAGGGGAGGACTAACAAGTTCTTAAACACTCGCGCACACCCTCGGCTGCGCCCCGGACAGGACGGCCCGCGCTCCGCGTCCCCAGGGCGCGCGCCCCGCTCCCGGCCCCGCGGTGCCCCTCGGCGGGCCCCCACTCCGCTCTGCCGGCGTGTGGTTGGGGGCGACGCTAAACCGCGCGCCAGCACCGCCGGGCGCCCCCCCCAGAACCCCGGAAAACCTGCGGCTGCAGCCTGGGGGAGCGCAGGGGTGGCGAGGAGCGGGTCCCCCGGGCGAGCGAGCGAGCAAGCGCCAACCTACCTTCTGCGGGGGGGTTCCGATCAGCATCTCCAGGTAGTAGCCACGGCCAGAGTCGCCCTGCAGGTTGTCCACCATGGCCAAGAAGTTGGCGGCGGCGCCGCCGGCGGGCTCCAGGGCGAGCGCCAGGCCGTCCGCGTGGGGCGCGGCGCGGGGCGCGGCGGGGGTCCCGGGCCCGGGGGTGGGCGCGGCCACGCGGAGGGGCAGCGTGAGGGGTGCGGGGGCCGGCGCCGGGGCTGCGCGCAGGAGCCACTGGGCCAGCAGCGGCAGCAGCAGCGCCGGGGCCTGCGCGCCCATGCCCGCGGCGGGGCCCGGGGGGCGCGCCCGGCCGGGCCCGTCCCGTCCGGCGGCGGTGGCGGCGGTGGTGGCGGCGGCGGCTCGGCGCGGGGCTGCGGGCAGGGCTGAGCGCGCACCGGGCGGGCGGCGGCGGCTGGGAGGAGCGCCGCGGGAGGAGGACCGGGGAAGCGGGAGGAGGCGCCGGAGCCGGAGCCGCCCCAGCCCGCGCCGCCAACTTGAGCAAGTTGGTCGCCGCTGCCCCCTCTGGCGGGCGGCGGCTGCCCCGCAGGGGCCGGGCCCCTCCCCCGCGGCCAAGGTCACAGCTGAGCGCGGGGTCCGCCGGAGCACACCGGGCGCGCCCTACCCACTCTCTCGCTCGTCTCGGGCCGCGCCTCTTCCCCGGGAAAACTCGAGTCCCGAATTTCCTCGGAACGCGCCCCGCTGCTACGGCCAACGGATGTGACGAGGCTCGTCTGCTACCAGGGGGAAAGTTTCGGGAACCCTTAAAGGGGCAGCGAGGGCCTGAACTGGCCCCATGGCCCCGCGCGCGAGGGGGCCCCCGCAGCGGTGGGGGGGTGACTTGAGGGTCAGAGAGGGGAGTAGGGAATGGTCAGAGAGCCGCGAGCTTCATCAGGAGTCAGCACCTCCCCTCGCTAAGTTCGTCCCTGCCGCACTTAAGCCCACGGGAGTCTGGCTGCATCTCCGGGCATTTCCCGTGCGCTGAACCCCCGCCCCCACCCCGGTTCCTCCTCACTCCCTCTCCCCTATCCCCACTTTGGCCCCTGGCTGTTGGGGCTGGGGGGAGGCAGGGAGAGCGCGAGAGCTTTGGAGACCTCTCCCTAGAAATCTTGGGGGGAGGGGGAAGCGGGCTTGGCTGCCTTTGCTGCCGCCCGGGGCCTCGGCTCCCCCACGCGCCCACCGTTGCCGCGGGGGAGGTGGGGTCCACTGCTGGCTTTGAGCTTGGGCTTCTTCGCTCCACGCTCGTCCTCGTCCATAATGCAGACAAGAAGCTGCCGGGAGCTGCTCCTTCACCTCCCCCAGGACTCCCTCAGTCCACCGAGCAAGTTGCAGTCACGATGCAAAAATCAGGGCCGCCAAGTCTGGACCGCTGCCTCCCATCCCCGCCCCGCCGGCCCTTGGAGGATTATCTAATTAATACTTGTTTAGCGGTGCACACCAAGACCAAGTAGCGCAGTAGTGCAAACAACGAGGGTTATTTTATTTCAGGTACTAAACGCGGGGGGGCGGGGGCAGTTGCACCAGCTAAAGCCCATTGATTTCTACTGAAATAAGGAGCAGAAAAATCTTTCTACCTCCTCCGGCTGAATTATGCTGGCTGTTTTTGAAAAACAAACAAACCCATCTTCAAACAGTGGGAAGGTTGGAGCAAAGCTTCACTCCTCCCTATAATTTTCAGCTACTTCTGTTCAAGATTTGATTTTTATTCCTGTCTTCTCAATTTTAGAATCAGGTCTAACTCTGCAAGAGACCCATATGTCAGAGACCTTCAGTTGTGTATATAAGAATCCCGTTCTCTCCAAACTATATCCCAACTTTAACAAATCCCCAGCCTCAAAAAGAAAGGCCTAGTTGGGCCTGTGATATAACCTAAATTGATATCCCCATAAATCTGCATAGTAATTCCAGAGCTATTATATTCATATATTCACATTTCAAATTCAAGGTTGTAGAGGAAGTGTAATTTTTAAAGAATGATTATTTATACTCCTTAGTGTCCAGTCTTGAGGGGTTCAGAAAGACGTGCAGACAGTTCTCAGAAGGACATAACCTTGTAAAAAGCACATGGAATTTATTAAGGACATTGGCAATGGGGCTACCTGACGTGAAGTTCAACATTAGAGACATTTGCTCTAATAATTAAAAACCTCAAGGGAAAATTTTAAAAATCAAGTCTAATTAAGGTTTGTCTTTCATGGTGCTCCTGACTCCACCTAGTGTGAGTATTCATGAACTTTTCATTTTGAAAGGGCTAGTTTTAAGTTTACGGGAAAACAGATGCATTAAGATATAGTCACAGAGGAGCTCATGCAGTTTTAATGGATGGCAGAGCTGTCTCATCAGAAAATAATGTGGGCTGAAGTGACAGCATCTGATGACGGTCCCCTTGGCCATCTCTGTTTTATGAATGGTCTCGCGGTTCTTGACCCCTCCTCAGAACGAGGGTGCTGGCTGGGTCTGGGAAAGAATCATTTCATCTGCCAGGTGTTCTCCCTGAAGCCCTATGGGGCAGGCCTCTCAGGGGGCAGCATTAGAGACTCTTTATATCCTTCCAGAAGCACTTCTCTAAGAAAGAAGCCACTTCCCATAGCATGGGCGAGGAGGGGGAAGAAGGTGGACCCCTCATGCACCTACAACACCCCTGCATCCTCTTCAAACTGCCCCATGCCCCCTCCATGCACTGAGGGCCCCCAGCCATGCACTTCCTGGGGCCACTCAGAAAAACCAGGGCCTACAAGTGAGACTGGCCCATCCTCCTTGTAAAGAGCAAACATCCTCACCAAGAGCTCCCCTGGACAGCAGAAGGTGAGGACAGGTCTCACCCTCCTGTGCAAGGAGCCAACTAGGGATTCCTTCCAGAAGAACGTGGTGCTTGGCCAGGAAGATTGTCATTGGTGTGTTTGTTGATGTTCACCTTTTCTTACCGCTAGCTCTGAGCTCCTTTTACACCAGCAATTCTCAAATTTTGGGTCTTAGGGCCCTTTAACTCTCTTAAAAATTGGGGACCCCCATGGAGCAGTTGGGTGGCTCAGTGGGTTAAGCAGCCCACTCTCGATCTCAGCTCAGGTCTTGATCTCAGCGTCATGAGTTCAAGCCCCACGTGATACAGAGATTACTTAAAAATAAAACCTTAAAAAAAAAAAAAGTTTGAGAACCCCAAGGAGTTTTAATAAACCCATTATACAACAACATAAAATAACATTTTAATGAAAACTAATCTTTTCAAAAAGTGAGAAGAATGGTTATTTTGCATTTTCGCAAGTCTCTTGAAAGGGTCAGATCATACTTGGAGAACTGCTGCGTGTACTATCTTTGGTTTCTACGTTTGCATCTACATTTTCAACCTATAATGACTCCTCTGTATCAGGCACTGTGTCAGCTGCTGGAAGAGAAGGGTGAAGTAAGATCTGGTCCTTGCTCTTGAGTTTGCAGACTCAAAGGGCTCGTTCCTCTATCTGAGTGCCTCCCACACTTAGCAAGAGGCGGACACCAGCCACCTGCAGCCCTGTGAGAGCTTATCAGCTCATCTCTTTATTCTCCTGTAGCTTCATTTTCTGCCTGTCTCCTGGTTCCTTCTCAGAAACTTACAAACATGCTTACAGCCCCCACTTCTCTTTTTTTAAACCCATCTTCATCCCACTTCTGCCGGTTACTGGGCCTTTTCTCCTTCCCCTTATAGCCACACTTGGTGAAAGAGCTGCCTGGCCTCCTTAGCTCAACTTCCTCCAACTCCAGTCACTCTTCACCCTACAAAACTCCACTCCCAAATGGACAGGCTAGTAGACTTTTCTCCATCTGTATTCCTACCCAGCCCCTGGGCAGCACTCCATGCTCATTCCTCAGAGCCAAGCCTGGCTGCTCAGTGAATCACCTGGGGGATTCTGCCTGTGCCTCTTCCCATTCAGTTGGTTTGGGACCAGCCTCCTAGTGGTAAACTGCTAGTTTTAAAAGCTGCCCAGGTGAACCAGGAAGTAGAGCATGGGAGAAAGGGGACAAGGTGTCAGACTGAAGAGATTCAGGAGCCGCGTGGTCCTGAATTGATTTGGAAATTTCAGTAGGTATTCCTGAGATCCTTTTTTTTTAAATCAAAGATTTTATTTATTCGAGAGAGAGAGCACATGAGCAGGGGGGAGGGGCAGAGGGAGAGGGAGAAGCAGACTTGCCGCTGAGCAGGGAGCCCAATGTGGAGCTGGATCCCAGGACCCTTGGGATCATGACCTGAGCCGAAGGCAGACGCTTCTCAGGCTGAGCCACCCAGGTGCCCCGAGATCTTTCATATTTAAAAAAATAAGCCTTGGAATACCTGAGAGTATCAGTCAGTTGAGTGTCTGACTCTTGGTTTTGGCTTGGGTCGTGATCTTGGGGTGGTGGGACCAAGCCCCACATCAGGATCTGCACTCAGGGCGGAGTCTGCTGGAGATTTTCTCCCACTCTCTCTCCCTTTCCTTCTGCTCCTCTCCCTGCTTGCATTCTCTCTCTCTCTCACAAATGAATAAAGAAAATCTTAAGAAAATAGTAATAAGCCTGCTGCATCTACTGGAAAGGCCTACATACAATGAGCACCCATAGAGCCTACATTAGGGCTTCTAAATATCACTTCACTGTAACGCAAACTGCGGCTCCCCAGAGAAGGCTGATTATAGGTCTGGGGAAGAAACCGAGCATGGTGACCCTGGACCATTTTGTCATACCAGAAAGCAAGAATGTTACCAAAGACTCTGGAGGCCCTGTCCAGAGCTGGGGCAGAACCGGGGCAATTCAAACATCATTGAAAGTAATAACTATAATGGCTCAAAACACTTCAATTATGTTGAAACCTATTCGTTCATAATGTTCTTTGAAAAAGTACATTGATTATTTTTGAAGACTGCTAAGGAGCCCAATGCATTATTTTTAAAAACTGGCAGAGAAAGGAAAAGAATCAAGCATTTATTCATGCATTTATTTATTTATTTATTTAAAGATTTTATTTATTTATTTGACAGACAGAGACACAGCGAGAGAGGGAACACAAGCAGGGGGAGTGGGAGAGGGAGAAGCAGGCTTCCCGCTGAGCAGGGAGCCCGATGCGGGGCTCGATCCCAGGACCATGGGACCATGACCTGAGCCGAAGGCAGACACTCAACGACTGAACCACCCAGGTGCCCCAAGAATCAAGCATTTATTATCTTGAGTTTCCTGTACAAACTCTACCTCAGTATAACCAAATAATTGATGAGGGGAAATTTCTCTTTACAGAAGGATGGCAGCTAATAAATGAAGAAGAAATGATGGGATTGGAACATTGCCATCATGGAGCATACATGGCTGATAGCTTTGCACACAAAACAGAGACCACCCAACGTTCTGTGCTTCCTGGTGGAAGTCCACAATGCTACCAGGGAAATGTTCTCACTAGAAAATCGAACCTGGGGCGCCTGGGTGGCTCAGTCGTTAAGCGTCTGCCTTCAGCTCAGGTCATGATCTCAGGGTCCTGGGATCGAGCCCCACATCGGGCTCCCTGCTCAGTGGGAAGCCTGCTTCTCCCTCTCCCACTCCCCCTGCTTGTGTTTCCTCTCTGTCAAATAAATAAAATCTTAAAAAAAAAAAAAAAAAAGAAAAGAAAATCGAACCTGAATCTGACTAAACCTCTACATCACAGATCGGCACATCACATCCTGGGGGCCAACTCAGCCCTGATGCCTGTTTTTATGAATAAAGCTTTATTGAAACACAGCCATGCCCATTTAAGTAGTGGCAAGAGAGACGACTTGGCTTTGAGGGCTAAAATATTTACTGTCTAACCCTTTACAGAAAAAGTTTGCCAACCCTTGCTACAGATTCTGAAGAGTCCCAAGACTTATCAATCAGTTGCAATATAGGTATCTTACTTGAATCCTGATTGAACAAAAAGGAAAAGTTACTTATAAGAAAATTAGAGAGGGGCGCCTGGGTGCCTCAGTCGTTAAGCATCTGCCTTTGGCTCAGGTCATGGTCCCAGAGTCCTGGGATCGAGCCCCGCATCGGGCTCCCTGCTCTGCGGGAAGCCTGCTTCTCCCTCTCCCTCTCCCCTTGCTTGTGTTCCCTCTCTCACTGTGTCTCTCTCTGTCAAGTAAATAAATAAAAAAAAATCTAAAAAAAAAAAAAAGAAAATTAGAGAAATTTGAACACTGGTTGGAAGATGTTATGGAATTATTATTAATAATTTTAGATGTAATGATGGTATTGAGTGTGTGTGTGTATAAGAGGTATTATCTAGGGCAGACATGCTGCAATATTTATGAATGAAATGAGATTGATTTCAAAATAATACGGGTTGATAGAGAACGTGCCAGTCAGTATTCTCAGGGAAATATATAATCCTACTAATAACTCTGTTAGCAGGCACCATTATGATTCCCATTTTACAGATGAGAAACTGAGGCACAGAGTTGATATCGGACGGCTGAGAGGTGGGACTGGGACTCAGATTCTGGCGACTTCAGAGCCTGTGCCCCTTACCAGCCCTGCCATGTGGCCTCCGGGGGATCACAGGATGGTCTAGCTGGAGAGGACCCCCAGAACACCTTCCCCGGGGGGCATACAGAAGGTGAAGCCACCAGGCGATCCCACAGAGCATCCCCGTGGCTCACTTAACGGACAATCTGAGCCCTCTGTGCCACTGACCACGTTAGAGCTACAGCCACGTGGGGCGAATGGCCCCTTCCATCAGAGATGCCAGTTTAGCAGGAGACATACCACAAATACATGTTCGTTTTGGAAACCCCGCTCCAGCTGGGGCGGAGGAGAGGTGGGTGGTGCTGAGCCTGGAGACGGGAGACCAGTTAGGAGGCCGCTGCAAGAATCCATGAGGAGGCGACAAGGGGCACGGAGAGGGAGAAGTGAACGTCGAGTGTTGAGAGAGCGGGACTCATGAGTGCTATAGAGACGGGGGCATTCGTTCTGTTTGCTGGGGGCTGGCCCCGTGCAGCTGCGCTGTCACGCGCCCGGCCTCATTCTGACTCTTGGACAGTGAGAAGCAGGGACGGCAGATGTCCCCACTTAGGAGAGACAGTGAAGGACAACAGCCCCGAGCTCCTACCACGTCCGGATGCTGCGGGCTTCGCATCCTCTGCCACTCCGGGGCAGGCTTCCTGTGCCCGCGCCGCAGGGGAGAGCGCTAAGCACAGGGCACCGAAGACCTGCCTGAGATGCCAGCAAGTAGTGATGAACCAGGTTTGCACCCGCGGAGGCAGCCTCCAAAGCTTGTGTTCTTTTACCTGAAGCAGGCTGCCTTCTCCAAAGGACTCATCAGGCACATTTTAGGACAGAGGAAAATAAGACTCACCTCCGACTTCCCTTTAAATACCAAGTATCCCTTCGGGTGCCTGGGTGGCTCAGTCGTTAAGCGTCTGCCTTCGGCTCAGGTCATGATCCCAGGGTCCTGGGATCGAGCCCCGCATTGGGCTCCCTGCTCAGTGGGAAGCCTGCTTCTCCCTCTCGCACTCCCCCTGCTTGTGTTCCCTCTCTCACTGTGTCTCTCTCTGTCAAATAAATAAATAAAATCTTTTTAAAAAATAAATAAATACCAAGTATCCCTCATGCATTTCAAATAGGTCTCCCTGTACAAGAAGCCCTGTCCACTCTCCGGAGCACAGTGGCTGGATAAACAAGGCCCATCAGGGCAACACTCCATCAGCTGGGGCCAACCAGGCAAGGCTCTGCCTGGAGAGATGGGCTCGCTCCCAAGTCACGGAGGTTCCCAAGTGTGTGTCCACCAGCAGCCCTGCTCTTGCAGCCAGTGTGGAGAGCACGGCCAATGGCAAGTGCATAGTCCCGAGCCCCGAGACCTGTGATCAAGTTCTGATTCTGCCTCAGCCCCTGGGACTATGCCCAGTACCTCTCCTTTGCTCTGGGACCTAGATTTCCTTCCACGTGTGTCTGGTGCCCACCTCCGCGGTGCGGTTTCAGAGATTCAGCATGGATGGGGTCCCCTGACGTTGTGTAGCAGTATGGCTTATCTGCTGGCTTTAGGGGGCTCCTTGTTAGAATGAAATTATATCCCATAACCCCTTGATTCTATTCACATTTTAACTGCTCCAAAGCCGGGACACAGATGTCTATAGCTGTGAAGGCATGTATTTGGTTGGTATTCCTGGTGCCATGATCGAAAACCACTCCCCTCAACATTTCAGTTACCAAACAGTTGGAGGCTCATTTGTGAAAGCTGTATGAGTTTGGGGGTTGCCTAGAACTTTCTGTTGATACTTGCAGGCAATGTTAAGAAAGCCAAGCATGAATGCTTACGAGAAGGTGTCTGGGGCTGGGAGTCTCCTGGAGACCACAGTAGGGATCCACTTGTGTGAGGCAAGATAATGGTCTCCCAGGACACCCACATCCAAATCCCCAGGGTCTGTGAGTCATTACCTTATGTGCCAGAAGGGACTTCACAGATGTGACTAAGTTAAGGCCCTTGGGATGAGCAACGTATCCTGGATTATCCGGCGGGGCCCAATCTAACCTTGTGCATCTTTAAAGCCAGAGAACCTTTCCCAGCTGTGGTTCGAGGGATGTGGTTTTGCTAGCTTTGAAGAGGGAGGAAGGGGCCACAAGCCACGGAACGCAGGTGGCCTGAGAACCTTGCAAGGGTGAGAAAAGCCACTGTCCCCTAGAGCCACCAGAAAAGAAAGCAACCCCACCTACACCTTGACCTTAGCTGAGGGAGGCCCAGGTGAGACCTCTGACCTCGTCTCATAGTGTCAGATAATAAAATTCACGTGTCACAGTCACTGAGTCTGGGGCAGTTTATTACAGCCCCAAGAGGAAACTAAAGTACCACTCTTCAGGAAACCATCCCCTCACGCCTTACTGGCACAGAGGATGACATTGTTACGGAACCTGGACTGGATCGCCCGATGGAAGAACCAAGCGGCACCCGGAGACCTTGGAGGACAGGAGGTTTATTTAACGCTGGGCGGGCTCAGAGGAGAGTGGTCTCCAAAGGTCTGAGCCCCGAGCACAAACAAAGGGGGCAATTTATACACTTCTACTCCCGCATACTTGGCACTTTTGGCACGTGCGAAAAGCGGGGCAGGGAGAAGAACCCGGATTGGTGCGTGCGGGAAGCAGAGCAGGGAGAAGAACCCGGAAGAGCCCCGGGGCAAGGACTGGGACTCTCTTGCTGCCTCGGTCGGCCATCTTAGGACACAGATTGTCCTTATCAACATCATATGGAAAAACATGGATATTGACCACTACGAGTCCATAATGCTTTGAAGAATGGGCCAGAACATGAAAAATGTTGAGAATAACTTACCAGTCTATTCACCTGTATTTTATGTTCACACAGGAATGGCTACATAGGGCTCCAATCCTCTTTCACAGATATGAAACAGATAACCCAAGTGATGAGAAAGTATCCTGTCATGGGTTAATGGTAACATATCCTTTCTTAGTGATTCATGAAATAATGGTTCTTTCTGCTGAGGCGTGTATTTTCTTAATTAATTAAATTTTTTAGATGGGGGAGCAGAGGGAGAGGGAGAGAAAGAATCTAAAGCAGACTCCCTACCTAGTGTGGAGCCCGATGTGGGCTCGATCTCACGACCCTGAGATCATGACCTGAGCCGAAACCAAGAGTCAGACGCTTAACCGACTGAGCCACCCAGGCGCCTCTGAGGTGTGTATTTTACCATCATGACAGTCAATGACATAGAGTAACCCACGTGGACATAGGAGTCATTGGGTTAACGTTTGCTTCCCTGAAAAAATCTTGGGTTTTAAGACTTGGCCCCTCAGCTGTGTGTTTCTGGGATTTGGGGGGTGCCTACCTGCACTGTCATCCTTCCTCAGTTCTAGGACTCGGTCTGAATGGCCTCCTTCCCTCTCTGTAACGGAGCTTCTCTGTCATTCCCGTTGCTCTGGGAACCGCTTCCCGTCCTCATTCTGGAGCCTAGGAGTCATTTGGCTAGGATCCCACAGGTGAGAAGGGGGATCCTCTTTACTGGAGTTAGCATCCTTCTGGAGTTCACAGCTGTCCTGTGGCCTTTGATCTTTACATTGTCAGAATTAATTGATATTAATGCCAAGGCAGGTGGAGTCCCTGAGTGGCAAAACCAGAAGCGGCTCGGCGGCCGCAGACGACTCCTTCGGCTGCACACACGTCTTCTTTAATGTGCTGTATTTATTCTGGTCACCTTCTGAAAGCCTCGATGGCATCCCTTTCCTGGTAAAAGTCTGGAGGAAGACAAATTCAAGCATCTGTTTGGACAGGGGCCATTTGGAGAATGGGACTGTCCTCTCTGTGGATTTATGAGTTCGTTGGAGGCACAAAGAGTGCAGAACGGACGCAGGGGAGGAGACAAGTAAAGAAAGTGCAGAGAAGTCTCCAGCCTCTGCACTGTCACACCTGCTTCTGTGGGTCTTGGGCTCAGCGGGGTTTCAGAGCCCCTGGCTGGCCCACTGTCGCTCAGATCTGTCTCAACATCGCTCGAGAGAGAAGCAACGTGGGCCGGGAAACCACCTGCCCCTCCAGCTCGGCATACAGAGTCCCAACCTCAACCAACAAACTCAGGGTGCAGCAGCCCACAGTGGGTCATCTGGGTGGGGTTGGAGGAGGGGAAGGCAAAGGAATTCCCGAGAGGATAATGAGGCAAGGCCCTCCCTGTAGGTAAAACAGCCAAACCTAGCCTTTGACCTGCTTGCCCCTGTGGGCTGCCTGCAGGGTGTGTGGGACTTCTGGTCTGGCAGGGCACTTAGAGAAAAGCAAGGACCCAGAAAGGAGAGGGTAGGACTGCAGTTCACTTTGGGATGCCATAATAAAAAGGAAGGGGAGGGGGTTCTCAGGCATTCCTGAAATGCCCAAACATGCTTGGACCCCGCCATGAGCTTCTCTGGCTTTCCCTCTGACCTCTTAGAGATATCCCATCAGCACAGAGGCTGGAAGGGTGGGTGGGCAAACCTGGAGCAGTTACGGGAGTACTCGTGAGAAATATGAGAAATTCCTTCAGAGCGTCGCACACGGAGTGACCGTCAGCCTTTGCCTGCAGACTCAAGGGCTCACAACCACCCACTTGGCTCAAAATGGCAGCCACCCCCTGTGAGCGGGTTTCTTAGCTCTTGCCCACCTGTCCCCATCCTGCCTCTGCACCATTTCCAAGAGGAAGCATGTCAGCTCACCCCCACCTCCAATTTCATTCTCTACTCTCTCCTGAAGACTCCCACTCAACTAGTTGCAGAGAGAGCCCATGCCAGCCACCAGAATTCATCAGGCTCTGCTTTTGCTTGTAAGTATGCACAGACAATGAGAAGCTCCCAGGCACATGAGGAGAGTCAGTGGCTGAAAAGGGCCATTGAGCCAATATTTTTGAACTAATTTTGAGCTATTCCCCCCCACCCAGGGAAGTATCAGAAGCTATTATATGAAGGAATGAAAAGATTTTAGTGTTTAAAAGAAATGAGCAATTGGAGCTCAAAGAAGAATTCTTGCGAAAAAGCCATAATTTTTGAGAATAAAAGAAAAACTGAGGAGAGATAGCAAATGGCAGAAGGATAGAGCTGAAGCCTGATGGGCTGGATTAGCAGCTCAGTGTAACTCAAAGAATTGTTGCCACCACAAAGCAAAAGGACAGATGAGGGAGAACCATGAAAGGCAGTATTTACAACCAAGGGAAATCCACGAGATCTTGTCTTTCACCTCCCAGGAGTCCAGGAAGGGAGAACAGAGAAGAGAAAGGTGATCAGAGAAACAAGTGTTCATTGAGCTGAAGACATTGGATCACAACTTTTCACCAAAGACTGGGTGGGATTATTTTGAAAGGCACTTAGGAATTCTGAAGATAAAAATGGTTTGTACCTTGTGTTGGGTGACATGGGCTCATCTCTAGGATCCTGAATGGCAGAAGACAGGAGCACAGCAGGTCCAAGGTGAAAAGCATCGGTTCCAGAATCTGTCTTTCCTGTGGGAGGGAAGTGAGGAGAGCATGGGGTGCAGAAAAGGGCCATGCCTAGCAAAGCTCTTCCTCAAGACAGTGCCAACCAAATGAAAAAGAAATGAATCAGGAGGAGGCATTCCAGACAACGAAGGTGTGGTGTGTGAGCAACAGTGACCCAGGATAGCAATAACGCCGGCAGCTGAATCTGAACAGCTGTTGATAATATGACCGAAAGACATAAGTAATATGATTGTTAAGAGCAAATTCTTTTTTTTTTTTTAAGATTTTATTTGGGGCGCCTGAGTGGCTCAGTCGTTAAGCATCTGCCTTCGGCTCAGGTCATGATCCCAGGGTCCTGGGATCGAGCCCCGCATCGGGCTCCCTGCTCAGTGGGAAGCCTGCTTCTCCCTCTCCCACTCCCCCTGCTTGTGTTCCCTCTCTCGTTGTCTCTCTGTCAAATAAATAAAATCTTAAAAAAAAAAAAAAAAGAGTGGGAGAGGGATCATGGCCTGAGCCGAAGGCAGATGCTTAACGACTGAGCCACCCAGGCTCCCCTTAAGAGCTAATTCTTGACAAAAATGAACTATTGAGACTTTATCAAGATAAAAAGCTTCTGCACAGCAGAGGAAACAGTCGACAAAACCAAAAGACAACCGACAGAATGGGAGAAGATATTGCAAATGTCTTACCAGATAAAGGGCTAGTATCCAAAATCTGAAAAGAACTTATCAAACTTAACACCCAAAAAACAAATAATCCAATCAAGAAATGGGCAGAAGACATGAACAGACACCTCTCCAAAGAAGACATCCAAATGGCCAACAGACACATGAAAAAATGCTCAACATCACTTGGTGTCAGGGAAATACAAATGAAAACCACAACGAGATACCACCTCACACCTGTCAGAATGGCTAAAATTAACAAGTCAGGAAATGACAGATGTTGGCGAGGACGAGGAGAAAGGGGAACCCTCCTACACTGTTGGTGGGAATGCAAGCTGGTGTAGCCACTCTGGAGAACAGTATGGAGGTTCCTCAAAAAGTTGAAAACAGAGCTACCCTATGACTCAGCAATTGCACTACTAGGTATTTACCCCAAAGATACAAATGTAGTGATCTGAAGGGGTACATGCACCCCAATGTTTATAGCAGCAATGTCCACCATAGCCAAACTATGGAAAGAGACCAGATGTCCATCAACAGACAAATGGATAAAGAAGATGTGGGATATAGAAACAATGGAATACTACTCAGCCTTCAAAAAGAATGAAATCTCTAGGCACCTGGATGGCTGTCAGTTAAGTGTCTGTCTTTGACTCAGGTCATGATCCCGGGGTCCTGGGATCGAGCCTCACATTCCCTACTCAGCAGTGAGTCTGCTTCTCCCTCTCCCTCTGTGATCTCTCTCTCTCAAATAAGTAAATAAAATCTTAAAAAAAAAATGAAATCTTGCCATTTACAACAATGTTGTTGGAACTAGAGGGTATTATGCTAAGCGAAATAAGTCAATCAGAGAAAGGCAATTATCATATGATCTCACTCATATGTGGAATTTAAGAAACAAAACAGAGGATCATAGGGGAAGAGAGGAAAAAATAAAACAAAACAAAATCAGAGAGGGAGACAAACCGTAAGAGACTCTTAACTCTAGGAGACAAACTGAGGGTTGCTGGACGGGAGGTGGGTGGGGGGATGGGGTAACTGGGGGATGGGCATTAAGGAGGGCACGTGATGTGACGAGCACTGGGTGTTATATGCAACTGATGAATCACTGACTTCTACCTCTGAAACTTTATATGTTAATTAATTGAATTTAAATTTTAAAAATTAAAAAAAAAAAGAACGAATTCTTGAAACGGAAGAGGCTGGTAGAGAACCAAACTCCAGATTTCACCCACTCTTGTAGTTGGGTGAGAGGGGGTGGGATAAGGAGGAAGGAGGAGGAAGAGCCCAGAGTTGGGCCAGGGTGGGGTGGGGCTGGATGGGGCGGGGAAGGCGGGGAGGGTTATCTGAAGAGGGAGGGAGACACGCTGGTCTCTCCTCTCTCTCTCTCTCTCTCTCTCTCTCTCTCTCTCTCACACACACACACACACACACACACACACACACACACACACACACACACAAGGGCTGAATTCTGACCATGTGTTGTGCCCCCTCACGCTTCCTTGGCTTCCCCATCTGTGAGGTGGGAGATAAAGCCTACTTTGTTGGACACCGTGAAATTAAGATGCAAAACATGGCAATCGCCTCACACAGAGCTGACACATTTTAGGTGCTTTAGCTATTATTTTAACTAATAACAATTATTGTTATTGACGGTGATAGGAAAATATAGGTTAAACCATTATTTTTAATTTTTTTTTTTAATTTAAAAACCTAGGATTTCAGTGATGCCATTATAAAACATTACCAGACGCTTGGGGGGCCTGGCTGGCTCAGTCGGTGGAGCATGTGACCCTTGGTCTCCAGGTCACGAGTTCGGGCCCCACGTTCGGTCTACAGCTTACTTTAAAAAAAAAAAAAAAGTTACCAGAGACTGATTCAATGGACCATTCTGGGTGTGGAATATTGACATCCCAGCCCCATTGACAAACGGGTGCTGCTGCTGAGGGCTGGGGTGTGAACACTTTCCAGAAGCCCAGGGAGAGGCGGGTGGGGTGTGCTTCTTCCCTGACTAAGCCCCGTGAGCAGTCTGGCTGGCCAGGGCTGGGTTGGGCCGGCTTTGGAGGGTGGAGTGTGTTTGCTTTTTTCTTGGAGGTTGGGGCTCTTTCCCCTCAGGTGGGTGGGGGCCGAGTCCAGAGCCAATAAGAAAGTCACAGGAAAGTTCTGCTCCCTGCAAAGAGCAGGATGTAGGCCTGTGTAGACAGCGGGATGGCAACTATTTGTTTTTTGTTTTTTTTGTTTTTTTAGGATTTTATTTATTCGAGAGCACAAGCAGGGGAGAGGGGCAGAGGGAAAAGGAGAAGCAGGTTGCCCACTGAGCAGGGAGGCTGACACGGGGCTGGATCCTGAGATCATGACCTGAGCCGAAGGCAGCCCCTTAACCCACCGAGCCACCCAGGCGCCCCCAACTATTCGATTTTAAACCACAGCCATAGGATTTGAATGAGAGGCCAGCGCTGTCCTTGGCAGCTCCCTTCAGCCATCCAAACTCCTGCAAAGGGCCATACTCCTTTCCATGCTGCGGAGAAAAGGTCCTGAGTGGCCTGTCCCCAAGGCCTGGGCACCAAAGGCTCTCACCTGGACATCCCTCCCTTAAGGGTCACTTGGGCCCCACTGCTGTTAGGACTGGACTTTGGGGTTTCCTGGGGGTTTGGGGCATGAGCCCTCTGGTAGAAGTTTATCTTCTAAAAAAAAAAAAGTTTATCTTCTTGGGACATGTGTTTAAAGCCAATCTCCACTGTAACAGTTACTATTTATCAGCCGCCATACGCCCGGCTCTCACACACTTTCTCTCATCTACTCCTTAAGCAACGGTGGGCAGTGAGCATTATCATCCTCAGTTTACAAGCCCGGCCACTGAGACCGGGGAGTTAGGAGCTTGCCCCATACTGGGTGGAGGGGACGCTGGACCCCAGTCCCGGATCCCCCAATAACTTCAGGAAGAATTCGAGGGTTTTCCCTTCATCAATATTTTTAGATTGTTTCCATTTCAGGGAAGCTTTTCTTTGGTTTTGAAAGAAAATACCCTAATGTATCTGTCCTTTATAAGGATGTAGGACAGTAGCGCTCCATGCATGGAACACGGTCTTGCCCGCTGGTTCTAGAAGGCTGGTGGCTTTCTACTTACGAATGTGGCCATTGGGTGGTGACATATACCTCTCTCCCCAGAACGTGCTGGCTGCGGTGTTTCTATTTTTTCAGCTTTTCGTGATAACCTTGGGCTGGGGTGTTTACTTTTATTTATTTATTAAATAAAGCTGGAGGCTAAATAAATAAGCTTCTATCCTTGAGTACCTGTTGTCACCACCTTGGACATTGAACCTGATGGAGTCCCTTGATGGAAACCAAGTGTGAACCCTGGGGATGGGCTTGTACAACCCAGGGAAGGACAGTCAAGGTTATGAAAATCATCTTGGGCTCTGAGCCCCGGAATAGAGTCAGGCGTTCTCATCTGCCCCGAGCCCTCGGCAGCATTCGATCCAGGGCTGACCGTTCTGTCTTCGCTCTTCTTTCTCCGGACTTCTCGGCCACCCCCATCCCTCTGTTTCCCTGGGTCTTCTCCGACCTCTCCTCGGGCTCTGGTTCCTCCCCCTGAAGCCCTCGGGGCTGGAGATGCCTGCCCGGCTCGCAGTACTGGGTCCTCTCCCGCTCCCGGGGGGCTCACCCCAAACCGTGACCAGCTCAGCCCTCTCCGTCCTCAGCTCCCAACACCAACACACTGTGGCTTCTACCTCCACTGGGACATCTGAGACTCATCAGGGTCAAAATGGGGCTTCTGCCTCACTTTCTTCCTGAGTCCTCCACCGGCTGTCTTCTTCACCTCCGTTAACATCCCACTCATCCCGGTTGTTCAGACCACAGATGCGGGTGGCATCCTTGACTCTTCTTTCCCGCACACCTCCCATCCAGTCGTCAGGAATCAGTCTGGCTCCACCTTCAAAATTTATCAGAACAGGCCGCTCACTCCTCCACTGCCACTCAGTGCAAGCCACCGAGCCCACCTGCCCTAGGCTCGCAGCGGGTCTCCTGGCCGGCACCCCTGCCCAGGCACCACGGCGACCCTGTTAAAACATGCCGCCCCTCGTGGCCCCTCCGTTGGAACCCCTGCAATGGTTTCTGCGGGACCCACGTCTTCCAGTGATGGGGAGGCTCTCGCCTCCTCTCAGGCTCAGCCTCAAGCTGTTCTGGGGCTCAGGGGAGTGCCCCCTCAGGGCCTCTCTGCTGCCCACTCCCTCCGGAGAATTTGCTCTGCAGGGCTTCCCTGAGACAGCTCCGGGACTGCACCCCCCACCTCCCTGCTCAGAGGTGACCCCGCGCCGTTTCCACTCCCAGCCAGCTGCTCTCTCTCCCCGCCCTGCCCAGGTGCCCCTGTGCGGGTGCCCCCCTACCCATATGCTCCTCTGCCATTTTGTCGTTCAACCTCCCTCCCCCACTTCCTCAACACCCCCTTCCTCCCTCTCCCCTTCCCTCCTTCCCATCCCCATTCCTTGTCCTCACCCCCTTCCCCTCCCCTCTACCTCCTCCTCTCCACTCCCCACGCTTCTCTCCTCCTCCCCAACCCCCACTCCTCCTCCCATCCCCCATCTCTATCCTCTTCCCCTCCCCCTTCCCCTGTTCCTCCCTCCTTACTCTCCCCTCCCGTCCCCTCATCCCCTGTCCCACCCCCCTTTCCTTTCCTCTTCCTGTCCCTCCACAGCGCTGACACTTTATAATACACCACACCCGTTGAGTCCCTGAGCTGTAGTTTACAGCCCACTGTCTTGGGCACACCGCCCTCCCGCAGCCCGGGAAGTCCACACGGACAGCATTCCTTGCCTGTCTTGTGTGTTGACACATGCCAAATGCCTAGAACCCAGGTTGGCAGGCCGAGGTGCTCAGCACATATTTCTTTAACTAATGAAGGAAGGAAGGAACAACAGGGGTCCCAAAAGTGCCCCCCAGGGCTCCTCTTCCTTCCTAGAGTCCCAGCGCGTCCTCCAGCCTGGGTGGTCCTTAAAAGTCCTCTTGGCCCCTGTGGTTCCTGCCAGTGATGTGGGGAACAAAGGCCGAAGGAAATGGAGATAAAATGGAATGTCCTTATAACCTACAGCCCATTGACAAATACTTGAGGCGGGCAGAGTGTACTGTTCCTCCAGGAAACTCCCAACTGTCTTCATGTTAATGCTTTGCTAGAGGGAAAAACAACTTTAACTAGAAATGGCAGGGCTTTCGATATCCTGTGAGTCTTCTTTAGCATATGAACGTCCTTTTGGAATTTCCTTTCGCTTTACTTCCCCCAGCCCCAAAGTATATAATCAGTCACCTCTCACCATGCTCACAATCCCAGGACAGCGGCTCTTTCTGCCCACGGGTCCTGTCCCCGGGCTTTAATAAAACCACCTTTTTGCACCAAAGACGTCTCAAGATTTCTTTCTCGGCTGTCAGCTCCGGACCCTAACAATGTGACTCCCAAAACACGTCATCGCCACCACGGGCGGCCCTCCATGCACCACTGTGGTGAGCCCAGCCACGCTGCCGTCGTGAGTGGGAGGCTGTGTTGCTTCCTGGTTGAGCTGGACCGTCCACTGAACTATGACAATGGTAGTGCCTTTGGCCCAACATTGGTGGTTGGAACCCACTCTTCATCTTCTGGGCAGGAGAAGCTCAAGTATAGACCAAAAGAAGAGTGTATCAAGGAAAGGCTAAAAGAGCAAGCTGAGGACACTGAAAGTCTTGTTTCATTCTCTTTCTTTCTTCCTTTTTTTTCGTTAGATGGGGGAGGGGGCAAAGGGAGAGGGAGGATCTTATAGGCTCCATGCCCAGTGTGGAGCCTGATGTGGGGCTGGATCTCAAAAGCCTGAGACCATGACCTGAGCCGAAATCAAGAGTCAGATCCTTAACTGACTGACCCACCCACACGCCCCGAGGACACCAAAAATCTTGCTTGGTTTCTGCAGATATTAACAAGAATATCCTAGTAAGGGGCACCTGGGTGGCTCAGTGGGTGAAGCGTCTGCCTTCGGCTCAGGTCATGATCCCGGGGTCCTATGATGGAGCCCCGCATGGGGCTACCTGCTCAGTGGGGAGCCTGCTTCTTCCTCTGCCTGCCGCTCCCCCTACTTGTTCTCTCCCTCTCTCTCTCTCAATCAAATAAATAAATAAAATCTTAAGAAAAAAGAATATCCTAGTAAATAAAACTTATATTAAAAATAATGTCATAGGGGTTTAAGTGATTTTCAAGTGAATAGGCACAGAAACTTAATTTTTGGCAAAAGACCGACACAATTTTTCATGGTTTTGTCACTAAACATTGAGGATACTCTGTAGATCCTCTTTTACACGTTCCTATGGATTCAGTTGATTCACAGGTTATATATGGGAAACACTTTTCTAAGGCATGGTTCTTTTAGGTCCATTTACTTCCTACTCTGACAATTTCCCATATTATATACTTTTATGCTTATATACTTTAAGTATACTTTATATACTTTAAAATGTCTTTTATGGATGCCTGGGTGGTACATTTGTTTGAGCGTCCAACTCTTGTTTTTGGCTCAGGTCGTGATGTCAGGGTCAGGAGATCGAGCCCCATGTTGGGCTCCATGCTCAGTGGGGAGTCTGCTTGGGATTCTTTCTTATCTTCTCCCTCTCCCCCCACCTCCACTGTTTCATTCTCTATATATAAAAAAATAAAAAAATATTTTTTAGAAGATTTTATTTTGGGAGGGGCGCCTGGGTGGCTCATTTGGTTAAGTGTCTGCCTTCGGCTCAGGTCATGATCCCAGGGTCCTGGGATCGAGCCCCGCATTGGGCTCCCTGCTCAGTGGGGAGTCTGCTTCTCCCTCTGGCCCTCCCCGTGCATGCTCTCTCTCTCTCAAATAAATAACCAAAATCTTTTTAAAAAATACATAAAAATAAAAAGGGAAGGATTTTGGCAGCAAACTGTCAGACTCTTCAGACCTGACCCCTCCATGTCTGACCACTTCAAACAGGCAGCTGCCACCGGGGGCTCCGCCAGACTGAGCTCCAAGAGGAACAGGGATCCTTCCCTGCTGGAACATAAGTAGCAGTAAGTGCTGAGAGCTGACCCGGCAGGACTGAGGCCTTATCTCAACCGCATGCCTACAGACTGACGTCGCATTTGGTTCCTTCACTTCCTACATCCTTCTGTTATCTGTTTGTGGTGTGGCTTGTCTTCTGTCCAGCTCTGTGTGCTGTGTAAGAAGCCAAGTTAATCATGTGGTGAATTGTCACTGAGTTTGGAATCCTAAACCTGCTTCATCATTATGATTAACTTTGCTTTATGACTGAATAAAGCAGGACGTTGTGGAAAGACACAACTCGTGTGCGCACCTTCACAGTGGGCTCGAGACAATGGGGCAGAGGGTTACATAAATGACCTGCACGGTAAGTTGGTGGGTAGGTACCTGGTACACGGTGATTTTGTATTGACATTATTTTGCAAAATGTAAGATCCTACACAAATTTAAAGAAGACATCAGAGCTTTGTTACTTGTGTATCTCTAGAGGATAAGAAGAATAGATTATTCCAATGCCTGAATAAAATATTTTGCCGCATGAGTATTTTACAATATTAAAAAAACAGCATGGCAGGGCATGATGAACAATATCGTTAAGGGCTTTGCTAGCAATTCTGGAGGTCTTCCTCTGTAACGAGCTTTCTGCACATCCCCACAGTCACAACAGTCCCAAGGTCCCTTCACTATCACTGTGTACATGAGGAGATCCCACGCCAGGGCTCAGTCACTTCTGCAGGGGTATCCTGGGCTCCAGGCTGGCCAGGACCTCCTGTCCGCAGCTGCTTGCTGCAAGTCGTCTAGGTAGGATGCGCTTCTCCCAACATCAGCTCCAACCGGGCTCTGTCTATCCCCGTCTGAAAAGCACTACCAAGCCCTAATGTTACCCGAAACTGGGTTCGCCTCTTGCTGGCGTCGCGAGCCAAAGGGCACGACCAACCAAGCCCAAGAATAGGACAAGGAAGGTGGTACTTGGAATAAGCAAAGAACACCGGGGATATTTCCCGAAGCAGTGTCTCCTCAAACAACAGAACTGGGGAAGGTTTACGTGCATATTCATGTTGGGGTTTGGGCAATGGGGGACGCAGTGCGGACTTGGGGCAAAAGCCATCTTAAGGGACAGAGTCCGGGTCCTAGGTGATGGAAGGCACAGGGCCAGCCAGGGTGACACCATCAGTTCTCTGGGTCCAGTTGGTCCGGAATCTGCGTGCTCACGGGGTTAGATCCTGCAGTGATGACTCAGGAGTGTGTTGGACCAGGGCGTCTGGCTGGCTCTGTAGGTGGAGCATGCGACTCCCGATCTCAGGGTTGTGAGTTTGAGCCCCATGTTGGGTGTAGAGATTACTTAAAAATAAAATACTGAGAAAAGTAATGTGTTGGGCCTATCTTTACTTTTTTTTTTTTTTAAAGATTTTATTTATTTGACAGAGACACAGTGAGAGAGGGAACACAAGCAGGGGGAGCGGGAGAGGGAGGAGCAGGCTTCCCACGGAGCAGGGAGCCCGATGCGGGGCTCGATCCCAGGACCCTGGGACCATGACCTGAGCCGAAGTCAGACGCTTAACGACTGAGCCACCCAGGTACCCCAAGGCCTATCTTTACTTTTGAACAAGCCCTGGGACTTTTATCACTGATTGATTGTCCTCGATACCATTAGGCTATCTCCTGGCTTGATAGAGGCTGTTTGTTCTTACATTCTTTTCTTCCCTTAAAATCCTTAACTACTGGGCTCTATTCTTCTGCAATTTCGACATATCCCAGGAGGTTCTTCAAGAAATGTGCTTTGGGCAAGTGCAGGTCAGGCAGAGATCCCAGGATGGCCCGGGCCTAAAATGACCTTTCTTATGTCCAGAAAGCTGTATCTCATCTTTCTTTTTCTGGGGACCTCTAATTCTCTCTGCTTGCACTAATGCCCTCAGGCCCACCCTCCACGCCTCCCCAGCTCAGCACCCGCAGCTCCCTCACTGAGCTCACAAGAAATGCCTTGTGTTCGAGGAAAATTGTTTGCGTACCCAAGATGCATCCACCCGCAGCAGGGGTTTATGAACCTGGACCCCACTCTGTCTGCAAGTACTTCTCCCCCTCCCCCCTTCCCAATCACTCCATGGGCTGGGCTGGCCCTGTCGTCCTCACCAGCTCTGGCGCTTTCTCTTTGCCCAGCAGGGCTGCTCTCCGGGGCTGAAGGGATCGGCTGGGTCTTATCTGCAATCCGTCTTCAGAACTGCAGACACAGTTGAAATGAGCTCCAGAGACCCTAAGGCCAGTTTGTAAGCAGGTCCATCTTGGGAAATCACTTTTATTATGGCCAATGTTCACGTTCTCCAGGGTCCCCTGCCTCAGTGGGCAGGGTGCTTGTGCATGGGGTTCCTTTTTAAATATGGATGTGGATATCCGATCGGTTTGAGTAAGTTCAGTCCCCAACTGATTTTTTCCTCCGCTGAATTAAACTTTTTCTTCCAGCTAAAATATATTGGAAAAAGGGGGCGCCTGGGTGGCTCAGTCATTAAGCGTCTGCCTTCGGCTCAGGTCCTGATCCCAGGGTCCTGGGATTGAGCCCCGCATTGGGCTCCCTGCTCAGCGGGAAGCCTGCTTCTCCCTCTCCCACTCCCCCTATTTCTGTTCCCTCTCTCACTGTGTCTCTCTGTCAAATAAATAAATAAAATCTTTAAAAAATAAAATAAAATATATTGAAAAAAAAAGAAGAAGGCGTCGTTGGTTTGTCTGCTGTATGCGTTTCTTTCAGCGGGGTCACTGAATCCCTCTTTGTTCTCGGCTACAAGCCGAGGCTTTTATCTCCCCCATGATTGTGCCCATGTGTAGCACCGTACCAGGTGATGAAAGGGTTTTTCTAATGTTTCCATTCTTTGTTTTCAAGGAACAACAGAGAGAGGGTATTTCTCAGCAAGTGAGTAAGTTCCCAGAAGCAAGTGGCCAAGGACCGCGAATCCTGGAAAGCAGAGTTGAGTTGAAGAAACTGTAAGCTACATTTCCTACTAAGCTGCTTATTGTCTTTCCTCCCCAAAGAGTGGCCTCCTGCACAGGGTTATTTCCCACCCGAGCCTCTAGGAGCCAACTTCCCGACCCTGCTCCCAAGGAATTTTCCTGGGAATGGGAGAGCAATTTCCCTGGGAATGGGGAGGCTTGGGCTATCCCAGTCCACACCCTACTCCTCAGGGGGCCTCATCCGCTTTAACTCCTGGCTCAGAGCCATAGGAAAATACCAGTTTATCATGCTAATTAGGTTAATGATCCATTGGCCTTTGGAGTATGCTTTGACCTCCCTGCTGAGCACTGACAGCTCCTCGGGGTGACCCCTAGCCGCCCATCCTGCTTCCGCCTCCAGGAATGTGTCCAAAAGTCATTAGCTCCTTGGGGGACTGTCAGCTGGCCCCGCAACCCTCTCAGGTGTCACCTGCTTCATTATCCCCTCCTGGCGGGTGTTCTGGGATGCAAAGTTGACACCATAATTGCGCTCGTCTAGCAGAGTGGGATCCGTGAACACAGTAGTGAGAGGCGACGAGGTTTGGCAGCTGCAGGCTCACAGATCAGGGAAGGAGGTGGGCAAACACCTAGTCCTAGGATTTTGAGCCTAATGGCTTGATGGTGTTCACTGAGGTGGGACAGGCGTCTCAGAACTTGATCTGTTTGCAGACCTTCGCTGAGCCAGGGGCTCTGGATACTCTTGTCCTCCGCCCAGGGTCATCCCCAGGCTCAGGGGCGCCCAGGAGGCCAGTCTTGGGAGGGAGGTAAGAGCATCCATCAAGGGCCAGTGAGGGCCCTCTCCCGCCCAGGGGACTCTGTGCACTGTCCCCTGCATGTTTGTCCACTTCCTCCCTCTCATGGTTAACATCCCACCCCCACCCCATTTTCCCTTCTCCTCCAGTGGTGTTCCTGACCTGCCCTGGTGGCTCTCAGGATGGGTCATGTCGCCGCCCCCTGGCCTATACCGCCAGGGACATAGAAGACTGCTCTTCAGAGGTCGCAGAAGGTTTCCCCTGCACGATACCCTTTGTTCCTCACGATAGCCACATGGAAACGGTTAGATTCTGGATTGTTTTTCTAAAGATGCATTTATTCGTTTTCTTAAATATTTTATTTTATTAAGATTTTATTTGTTTATTTGAAAGAGACAGAGCATGAGCAGTGGGGAGGAGGCAGAGGGAGAGGGAGAAGCAGACTCCCTGCTGAGTGGGGAGCCCGAGGTGGGACTCCATCCCAAGACCCTGAGATCATGAGCTGAGCTGAAGGCAGAAGCTTAACCGGCTGAGCCACCCAGGTGTACCTATTCGTTTTTTTAAGACTAAGGATTTAATTAATTAATTATTTTAAGATTTTATTTTTAGGTAATATCTACCCCCAATGTGGGGCTCGAACTCACAACCCCGAGATCAAGAGTGGAGTGCTCCCCTGACTGAGCCAGGCGGGTGCCCCGCATTTATCAGGTTCTATTTATTTATTTATTTTTAAAAATTTTATTTATTTATGAAAGAGAGAGAGCACAAGGACAGGGGCAGAGGGATAGGCAGAAGCAGACTCCCTGCTGAGCATGGAGCTCGACGCGGGACTCGATCCCAGGACCCCGAGATCATGACCTGATCTGAAGGCAGACGCTTAACCGACTGAGCCACCCAGACGCGCCCCCAATTAAGTTTTAATAAACATGTTGCTGTTTTCAGACATCACGTTTGAAAAAAGGTTTGTTGTGGTCCTCGATCAATATACAGTAAAGCTCTTTAGGGGGTTATAGCATCCATACCACGTCCTTACCGTTACAAAATCTGGGAGGAGATTGTGGCCATAGTAACCCCCATCATGCTCATTCTCTTTTTACTGCAGGACAAGAATAAATAGCTCTTTTTTTTACAGTTCTTTATATTAAAAACAAACCCATATTCAATTCACAATGTAATTGGATTGTCTTCACAATCTCATGAGGTAAGAGCAAAAGTGACTGTCTCTGGTTTCCACACTGAGGACACTGAGGCTTGTACAAGCCCAAACGATCTGTTTGAACTCACAAATAACTAGTAGGTAGCTCAGCTAGAATTTAGACTTTCTGACTCTTTCTAGGAAAGATCTCATTTCTTTCCTAAAACTACAGTTTCTGGGTGTGGTTACGAAAACACAAGTGCCCATGCCCTGAGCACACTCTCCCCTCACGCTCCTTTGTCCAGGTCGTTCTGCGGGTTAAAAAACAAAATTCAGGTACACCTGGGTGGCTCAGTTGGTTAAGCGTCTGCCTTCGGCTCAGGTCATGATCCCAGGTCCTGGGATCGAGCCCCGCGTCAGGCTCCCTGCTCGGCGGGAAGCCTGCTTCTCCCCCTCTTGTGCTCGCATGCTCTCTATCTCACAAATAAATAAAATCTTAAAAAAAAACACCCCAAAATTCCCCTGAGTCAATTTGAAGATCTAATTGGCTTTATTTAGCGACTCATGAATTAGGCAGCGTCCCACCCAGCAAGTGGAGGGGAGCTCTGGGGCATCGTGACCAAATGGGAGGTTTTTATAGGAAGGACGTTATTAGCAAAAGAAAAGAAAGGATGGTTTCAGGCAAGGTCACCTTCCCTCAGTGGGAGGAGCAGGGGTCTTCCCCTGCAGATTCCCTCCTCTTCCCTGGGGGGAGGGACAGGGCCCAGGAGAAGGGTCACCTCATTGGTGACACAGAACATTCCTCACTTGCCGGTTAGGACTGCATTTCTGGGGGAGGTCGGGACTGCAGTTAGGTTAGGGATGAAGCCTCGGTTTGGTGACTTGGCCTAAGTGGCTCCACTGTGGGCCTGTGGTTTTCTTTTTAACACACGGAAGCTGATACACTGATACACAGTTTCGGGGGTCCCCCTTCTCCCGGGCGGGGGCCTGAGGATGGGGCTGTTGCCGCACAAGTGGCAGAATGTGGCCTGGCTGGACGCGCCTTGGGAGCTGGAAATGGAGTCTTTCTGGATAGTTTTCCTGGAGAATAAACGAGAGCAGCAAGTGGGTGATTGAAGAGAATCCTTGTCACTGCTTTTCATGCTGGAAGCACGGTGGCAGGATCGTCCCAGCAGGACGACCCTTTTACTGGACAGTGAACAGATAGTTGTCTTGTCCACCCCGAGTGCCGCCAAGTCCCGTGTGCCGTGAGCTCCTGGAGGCGGGACAGGGTGTCCGCCCCGGGATGAGCGGACAGGGGGCCCCGGGGAGCCCAGGAAGGAGGCCTGGAGAGATGGCACCTGCAGGATTAGCTCAGGTAGGGACCGACGGTGAAAGCAAGGAGGGGTGGCTGTTGGTCAGAGCCATCCCTGGGCCTGGGAAGCAGTGAGGAAAGAGGGGGCCAGTAAGGAGGGGGCTTCAGCAAGAGTCTTGGCAGAGGACCAGCTGGTGGCCGAGGGGTTATCCTGCAGCCGGGCAGTCCTAGCTGAACGAGGAGGGCCTGCTGCATCCCAAGGGCTACTGAGCTCACTTTGAGATGTAAGAAAAAGCCAGAAAAACTAGTTTTGTGACTCGATATACTGCTTTCTTCTTGTCTGTACTTTTCCAACTGGACTCTGAATGCTTTGCTGCAGGAAATCCTGAGGTCCTCTCCACCCGTGGCACAGAGCCGCGGGGCCCCCAGCGTCATACCCGCGTCAGCTGGGTCCTGGTGGTGATCCCAGCGGCCTCTCCGAACTGGGTGCGCTAGGATGTTTGGAACTCAGCTGCCCTCTCTTGCTTCCTTTTCCACGCAACAATCCCACAGTCACGTTCGTAAGGGAAGAAGCCATCTCCATTTTATCACAATTCCCGAAATGCGTTTGCTTTCCATTCCTGCCTCGCTGGATGTGAATAGGGAGCACTGGTTTCTGGAGGGTCCGCTGATGTGCGGTGTTCGTTTCTGTAAAGGTTTGGTAGAGCAAATGTGCTGGGCACCGAGTTATAAATGGTCCTGTTGTGTCTAGGAAGGGCATGGACTGGGAAGGCAAACAAGACTTCGGCCATCCTGGTGCCAACCTCTCTGGGTCTCAGTTTCCTCCTTTGCGAATAGGGACAATCGTCGTCCCTTCAGGGGACAGCAAGACGAGGCATGCTGTTGCACATCGGGTGGCACCCAGAGCCGGGCACACGGGCTCCCCCAAGGTGACCTCGCTTCCCCGGGCTTTTCCCACCCTGCTAGCCCAGGGACCGAGGGCACTGGGAACACTCACAGTTGATCTTGTGAATCATTAAAGAATCGTCAGTAACGACATGACTAAAACCAGAACACAGGTCCGCTTTGTGCTTCTTGTGTACAAAAGGAAAAATGCAGGACATCTTCACCTTTTCTTTTCTTTTACTTTACTTTACTTTTATTTTATTTTATTTTAGATTTTATTTATTTGAGAGAGAGAGAGACAGAGGCAGAGGGAGAGGGAGAAGCAGACTCTCCACTGAGCAGGGAGCCCGATACGGGACTCGATTCCAGGACCCTGGGATCATGACCTGAGCCGAAGGCAGAGGCTTCTCGGGCTGAGCCACCCAGGCGCCCCGATTTTCACCTTTAGACTGAAAGTGCAGGGGCATCAGAGGCCGTGCTTGGGGGCATGGTTAAATGGAAGGGGAACAATCTGGAGGTTTGTTAACACACCACCTGGACCCTTCCCCGCAGCGCCAGGCTGTCGGTGTGGGGAGGCTGCTGGAGCTTCGGGCCTGGGCGCTGCATGCGGATGTCGGTGGGACAAGGCTCCTTCACGCCTCCTTCTCGGGGCCTGTTTCTGCTGGTGCAGGAGACACTCCGCGCTCTGTTCTGAAGTCAGTTTCGCCAGGTGATGGTGGCAGCGTGACTCCCAGGACTGTGACTCGGTGAACAGTTTCCGGGCACACGGTGGGCCCGTCGGGTCCCCCGGCAGCGAAGGCACGTCTGAGCTCTGCTAACTTACATGCAGGGGTACTTTCTCGTCATCTGCACCTGTTCGTCTAACCTGCCAGCCAGTGCTGTGCATCGGAGCCACTCCTTACAGAGAAGTTGTTCAATTCGGGGCTGACTTGGCAAACGCCAGGCCATCGGCAGAGTACATCAGGGACATCAGCTGGAGGGAGGGCTCCTCACTCCGGGGCCGTGAGGCAGGGTCTGCGGCCCGGCTGTCCCCGGTGGGTGCTGCTGCCTGCTGGAGTCTGCTGCTGGAGTTTGGGGTGCAGCCGTGATGGGGGGAGGCTGGACTGGGATGAATGGGGGCACCTGCACCCCTGAAGGAGCCCAGCGAGGTCCTCTGTGCTCCGGCGGCGGCTGGCCGGACTCTGTGACAGCCTTCCAGAAAAATGAAGCCCACGTGTGCCCCCTGAGCCCTCGGAGGCACGGGATTATTGCGCCGTGGGGCGCTTCAGGCCGAGATGGGGTGATGTATCTGCAAGCCGCGGGGCACCGAAGATTGTCGGCAAAGCCCCAGAAGCTGGGGGAGAGCCCGGAGCAGATTCTCCCTCCCTCAGAGGGATCCAGCTCTGCTGACCCCTGGATCTCAGACTTCTGGCCTCCCGCACTGAGAGACCGTAAATTTCTGTTTTTTTTTTAAGCCGCTCGTGGTGCTTTGTTCCAGCAGCCGCAGGACCTTCATACAAGAGTCACGCCTGGGGGTCAGTTCTGGGCCCTCGTTTCTGTCCCGGGGACAAGCTCGCTCAGTGAGAAGCCCCAATGCCTTGGAGCAGGGGCCGCCCGGACTTGGTCTCCTGTGCTACGCGCTCCCGCCCCTTTGGCCACCCGACCCCAGCGCCTGGGTCTCTTCTCTTTTCTCTCGGTGAAGACGTCGCTATCCATTTTCCCTGGCTTGTTTTTCTACCTCGAGCGCCAAGTGTTTCTGAGGTCATAGTGCCCTGGGGCTGATAGCTAGCTATTTGGGAGGCAGATAGGCATTTATAACCAAATAAATACCGAGATTATCCATAAAGCAAATGTTAATGGTGACCAATAGCAATAAAACCAAGGACATTGGAAACTGGGCCTTCCCGATCTTTCGTACAAGATCTACTGCCAAACTGTAGACTCCGAAGTGCACTTGAAAAACTCTCCTCGTTCCCAAACACGCAGCGCCTGCCCCCAGCCTAGTCTGTCAAATGGTCCTCTGAACAAAGCAAGGACAGGAGCGTTGTCTTGGATTTTCTAGAATGACGAGTGTGGAAGAACCTGGCACACGGTGGTCCCCGATGCGTGAGTGTTGATCTAAAGTAGTGGGAAAAATCTTCTCCTGGGAGCTCCGCCCCTCAATTTGAAGGACAAATGGCCCCCAAATGGTGCAGATGCTTCTGGACTATCTTTTAACTATCCCCTCCCCCAATAGCAGAAGGGCGATCAGACCAACTCCTTACCGTGCTGGGCTCTGCGGGGATGAGATCCAGGCTGGTCCACCTCAAGACTGAAAGGGCTCCAGTGTTGGCAGAGCAAGAGGCCTTGGTAGAGAGCCTGGGTCTGCCATCTGCCAGCCGTTCTTGCCTGTGGCCTCAGGCAAGTTCTGAACTCGAGCCTCAGTGTCCTCATCTGTAAAATGGGTATAAGAATACTATCAACCTGGGGCACCTGGGTGGCTCAGTCGTTAAGCGTCTGCCTTCGGCTCAGGTCATGATCCCAGGATCCTGGGATCGAGCCCCGCATCGGGCTCCCTGCTCGGCGGGAAGCCTGCTTCTCCCTCTCCCACTCCCCCTGCTTGTGTTCCCTCTCTCGCTGTGTCTTTCTCTGTCAAATAAATAAATAAAATCTTAAAAAAAGAAGAAAAGTATCAACCTTACAGTTTGTATAGCAGCGATTAGAATAGGCTGACTGTAAGTCCTAAGCATGTATGTCTGTGAGGCGAACGTATAAACCAGTAGCTGGCTGTGGGCAGCGTGGGGGGTGGGGGTGGAGAGGCAGCTGCCCGGAGCCCCTGAGTGACGAGAGGACAGGCACTCGTAGGAGCAGTGCCCCGCGAGAGGAACACCTGACAAACCTTACCTGCTTCCTGGTATTTGTTTCCTACCCTGGTTCTCTCTATCAGAATGGGAATGTCATGTCAGACTCACACCGTGGATTCCTTTTCCTGCCAAAACGCCTCTTCTAAGCAGTGATCAAGAAAGTCGTTTGAGTGAATAAAGCCAAAAGCCCATTTGGCAAGAATGCCGTTTTGGAAAATGATCAGCAGTGTGGGTTGGGATGAGGTTTTCTGTGCATTTCCATTATTTCTCCAGCTTCGCGTAACCCTGACTGAGCAATGTTCAGCTGAGTGAAGGCTGGGCAGCAGATGGACAGAGATTTTTCTCAAACTTTGTTCTGAGCCAATTTGAAAATACATAGAGAGGAAAAAAACACCCCTTGTTTTACCTTTTACATTTTGAGAGGTTTCATATGTAGACACAATTTTAAATCTCTTTTCACCTCAGTGAGGTGTTTGGAGGTGGTGGGACAGGAATGGGAAGGAATTGGTATTTATTGAGGAGTTTCTCACCCCAAAGTCCATGCCATACTCTTCACTGCCCATAATTCAAGAAGTGGGTGGGTGTTGTTTCTGCTAAGGAGTGTGTGTGCGCGCGCTCGTGTGTAAGACATGTTATGTAGGGATGTTCAAAATGACTGCAGTGAACACCAGTTCGGATTAATTCTGTGAGAGTAAAGAGGCAGCGTCTGGAGTTTTTCGTCTGCTCAGTTCTTTGCCCGTCTGGGTCAGCCACCTGTTGATTGATGGATGGATGCATTCTGGTACTTACTGAGTGCCCACTCTAGCCAGACAGGGGTTGAGGCACTGGGAATCCAGCAATAAAAAAGCAGGAAAAAAATCGTGGCTGTGGGTACCTGGCCTTTTTGGGCAGGGGTGGTGGGTGGTGGCCCAGGAGATGCCCCTCGCAGGCAGCCATAAGCACGGTCCACCGCCCGTGGCAGGGGTCCAGGGGTGTCTGGGACTCTCCGCCTCGTGCTTCCAGCTTCCTCGCCCTGTCTCTGGCTCTGCACTCCTGGCTCCCTGTGCAGATGAGATCCCCCAGCTCTGCCTTTTTTTGGGAAGTAGATACAGCTGGGTTCAGATTGAGGCTGTACACAGTGGTGGCCCTGGCTCAGCTCGATCCCCTCTCTGAGTCTCAGTCTCCACGTGTTTAAGACGGAGCTGACACCCTTCCATGGAGATGGCACGAGGACAGGGACACAGTGCGCGGCTCAGCACTGGGGCACAGTTACTGTCCGGCAAGGGCCCACCAGGCTCTCGGTTCTTCCTGGCATTGCAGACCTGAGGAGCCCAAGGGAGAGTTCTGGCTCCTGGCTGCTCCAAGAGCCTCCCTCTCCAGGGTGCCTCGCAAGGTCCTGGGTGCACAGGATCTGTCGTTTGCCTGGAACCCAGAAATGGAGGGCTGGAGCTGTGGTCACTGCCCACCCTCTGGAAGTGTGGTAGCGGTGAGGGGGCTGTGCCCAGATCCTGCGGGTGAAGGGGCTGCCCTGGAGAGGTCAGGGCGAGGAGTGAGGAAACTCCAGGGCTTTCTCAGCCAGCCACGTGGTGGAGACTGTTCTTTTGTTGGACAGCTGGAGGTCATGTCTGGTGTCTGTGTCCACGTATCCAGGGGGTCTCTGTGGTCCAGCTGCCCCTACTGTCCTGGAGAGGGTCTAGAAGTCCTGAGCTGCCAGGGGCACTGAGGTCCACCATCTCGGACCGGGGCAGAGCCCTCAGGCCAAGGGGAACAGACGTCCACCTGCCAGCCTTCAGGTTCAGTTCATGGCAGGCCTGGGGGGCGGTGGGGAGGGGGGTGGCCTGCAGGGAGCATTACACAGATGGACGAGCCAGCCCGCCTTTCTGGACTGATTGACTTACTGGGACACTACGGGCTGACCTTAAAGCGGGGTACCTCCTTCTGACAGGACTCCAGGAACACTCTTGCAGTCAATTCCCAGCTTGGGGGACCATCGAGTCAGGCCATATCCACCTGCAGAACGCCATTCAGCTGAGCAATATGTGAAGCCATTGACCCTGCCCCGCGCCCCTGACGGCAGAACCATCACCTCCGTCCCCTCCTCCATTGCCTCCGTCCCCACCTGCATCATGTCCGTCGCACCCTCTTTCCTTCGGGCGGTGCTCTCTGGGAGCTAGTGTGCCCACAGTCAGTGTGTGGGGCGTTGCCATTTTCCAGGTATGAAGGTGGAGGGGAGGCCAGGGACCCAGTGTGGCCCGTACCTGGTGTTCTTGCAGCAGCCGCTGGGAGGCAGGAGGCGGGGCTCCTTCACCTGCAGCTGAGGCCACATGCAGATGCCCAACGCAGCCGAGCTGCCCTTAAGGGGCTGTGGGCACTCTGGGCGACCTGGGAGTTTGGTGCACAGGCATGCCCAGGAGAAGGCTAGCTTGAGCCATCGGCCTTCCAGACTTCCAGACTGAGAAAGGGTTTCTCACTCCGTGAAGGGTTATTGGGGCAATGGCCGGAGAGGGACAAACAGCATGCCTATGCTTTCTGCAGCATGCCACATTTAGAATATTTTCTTTAAGATGGATAATAAATCGTAAACTCAGCCTGTCTGCCCTGCGCCCCCATGCTCCGCCCCCTATACTTCCCCTGCTGCAGAACCAAGAGCTTGGGCTCTGAAAATAGTTTGTGAAAATAAGGTAAATCGGTAACAGTTTGTGAAAGTTTTCCATCTGTCTACGTTTTCCACCACAGACGCTCCCAGGTGGTTGCTGAATGACCATAGCTGGTCCAACCAATTGCAAGTAGCAGCCTTCAGTTAAGACATAGGTGCCTGGAGAAATTGGTACATATCTTAATTAAAGCCCTGAGGACTGAACACAAACTAAGTTCAGCACACTCAGGGAAAGCAACTCAGGGTCTTTCTTCATTTTGAATGGCTATTACCAATGGGACCTCTCCGTGGCCACCAGATGTCAGTATAATGTAGGTCTAGCAGGACCCTGCCTCCAGACAATGCCAACCCATCTGGGAGAACCAGCTCTCAGACGTCAAAAAGCCCCAAGAATAAAGGACTGGCCTACACCTGCAAAATCATGGCGGCCTGTATTCCTTCTTTGCCACAGCGTGAGCAAGTGTTTGGGGAAGCCTGCTTCCTATTTTCAAGAAAATTCAAGAGAGATTTAAAGGACTGAAGAAAGCAGAAAGCAAAAATTTACCTATATGACCTCATTCAAAGATCTTAAAGTAAATATAGGCTTAAGAAAAGGTAAAGAAATCTGACGTGATCTGATATTCCAGAACCTTCTAGAAAGATGTTTGTGGCTATAAATGGTGTCTGTAGCATGTTGTTGATATTTTTAAAAAATAGGTTAAATTAGCATATATAATGTAATCCTTTTATAAAATGTACATTCTATACATTTTAATTAAAAAAATAAAAATACTTTCTTTTGTACAAAAATAATAAAGTTTTTAAAGAAACAAACTGTGTGGCTTCTCTCACACAAAGTTACACACATGGAAACATTTTTAAACTTCCTTTGTGGTGACAGGAGTTTCAGGTGGTCCTTTCTTGGTGGGTATCTCTTTCTGGAGCTAGAAAGGGGGTAGACCAGGTGTCCCCTTTATACCTTGTCCCATGTTTTTTTGACCTTAGATTTTTCTAGCCCAGTACAAAAGGAAAAGGTGCTTGAGAAAGTTAATTGAATAAGAAGATCAATAAGATTTAATCACGTCCCATAGAAACTTACACCCAGAGGGGAATAACACCCTCCCCCCATACACACAATTCTAAGTATGGTTAATGTTGTTCCTTTGCCTGGGATGCTCTGCTCCCTCCTCCTCCTTACTTGGATTGACTTATGCTTCTGAACTAGCATCTCCAGGAGGCCTTCTTGAGCTCCTCCTGTTGCCTAAGGGCACCATTCACTCTTGCACCTGCTTCCCTGTCCCAGGACCTTTGCATCGCCAGAGCACAGGGCTATCTGAATGTGCCAGAAAATAGGTCCGTGCAGAGCAGCCCGTTATCAGTGGTGGATGGGAGATGGTGATAAACACCCAGGTCTTCTCCCCTTGGCAGGACCCCCTGGGTCTCCCAGACATGCCCAGTGGGGTGGAGCTAGATGCTCAACAGTTGCAGCCATGCACATGTATGGACTCCTTCTCTTCTCTATCTCATCTCTCCATCCCCACACCAGTGCTACTTAGGATCACCTCCCAAATACACTGTTAGGTCAACTTCTTGTCTCAAGGGTTGCCTCTGGGGGAATCAAGCCTATAGCAGGGAACATTACTGTCCTAGCACGTATAGACTGTATTAGATATGCCCGTTTTCTAGTTTGGGTCCCCCCTGGGCTATGAGCTCTATGAGAACAATGGCCGTGTCTAAGTCCAGCTCTGTCTCTGGAACGTAATAGTTTCTCAATAATTTTTTATTGACCCCTTGAATCTCTCCAGAACTCCCTGTATAATTATTGGCTTGAAAGAAAGGGAGCTTGCAGATCCCAGACTTTTCTTTGCCTAACTAATTGGAGAATAGTTTTGCTCAAAATCCACTCCTGATCAGAAGAGGCCAACAAATTCTAGATTTGTTAGAGCTGTATTTTTTTTTCCTTCCTTCCTCCCTTCCTCCCTTCCTCCCTCCTTTCCTTCTTTCCTTTCCTTTTTTTTTTTTTTTGTTTATCCTATCCAAAATCCTCTCTCTTCTGGGTTTGGATACTGATTCCTGCACATATCCTCCTGATAGCCCGGGATAGGAAAAGCCATGGTGGCAAGAGACTATGTCCATGAAGTGAAGACATATTGACCAAAAAATGAAATGAATGTGGGTGAACTTGTGTAACACACACACACACACATTTAGCACACAGTTAACACACACACACTTTTTCTTTTATTTTTAAGTAATCTCTACCCCCAACATGGGGCTCAAACTCACAACCCTGAGATCAAGAGTCTCACGCTCCACGTAGGAAGTCTGCCAGGAGCCCTCAAAACGTGCACATTTTTTCACATGAATGCTTTCCCCCACATTCTTTACTCCGGCTGGTTGCCTGGTGTCTGTGGTAGACACGCCCCTCTCCCTTCTGTAGGAGCTTCTCTCTCCACTTGGTCCCTTGGCACGTACTGTTCCTTCTGCCTGGAGCTGTTCCCCGGGCAGTCTCCCCCATTCCCGTCACCTGGTCCTGGCCAACTTCTCCTTTGCCTCTTGGCTTACACACCTGTTCTGAAAATGCTTTGTTTATACAAAAGTCTGCAGAAGCGGGCCCACCCCAGAGTGCCCTTCTCCCGCTGGGCGGGGCTCTGTTGCTGACCTTGACCTTGACCCCTTGCATTAACCATCAGCTTCCTCGCTCTCTTTCCCACCAGATGGTTTCACTTTTCCTCTTGGTCATTGCTCAGAGTTTACAATAAACACCTTTCAACAGCATAATTCCTCCATTTCACTTTTTTAAATGTTACCAGGCCCACAGTTACAACTGTTGCTTTTCACCGTTCATTAGCTTTTATTTTATTTTATTTTTTATTTTTTTATTTTTTTAAAGATTTTATTTATTTATTCATGAGAGACAGAGAGAGAGAGATGCAGAGGGAGAAGCAGGCTCCCAAGGAGCAGAGAGCCCGATGCGGGACTCGATCCCAGGACCCTGGGATCATGACCCGAGCCGAAGGCAGACGCTTAACCATCTGAGCCACCCAGGCGCCCCGTTCATTAGCTTTTAAAGATATTATTAAAAAAAAGAAAAATTTTAACACCTAGCTTCATTTTTGACCCATTTTCTGTTTCTGGAATTCTGCGTTCCTTCATGCACAGCTGTTTGCACCTGGAACCTTCTCATTCTCTGAAGAACTTCCTGTAATATTTCTAGTTGTTCAGGTATGCTGGTGACAAATTCTCTCAGCTTTTGTTTGTCCAAACATGTTCTTATTTCACTTTTCTTAATGATATTTTCTCTGGATGTGAAATCCTAGGTTGATGGATTCTTTTCCTGTTTTTTTTTTTTTTTTAAAGATGTTGTTCCATTAACATAAGGCCTCCTTTATTTGTGATGAGAAAGAGTATTCACACATCTTATCATTGTTCCCCTCTATGTGCTGTGTCTCTTTTGCTCTGGCTGATTTTTTTCTTTTTAAAGATTTTATTTATTTATTTATTTAGAGAGAGCTTGCATGTGCGTGTGTGAGTGGGGGATGGGGGGAGACAGGGAGAGAGAGAAGCTCTAGCAGACTCCCTGCTGGGCATGGAGCCCGAAGCAGGGCTCGGTCAGATCCTATGACCCTGAGATCATGACCTGAGCCAAAACCAAGATGCTCAACCGACTAAGCCACCCAGGTGCCCCTCTCTGGCTGCTTTTAAGATGACCTATTTATCACTAGTTCTCAGCAATTTGATATCATGTGTCTTGGGATGATTTTCTTTTTCTTTTTTTTTTTTTTTAAATTTTTTTATTGTTATGTTAATCCCCATACATTACATCATTAGTTTTAGATATAGTGTTCCATGATTCATTGTTTTTGGGATGATTTTCTTTGTGTTTATTCTCTCTGAGGGTTTGTGAGTTTGTTTTTCATTGAATCTGGAAATATTTTGGGCATTATTTCTTTTCATTTTCTTTTTCTTCTTATTGGAGTATAATTAACACACAGTGTTATGTTAGTTTCAGGCATACAATATAGTGATTCAAAACTTCCATATATCACCTGGTGCTCATCACGACAGGTGCACTCCTTCATCCCCATCACCTGTTTCCTCCATCTCTCCACCCACCTCCCCTCTGGTGACCATTAGTGTGTTCTCTGTAGTTAGAGTCTGTTTTTCTTTATAAGATGTTATTTTTAAGTAATCTCTACCCCATGTGGGGCTTGAACTTATAACCCCAAGATCAAGAGTTGCTCACTCCACCAACTGAGCCAGCCAGGTGCCCCTAAGAGTCTGTTTTTTTGTTTTTTCTCTTCGTTTGGTCATTAGTTTCTTAAATTCCACATATGAATGAGACCTTGGTTTATGTCTCTCTCTGTCTGACTTATCTCCCTCTACGTCCACCCATTTTGCTGCAAATGGCAAGATTTTATTCCTTTTTTTAAAAAAATATTTTATTTATTTATTTGAGAGAGAGAGAATGAGAGAGAGCAATGAGAGGGGTTAGGGTCAGAGGGAGAAGCAGACTCCCTGCTGAGCAGGGAGCCCGATGCGGGACTTGATCCAGGGACTCCAGGATCATGACCTGAGCCGAAGGCAGTCGCTTAACCAACTGAGCCACGCAGGTGCCCCGATTTTATTCCTTTTCATGGCTGAGCATTTGGTCATTATTTCTTCAAAATTTTTTATGCTCTAATATCACTTTTCTCTTCCTCTGAGACTCCAATTATTTGTTTATTAGACCACTTTATTTTGTCCCACAGGCTACTGGGGCTGTCTTCAGTTTTCTTCAGCCAGACCCAACCAGTGAGTATTTTATTTTACACACTGCATTTTTCTGTTCTAAAATTTCCACTGTGTTCTTTTTTTTCATAGTTTCCATTTCTCTACTGAGATTTCTCATATGTTCCATCATTATGCTCATGTTTTTGCTTTAAGTCTGTGACCATAATTATAACCGTTGTTTTAGAGGCGTTGTGGGCTAATTCTGCAATTCTGGGATGTCTGGTCTTTCCCTGATGATTGACTTTCTCCCCCTCCCCCAGGTAACAGGTCACATTATCCTGCCTGTTTGCATGCCTAGTAATATTTATATTTTGTGCTGAGCATTGTGGATGCTAGCTTGTTAAGTGCTTGGACTATCTCATGTTCCATAAAGGGTGCTGAGTTTTGTTCTGGCAAGTAGCTAATTTACTTGTAGTTCAGCACGATTCTTTCAAGGCTTGTCTTTAAGCTTTGTCAGGGTGGGTGTAGAGTAGCTTTTACTCCGGGACTAGAGATCCGCAGCTTCTGAGGCACGCAGTTTCTGAGGTGTCAACTGAGTTCCCAGGGTGTTCCCTGAGATTTATGAATTCTGGCAACTTGGAACAGCTGTATCCCACTTTTTGCAAGTTCTGGAATCTCTATTTGGCTCACAGCATCCTGGCCTTGACACACCACAGCTCAGTATTCAGCCAGACTTAAGGGGGTCCCTCTGCAGATTTCTGGAGCCCCTTCTGTGAAGTTCCCTTCCACCTTGTGCTCTGTGTCATGCATTCCCATGGTCTTAGCAGCCAAACTGCTCCTCTCTACAAGATGAGTGTGCCCTGCTTGGGCTTGCCTTCCCTGGGCCACTATCCGGAAAGTGCCTTAAGGCAGAAAACTGGGGAAATCGTAGGGCTCGCCTCATTTCCCTCTCTCGGAGATCTCAGTCTTGTCGGGTCTGATGTCCAATATCTGCAAACTGCTGTCTCATATACTTTGTCTGTTCTTGTAGTTGTTTCTGATGGGAAGGTTAGTCTGGTCCCACTTACTTTCTCTGACCCTCTGCATGTTGAGAGAATTGCTCAGGAGACAGCGACAGGGATTTCAAATCTGTGCACCCCCAGCTCTTACCGAGTACATGCCCCCCATTGATGCCTGTGGGAGGGTGAATGATGGTCCCATCCAAAGATGCCCACAGGCTCGTCTCCAGAACCTGTGAATATGTTATCTCCAATGGCAAAGGGGACTTTGCAGATGTGATTAAGTTAAGGCTCTCAACACGTGCGATGACCCTGAACTGAGGGTCAGGAGAGGTTGGTGCGAGCCACTTTGAGGAGGGAGGAAGGGGCTACAAGCCAAGGAATGTGGGCACCAATTGATCCTGGAGAAGCAGGAAAACACATCTGCCTCACCAAGCTTCCAGAAGGAATGCAGCCCTGCCAACACGTTGATTTTAGACTCTTGACTCCCGGAACTGCGAGAATAAATTCGCATTGTTTTGATCCACAAAGTCATGGTCATCTGTTACCATAGCAATGGGAAACTAATTTAGTGCCTTATAGATATTTGTTCACTGGACTTAAGGGGAAAACATCCTGAGGACATGGAGGTTGTGTATACAAATGCCTTGGGGATAATGAGCTCACAATCCTCTCAGGTGTTTGCAGCTTTTGACAAGTTAGCTAGGGAACAAAGTGAGGATCCTAGGAAAGGGTCCAGAATGTCAACGTTAGCTGGGAAACAGGGTCTGGGAGGAGCGGAGCCCTTCCCTTGACACAGCAGTGTAAGGGGGGGAGCTCTGTTCTGCATGTTAGTGAGAATGGAAACTATTTTCAGATACATTATGCTTCAGAGATAAATTTAAGTGATTGGAATCAGCTCTCACTGAGCTGGGATTCAAACGTAGGCTCTTCCGACCCCCGAGCTCAGGGTTGGAACCACCATACAATTTCACCTCCCTAGAGAACCAAGCCCACAGGAGCCCCTTGTGGGTATTACTCCAGCTTTGCCTGATTGGCTGCTGAATCTAGTCCTTCCATTAATCCCCAAGTCCTTACACGGAGGAATAAGCCACTTGCCTATTATGCTTCTCAATTTTCCCTCCTTGGGAATGCAACCCAGCTCTGTTAATTGAAAAGAGTGATTTTATTCATACCACCAGCCTCTGCCTTCTCCAAACTTTCTTTTTGAGTATCCACTCTTCTGTAAGGAGCTAAAATACTCAACGCAGCAAGTGAATCCAAGAAAAGAGGCTTCGGGGCTCTTTCCAGGCTTACCTCTCTCTGCCAGGAATAGCTGCGGTTTGTTGCTGAAAGCCAGGCCCTGCACAGTTCCCTGTGAAGGCGTGTCCCCTTCTGTGAGGCCACACCTCCACGAGCTCTGCCCTGTGGTCTGCGGGTGGCGTGGGCTCTTCTGCCCATAACTGGCCGCTGCCCATTTTCATCTCCGTCCCTGGGCTACAAATTCGTCTTTGTCCACAATGATTTGACTCCCCAGCCTCAGTGTGATTATAAATAATTCTATCTGTTCCAGGACGGGTAAGTCAAGACTCACACTCTGGTTTTGCCATATGATGGTAATTATATCATCACATCTGTGTGCGCCGCCCGAGTTTAAAGTGAAGTGATAAATATCAGCTTGCTGATGCTCAAGACTCGTTCCTTGGCTCAGGGGGCTGTGTTTCTTCTCATCCCCCAGGAAACTGGTATCAGGCCAGATGTTCAGCAATTGTGGATGATTGCACGTATGATTCAAAATGCCACTTGGAAAAACTAAGAAAGACCTTTTGGCATATCGGAAGTTGATCTTTTCTGACGTAACTGAAAATAGGTGAGGGAGAGAAGGGTGCTGGGAGTATTTCCTGTTAAGTCACACAGACAAAATTAGTGCCAGGTGTGGCCGGAGGTCTCGATGTGGTTAGCTGTGCTAGGTGTTGCACTAACTTTAGAAAGCTTGTCATGTACTTTGACGGTAGACAGTAATGTTAATGTTCCCACGTGCCTGACTTGTAAACGCTTCGCTGAAGATTCTAGTAAGGGCATCTTACGGGGACCCATATTAATTTAGTGCTTCCTCCAGCAGCCAGGTGCTGGTCAGGTCCCAGGGCATATTTCTGACTAAAGTGAAAAGCAAACAGCTATTTCTAAGATGATCATCTTTGCTTGATTTATGCGAATTTCTTGATAGCATTTAAAATCAATTCCTACTTTGATTGGTATTAAATATTGAGTCCCCTCCAAAGGGCAGGAAGACAAATGGGAAATAGCTTATTTGAACACCTGATGGGTTCATTCCTAAATTTAATGTAAAAACATGATAATACATGTGCTCTTTCAAAGATTTATATTAAAAAAAATTTGTTTTTAGAGAGAGAGAGAGAGAGAGCAAGCTCCAGTAAGTGGGGTTGGGGGAGGGGCTGAGGGAGAGAGAGAGAATCCCAAGCAGGCTCCACACCCAGCGTGAGCCCGCCGCGGGGTTCGATCTCACAGCCCTGAGATCATGATCTGAGCCGATATCAAGAGTCGGATGCTCAACCGACTGAGCCACCCAGGTGCCCCTTGAAATTTGGAAAAAAGCAAGAGACTTGCCTCTGAAGGGTGACTCAAATGTATTTTTTCCTTATCCATTTGGACGGCCACCTCCACATGCTCCTGGAGGGTGCTCCCTGCAGCAGGTCTTCAACTGCCCCATCCTGCGTGAGCTCCCGGGGGGGATAAACGCTCCGGGTTCATTGGTTCATTCGTTCAGTAAGTACTAAGTACTAAGCCCCGGGGGGGATAAACGCTCCGGGTTCATTAGTTCATTCGTTCAGTAAGTACTAAGCCTCTGTTGGGTGCCATGCTTTGTTCAGGATGATGAACAAAATTCCCTACCCACGTGGAACTTACATTCTAGTGGTTCTGTTTTTATCAGAGCAAAGAGATGTTCTGCCACACTTCCTCAGGGCCGAAATACTTCCCACCACATATGCTCTGGGTTGTGACTCCCCTTGTTCCTTCTGGTCAGCGCTCGCCATCCCTGTCACCGCCACCTCGCCATCCCTGTCACCGCCACCTTGGACCTCAGGCGTGCGCTGCGTGCAACAGTCGCACACAGGCTGGGTGGGTCACCGTCATCACTGCGTGCATCATAACTGTGCTCACACGACTGAAAGCCCCTGCTCTCATTTCATTGTTTATTTAGGGATGTGTTCATTTGTTTCTTATCTTTATCCCCCATCTCCGTAGGCAATCATATTAAAGTAATGTGCTTAATGGGCATATTTAATTGAAGGTGATCAGGTGGGAGGATGGGTTGGCCTGGTGATGGGTATTAAAGAGGGCACGCTCTGCATGGAGCACTGGGTGTTATACACAAACAATGAATCATGGAACACTACATCAAAAACTAATGATGTAATGTATGGTGATTAACATAACATAATAATAAAAAAAATAAAATAAAACAAAAAAATAAAAAAAATTAATTGAAGGTGATCTTTTGAAAATGTATACTCTTGTTTGATGGGTGCATATTTTAATTTTCTGTAAACGATGAAGAATGTGGCCTCTTGAGCCAGACAGCTGGATTCAAACCCACACCCTGCCACGTAGCATCTGTTGGTCTGGACTTAGTTACATTACCTTTGTGGGTCTTTGTTTCATCATCCATAGAATGGAGTTGATAATAGTAACCTGCACCCCTGGATTGCTGTGATGATTAAATTACTGAATACAAGTGAGGTCCTTAGAGGGGAGTCTGGTAGGTGGTCACCCCTCCATAAGGGTTAGTGACTATCATTACTAGACTGTCTTTAAAGACAGGCTGATCTTTGTATTCCCCACCAGACCGGCTCAGGAGTTCAGATCTCGCCGGAGAAGGTGTGGTTCAGCCACTGGACAGCAGGAAGTTTGCTGGTTCAGCCAGGCCGGAGTTGGTGGAGCCGCTGGGCGAACCGCCGGCCACCCCGAGGAGCACGCACAGGTCATGGCATGTGGCGGGGAGCGGAGCCCTTCAGGGCATGGAGCTGCAGGAGAAGGCTGCAGGAAGGCTGCCACCAGGCAGAAGCTGCAGGATCTCAGAGAGGACAACCCCCCTGGAGGTCCTCACTCCACCTAGACCCCTTCGATGCTGGAAGCAGCCAGAAGCGTCTTCCTTCTCCGCGTCCCTCCAGCGCCCTCTACTGAGAAAGCTTAACACAGCGCTTACTTCAAGGAGATGCTTGAAGAAATCCCAGGGACGGTCCCAGCACATAACACATAGAAGTGGGTGTGCGCTGTCAGGCTAAGTCAGGGGGCAATCACCCATCTGCATCGGCGCTTGGCCCTTCTGGAAAATGGCTAGAATATGTCCAATATTTTTTGAGTGTTGACTCTGTGCCAGGCACCGGGCTGGTGCTGAGGGGGCCAGAGGTAAAGATGGGCAAGGGACTTGTGCTCACGGGGCCCACATTCTAGGGAGGGAAGCAGATGAACTAATATACAAGAAGATATTAGGTAATGATCTCTGAGGGGCGGCATTGGACCTGAGGCGTAAATGTCAGGAAGGGACACAGGTGGGCGGAGGTGCGGAGGAAAGGCATGCCAGGGGCAGGAGCTCAGCCGGAAATGCTAAAATGCATCCCCAGAATTCCAAACATTCATAATGCACCAACCCTTCCCATTTTGTAGATAAGAAAATTATATGTATGAGCTGATAACTGAATCTATTACTTTACATATACTTATGGTTTATTTTAATGTGAGTTTTAAAAAAACCCACTTGTAGCATGTTGCCGTATTTCCTTGGAGATTCTTAGACTTTTCCGGGTGAAAATTTATGTGTGGCTCAGTTGCTGGGTCTGCCCACATGAGGGTCTGGGGTAAGAAAGAGGAGTGTCTTTTAGGATGTGGTCCCACCCCAGCCCTGACTTCTCAGAAGCAGACATTGCCCTGTTCTTCTTTCTCCGACAGCCTCCCTGGGGGAACCTGTCTCCGGGGAGACCTGTGACCTTGCGCTCTGACACAGGCCTCCGATAAATACTTTTCTCCTAGGAAGAGCGCACAATACAAACTCTCCCTCAGGCTCCTGCCATCTCTGCCATCAGATCTCGTATGCAGTCCATGACCACTTCGCAGACACTGGTCACAGACGCTGATGCAGTGCTCCGGGTCACCGTTGAGAGGACCGTACACTTTAATGTGTTACTTAGTCCCAGCCGTATCCGGGACAGAGAGATAGTTCTCTACAGTGCTGCCTTTGCATAAGCTGCAGGCAGATGGAAGAGATATTTGTGGATCCAGGTAGGGGATTTACCCTTCTATGTATGCTCAAGGCTGGTCCAAGATAAAGCAAAACGAGACCATTTTTGCTTCTTGCATGTGTGTGTGTGTGACCCAACGATCTCATTTTGTTTTCTGTTCCCGTTGGACTGACTTGTGGACACAAAGCATAAATAGCAATGGGTGAATGGATAAACGAAACGTGGTCTACACCTATAGTGGAGTAGTACTCAGCCTTAAAAAGGAAGGGCATTCTGACACCTGCCACAACATGAATGAACCTTGAGGACACGATGCTGAGTGAAATAAGCCAGGCACAAAAGACGAATACTGTGTGATTCCACTTACATGAGGTCTCTAGAATATAGTCAGGTCCGGAAAGGCAGAAGGCGAAATCGGAGGTGCTGGGGCCTGGGAGAAGGAGAAATGGGGAGGCAGTGCTTCATGGAGACAGAGTTTCAGTTTGGGGAAGATGAGGAGTCCTGGAGCTGGGTAGGGGGCTGGCTGCACAGCACTGTGGATTTCTTTCTTTTTTAAAAAATTTTTTAAAAAGATTTTATTTATTTATTTGTCAGGGAGAGAGAGAGCACAAGCAGGGAGCGGGCAGAGGGAGAAGCAGCCTCCCCCCACCGCCCCGCCCGGAGCAGAGAGCCCTACGCCGGGCTCAATCCCAGGACCCCGGGATCATGACCTGAGCCGAAGGCAGACGCTTCACCGACTGAGCCCCCCAGGCGCCCCACGGTGTGAATTTCTTAATGCTACTGAACTGTACAGTTAAAAGTGGTGAAAACAGTAAGTTTTATGTTACGTATATTTCATCACAGTCAAAAGAAAATGGGAAGGGCGCGTGTCCTGAGGCTGCAGACTGCTGGTTTCAGCGGGGAGAAGAGGGGAGGAGTAGAGGTATCTTACTGACTGGGACAGCCTGAGGCTCTCCGGGGTAGCTCCTTCTCCAGGGAAGAAATACCATTTCTTAGTTGCCCACTCTGGCCGGCGTTATTTCTGCAAACGACTTTCTTCGCATCCTCATCCCAATCCTGTCTGAGCATAGAGCTCCTCTTCTGCGGGGAAGAGGCGTGGCCTTGCAAGTCCTCCCAGCCCAGATTTTGGCAGAGCAGGGGGGCTGGACATTGATGCGGGACAGAGCTGCTGAAGGAAACAGACGCTGCCGATCCTGGTGCCTCCTGCACAGTTATTGTCCAGGAAGGCAAACCCCACCCCAATTAGTGGAGCTTGCATGGGATCCTTCCTTCATTATTCGCACTTCTGAAGAACATTTTGCAAACGTAAATGGCAGTATTTGACAGATTGTATCTCTTACTGAACGCGTCTCGGGGCTGTAATTTGGCTGAGTCCTGAGCATGCTGCAATATGCCTCCCCCCAGAAGACTTCCCTGGGTTTCTGCCATTTCCCAGAATGTACATAAAGCAATGGCTATTCCCTATAATCGCATCCCTCTCTAACATTTACCAGTTAGCAAGCCATAGATGGGTGGCCAAATCTTCAGGGTCTGATCGACTGAAACCACCCAAAGATCAAGTTTCATGGGGCCGCGGGCTGCCATTAGCTCGGATGTGGTGGATTATTTCGTGTTTGTTCTATGCAGACGTTGGTTTCCTCAGAAGTCTATGTGCTCCTAGAAGGAGTAAAAACAGCTAAGATTTGGGCCCCTGGAGCATCTGGAAGAAGAAACAGCCCCAAGTCACAGGTCTTTGACATGGGCAAGTTGCTATGGTATTTGAAGAAGTCCAACAAACGTAAAGCGTCAGTAACTCCAGTAACTGGCCGTGCGCCATCCCCCGCCCCGGTGTAGGAATGCTCCAGACAATCAGGCACGAGGCCAGTGTGTTTCATGGGTCCAGTTCCCTCCGGTTTGAGAGCGGAGGTACGCTCTGGAATGAGCAACTGGGCTGCTGTAATTGGCCCATCATGGATGGCACACATTCTTCTTACCTGCTTTTCTTTATTTTTAATAGAATTTATAAAAACAAAACCCTCTGAAACCACAGCTCTTCCTTCCGATGCGTCCTGTTGGGCTTGGAGTCAGCCCTTGGGTTTGGTTTGGTCGGTCAGCTCACCACACGCTGCCTGCATCACGGCTCTGACTGTGGGGCGGTGGCACGTGGGTCTAGGCCCCCAGAGAGCGTTTTCGGAGGGTCTGGGTGGGGGCAGAGCCCGAGTTAGGATTTGTCCCTTGCAGTGGAGCCATGCTTTCCCCACCAGGGCAGCTCAGGTTGTGATTTGGCTGTTGTTCTTCCAAGCTTGCTTCCTGAATCCAGCGAGAACAGCCTAATGTCCTTATTCATTTATTTCCCGCTTTATTTCCTAGCCAGAGGGCTATCTGTTGTGTGCGACGGATCCCTGACTGATCCAATATTGTGTAGAGACACACAGAATTGGAAGGCATTGAGAGGCCAGTCGGAAAAATGCACACCAAATTCACAAGTGTTTGCTTTTGGGGAGGGAAGCAAGAGAATCGAGTCAGAGTTGGTAAGAAGTGGACTTCAGTTCCATTTGGTCTATTTTGTGTTTCTTACTAAGCATCAAAACAAATACGATAAATATTGTTTAATTCTCTGTAATAGACTATGGGGGAATTTGTCATATTACATATTTTTTATTGTAAATTAAAAAATATGCATGGAACCACAACACAAAAAATTCAACACCTGAAGCCAAAGCATGCTTGGTGGCCATGGGTGGTGGTGGGCAGTGAAGTGAGGGGAGTGGATAGTGAACATGTATCAGCACATGCCTTGTGCAGTCTACCACATGTGCACCCTTGATGTGCAGTGCGAAACCTGCACAACTGCATTTGGCAGCCCTGCATTAGCTAGTTGGCTGCAGGGAAGGATCCTTGTGCACAGGCTGTGGGAGATAAAGCTGAAACAGTAGACTGTCACTGGGCAGTGGAGCTGTGAGTACCATGGCAGGATGTTAAAGATTTCCTAGTGGAGGGCTGACTTCACCTAAAAGGTGGATGTTTGGAGAACGAATGAGCATCTGCACGCAGGATGACGGTGGGCAGGGCAGGGAAGCTGTGACACCAGCAGTGGCCTGTTTCCTGCTCGATTTCTCGGAGGAGGTCCCTTGGCCACACCCACAGACCCGGTAGCTGCTTCCGGAACATCACACACCCAGTGAATGTCTGCTCTGACCAGTACAGGCCGGGCTCTTTCCTAAATGCCAGCTCCTCAGCCGAGTCTCAGATGTGGCCGGACACAAAGCGTTTGTCCCGAAGGCCCCTTCTGAGGACTCACGTCTTGGTTCCTAAGGCACGAACCTCCCGGGCAGCGAGGAGCCGGGTTAGTGGGATGTTACTTTCCCATTTCACTGGTGAGGAAATTGAATCCACAAGGACCAAGGCTCGGGAGAGGACACATCTCGAAGCAGTAATGAAACCGGTTCAGACATGTGAAATTGCCGTCCCCAGAGATGACTTAGGGAGCATGTGGTGTCCATGCAAGGAGACAGCTTCTCTGGTAACTCCCCGGCTAGTCCCAGCTCCTCTTGTCCAGCTCATCTGGTCTCAGAAGTTCATATGCGACGCACTTCTGCTTCATGTTCATGATGCCAACGCAGTGATCAATGACCGTGTTAGGGAGGTTGGATGTCCTGTGGGTCTGACAGTCACTCCCAGGATTGCCCAGGCACCAGAGGGCAGGAGAGGGGCAGGGGACAGATTGTCCCCGCCAGCCACTGGGAAGATCCAACACCTTGCCGTCGGACTCCTGGCCTCCAGAGCTGTGAGAGAATAAAGTTCTGTTGTCTTAAGTCCCCCAGATTTTGGAAACTCTTTGGTGGCCACCCTAGGAAACGGATATAAGCAAGATGCAAGATTCTCACATGGTTTTAGGATAAAACCAAAGTCATCAAAGACAATGTGTGCTGTGGTGCTGCTTTGATGAGTGGGAGTAACTTTTATTCTCCAGCCACGGAGATTTCCCCGTGGAAAATGTGGAAGCCCTTCTTCATCCCAGCCGATGCCCTTAGCAGAGGAAATTCAGGAAGCTCCTCGGGGTTCCCTGCTTCCGTGTCTGCTCTCCCCCTCCCATGAGTCTTGCCCCTCTCGGCTCTGCTGAAACCTGCTTCCGGCTGAGGACAAGTGTCCTGTGCTCCTTTCACAGGGAGGACATTCCTCCCCTGTGCTCCGGACCCCAGGGCTGTGCTAGTCCCAGCCCGCATGCCCTGGTGCTTAGGAGGCCCGCGCCTCCTTCCATCACCATCCCCCTCCGCGTCTCCTGTCCCCTGCTCTCCTCCAGGCTGTGCCCCTTGTTGTGGAGGTGGAGGGCCTCGGCCCTGGACGCATGGTCTTCCTCTGCACCGTGCAGCCCGGCATCCTCACTCATGCTAACCTCCCTCCTCCCCTCTAGTGGCCTCTCTCACCCCATGCCCATTTTCCCTCTCAGAGGTTGTCCTTCCTAGAACCCTCCCCTGTTCTTCACAGCCAAACTTGGTGGAAAATCACCTGCACCCATGGCTTCCATCCCTCCAGCCCCCAGTCACCGGGCGTCTGCCATGCCCTGAAATGGCTGCTAAATCCAGTGAATTCTGGCAGGCCTTGCTCAGCTGCCTGCCCTGCAGCCCGTGCCACCGTGGACCTGACTCTCCTTAGAAGATGCTCATCCCAGGTCCTTGGCGCTCGCACTCCCGCCTGGTCCCTGTTGCCCTGTGCGCTGCTGACCCTCCATGCTTGTGTGACTTCATCCTCCTGCCCTCGGATGCCGAATGTCAGGGCTCCTCAGGGCTGGTCCAAGGACCTGTGTTCAATTCGCACACACTCCTGAACCATCTCAGGCATGTCTGTCGTTTCAGTAACAACCCATCCTGATAACTCCCCAAAGTGCATCTACATCCCAGACCTCTGTCCTGAGCTCCAGCTCCTGGGAGACCCCTCACCCACAGGACAACTCCAACTCCATGCGGTTGTTCCTTGGGTTGCTCCAACTCAAATGTGTGACCTCAAATGAAAATGAATTCTGGTTTCCTAAAGCTATTTTACCTTCTAGAATTTCTGTCTCTGGGAATATGGTAACGTCTTCTATTAAGTCGCCCAAGCCAGAGACCTGGGTGTTTTCCTTGACTATTCTCTCTCCCCCACTTCCCACATCCAGTCCTTCACCTCATGTTGCTTCTAGAAGTATCTCTGGAAGCATCCAGGTCTCTCCATTTCCTCAGCAACTACCCTCTTCCACCATCTTGGATCTGGATGATTACCACAATTCCTAATTGTGTTTCCAGACATGAGCCGTCCCAATGCACTCCAAACTGCAGCCAGAAAATTCTATCAAAAATGCAGATATGATCATGTCTCAATTTGCTTAAATCCTTAGGAGGCTCCCCTTGTACTCGTTCATGCTGTAGGATGCCTTCCTGTCCAGTGCCACCTCTTGTCTCTAGAACTCTGAGCCCTATCATGGTGTACTCCTCATGGAACATGGACATGGCAGTCATTCTTGTTCCCTTCCTCTCCTTGTCTCTCCAAGTGCTAAGCTAAGCCTTTGTCCTTAGATTTCCCCCTGTCTGGCCCACCTGGTCCTCCCTCTGCCTCCATCCCTTGTTGACCAAGCCAACTCTTATCATCCAACGATCAGGACTGACTTCACCCTCTCTCTGGAATGGTCCCCAATCCCTTGGGTGACGTGGTCCCACTTAGCTCTCTGTGACCCTTGCATGCAGTTTACAACGCCTCTTCACCTGTTGTGTCCCCCCTCCAATCTATCAGCTCTAATCTGCACCTGTTTTGTTCACTGTTCTCTCCTTGGTGATTAGCACATCACAGGTGTTTAGGAAGTATTTGTTCAATGAATGAATAAATGTGAGTTAAATGGGTTGAATACTGCATGGGGCTCATATCCAGCTCATTCAAAGACAGGTAGATAGTTTGACTATTTTAGATTCCTCATATAAGTGGGATCACATAATAGTTATCCTTCTGTGTCTGGCTTATTTCACTCAGCATAAACGTCCTCCAGTCTCATCCATTTTGTCACATATGGCAGGATTTCCTTCTTTCTGAAAGCTGAAAGTAGGGTGATGGTTGCCAGGGTCTGGGTGGAAGGTGATGGGGGATGTTTAGCTAAAGATGCAAAGCTTTAGTTATACGAGTCCTAGAGACCCACTGTATAGCAGAGTGCCTACAGTGAGTAATTTCGTATTGCATACTACAGTATACTAATTTGCTGAGTGGCAGATTTTATGTTATGTTAAGTGTTCTTACACACAAAAAGAAAGAGGGCAGGAGGAAACTTTTGGAGGTGATGGATATGTTCATGATGTTAACTATGGTGATGGGTTTGTGGGCATATACTTATGTCCCAACATTAAGGTATGTATTAAATATATACAGCTGTTTGTAAGTCAGTCATATTTCAATCAAGTGGTTTTAAAAAATAGAAACCCAGGTAGACAGTATTATTACTGAGTGATAATGCTAAGCCTGTGCACATGGAGGTCAGGGCATCCTCGCTTCAGCACTCAGAAGGTCACATCAGGACTCCGCCTGGGGGCTGCTGTTCCAGGATAAGAGTCAGGGCCTGCAATAGCTCAGTTGCCTGAAGAAATGGTTCAAGTCATAGCTGGATGCAGGTTCCTGTCCCTCACGGGAAATGTCACCTTGTTTCACATCAAAGCATGTGCCAGCCACTGTTCAGGGAGATGCCTGGAGCCTTGCAGCACCAGCGCTGGGAAGGGGATGGGGCATCAGAGAAGACATGGTCTTGGCCCCAGTGAAGGGCTGACCTTGTCACTTTCAGATGGTGCTGTGGCCTGTGGGAGTTATTTGGGTGAGGAAAGGAGAATGCTGAAATATACTTTTAGGGAATTTAAAGACACATTGAAGCATTTTTAGGACATTGTTTAATGATGCCCCATGATTCTGTTTGGTGTACTTGTAGAAATATTCTCTCTGATCTTAGACAGATTTCTTATACTTTTTCACATTCAGTTTCCTCATCTGTAAGGTGGGGCAATTTCTGCTCTCCAGAGTACAGGGAATGGAAGGACACCTTGTCCCTCATATTGACTTGTGCTGGACACCTAGCTCTTCCCCAGTAACTGCAGAACAGCTCAGCACTGGGGATGGAGCCCACAAGTGCATGGAGTCCCAGGTGGTACCCAGGTTAGATACTTGCTTGTAGGTAGCACTGGGCCAGGCACCCCTTTGATATACAGGGTATCTTAGCTTGATGAAATGGGATGAAGACCAACTTGTACTCAGGCTGTTGAGTTAATTGGCTGTAAACAGATTTCCCTACTAGTAAGGAGGTAGGTTGTAGACCCTGGAACCAGGCTGCCAGTGCTCCAAGATCCTCTGCCACTTCCCGCTGTGGTCAAGCAGTGTGTAGCAGTTTCCTTATCTGCAAACTGGGGAGATAATAATTTTGACCCCATGAGGTAGTGGTTAGATTTAATGAACTAATATTTGTAGGACTCTTGGAGCATGGACTGGCTCAGGATTAGCATGTGGTGGATGTTAGCTATCATCACCATCATCACCATTACCACCATCACCATACCATCATCATCACCACCATCATCACCACCATCACCATCATCACCACCACCGTCATCACCACCATCACCACCATCATCACCATCATCATCACCACCATCATCACCACCATCACCATCATCACCACCAGTCATCACCACCACCACCACCATCATGACCACCATCATCATCACTATCCCCACCATCATCATCGCCATCATCACCATCATTATCATCACCACCATCACCACCACCATCATCACCATCACCACCACCATCATCACCATCACCACCACCATCATCACCACCATCACCATCATCACCACCATCACCACCACCATCATCACCATCACCACCACCATCATCACCACCATCACCAGCATCACCACCACTGTCATCACCACCATCACCACCATCATCACCATAATCATCACCACCATCATCATCACCATAATCACCACCATCACCATTATCACCACCACCGTCATCACCACCATCACCGCCACCACCACCATCATCACCACCATCATCACCACCATCACCACCACCACCATCACCACCATCATCACCATGATCACCACCATCACCATCACCGTCATCACCACCATCACCACCATCATCACCACCATCATCATCATCACTATCCCCACCATCATCATCACCACCATCACCACCACATCACCATCATCACCACCATCATCATCACTATCCCCACCATCACCATCACCGTCATTACCATCATCACCATCATCATCATCACCATCACCACCACCATCACCATCATCACCATCACCAGCACCACCATTACCATCTTCACCATCACCACCATCACCACCATCACCATCTTCATCACCACCATCATCGTCGTCATCATCACCACCATCATCATGTTCACCATCACCAACAACTCCACCATCATCATCACCATCACCACCACCATCACCATCATCACCACCATCATCATCATCACTATCCCCACCATCACCATCACCATCATCACCATCACCACCACCATCACCATCATCACCATCACCAGCACCATCATCACCATCTTCACCATCACCACCACCATCACCATCTTCATCACCACCATCATCATTGTCATCATCATCACCATCATCATGTTCACCATCACCAACATCCCCACCATCATCACCATCACCATCATCATGATCATTACCATCATCATCACCACCATCACCAACATCACCACCATCAATTATCATCACCATCACCATCATCATGTTCACCACCATCATCACCACCATCATCATCATCACTATCCACACCACCACCATCACCATCATCACCATCACCATCATTACTATCATCATCACCACCATCAATTATCATCACCATATCATCACCTTCCTTGTCATCATCATCACCATCACCACCATCACCATCATCACCACCATCATTATCACCACCATTATCATCACCTTCCTCGTCATCATCATCATCGCCAGTGAAAGGGTGAGGAAATCCAGCTTATAGATAGCTTGTTGGTTTCCTACAACCACAGAATTGTCGCTTGGTGTGACTATTTCCTCAGGAGTTAAAGTAAGGTTAATAAATCACTGAAAAGCAGAGTGATGATTTAAAGGTCTCTGTGATTAGCTGCACGAGATAACCACTGACTCAAATGTTGTGTGGCAGGAGACACTGTGGCTCCAAGTCCAGCAGTAAAAGAACAAGAGACAGGTAGGAATATCTTGTTCAGGAAGCCCGAGCATCAGGATTTGGGGCCATGGCCTCAGTTGCATTTCTGAGCACTGAGCTCTCAAAACTTTGGAAAAGAAATGCGATACCCTGAAAGATGCGATTTTGACAACAGGGGTTTACGTGGATGCTGAAATTCTACATTGTGGTAGTTGTTTCCTTACTCAAAGGTGGTGATTGTTTTACTTACATAAATGTGGATTTGTGTTATGTTACTGCATATGTATTTTGTAAAAAATTGCCTTGGAGGTAGGTCATTACATGAAAGCCATCCATTTGTATCTGAGCTTTAGAGAAAGCGTCTCCTCCCTCCCCTCATTTCTTTGCTTTTATTTTCCTTCATTCTTTTACTCTGATATAACAAAAAAGACACTTATTTTTTAAGTTAGATACATAATTTAAAATAAATTTATATATATGAATTAAACACATAATTGTTTTAACAGACTCAAACAATTGTTCTAATGAAGTCAAGCAAATTCACATTTAAGTAAAATGTGAGTTTCCCACCAAATCCTAACCCACTTATTCTCTGACTTCCCAGCTCCCTCACAGGTCTCCACTCCCCCTGGCCATAGCCACTTCTATAGCTCTCTCTCTCTCCCCACTCCTCCTCCTTCTTCTCCTAAACCCTTACCTATCTACCTATCTATCAAGCCCAATGCGGGGCTTGAAGTCCTGACCCTAAGTTCAAGAGTTGGATGCACCCCAACATTTTCTTTCATTAATAATATGTTGTAATCTTTCCACATCATTGAATACACAACAATTGCATTTTTGTTCCTGGTACAAATATAAGTTATTCCCATTATCAGTTTTGGTGTTAACTGTTATAAACAAATCTGCCAAGAATGACCTCACATAGTTTATCTTTGCTCACTTGTGTTGCTATTTCTCTAGGATAGAAATGACATTACTCTGACAAAGTGTGTGCATGTTTAAAATTTTGGAACTGACACATTTTTCCTCTCTAAAATGTTTGTATCTGTTTATACTTTCACCAATAATATGTGAAAATGGTAATTTCCTTAGAGCATCACAAACAAATATTTTCAATCTTTAAATTTTATGTCAATCTCACGGGCAAAAACATTTTCATCTTAGTATGGCTTCAATCATGTGTTTGTTTGTGTTTTTGGTAAAGATGTGCAAATATTTTCTTCCAGCCTGCCGTTTGTCAACTTGGCTAAGTTGGAACTCTATATCCCCAAATCTATCCTTGAATGATACCAGATAGAATTCACCAGGGGAGGGGCATCTGGGTGGCTCAATGGGTTAAGCGTCTGCCTTTGGCTTGGGTCATGATCCCAGAGTCCTGGGATCGAGCTCCTCATCAGGCTCCCTGCTCAGCGGAGAGCCTGCTTCTCCCTCTCCTCCTGCTGCTCTCCATGCTTGTGCTCTCTCTCTCTCTCTATGTCAAATAAATAAATAAAATATTAAAAAGAAAAGGATTCACCGAGGGAGTTTACTCGAGATCTGGGAGAAGAAAGGAGGCGTCAGTATTACTCTCTGTAAAGGTTGCTTCTGTAGACAAGAGGCAGACAGAAGCCGGCTCCAAACTTTCCTTGCTCTCCTCTGCTCCTGGTTCAGCTTATCCCCGCTGACTGGCTGACTACACAACCTAGCATGAGCCTCCC